>NC_057795.1:579279438-579879438 GCF_018294505.1 Triticum aestivum
ATGTAGGCGCACCAGGCAGACCAGGGTCGTGTCGGGGCAGACGCTGCTTTGGTGCCTTAAAGGCAACTGCCTTTGGGTCACTGACATGTGGGCCAGCCACCTGTTGGGCCCACATGTCATGGACACAAAGGCAGGTGCCTTAAGGCACCGAAGCATAGTCCTATCGGGGTCGTCGTGTGTGTCGGACGGACGCGTAGCACCCAGCCACCCCCCCCCCCAAAAGGACGACGACAAAATAAGTTCGCGCTTCCATGTTTCGGATTGAAATATCTGGCGGCCCCAATTCCAGCCATGCAAAATCTCTCTTCTCCACCGTCCCCTTCCGCGCCCAGATTGCTCAAATCCCTAATTCGCAGCCAACCCAAGCAAAGTTCGAATCGCCCCTCGTCTCGTCTCTTTCCCCACCGTTCCCCACCTCTGTGCTGGACGACGACGACGAAGACGACGGTCACGCTTCACCACCGCACCGGAGCTACCTCATCTACGCCCTCGTCCACCGCACCGGGTGGTCCACCGACAACGTCGGCCACCGCAACCGACGTGACTCGCAAACACCGAGTTCCACCGCATCAGGTGCGCTTCACCGACGTCGTCTCCCAGCTCACCGGGGCTACTTCACCGAGCACATCGTCGCACCTCCGCCCCCCGAGGCCGTTGGGGCTTCACCAACGGTCGCGTCCACCGCATCATATCGCTCCTCTGCCACTCAAGATTTGCATCCATGCGCGGCCAGCCAACGCCAGCACATCACCCTCAATGGCTCTGAAGTGGCCTGCACTCTAGCTAGGCGAGCATGCCCAAACGCCGGCCCGAACTAGGTATCCACACATCACTCCCTTGTGCACTATTCCGACGATGTTTGGATATCCTTTCACTGCTCTCTTAGCTTACACGCCTATGCAACTCTGACTTTAACTCTTATTTCTTCTGGAGATATCATCTGAAACAAGCAAATCCATTTTTTAGCGAAGCATGACGGTGCTACGGGATCTGGTACACATCCTGCACACCCGTATAACCTTGTAAGTATCTGTCCTCTGGTACAACATCAAGGTCGATTCCTCTTATTTGATCAACCATTCATCGTGTCAAAAATGCAGAGGGGGATGCAAGGAGCACAAGTCCTGCACATCCAAGCAAGTGGTAACATGGATTTGTACATGGAACATCCCAAGCGCAAGCAGAGCTGCAGTGAGCTTGTACAACGAGCTAGCGTAAGTCCCTGCATTTCATTTAGTTTGTACTGGCATTCATGTATGATTTGTGTGTAGTGGCTGATCCACGAATTCAAGTTACCACGGGTGAACATTTAACTTAAAAAATACGAAGGCACTTGCACTCCGTAAATCAACATAACTTGAGAAATGTGAAGCTACATGCACTTTGAAAACGAGCTAATGATCCAAAGTAGTTCAGATTATAAACACTAAATGATGCAAGCACCAAAAAACACAAAATGCAACATGGTGTACAAGGACTACAAACATGGTATGTACCTGCTTGAATTATTCGTTCTCTGGCTAAAAATATCAAAGTGTAATTGCACGTATAACCAGTGCGCAAACTGCATATCAATATATCTACCCTGCACAAGTATGCCAATAGTTTCAAACAACAGATTAGAAAAGTATTTATGATATGTTGTCATGATACGAGGACTTTCTGGTAGATGGCCTCGACGTTTCCTCAAGCTATGAAAATGCACTATAATTTGCTTGTCATCAATGCCTGCAAATCTCTGTCTCTCTCAACATAGTAGATCATCATTAGACACTAAATCCTTCAATGAGCTTGCAAAATGCTTGCATTAGATCCCTCGTTAGACACTATATGTCCATCACCAGGAGCATGTAAAATGTTTGCATCAAATCCTTCATTAGCAGTCTGTTCATTAGATACTTCAAGCTCAAGAACAACATCATCTTGTATGTTTGCACCGGAAACTTAATTAGATACATCAGATTCAGTCAGTTCAGTATTGATTGGGGGAGTTATAAAATAAGTAGAAATTTATTTCATTTTCTCATAGATTCCCTACATACAAGCAGTTTTACAACACCGTCATGTTTAACTATTGTCTAGAAATTGAAGAGTTGAATTAGATATAATCAGGGATGTGATGTACCTGCTTGATGCACATGCTACTCTTGCAAGTTGCGACTGTCCCTTTACGCAAGCTCGATGCCATGCCCGTGCTGCCGCCGCTCCCTCCCATGCAGGCTACACCCAGGGTTGGATCTTCATCTTCTTGTCCTTCCGTTCGCTTGATGCCCGGCGACCGCCCTCCAACGAGGGCGCGAGGAAGTGCTGTGTCGGTCTGTCCAGCGGCGGCTAGGTTAGGAGCAAACCAGACTGGAGGTTGGAGCGAATGAATTGGGATTTCCTGTTGTCGATCGATATGGGAGGCGCTCGTTTGGGCCGCGAGCCTGCTATATGGCCTGCCTTGCACTTATGTTATTGGCCCATCCAAATTGAAACATTTTTCTTCATTTTTTACATTGCCTGCTCATGCGTTGGGACGAACAAAACTAGTGTGGGCCAACCTAGACGACTCAAACTAGGTGCACACTTTCCAGCCACCTGAGGCGGCCGCGCATACCAGCCCCTATGGTGGCATCGCCCCTTTTTGCGTGTATGATTGGATAGTGAAAAATATTCCAGTGGCGCTTTTGATTTACCCACAGAATGGTTGAATTGCTTGTTTCTATGAACTGAGTTCGCCAATAATGTGAAGGATGCCAGTCTTTTCATCCTATTGTAGATTGCTTAGATCTCAATATGCCAAAAGTAATCGCATGAAATATACAGTAAAAGCCAGTGTGATGTGTGTGGCTACAACTAGTCTGACTACACGTCCTCATATAACATATCAAGGACGCACCATCTTACCAGATTAACCATTCGACTTACCCATGCAGTGTGGGAAGAAAGAAGTATTGGGAATGCGTATCCAAGCAATTGATGCCATGGACTCCTTCGTACAACCTTGTAAGCGAAAAAGAAGTTGCAGTGTGCCTGTACAAAGAACTAGCGTAAGTTCAGTTACCTGCTTCTCGGAATTTTAGTTAGCCACTTATTGCAAAATTGTTCAATTACGTTGCTTGGCTTAATTTAGTTTGCTACTGATTACATAATGCCACAGCCTATTAATCATATTATAGACTGCGCCTATCTATGTGTTTGATACTTACTGTTAAGAATTACCTATTTGCCTTAACTTAAATATCTACTTGTTTGTTTAACTGCTTTGCTGCTGCAACAACGGGTTACAATGATGTTAATAACTACTTTTCAGCATCCAACTGAAACTCTTTAATTGCTTGTTTGTTTAACTGGTTTGCTGCTATAACTCCCAGTTGAGATGTTTTACTAACTTCAACTTTTCTGAATCCAATCGGAACTTTAATGGCAAAATAGGTTAGCCCAAGATCAAAGAGCGAGGTCCCCATGGACGTTGCATCATCCCACAGCAGTGGCACCGGCCCAATCGTGCATTATGAATTGCCAACTGCTGATGCTCTAGAGGCTAAACTAGTGGTAGAAAGAGATTCTGCTTCTGCACTTAGAGATGAAGTTGACATGTTGAGGAAGCAAACAGCACAATCACAAGCAGTACTCAAGACAACCATTAAATATTTGGTGGATTTCAAAATGAATCAAGCTGAGGCTGACCAGATTGTTAAGGTCCTGAAGGAAAAAAGGAAACTAAATTCCTACTTGGTAAATCATAGGTGAAATGTTCTTTCCATAGCTAAATAACCTTTGTGTTGTCTGTTCATGTAATCAATCAAACAATTTGTTTTAGAGATCATGTAATAATTGTTTTTTTTGTTTTTTGGTTTGTAATTTTATTTGAGCACAAGTCTGTATTAATTGATAAGACTCGGAGACATTTCATTTGGATTGCTGTGCCAGACCTACAAATATGCCAATCGGGTTGAATGTGGATTCAGCAATAGTAGTAGTATAGATGGATCATAAGTGGCACGCATCGGAAAGGGCCAAGATGCTGGCTAAAAAAAAGGATGTTGTTGTAGCCAAAAAAAAGTACAGCGGCCTGGCTTATGTATGTTAGTTGATATTATTGATCCATATACTCTATAAGTGTTTATATGACTGTTAGTTCTATACATTCTTGGTTGATTGACTCGGTATTTGAATCTTGATACATCGCTTGTGTACATATCTAAATGGGAGTACACATTATGCTGCGTGTGACATTTGAGTTGGACATGAAGTGTTCCAAATATTCGAATTCACCTTAAACTGGATTCTAGCTTCTGAATTTGAGTATCGGCATTTGTAAACCATATTCATATATGACAGTGGAATACATCTTTGTCGTCCTTTTGAAGATATATAAAAACACATAGAATGATTTATAAAGATTCATATAGGAATACAAAATGGATTCGAATTTGGTTGCTAGGGTAAACGTGGATGCTTATTATCCCAAAATTCGAAAGAAGCGGCAAAATGTCCACTCCCATGTCGGCTGCCCGAAGCCAAGAGTTTGGGAGATGGAAATTATTGTCTACCCATTACATGGACAATCCATCGGCCTGATTTCCACTGCTCTAAATAGGGGTAGGTTAGTAACTTCAATTAGACGTGACACGACCGCCTCTGAGCCCATTCTGACACGGTGGGTGTCAAACATGGGCGACAAAACACATTTGATTCAAGATCATCTGAAAGACCTCTGTTTCTCCCTCCATCCCCCATTCATACACGGTGGGCGACAAAACAAACTCGACTCGACCGAAATCGATGTAGGCAAATATTTTCAATAGGGGCAGGTTTGTAACTTCACTCAGACGTGACACAACTGCCCTACCTGTCAGCCCCGTTCATACACCGTGGGCACCAACCATGGGTGCCAACCACCCTCTCCTCGCCCGAAATCGCTCTGGGAAAATATTGGCGAGATGCGAGATTACCGTCCTATCCCCAACCGACGAGACGTCCAAATTTTAAACGGGGGCTAAGTTCGTAACTTTCCCATATTTTAGATAAGCGCGTCCCAAAAACATGGTTCCCCGTACCTCTCCCTCCATTTTCCCATTCATACAACGTCCGCGCTAGAACACCCCATCCCCACACCAGCCTCCGTCCGCCACCCCATCCATCGCCGCCATCCTCCACCACATCCATCGCCACCGTCCTCCACCATGCCAGAGCACCTACCAAGACCACGTCGTCCACTGCTAGAGATGGTCGTTTCTCATCCATGGTGACGGACCAATAGCCTTGCATCGCGTCCTCTTGCTTCATCGGTGCCGTCGTCCTCTTTACCGGGGCCGCTCACACGACCTTCTCTTCCACCGCAACGGGACTTATCCCCTGATGCACCCGTCTACCGTCGTAGATCTGCTTCAACGCCACCGACACCCATTGCACCCCCGATGCCTACACGGCACCGCAAGAGAGGTGGTACTTCAGCTCTTAGAATTTAGTTCTTAGTTCGAAGCAAACAATGGATGCTAAATATCATTTCTCCGGTTTGCAGCTTCAAATCTGCCATGGCACAGCCATAATACAATTTAATTGATCATGCTTAGGGTTTAATTGATCATGTTGGTTCCGTGGTGGTTTCTTTAATAGAAATCGGAGGGGAACCCCTCTTTTGCTAAAAAAATATGCTTAGAGTTTCCCCCTTTTATGATCACTATACGATCAGAATACGTGCTTCGTGTCATAATAACACTACTCCACCCATCAAGCTAAACAAGCTTAGTTATTCAAATACGAATCTGATATTATTAAAACAGAGTTGTTTAATTGGTCAGCTAAATTTTCCTAAATTAGTTTCAAAAATGCATGTTCGCCGCTCGGGTGTGTATCTCTACATGGTGCCCACGGTGGGCCGGCCCACCCTGGGATTTTGGGTTGTCCCAGGCCCCGATTCCCCTCTGTTCTACTGCGCGCTTCCGATCTCTACTCGCCCCTAGCCGTGTGCCTCGCCGGTGAATTGCCGTCCCCAGACGGCATGACTCTAGGAGGAGACGCCAGACTAACAGGAGGCTAGGAGCCGCTCACCCAACAGCGTCACCACTGCCCGGGCACCCCACCGTGCCTACCTTCCCAGTCCGTTCAGGGCTTAGGCATGCAGCACCCACCAAGCCAACCCGATTTATCCTAAGATACGTCCTCAACACTCAGCAGCCACTCCTCATGACCCATTTTCTAATTGATTCGTTACTCATTAGGCAAGACTGTCATTAGGGTTTGTTGTGTGCTCAGTGCTACCTACACATAATGGTTCAGATGTATTTTGGTAATCTTTAGTACCTCTAAAGTTCACAAGGTTTTCAAAATTCCGTCCCTCTGAACAAACACTAGTCATTTTGGATTGTTGGTTGTAGTGACATTGACCCAGATTACTACTGCAAGCCAGGTTTGTTGACAATGTTACTTGTCTTTCTTACTCATTCGATATAATATCCAATTATTCACGTCGATTAGTTGCAAACAATAAGTGCTAGACAAACTTCTTCATTCAGATTTTGGACGGTCTCTTACTGCAGTTACAATTCTGCATACTTGTCCTAGTAAGCTCACAAGTAAATGATTGATTCACTACATCTATGCTTGCCTTGTCATATTTGTTGTCAATATTCTTTTAGGGAGGACCACCCTGTTTCTAAATACTGGAACCGTAGACATGAGTGAATAGTATTTCTCTATGTGATCTCTTCCATCATGTGTGGGCAACGAACACTGCATTGTATAGAAAGAAAGTGTCATTTCCAGCTTTTACATAGGTTTCGATCTTTTACATGGAATACAATCTGCCTACTTGCTTTGTGTCGCACTACCAACACTCCACCCTTGGAGCTAAACATTATGCCACTCATAATTGCTTAGTTTATTTGTTCAAATACGACATTCATATGATTCTAATGTTCCTACTTCAGTTTTGAAATGTGTGCCTGCCTGTTATAGAGACATAAGGGGTTTGTATTTCTGTTTGTGGTCTGGTCAGCACGGCTGGGGAGGCGAACTTTGCATATGCAGGGGTTTATAGGGAGACACTCTTCGAGTTGAATCCGCAATGCATTCCATAGATAATCTGACTACTTTTTATGTTTTCATGAATCTCAGATTCTGAACAACATCATAATGATTATGAGCTTGCGCGCATGAAAAGAATAAATCAGAACAATGCCATGACTATCAAACTTGGCATTAAGGGACTGAAATCAAGTCTGGATGCAATGCAATGTGATGATCCACAAGTGTAGGGGATCTATCATAGTCCTTTTGATAAGTAAGAGTGTCGAACCCAACGAGGAGCAGAAGGAAATGATAAGCGGTTTTCAGTAAGGTTTTCTCTGCAAGCACTGAAATAGTAAGTGATAGATAGTTTTGTGATAAGATAAATAGTAATGTGCAAAAACTAAATAAAGTAAATAAAGTGCAGCAAGGTGGCCCAATCCTTTATGTAGCAAAGGATAAGCCTGGACAAATTCTAATAATGAAGAAGAAGCTCCCGAGGACACATTAGGAATTATCGTCAAGCTAGTTTTCATCACGTTCATAAGATTCGCGTTCGGTACTTTGATAATTTGGTATGTGGGTGGACCGGCACTTGGGTACTTCCCTAACATGGACAAGCATCCCACTTATGATTAACCCCTATTGCAAGCGCCCGGAACTACAAAAAGGAGTATTAAGGTAAACCTGACCACTGCATTAAAACTATGGGTCCATATCAAACCCTAATGAAGCAATGCATAAACTAGGGTTTAAGCTTCTGTCACTCTAGCAACCCATCATCTACTTATTACTTCCCTATGCCTTCCTCTAGGCCCAAATAATGGTGAAGTGTCATGTAGTCGACGTTCACATAACACCACTAGAGGAGAGACAACATACATCTCATCAAAATATCGAACGAATACCAAATTCACATGACTACTAATAGCAAGACTTCACCCATGTCCTCAGGAACAAACATAACTACTCACAAAGCGTATTCATGTTCATAGTCATCGGGGTAATAATATGCATGAAGGATCTGAACATATAATCTTCCACCAAGTAAACCAAATAGCATCAACTACAAGGAGTAATCAACACTACTAGCAACCCACGGGTACCAATTTGTGGTTTTGATACAAGATTGGATACAAGATATGAACTAGGGTTTTGAGATGAGATGGTGCTGGTGAAGATGTTGATGGAGATTGACCCCCTCCCGATGAGAGGATCATTGGTGATGATGTTGGTGATGATTTCCCCCTCCCGGAAGGAAGTGTCCCCGGCAGAACAGCTCCGCCAGAGCCCTAGATTGATTCCGCCAAGGTTCCGCCTCGTGGAAGCGGAGTTTCGTCCCGTAAGCTTGCCCATGATTTTTTCCAGGGGAAAACCCTTCATATAGCAGAAGATGGATGCGAGAAGCCCACCGAGGGGCCCAGGAGATAGGGGGCCGCGCCCTAGGGGGGGCGTGCCCCCCTGTCTCCTGGACAAGGTGTGGGCCCCCTAGCCTATTTCTTTTGTCCAAAAATTCTTATTAAATCTAAAAAGTTGTTTCATGGAGTCTCAGGTCTTTTGGAGTTGTGCAGAATAGGTTTCCAACGTTTGCTCCTTTTCCAGCCAGAATTCCAGCTGCCGGCATCCCCCCTCTTCATGGTAAACCTTGTAAAATAAGATAGAGTAGCCATAAGTATTGAGATATAATGTGTAATAACAGCCCATATTGCAATAAATATTGATATAAAAGCATGATGCAAAATGGATATATCAACTCCCCCAAGCTTAGACCTCGCTTGTCCTCAAGCGGAAGCCGAAATCGAAAAATATGTCCACATGTTTAGAGATAGAGGTGTCAATAAAAATAAAATACGGACATGAGGGCATCATGATCATTCTAATAACAGCAACATATATGGATTTTGTCATATGATTTCCTATGTTCAAGTAATAAGCAATTCACAATGTCAAGTATGGTTCAAAAACTTCATTGGGAACTAACAAACTATAATCTTAGTCATTGAAGCAATTGCAATTTATCATAACATCAGAAAGAGTCGATAATAGAGCTTTTCAGCAAGCTCACATACTCAACCATCTCGTAGTCCCCTATAATTGTTTAACACTCACGCAATACTTGTGGTTATAAAGTTTCAGCCGGATACTGAGAAAGATAGGGGCTTATTGTGTTGCCTCCCAACATATTCACCTTTAGGTGATGTCAACAATAATAGCCTATGCCAACTTACATCCAATTGGATATATGTATCATGATCTTTCAAACATGAGGAGCTTGCCAAAGGAAAAAAAATAAAAAGGGAATAGTGAGTATGACCTTGACTCAAGCAATAAAGCAAAACATAAAGTAAAAGATAGGCCCTTCGCAGAGGGAAGCAGAGGTTGTCAAGTGCGTTTAGGGTTGATGCATGAAATCTTAATGCAAAAGAACGTCACTTTATATTGCTCCTTGTATGTGGACCTTTATTATGCAGTCCGTCACTTTTATTACTTCCACAACAAGTTCGTACAAAGCTTATTTTCTCTGCACTAATAAGTCATACATATTTAGAGAGAATTTTTTATTGCTTGCACCGATGACAACTTACTTGAAGGATCTTACTCAATCCATAGGTAGGTATGGTGGACTCTCATGGCAAAACTAGGTTTAAGGATATTTGGAAGCACAAGTAGTATCTCTACTTAGTTCAAGGATTTTGGCTAGCATGAGGGGGAAAGGCAAGCTCAACATGTTTGGAAGGTCAATGACAATATACTTTAACTGAGATGTCGGAAAACATAAACCATTACGTTGTCTTCCTTGTCCAACATCAACTCTTTTAGCATGTCATACTTAATGACTGCTTCACAATCATAAAAGATGTCCAAGATACTATATTTATATGTGAACCCCTCTTTCCTTATCACTTCCTATTAATTGCAACGATGACCAAGGCTACATTCATCAACTCTCAACATTTTTTATGCATCATACTTTCTATGTGTGAAGTTATCACTATCCATAAGATCAATATGAACTCTTTTGTTCTTTCTACTTTCTCAAGATCATAGCAACATAGCAAAGCCCTTGACTCAACACTAATCTTTATAGATAGCACACGGGCTCGATTACATAAAGAGATCATAACAAAAAACTCAAAACTACTTGATATCAAAACTTTGAACTAATAGATCAAGATACTACTAAAAGGATCGAACTAAATAAAATGGTAAAGATAGGAGTGTGATGGTGATACGATACCGGGGCACCTCCCCCAAGCTTGGCAGTTGCCAAGGGGAGTGCCCATACCCATGTGATTATTTCTTCAGAGGTGATGGAGGTGGTGATGATGACGGTGAATAATCGCACATCGAGCGTAAAAGCTTCTCCAACTTGCGGATAATGCCCTTGAGCCCAGCAATATGATCCTTCAACACAATATTCTCCTCTGTGAGATACTTGTTCTGTATGCGGGCTAACTCAATCATCTTGAAAGCTTCAATCTCTGTTGGAGTAAAAATGTTAGGTCAAGGTTGAGGTGTGTCTTCTTCTTTCACCACTAGATCTTGAGCCTCCATGGTCTTCTTGATCCCTTCATCCTTGTTGATCTCCTCTGGTTCCTCTCTTTTCAACTCTATCTTCAATAGCCAAGCATCCTTGTCTTCGTTGTTGGAGGAGGGAGAAGTCATGGTGCTCTAAATCTACAACGGAAACAGCTCGAAAGAAAATAGAGGATATTTGCGTGATACGGTGGTCAAAACCTTTGGGAGTATATATAGTGAATTTTTACTGACCAAAATACGTAACATACAAGAAAACGGAGTCCGGGAGGCACACGAGGTGCCCACGAGACAATGGGGCGTGCCCTATAGGGGGGCACGCCCTCCTCTCTCGTGGGAGCCTCGTGTCCCTTTCGGACTACTTCTTTCTTCCTAAAATCCTTAAATAATCCAAAACTGATGAAAATTGCCATTAGAGTTGTTTTGGAGTCGGTTTACTTACCGTACCACGTACCTATGCCTTTTCAGAGTCTGGAACATTCTGGAAAGTGTCTCTTATGTATTCCTTAGGGGTTACGGTTCAACAATATTAGTTTCAACATTGATAGGATTACCTGAAATATAATGTTTAATTCTTTGACCGTTTACCACCCTCGGATTTGTGCCTTCAAAGTTGTTGATTTTTATAGCACCAGAATGATAGACTTCCTCGATAACGTAGGGACCTTCCCATTTTGAGAGAAGTTTCCCTGCAAAAAATCTTAAACGAGAGTTGAACAATAACACATAATCTCCTACGTTAAACTCACGCTTCTGTATGCTCTTATCATGCCAGCGTTTGACTTTTTCTTTGAAAAGCTTAGCATTCTCATATGCTTGGGTTCTCCATTCATCAAGTGAGCTAATATCAAATAAGATTTTCTCACCGGCAAGTTTGAAGTCATAATTAAGCTCTTTAATAGCCCAATATGCTTTATGTTCAAGTTCAAGAGGTAAATGACATGCTTTTCCATAAACCATTTTATATGGAGACATACCATAGGATTTTTGTATGCAGTTCTATAGGCCCATAATGCATCATCAAGTTTTTTGGACCAATTCTTTCTAGATCTATTCACATTCTTTTGCAAAATTAATTTGAGCTCTCTATTTCTCAACTCTACTTGACCACTATACTGCGGGTGATAAGGAGATGTGATTCTATGATTGACATCATACTTAGCAAGCATCTTACGGAAAGCACCATGAATAAAGTGTGAACCACCATCAGTCATAAGATATCTAGGGACTCCAAACCTCGGAAAAATAACTTCTTTAAGCATTTTAATAGAAGTGTTATGATCAGCACTAATAGTTGGAATAGCTTCTACCCACTTAGTAACGTAATCAACAGCAACTAAAATATGTGTATAACCATTGGTGGCAGGAAAAGGTCCCATATAATCAAAGCCCCAAAAATCAAACAGTTTGATAACAAGAGAATAATTCATAGGCATTTCTTGGCGTCTACTGATGTTACCTATTCTTCGACATTCATCACAAGATACGACAAACTTATGAGCATCTTTGAAAAGAGTAGGCCAATAAAAACCAGATTCTAGTACCTTGTGTGCAGTTCTATCTCCAGCATGGTGTCCTCCATAGGATTCAGAGTGACATTTGCGTAGGATTTGTTCCTGTTCATGCTCAGGCACACAACGTCTAATAATACCATCTACTCCTTCTTTATAAAGGTGTGGATCATCCCAGAAGTAATGTCTTAAATCATAAAAGAACTTTTTCTTTTGCTGGTATGTGAAACTAGGCGGTATATATTTAGCAACAATGTAATTAGCACAGTCAGCATACCAAGGAGCAGCACGAGAAGCATTGAAGACCGCTAATTGTTCATCAAGAAAGGTATCATTAATAGGCAGTGGGTCATCAAGAACATTTTCTAGCCTAGACAAGTTGTCTGCAACGGGGTTCTCAGCTCATTTCTCTATCAACAACATGCAAGTCAAATTCTTGGAGCAAGAGAACCCATCTAATGAGTCTAGGCTTACCATCTTTCTTTTCCATAAGATATTTAATAGCAGCATGATCAGTGTGAATAGTAACTTTGGAATCAATGATATAAGGTCTAAACTTATCACATGCAAACACAACTGCTAAGAATTCTTTTTCAGTGGTAGCATAATTTCTCTGGGCAGTATCAAGAGTCTTGCTAGCATAATGGATAAACATTAATTTCTTATCGACTCTTCGCCCTAAAACAGCCCCTACAGCATAATCACTAGCATCGCCATAATTTCAAAAGGTAAATTCCAATCAAGTGGCTGAACAATAGGTGCAGTGATCAAAGCTTTCTTAAGTGTTTCAAATGCTTCTACACAATCATCATCAAAGACAAAAGGAATATCTTTCTGCAATAAGTTAGTCAGGGGCCTAGAGATTTTAGAAAAGTCCTTAATGAACCTCCTATAAAAACCGGCATGACCAAGGAAACTTCTTATACCTTTTATGTCCTTGGGACATGGCATCTTTTCAATAGCATCCACTTTGGCTTTATCAACTTCAATACCTCTCTCGGAGATCTTGTGCCCCAAGACAATGCCTTTATTAACCATAAAGTGACACTTTTCCCAATTCAGGATGAGACTAGTGTCTTCGCATCTCTACAAAACTCAATCAAGGTTGCTCAAACAATCATCAAAAGAGGATCCATAGACGGAGAAGTCATCCATGAATACCTCGCATATCTTTTCACAAAAATCAGAAAATATAGCCATCATGCATCTTTGAAAGGTAGCAGGTGCATTACATAAACCAAAAGGCATACGTCTATAAGCAAAAGTACCAAAAGGGCAAGCAAAAGTAGTTTTAGATTGATCCCCCACTGATACAGGTATCTGAGAGAAGCCAGAATAACCATCTAGAAAGCAAAAATGTGTGTGTTTGGATAGCCTTTCTAGCATTTGATTAATAAAAGGTAAAGGGTAATGATATTTCTTAGTATCTTTATTTAACTTACAGAAATCAATTACCATCCTATAGCATGTAATAATTCTTTGCGGGATCAATTCATCTTTATCATTAGGAACAACGGTAATACCTCCCTTTTTAGGGACACAATGGACAGGGCTTACCCATTCACTATCAGCAACGGGATAAATAATAGCTGCCTCAAGGAGTTTTAGTATCTCCTTTCTTACCACTTCCTTCATTTTGGGATTTAATCATCTTTG
Organism: Triticum aestivum; assembly: GCF_018294505.1. Taxonomy (NCBI): domain Eukaryota; kingdom Viridiplantae; phylum Streptophyta; class Magnoliopsida; order Poales; family Poaceae; genus Triticum; species Triticum aestivum. The sequence continues at coordinate 579,293,139 of NC_057795.1, forward strand.
AGGATCTCTAACTGGTTTGGCATCTTTCTCCACTAAAATTTTGTGTTGACATAATGTGGGACTAATGTCCTTAAGATCGTCCAGGGTATATCCAATAGCAGCTCGGTGCTTCTTCAGAGTTTTCAATAATCTTTCTTCTTCTTTCTCTGAAAGGTTGGCACTAATAATAACAGGATATATTTCTTTTTCATCAAGATAAGCATACATAAGATTATCAGGTAATGGTTTGAGTTCGAACACGGGATCACCCTTGGGTGGAGGGGGATCCCCAAGAATTTCAACGGGAAGATTATGTTTCAGCATAGGTTCTTGTTTAAGGAACACTTCATCTATTTCTTCCCTTTCCTTCATAAACATATCATTTTCATGGTCTAACAAATATTGTTCTAACGGATCAGTTGGAGGAACAGCAATGGAAGCAAGACCAATAATTTCATCATTACTAGATGGTTCCCTTTCACGAGGTTGTCTACTAAACTTAGCGAAAATAAACTCATGAGACATACCATCTAAGCCAACAGTGACAATATTCTTTTCACAATCAATCTTAGCACTAGCAGTATTCAAGAAGGGTCTACCAAAAATAATGGGACAAAAATCATCTTGTGGGGAACCAAGAACAAGAAAATCAGCAGGGTATTTAATCTTCCCACACAAGACTTCAACATATCTAACAATCCCAAAAGGTTTAGTGGTGTCCCTATTAGCAAGCTTAATAGTAACATCAATATCTTCTAATTCAACAGGTGCAATATCGTGCATAATTTCTTTATAAAGATCATAAGGTATCGCATTAGCACTAGCACCCATATCACATAAACCATGATAACAATGATCTCCTATTTTAACAGAAATAACAAGCATGCCTACAACAGGTCTACGTGTCTTAGTATCGGGTCTAGCAATATTAACAGATTCACCCAAGAAAGAGATAACATGCCCATCTAAATCCTCATCCAAAAGATCTTTAATCATGGCAATACCAGGTTCAACATTAATTTGCTCAGGAGGTGTATAGGTCCTAGTATTACTCTTATGAACAACAGTCGAAGCTTTAACATGATCTTTTATCCTAACAGGAAAAGGAGGTTTTTCAACATAAGCAGTAGGAATAATAGGATCACTATATGTAATAGTCTTCTCTTCGACTGTAATAGGTGCAACTACTTTCACTTCAACAGGAGGATTATATTTAAACCACTTATCTTTAGGGAGATCAACATGAGTAGCAAAAGTTTCACAAAAAGTAGCTACTATCTCAGAGTCAAGTCCATACTTAGAGCTAAATCCACGGAAAGCATCGGTATCCATAAAAGATTTAACACAATCAAACTTAGGTGTCATACCTGACTCCTTACCATCGTCGGAACCCCAATCTTCAGAGTTGCGTTTAACTCTTTCCAATAAGTCCCATTTGAAATCAATAGTCTTCAGCATATAGGAACCAGCACAGGAAGTATCGAGCAAGTTACGATTATCAAGAGAAAGCCGAGGATAAAAATTCTGAATAATCATTTCCTGAGCGAGCTCATGATTGGGGCATGAATATAACATTGACTTAAGCCTCCCCCAAGCTTGAGCGATGATTTCTCCTTTGCGAGGCCAGAAATTATATATGTAATTACGATCACGACAAACAAGATGCATAGGGTAGAACTTCTGGTGAAATTCCAACTTCAGTCGCTTATAATTCCAAAATCTCGTATCATCACATAGCCTATACCATGTCATTGCATCTCCCTTCAAAGATTTAGGGAAGACATTCCTTTTGAAAGCATCATCGGGAATACGTGCAAGCTTAAATAATCCACAAACTTCATCCACAAAGATAAGGTGTAAGTCGGGATGCAATGTTCCGTCTCCTGCAAAAGGATTAGCAAGCAATTTTTCTATCATACCCGAAGGAATCTCAAGGTGAATATTTTCATAAGGTTCAGTAGGTTGAGGAGCATCTCTTTGCTCTTCTGGTTGGGGTGAAGATACCCTAAACAACCCCCTCAAAGGATTAGTTTCCATAGTGACAAGTAACAGAAAATTTCAGCACACTATATAAATGTTTCCTTACCAGTTCCAATCACCAAGAGCGCTACGCTCCCCGGCAACGGTGCCAGAAAAGAGTCTTGATGACCCACAAGTCTAGGGGATCTATTGTAGTCCTTTCGATAAGTAAGAGTGTCAAACCCAATGAGGAGCAGAAGGAAATGATAAGCGGTTTTCAGTAAGGTTTTCTCTGCAAGCACTGAAATAGTAGGTGATAGATAGTTTGGTGATAACATAAATAGTAACGAGCAAAAAGTAAATAAAGTAAATAAAGTGCAGCAAGGTGGCCCAATCCTTTATGTAGCAAAGGATAAGCCTGGACAAATTATAATAATGAAGAAGAAGCTCCCGAGGACACATTGGGAATTATCGTCAAGCTAGTTTTCATCACGTTCATAAGATTCGCGTTCGGTACTTTGATAATTTGATATGTGGGTGGACCGGCACTTGGGTACTGCCCTAACATGGACAAGCATCCCACTTATGATTAACCCCTATTGCAAGCGTCCGCAACTACAAAAAGGAGTATTAAGGTAAACCTAACCACAACATTAAACATATGGGTCCATATCAACCCCTAACGAAGCAACGCATAAACTAGGGTTTAAGCTTCTGTCACTCTAGCAACCCATCATCTACTTATTACTTCCCTATGCCTTCCTCTAGGCCCAAATAATGGTGAAGTGTCATGTAGTCGACGTTCACATAACACCACTAGAGGAGATACAACATACATCTCATCAAAATATCGAACGAATACCAAATTCACATGACTACTAATAGCAAGACTTCACCCATGTCCTTAGGAACAAGCGTAACTACTCACAAAGCATATTCATGTTCATAATCAGAGGGGTAATAATATGCATGAAGGATCTGAACATATAATCTTCCACCAAGTAAACCAAATAGCATCAACTACAAGGAGTAATCAACACTACTAGCAACCCACAGGTACCAATATGTGGTTTTGATACAAGATTGGATACAAGAGATGAACTAGGGTTTTGAGATGAGATGGTGCTGGTGAAGATGTTGATGGAGATTGACCCCCTCCCGATGAGAGGATCGTTGGTGATGACGTTGGTGATGATTTCCCCCTCCCGGAAGGAAGTGTCCCCGGCAGAACAGCTCCGCCAGAGCCCTAGATTGATTCCGCCAAGGTTCCACCTCGTGGTGGCGGAGTTTCGTCCCGTAAGCTTGCCCACGATTTTTTCTAGGGGAAAACCCTTCATATAGCAGAAGATGGACGCTAGAAGCCCACCAGGGGGCCTAGGAGATAGGGGTCGCACCCTAGGGGGGTGCCCCTTGTCTCCTGGACAGGGTGTGGGCCCCTGGCCTATTTCTTTTGTCCAAAAATTCTTATTAAATCTAAAAATTTGTTTCGTGGAGTCTCAGGTCTTTTGGAGTTGTGCAGAATAGGTTTCCAACGTTTGCTCCTTTTCCAGCCAGAATTCCAGCTGTCGGCATCCCCCCTCTTCATGGTAAACCTTGTAAAATAAGAGAGAATAGCCCTAAGTATTGAGATATAATGTGTAATAACAGCCCATAATGCAGTAAATATTGATATAAAAGCATGATGCAAAATGGACGTATCACAATGCAAATGCTCTCCACCTACAGATTCATGCTCAGAATATGATCCTAACAGTGATTCTGAGCTAGAGGGAGACCTAAGTCAATGTAGCTCCCTAGTGGAGGAGTCAAAGGAAGATGCCCTATCTTATTCAGCCATCAAGGTACTTGCTCTAACTTTCCAAGGTTACATTGCTCGCACATATCTTGCAACTGATGCTTTGCATTGCTTCTACTTTGTTGAACTGCCATTAGCTTAGTTTACACATCGTGTATGTGAATACGCCCTGCCTATCCATTTTCAATACATATTCCATCTATCATCATACCATATTTATCCATTCAAATTATGTTCTTGTGTATTAGACGTTCAAAAGGAAGAGGGCGATTGCTGATCGTGGAGGAGCACAAGCAAAATATTTGGAAAAGGTAGTGGCACCTGATAAATCAAATAGCCCATTAGGTGTAGTTGCAATATCACCTGACCCACAAAACACCCCAACTCTAGCAGACTCTAGCCCTACTACACTGGTCATTTCTGATGCCCCAACTCAGCAGACCCCAACTGCAGCAAACAGTATGATTATGCCAGTTGACATAGCACCAACTGTACGACGCAAAACCCCCATTCCAGCAAAGAGTACACCAAATCCAGTTGCCAAATCCCTTTTCGAACCAGAGAGAGCCCCAATTGCAGCAAATAGGACCCATGTTCCATTTATTCCCAATTCAGAATACGAAGCTTATGTTGTTGTCAGGAACTTTGTGCGCATCTTTCCTACATGGAAAGATTATACCGCAGACACAGAACAATTTTCAGTCTTCCTCCGCAACTTACGCGCAAGTAATGTACTAATGTTATTCATGGTCATTACTGCATATGTTTCTGCTGACAGAAGACACAAGATTTCATTATTTTAAATAGGCGAGGAGCAAACTGGATTGTGATGACGAGCAAGGGTTGGTTGCGCTTTTCAAGCACTCGTTGATGAAGTATCATTCCTACCTGAGGCAAGCGCACTTCATGGCAAGCCTCTGAATGAAATTTTGATAAAGTCTCCGGTGCTACATTTATCCGACGGTGACTGGAATAATCTTGTTACACATTGGTCTCGGCTGCAGCGTAAGGTACTCTCTATGATATCACATCACAATTTGAACTACATTTCTGCATTTGCCTTAATGTCTCACTTGTACGAAAACTGTTAGTAGAAGAACATTCGTTCTCAAGGGACCACAGAATCTCGCAACTATACTACACACTACATTGCTCTTGTGAGTACCTCTTGCCCTGTATGACCATTGGGCCGGCCTGCGTCTTTCTTGGGCCCGAATGATTGGGGCCTTCGCACATTGCGCCAGACCCAAACTTACACCAGCCTTATTTTAGTTGGGCCTTTTGTCGACCCAATGCTTAGTTTGGCCCAGGTAGTGTTGGGACATTAACAGGTTGAGTATTGTAATCGCATGTTACGGCCTAGATGAAACCACGGGCCTTTAGCAGGCCAAAATGCATGTTGGGTCTCAATTTTCACTAGTCGTCGACGGGCCTTCAACAGGCCGAAATGTAGACCGGGCCTTTTTGGGCCCAGTTAGCTCACGGGCCGTTACCAGGCTGAAACATATCTCCGGCCTTAGTTGGCCCACTGATATCATGGGCCTTTAAGAGGTCGAAAGCTTAGTACAGGCATTAACGGGCCGAATTACGTGACAGGCCTTTAACATGCCCAAAGTCATGTTGGGCTTAATTGTTGCCACCTTTAGCACGGGCCGTTAGTGGGCCCGATGTCCCATCGGACCATATATGGCCCATGGGCAGCACGGGCCATTCTCAGGCCGAAAGTCCCACCGGGCTGAAATGGGCCCATGTCTACATCAGGCCTCTAACAGGTCAAAAGTCACTGGGCTGTAGTTGGGCCCAAATATTCGGCGAACAATTAACGGGCCAGATCTAGCTTCGGGCTGCAAATGGGCCCAAATATTGGTCGAACAATTAACGGGCCAGATCTGGCTTCAGGCCATAAATGGGCCCAAATATTGGGCAAATAATTAACGGGTCAGATCTGGCTTCGGGCCGTAAATGGGCCTTTATTAAGCAGGCCGTTATTGGGCTGGCCCACTAGTACCTGATTAAGTACTATGGGCCTTTGACTGGGCTAGCCTTTTTAACCTATATGGGCCTCTGTTGGGCCCAGCCACGTGTCGACGTATCATAGGCATGTCTCCTCCAATGGACGGGCGACATCTGGCCCACTGACGAGCTGACATGTGTTCCCTTCGGCCACTCAGAATTTTACACGTGGAAATTTCCCATTGGTCAGGGCTGTTAACGGGTTATCGGATCCAAAATCCGACCCGATAGCTTAACGGCGTTCTGTTACGGTGGATGCCACGTGTCGGTCACCCTTGACGAAAGCACTTCTGTGATGCATGATTTATCGTCATGGAAGTGGACACTTCCGTGATGATAATTTTGGTAATGTCATGGAACACTTCTACGACAGCACAGGTATGACTATCTTGATTCTGTCATAAATTTGTCATGGATGTACATGCATGACAAAAAACGCGACCTACTGTGACAAACACGTATCATCACGGAAGTGTATTTTTTTTGTAGTGCCCCCTCTTGGTTCATGCTGACCAAACCGGTTTCCTGTCCGGTCGTAACATCTCCGAAAACTTTCTCTCCGATGTAGATATCCTACACTATTGTGCTAAAAGGAAAGCTCCCTCCCTCATCATCAAACTCGACTTCAGGAAAGCTTTTGACTATGTTTGTTGGACGACCCTCCTCCATACCCTTCAGGTTAGAGATTTCCCCCCTCGTTGGTGCGACTGGATTCACTCTCTCCTAAACACTAGATCCACTGTCGTTGTGCTAAATGGCATCCATGGGAGGTGGATTCAGTGTAAAAATGGCCTCCGGTAGGGCAACCCTCTCTCCCCTTACCTTTTCATTATTGTCGCGGATACCCTCCAACAATTGATCATCAAAGCCAACCATGAAGGTAAGTTGTTGCACCCCGTAAGTCCTCACCTTCCCTGCCCCGTCCTTCAATATGCCGACGACACGCTTATCATAGTTAAAGCTACGCCTGGGGCCGCCAAACACCTCAAGAGTATTTTAGACAACTTCGCCGTGGCCACTGGTCTCCAGATCAATTTTGATTAGACCACCTTTATCCCTCTTAATGTTGATCCCATCGACGCGGCACTTATGGCAGCTGACCTTGCAACTAACATCTCCTCCTTTCCGCAAACTTATCTCGGCCTACCTCTCTCTCCTTACAAACTTCCCCCCTCAGCCTTCCAACCACTCATCGACCGTTGTGATATCTACCGGTGCGCGCTACTTCTCTCTCGCGGTGGCAAGCTTGTTCTCCTCTCGGTCGTTCTAGACAGCCTCCCTGCCTATTTTATGCTCCATTTCTCTCTCCCTGTCTAGGTTATTGAAGCTATCGACAAGAGACGATGTACTTTTTCTGGTCTAACAACGACACTTGCTCTGGGGCAAAATGCCTAATTGCTTGGGATAAAGTTTGTACCCCTAGAGAAGCAGGTGGTCTTGGTGTAAAAAACCTTCGCGCACAAAACTATTGTCTAATGCAGAAATTTGCTTATAAAATTTTACACTCCACAAACCTTCCCTTGAAGGATTGGGTCTTACACCACTCGCCACTTCACATTGGACATGACAAAAACAGCTCCTTCCTAGCTAAAACCATCTTCAAGCAATTACAGAGTTTGAGAGAGATTTCCCAGTGCAATGTTGGAGATGGTTGCTCTACTTTTTTTTGGTTAGATCGTTGGCTAAAGCCGGAACCCTTGGCTTTAGTGTACCCTGATCTTTTTTCTCACCACACAAACCAAAATGCCATGGTGAAAGGATCGAGAAGAGGTGTCTAGAGGGGGGTGATTCGACACTAAGCAAGAAAAGTTGCAGTTTTTAATTTCTTTAAGTTAAAGTGGAGTTTTGGCACAAGTTTAACAATCACAATACATATCAAGCAAGCATGCAAAGAGTATATGAGCAGCGGAAAGTAGAGCATGCAACTTGCAAGAATGTATAGAGATGGGATTGGAGTGTGCAAACGCGATTTGGAGACACGGAGATTTTTGAGACGTGGTTCCAATAGGTGGTGCTATCGTACACCCATGTTGATGGAGACTTCAACCCATGAAGGGTAATGGCTGCACGAGTCCACGGAGGGCTCCACCCACGAAGGGTCCACGAAGAAGCAACCTTGTCTATCCCACCATGGTCGTCGCCCACGAAGGACTTGCCTCACTAGGGGTAGATCTTCACGAAGTAGGCGATCTCCTTTCCCTTACAAACTCCTTGGTTCAACTCCACAATCTTGTCGGAGGCTCCCAAGTGACACCTAGCCAATCTAGGAGACACCACTCTCCAAGAAGTAACAAATGGTGTGTTGATAATGAACTCCTTGCTCTTGTGCTTCAAATGATAGTTTCCCCAACACTCAACTCTCTCTCACAGGATTTGGATTTGGTGGAAAGAAGATTTGAGTGGAAAGCAACTTGGGGAAGGCTAGAGATCAAGATTCATATGGTAGGAATGAAATATCTTGGCCTCAACACAAGTGTAGGTGTTTCTCAACCAGAAAATGCATGTTGGAAGTGTAGGTACGTTCTGATGGCTCTCTTCACGAATGAAGAGTGGGTGGGGGGGTATATATAGCCTCCACACAAAATCTAACCATTACACACAACTTACCAATCTCGGTGGGACCGAATTGAGAAACTCGGTTGGACCGATTCAGCAAATGATGTGACCATTAGGATTTTTGGTGGGACCGATATGCAACTCGGTAGGATCGATATGATCAGGATTAGGGCATAACATAATCTCTGTGAGACCGATTACACAAACTCGGTGGACCAATTTTGGTGATCAGCTAACCAGAGAGTTGACAAGGCAAACTCGGTGGGACCGATTCGCTCATCTCGGTTGGACCGAAATGTTACGAAGAGAAACAGAGAGTTTGCATTGTAATCTCGGTAGGACCGGTTACACAAACTCGGTAGGACCAATTTTGGTAATGGAAATACACAGAGAGATTACAATCCCATCTCGGTGAGACCGAGATCCCTATCGGTGAGACCGATTTGCCTAGGGTTTGTGGCAGTGGCTATGACATCTGAACTTGGTGGCGCCGGATAGAAAGAATCGGTGGGGCCGAGTTTGACTTTTGGTTTAGGTCATATGTGGATGTGAGAAAGTAGTTGAGGGCTTTGAAGCGTATCACTAAGCATTTTGAGCAAGAAAGCCATTAAGCAACACCTCATCCCTTCTTGATAGTATTGGCTTTTCCTATAGAGTCAATGTGATCTTGGATCACTAAAATAGAAAATGTAGAGTCTGGTTCTTGGAGCTTGAGCCAATCCTTTGTCCTTAGCATCTTGAAGGGGTTCCACATCCTCTAGACCATGCCACTTCATTGTTGAACTTATCGGAAACATACTAGGTAGAAGTGTTAGTCCAACAACAGATATGTTGACATAAATTACCAAAATCACCCAGGGAGCACTTGTGCTTTCACATGGTAGCCACTATTTTGCAGGATGGGATCGAACTTGCTCTTTGTAATCGACTAACCTCTACTGCGATTGCAGAACTTGCTTCTCTAAACTCCCTGTTACAGGATTGTACACTCTCTCAGGTTTCGGATGATCGTCCACTGCTTAACGGCGCTGCCTTTTCCACAAAAGGAGCATATGAGGCCCTCTTGGATCACCTCTCGGATCCCATGCTTAATGATATTTGGGACTCAAAGGTGACCAAAAAGGTTATGATCTTCGGTTGGCTATTCTACCTTGATCGCCTAAACACAAGGAAGAATCTGCATAAGAAGAGCATACTGGATACTGCAGCTTGTCCTAGATGTACTCACTTGGTGGAGGATCGTGAACACCTATTTTTTACTTGTCCAACAGCTCGCAGGATTTGGAGAGCAGCCGGCATTTGTCCTCTATTCACACCTGTCAACGGTCTCATCAGTACGACTCTTCCGGGCTCGCTGCCTACCATGGTCTGCCCCTTCACGCTCCTTCTGATTCTTCGGAAAATCTGGGACGCACGGAACAAGAAAGTTTTCCAAAGTCTAGATGTTGCGGCTTCAAACTCCTTGAGAGCTATCTTAGATGATTTGATTGTTTGGTCTCATAGACTTAAATCTGAAACTTTAAAGGGCCACGCCGATCTGTGGCATGAGTTCCTATCCTCGCAACACTCTTAACTTTGTAACACCCGGCAGGTTTTGAATTATATATTCAGGTGGGGAGCCTCCCCCCTGTTGACACCAGATTTTGGCACAGTCAAGAACTTATTTAAGATGGCCTCAAATGGAGAAGTGTTCTACATGAAGAGTTCCCTATTATTGATATGGACATCTTTGAAGTTTGGGTCATTGCCATCCGATTTCATCTCGAAGGCCGAAACTATGCTCAAAGTACTAAGATCTTATATTCAGAGTACAGTTTGGCCGATTAAGCCCCCAAGACGACCTCAAATGAAAAAATAATCTACGCGGATTGTCTTCGTCTCGTCGAAACGATGGATTTTGATATAAAAATTGTCCAAATCCGAATTCGTATGCAAAAGTTAGAGCAATCGAAATGCAGCTTTGTCACGAGGCGAGATGTGGCGCGCCCCACCAGACACATGTCTGATGGGTAGCGCGAGGGAATAGCCTGTTTTGCGCGACCTATTTGACCATCAATATGACCTGTGATCAAAAAACATTCAACATGAAAGTTGTTCGTCTCGTTGAAACGGTCAAGATTGCTTTTGGGCTCGTTTCAAGCCAAGATCGTTTACCACCACAAAAAGGACCCGCAAGGTGCAGCTAGTTTAAACCGAACTGTTTTGGAAAGTTCGGACAAAACCAATCCGAATTTGACTAGGGTTTTGGACGTGAATCCAAGCCTTTTCCTTGCACGGGAAGTCCAGCCACCTCTTATATATCTAAGTGGTGACAGTCGATTGAACAATACACAATCGATAAATTCATCTACCACTTTTTATCTTTTATTTTTTCTACTTAACCCTAGTTCTTCTTCTTCCTCGTTCTTCGTATGTTCTTCTTATTGCAGGGCGGCGAACCTCGAGGCCCTAGGGGTGATCAGGTCGACCTGGGGTAGCCCATAGCCGTCGCACACCCTGACAGGGTCCCTCCCGGGCGTGTGGGGTTTCGGGTATTACAAAAGCGCCCGCCGGATTGTCCTGCGTACCGCGCTTCCGGCGGGTCTCCTTCGATGTGAGCTGCGGTCATCACCCTCGGTGTCGAGGGTACACGGCGACGTTTTTGTGTGCGAACACACTTTTTGGCGACTCCGCTGGGGACGAAGCTTTGAACGGTCTCCGGTCTATTCTTGCTATGAAGAGATCATCATGTAGGGTTTGCGATCTACAAAGGTAATATGAATACTCAATTCACTTATGTAGATGCAAATAATGCATATGTTGTTGCTAGATCGTCTAATGAACATAATGTATCAGCTAGCCCTAGTTTTATCAATCATGCATCTAATTATGTGCAACGGCCGATTCAGAATAATCTTCATGCTTCAACTTTATATAATTTTAGCAACATGCAACATATGTATCCCAACTCCCATGCATCGGCAACCCCACAAATCTATATGCCGATGAACAACATGATGAGTTCGGTTAATCAAGTTGAAACACCACATGTAGGAACTTTCAATGGCATGCAACATAGTGTTGCATCTTTTTATTCATCGGCAACTAATTTGCAACATGTTAATCCAAACATTATGGTGGATAGGGGAATTGGCCATGCTACTACTAGTTATTCAGCCAATTACCCTCAAACATCATATGCTACACCTCATGCTACTAGTTTTTTGGCACCATACGCAATTGTTGATGTCCATAATTCGGCTCCGCACCTTAATGGTCATGGCCGAATAAGTGAAACTTCTACAGGAGCACAAATGCCTTCACCTACTACCGTGGCATATCATGCCCCCCCCCCACACACACACACACACAATTACGAAATTTCGGCAGCATCTCATTGCCGAAAGAGTCTAAAAGCATCGGGGGGCAACCATATCCAGACTGGGTAACTGAGAACAAGCTTACATTTTTCTTGGGATTTGTGCAACTCCATTCGACAAGAACTAATAGAAGGCGGGAAGCCTCATGATTTTGCTGTTGTAAAATCTAGAGTTGTGCAAATGATGCATTCGGCCAGTGTTGTACCATCCAGTGTACACCCTATGTTGGAAATATGCCCTAGAGGCAATAATAAAATGGTTATTATTGTATTTCCTTGTTCATGATAATTGTCTATTATTCATGCTATAATTGTATTGACCGGAAACCGCAATACATGTGTGAATACATAGACCACAACATGTCCCTAGTGAGCCTCTAGTTGACTAGCTCGTTGATCAACAGATGGTCATGGTTTCCTGATCATGGACATTGGATGTCATTGATAACGGGATCACATCATTAGGAGAATGATGTGATGGACAAGACCCAATCCTAAGCATAGCACAAGATCGTGTAGTTCGTTTGCTAAAACCTTTTCTAATGTCAAGTATCATTTCATTAGACCATGAGATTGTGCAACTCCTGGATACCGTAGAATGCTTTGGGTGTGCCAAACGTCACAACATAACTGGGTGGCTATAAAGGTGCACTACGGGTATTTCCGAAAGTGTCTGTTGGGTTGGCACGAATCGAGACTGGGATTTGTCACTCCGTGAGACGGAGAGGTATCTCTGGGCCCACTCAGTAATGCATCATCATAATGAGCTCAATGTGACTAAGTAGTTAGTCACGGGATCATGCATTACGGAACGAGTAAAGTGACTTGCCAGTAACGAGATTGAACGAGGTATTGGGATACCGACGATCGAATCTCGGGTAAGTAACATACCGATTGACAAAGGGAATTGCATACGGGATTGCTTGAATCCTTGACATCGTGGTTCATCCGATGAGATCATTGTGGAACATGTGGGAGCCAACATGGGTATCCAGATCCCACTGTTTGTTATTGACTGGAGAACGTCTCGGTCATGTCTGCATGGTTCCCGAACCCGTAGGGTCTACACACTTAAGGTTCAGTGACGCTAGAGTTGTTATGGTAAATAGTATGTGGTTACCGAAGGTTGTTCGGAGTCCTGGATGAGATCCCGAACATGACGAGGAGCTCCGAAATGGTCCGGAGGTGAAGATCGGTATGTTGGATAAAGGGTATTGGAGTCCGGAATTGTTCCGGGGTACTAGGTGATGACCAGCGTGTCCGAAAGGGGTTTCGGAGGCCCCAGCAAGCGTTGGGGGGCCTTATGGGCCAAGGGGAGAGGGCACATCAGCCTACTAAGGGGCTAAGCACCCCTCCCACCCCATCTCACGTAACCAGGAGATGTGGGGGCACCACCCCTAGGGCAGCCGCCCCTCCCGGCTTGGAGGGCAAGTTTCCTAGGGGGTGGGGGCGCCCAAACCCATCTAGGGTTTCCCCTATGGCCGCCGCCCCTCCCCTAGGGAACCCTAGGGCGCCTTCCCCTCCTCCCTTCCCCCTATATATAGTGAGGGAGAGAGAGGGCAGCCGCACCCTTCCCCTGGCATAGCCCCTCCCTCCTACAACTCTTTCTCCTCCATCGTAGTGCTTGGCGAAGCCCTGCCGGAGAACCACGAGCTTTATCACCACCATGTCGTCGTGATGTCGGAGTTCTCCCTCAACTTCTCCTCTACCCTTGCTGGATCAAGAAGGAGGAGACGTCCCCGGGCTGTATGTGTGTTGAACGCGGAGGCACCGTTGTTCGGTGCTTAGATCGGATTCGGCCGCGATCTGAATCGCTTCGTGAACGACTCCACCGACTACGTTCTTGTAACGCTTCCGCATCACGATCTTAAGGGTATGAAGATGCACTCATCCTCTCCCTCTCTTGTTGCTAGAATCTCCATAGATTGATCTTGGTGATGCATAGAAAATTTTGAATTTCTGCTACGTTCCCCAATAGTGGCATCATGAGCTAGGTCTATCAGTAGTTTCTATGCACGAGTTGAACACAAGTTGTTGTGGGCGTTGATTTTGTTCAATATGCTTACCGTTACTAGTCCAATCTTGTTTCGACGGTATTGTGGGATGAAGCGGCCCGGACCGACCTTACACGTACACTTACGTGAGACAGGTTCCATCGACTGACATGCCCTTGTTGCATAAGGTGGCTAGCGGATGTCTGTCTCTCCCATTTTAGTCGGATCGGATTCGATGAAAAGTGTCCTTATGAAGGGTAAATAGCAATTGGCATACCACGTTGTGGTTTTGGCGTAGGTAAGAAACATTCTTGCTAGAAACCCATAGCAGCCATGTAAAACATGCAACAACAATTAGAGGACGTCTAACTTGTTTTTGCAGGGTATGCTATGTGATGTGATATGGCCAAAAAGGATGTGATGAATGAAATATATGTGATGTATGAGATTGATCATATTCTTGTAATAGGAATCACGACTTGCATGTCGATGAGTATGACAACCAGCAGGAGCCATAGGAGTTGTCTTTATTTATTGTATGACCTGCATGTCACTGAATAACGCCATGTAATTACTTTACTTCGTTGCTAAACCGTTAGCCATAGTAGTAGAAGTAATAGTTGGCGAGACAACTTCATGGAGACACGATGATGGAGATCATGGTGTCATGCCGGTGACGATGATGATCATGGAGCCCCGAAGATGGGGATCAAAAGGAGCAAAATGATATTGTCCATATCATGTCACTATTTGATTGCATGTGATGTTTATCATGTTTATGCATCTTATTTGCTTAGAACGACGGTAGTAAATAAGATGACCCCTCATAATAATTTCAAGAAAGTGTTCCCCCTAACTGTGCACCATTGCGAAAGATCGTTGCTTCGAAGCACCATGTGATGATCGGGTGTGATAGATTCTAACATTCACATACAACGGGTGTAAGCCAGATTTACACATGCGAAACACTTAGGTTGACTTGACGAGCCTAGCATGTACAGACATGGCCTCGGAACACAAGAGACCGAAAGGTCGAACATGAGTCGTATAGTAGATACGATCAACATGAGGATGTTCACCGATGATGACTAGTCCGTCTCACGTGACGATCGGACACGGCCTAGTTGACTCGGATCATGTATCACTTAGATGACTAGAGGGATGTCTATCTGAGTGGGAGTTCATCAAATAATGTGATTAGATGAACTTAATTATCATGAACATAGTCAAAAAGGTCTTTACAAATTATGTCGTAAGCTCGCGCTTTAGTTCTACTGTTTAGATATGTTCCTAGAGAAAATATGGTTGAAAGTTGATAGTAGCAATTATGCAAACTGGGTCCGTAAACTGAGGATTGTCCTCATTGCTGCATAGAAGGCTTATGTCCTTAATGCACCGCTCGGTGTGCTGAACCTCGAACATCGTCTGTAGATGTTGCGAACATCTGACATACACTTTTTGATGACTACATGATAGTTCAGTAATGTTAAACGGTTTAGAATTGTGGCGCCGAAGACGTTTTTTGAAACGTCGCGGAACATATGAGATGTTTCAAGGGCTGAAATTGGGATTTCAGGCTCGTGCCCACGTCAAGAGGTATGAGACCTCCGACGAGTTTCTTAGCCTCCAAACTAAGGGAGAAAAGCTCAATTGTTGAGCATGTGCTCAGATTGTCTAAGTACTACAATCACTTGAATTGAGTGGGAGTTAATCTTCCAGATGAGATAGTGATGGTTCTCCATACTCACTGCCACCAAGCTATTAGAGCTTCATGATGAACTATAACATATCAGGGATAGACATGATGATCCTTGAGCAATTCGCGATGTTTGACACCGCGAAAGTAGAAATCAAGAAGGAGCATCAATTGTTGATGGTTAGTGACACCACTAGTTTCAAGAAGGGCAAGGGCAAGAAAGGATACTTCATGAAACGACAAATCAGTTGCTGCTCTAGTGAAGAAACCCAAGGTTGAAACCAAGCCTGAGACTAAGTGCTTCTATAATGAGGGGAACGGTCACTGAAGCAGGACAACCCTAGATACTTGGTAGATGAGAAGGCCGGCAAGGTCGATAGAAGTATATTGGATATACATTACATTAATGTGTACTTTACTAGTACTCCTAGTAGCACTAGGGTATTAGATACCGGTTCGGTTGCTAAGTGTTGGTAACTCGAAATAAAAGCTGCGGAATAAACGGAGACTAGCTAAAGGTGAGATGATGATATGTGTTGGAAGTGTTTCCGAGCTTGATGTGATCAAGCATCGCATACTCCCTCTACCATCGAGATTGGTGTTAAATCTAAATAATTATTATTTGGTGTTTGCATTGAGCATAGACATGATTGGATTATGTCTATCGCAATACGGTTATTCATTTAAGGAGAATAATGGTTACTCTGTTTATTTGAATAATACCTTCAATGGTCTTGCACCTAAAATGAATGTTTTTTTTGAATCTCGATCGTAGTGATACACATGTTCATGCCAAAAGATATAAGATAGTAATGATAGTACCACATACTTGTGGCACTGCCATTTGAGTCATATTGATATAAAACGCATGAAGAAGCTCCATGTTGATGGATCTTTGGACTCACTCGTTTTTGAAAAGTTTGAGACATGCGAACCATGTCTATTGGTATGTACGCATGAAGAAACTCCATGCAGATGGATCGTTTGGACTCACTTGATTTTGAATCACTTGAGACATGCAAATCATACCACATGGGAAAGATGACTGAAAAGCCTCGTTTTCAGTAAGATGGAACAAGAAAGAAACTTGTTGGAAGTAACACATTTTGATGTGTGCAGTCCAATGAGTGATGAGGCATGTAGTGGATATCGTTATGTTCTTACTTCACAGATGATTTGAGTAGATGTTGAGTATATTTACTTGATGAAACACAAGTCTGAATTATTGAAAGGTTCAAGTAATTTCAGAGTGAAGTTGAAGATCTTCGTGACAAGAGGATAAAATGTCTATGATATGATCATAGAGATGAATATCTGAGTTGCGAGTTTGGTACACAATTAAGACATTGTGGAAATTGTTTCACAACTAACACCGCCTGGAACACCATAGTGTGATGGTGTGTCCGAACATCATAGATGCACCCTATTGGATATGGGGCATACCATGATGTCTCTTATCGAATTACCACTATCGTTCATGGGTTAGGCATTAGAGACAACCGCATTCACTTTAAATAGGGCACCACGTAATTCCGTTGAGATGACACCATATAAACTATGGTTTAGAGAAACCTAAGCTGTCGTTTCTTGAAAGTTTGGGGCTGCGACGCTTATGTGAAAAAGTTTCATCCTGATAAGCTCAAACCCAAAGCGGATAAATACATCTTCATAGGACACCCAAAATAGTTGGGTATACCTCCTATTTCAGATCCGGAAGCAAAAGTGATTGTTTCTAGAAACGGGTCCTTTCTCGAGGAAAGGTTTCTCTTGAAAGAATTGAGTGGGAGGATGGTGGAGACTTGATGAGGTTGTTGAACCATCACTTCAACTAGTGTGTAGCAGGGCACAGGAAGTTGTTCCTGTGGCACCTACACCAATTGAAGTAGAAGCTTATGATAGTGATCATGAAACTTCGGATCAAGTCACTACCAAACGTCGTAGGTCGACAAGGATGCGTACTGCTTCAGAGTGGTATGTAATCCTGTCTTGGAGGTCATGTTGCTAGACAACAATGAACCTACGAGCTATGGAGAAGCGATGGTGGGTCCGGATTCCGATGAATGGCTCGAGGCCATAAAATCCGAGAGAGGATCCATGTATGAAAACAAAGTATAGACTTTGGAAGAACTACTCGATGGTCGTAAGGTTGTTGAGTATAGATGGATTTTAAAAGGAAGACGGACAATGATGGTAAGTGTCACCATTAAGAAAGCTCGACTTGTCGTTAAGATGTTTTCCGACAAGTTCAAGGAGTTGACTGCGATGTGACTTTCTCACTCGTAGCGATGCTAAAGAGTCTGTTGGAATTATATTAGCAGTTACTGCATGATTTATGAAATCTTGCAGATAGGATGTCAAAAACATTGTTTCCTCGATGATATTCTTGAGGAAAGGTTGTATGTGATACAACCAAAATGTTTTGTCAATCCTAAAAGATGCTAACAAGTATGCAAAGCTCCAGCAATCCTTCTAAGGACTGGACTAAGCATCTCGGAGTTGGAATATACGCTTTGATGAGATAATCAAAGATTTTGGGTTTATACAAAGTTTATGAGAAACTTGTATTTCCAAATTAGTGAGTGTGAGCACTATAGAATTTCTGATGAGTATATGTTATTAACATATTGTTGATCAGAAATGATGTAGAATTTCTGGACAGCATATAGGCTTATTTGAAAAGTGTTTTTCAATGGAAAACCTGGATTAAGCTACTTGAACATTGAGCATCAAGATCTATAAGGATAGATCAAAACGCTTAATAGTACTTTCAAATAAATACATACCGTGACAAGATTTTGAAGTTCAAAATAGATCAGCAAAGAAGGAGTTCTTGGTTGTGTTATAAGGTGTGAATATTGAGTAAGACTCAAGACATGACCACGGCAGAAGAGAGAGAAAGGACAAAGGTCGTCCCCTATGCTTCAGACGTAGGCTCTATAGTATGCTATGCTGTGTACCGCACCTGAAGTGTGCCTTGCCATGAGTCGGTCAAGGGGAACAAGAGTGATCTAGGAATAGATCACAGGACAGCGGTCAAACTTATCCTTAGTAACTAGTGGACTAAGGAATTTTCTCGGTTATGGAGGTGGTAAAAGAGTTCGTCGTAAAGGGTTACGCCAATGCAAACTTTGACACAAATCCGGATTATTCTCAGTAGTAAACCGGATTCGTATAGTAGAACAGTTATTTGGAATAGCTCCAAATAGAGCGTGGTAGCTGCATCTAGGAGATGACATAGAGATTTGCAAAGCACACACGGATCTGAAAGGTTCAGATCCGTTGACTAATAACCTCTCTCACAAGCGAGATATGATCAAACCCCATGGGTGTTGATTCATTACAATCACATAGTGATGTGAACTAGATTATTGACTCTAGTGCAAGTGGGAGACTATTGGAAATATGCCCTAGAGGCAATAATAAAATGGTTATTATTGTATTTCCTTGTTCATGATAATTGTCTATTATTCATGCTATAATTGTATTGACCGGAAACCGCAATACATGTGTGAATACATAGACCACAACATGTCCCTAGTGAGCCTCTAGTTGACTAGCTCGTTGATCAACAGATGGTCATGGTTTCCTGACCATGGACATTGGATGTCATTGATAACGGGATCACATCATTAGGAGAATGATGTGATGGACAAGACCCAATCCTAAGCATAGCACAAGATCGTGTAGTTCGTTTGCTAAAAGCTTTTCTAATGTCAAGTATCATTTCCTTAGACCATGAGATTGTGCAACTCCCGGATACCGTAGGAATGCTTTGGGTGTGCCAAACGTCACAACGTAACTGGGTGGCTATAAAGGTGCACTACGGGTATCTCCGAAAGTGTCTGTTGGGTTGGCACGAATCTAGACTAGGATTTGTCACTCCATGTGGCGGAGAGGTATCTCTGGGCCCACTCGGTAATGCATCATCATAATGAGCTCAATGTGACTAAGTAGTTAGTCACGGGATCATGCATTGTGTAACGAGTAAAGTGACTTGCCGGTAACGAGATTGAACGAGGTATTGGGATACCGACGATCGAATCTCGGGCAAGTAACATACCGATTGACAAAGGGAATTGCATACGGGATTGCTTGAATCCTTGACATCATGGTTCATCCGATGAGATCATCGTGGAACATGTGGGAGCCAACATGGGTATCCAGATCCCGTTGTTGGTTATTGACCGGAGAACGTCTCGGTCATGTCTGCATGGTTCCCGAACCCATAGGGTCTACAACCTTAAGGTTCGGTGACGCTAGAGTTGTTATGGGAAATAGTATGTGCTTACCAAAGGTTGTTCGGAGTCCCGGATGAGATCCCGGACATGACGAGGAGCTCCAGAATGGTCCGGCGGTGAAGATCGGTATATTTGACAAAGGGTATTGGAGTCCGGAATTGTTTCGGGGGTACCAGGTGATGACCAGCGTGTCCGAAAGGGGTTTCGGAGGCCCCGACAAGTGTTGGGGGGCCTTATGGGCCAAGGGGAGAGGGCACATCAGCCCACTAAGGGGCTGAGCGCCCCTTCCACCCCATCTCACGTAACCAGGAGATGTGGGGGCGCCACCCCTAGGGCAGCCGCCCCTCCCGGCTTGGGGGGCAAGTTTCCTAGGGGGTGGGGGCGCCCAAACCCATCTAGGGTTTCCCCTATGGCCGCCACCCCTCCCCTAGGGTACCCTAGGGCGCCTTCCCCTCCTCCCTTCCCCCTATATATAGTGAGGGAGAGAGAGGGCAGCCGCACCCTGCCCCTGGCGTAGCCCCTCCCTCCTCCAACTCTTTCTCCTCCTCCGTAGTGCTTGGCGAAGCCCTGTCGGAGAACCACGAGCTCCATCACCACCATGTCGTCGTGCTGTTGGAGTTCTCCCTCAACTTCTCCTCTCCCCTTGCTGGATCAAGAAGGAGGAGACGTCCCCGGGCTATACGTGTGTTGAACGCAGAGGCACCGTTGTTCGGTGCATAGATCGGATTCGGCCGCGATCTGAATCGCTTCGTGAAAGACTCCACCGACCGCGTTCTTGTAACGCTTCCGCATCGCGATCTTCAAGGGTATGAAGATGCACTCATCATCTCCCTCTCTTGTTGCTAGAATATCCATAGATTGATCATGGTGATGCGTAGAAAATTTTGAATTTCTGCTACGTTCCCGAACACCCTAAACAATTGCAAAGTTCTGGAACCTCATTGCCGGAAGAGTCTCAAAGTATTGGGGGGCTATCTCATGAGGAGTGGATGGAAATTGAGATAAAAAAGTTTAAAGCTCACCAAGCTGAGATGTGGGCTAAAATTAGACAAGAGCGAAAGGCCTTGGAAATTCAAAAAGATAAAAGTATTGATTCAGGTAAGAAAGAAAATTCGGTTATTGAAAAAGATGAATCAAATATTATATCTGTCGAATCAATTGAAGAAAAAGAGGATGCCAAGGCGTTGGGAAGCCAACTGAAAGCGGAACAAAGTATCATTCAAATTACACCATTGTCATGCACTCCCAACATATTCAAAGAGGTATGTCTAGAAAGTGATTTACCTATTTTTAGATTTGGTCGTAACTTTATTGTTGATACATCTATTAGAAAAGATCTTATAAGTAATTTTGAAAGACCAATGATGAAGGAAAATTTACTTGTTAGCAATAAAATTGTTACAAAGCATATCGGTCAATATATTATACCATTTAAAGAGACCGATAGTGAATTATTACTGCAACCAAATCTTTTCCCATTGCTTTATTTAAAGTTCATATCTAAGGTATCTTTGCTTGCTTCATACTTGGCTTACGCATGGTCTCAATTGAGACATGTATATTCTAACTACTTTGATTTCATAAGTTTAAAGCCAATGTTATACTCTGTTGAGAAAATTGATGATAGTATAATTTTCTTTTCAAAGTCATCAGAGATAGAGTGCAAAACACAATGCATAGCTGAATGGGTGAAATAACATGCGGTGCCCCCATGGTTGGTTTTGGTAATTGATGACGATCTCTATGGACTAATGGTTGTCTTGAGTTATATTTGAAGGATTTGTCCATAGGCTTTTCTTGAAGTCCATGTGTTGGTTTCAAGGAGTTTATGAGTTGACCAAGGTGCTATTAAGGAATTATCCAAAGATTGGTCATGTGAGTGTTGACCTTATTGCAAGCATGTCTTGAAGAAGAAGATTGTGTGATCATTCATGATTACCTTCAAGACATCATCCAAATGAAGAGAGTTGGAAAGATTCAAGGTCGATCAAGACTAAGTCAAGAGTGAATCAAGTTGATCAACTCACAAAGCGTAGAAGATGTAACGAGAGGGATCAAGTGATCCCATGGTATGGTAAGCATTGTCCATTGCACTTTGTGTACTAACACATAGTCTATGTGAGAGTTCTATGTGGGGTTAGGTACGTGTCCATGGGCTTGCATCAAGAGGCAGATATCATACAACCCATGGAAAGGATGACGTCAAGTGGTGATCATCATCAAGATTGCCGTGTGCAAGTTCAAGTGGAGCATCACGAAGAGATCAAGTGCTTAAATCTTGCCATCCATTGTGGTGTCAATGGACTTGTGAAGATGTGCCTAAGAGTGGCTCACCCATAGTGGACTATGGGGGAGCAATCATCTAGTCTTCATCGAGCCAACGGAATCAAGAAAGGTGGTCCAACTTAAGGGAGTCAAGATCGTCTTCATCTAGCTCAAGTGGACCATGTGCAAGGAAAAGGTTTTCCCTTGATATGTTTTCTATTTTACCGGTCTCGTGGTGGTAGTTGGGAGACCGAGTTATAGGATCGTTTGCCGTACTATCAAGGGGGGCTCTCAAGTTGGTAACTTGATCGTATCGTTAGTAGAGAGCTCAAACCATTGCATCCTTGCATCATGTTTCTTGGTTCTTGTTGGGTTATCTTTGTGAGTCTTAGAGCTTATGGTCATCTTGATGAGAAGCTTGAGTTCATCAAAAACGGAGTTCGCATGTGTCTTCTATGATGTTTTCGGTGTTGGAGGTTTTACCGGTCTTATCCAATGAAGGGTTCTCACCGTTTTCTTTTGCGACTTTTCTCATTTGATTATTCTTGACATTTCTATCAAGATTGTGTTAGCCCATGTCGTTAGCTTTCCAACAAACTTGGTTTCGTTGAATTCGGAGTCCGTTTGCAAAAGTTGTGACTGTTTTGGTAAAGGCTGCAGCGGTACTACCGTGACTAGAGCGGATGTAATTTTTTACTACCGCTCCAGAGCGGTACTACCACGGCTCCTGAGCGGTAGTACCGCTCCAGAGCAGTACTACCGCGGCTCCTAAGCGGTAGTACCGCTCCGGACCAAAATCTCGTGTTTTGCTCAGCGAAAGTAGGCACAGAAGTGTTTTTTTAGTACCACTCGCAAGCAGTAGTACCGCTACCATTTACGGTAGTACCGTGAGGTCGAGCGGTAGTACCGTGAGGACGAGCGGTACTACCGCTCCGACGGTTCTTCTGGCCTTTTTGCCTCCTCGCTGTTGTGTTTCGAAGGGGTACTACCGCCCGGTAGTACCGCTCCGTGGAGTGGTAGTACCGCTCTGTGCGGGCTGTGAGCATAGCGGTTGGATTCGGGAGCTCCTATAAAAGGGGGTCTTCTTCCCCATTCAACCTTATCCTTTGAGCTCGTGTTCTTCCCCCATTGTTGACCTTCATCGAGCTTGCTAACTCTCAATCCCTCCAATGATTCTTGCTAGTTCTTGAGGGAAAAGAGAGAGGAGATCTAGATCCACGTTTCCACCAATCATTTTCTCCTCTAAGTGAGGGGAACCCTTTGGATCTAGATCTTGGAGTTCTTCGTGATCTTCTTTCGTTCTTCCTCTCATTTTCCTCCCTAGCATTAGTTGCTTTGGTGGGATTTGGGAGAGAAGGACTTGGGCACTCCGTGTGCCCTTGCCATTGCATTTGGTGCATCGGTTTGAGTTCTCCACGTGATACGTGGAAGTTACAAGTTGAGAAGCTTATTGCTCTTGGGTGCTTGGTGCCCTTGAGCTTGTTCCTCTTGGGTGCTTGGGCACCCTAGACGGTTGGTGGTGTTCGGAGCTCAATCATTGTGGTGTAAAGCTCCGAGCAAGCGTCGGGGTCTCCAATTAGGTTGTGGAGATTGCCCCGAGCAATTTGACGGGTTCCGGTGACCGCCCCCAAGGGTTGCCAAAGTGTACGGGTTCAGTGACCACCCCCAAGGGTTGCCATTGTACGGGTTCGGTCACCGCCCTCAAGGGTCCCTTAGTGTAATCACGGCATCTTGCATTGTGCGAGGGCGTGAGGAGATTACGGTGGCCCTAGTGGCTTCTTGGGGAGCATTGTGCCTCCACACTGCTCCAAACGGAGATTAGCATCCGCAAGGGTGTGAACTTCGGGATACATTGTCGTATCCGCGTGCCTCGGCTATCTCTTACCCGAGCCCTTTACTTATGCACTTTACTTTTTGATAGCCATATTGTTCTTATCATATATCTTGCTATCACATAGTTGATTATCTTGCTTAGCATAAGTTGTTGGTGCACATAGGTGAGCCTAGTTGTTGTAGGTTTTTTGCTTGACAAATTAACCGTTAGTTTTATTCCGCATTTGTTCAAGCCTAAACCGTAATTATTTAAAAACGCCTATTCACCCCCCCCCCCTCTAGGCGACATCCATGATCTTTCAATTGGTATCAGAGCCTCATCTCTCTTTGTTAGGCTTAACCGCCTAGAGAGTAAAGATGTCGACTAGGGGATTAGGATTCTCTGACACTCTTAGTTTCGATGGCACAAATTTTGATGTTTGGGTAATTCGCATGCTTAATCTCTTTAGGGTCATGGACCCAAATTTAGAGCGAATTGTAGATATGGGTTTTTCTCCTCCAAAGGATCCTCAAAGATTATCTTTAGAGGATGAGAAAAACTCTTATCTCAATTCTCAAGCTTCTAATGTGCTTTTTGATGCTTTGAGCAATGTAGTTATATCTCAACTCATGTCGTTCCGAGATGCTCATGAGTTGTGGACGAAGCTTCAAGATAAATATGGTGTGTCCAAGATTTGTGGGGATGATTGTTCTCCCTCCACCTCCGGTCGTATAGTCTTCTCAACTTCTTCTACTTCACCTACATGTGGTTTGCCACAAGATAATGATATGGTGAGTAGTGTTGGTCATTGCAATGATGATAGTATGCTTATTGTGGATGATCCTTCATCACTATATTATTGCAATGCTCCTTCTTTGGGATTTAACACTTCGAGCACTCCAAATGTTTCACATGCTTGTGTTGATAGTCCTTGCATATCATGTAGAAATTGCTTGACTAAATCTCATGATGATATGCTTGCTATGTCTTGTTGCCATGATAAAAATGCATCTATTTCCTCGAATTGTTGTGCTAACAATGTAGAGGAAACCCAACACTCCATGGAACAAGATGTGGTGTTTAATGGTGCCTCAAGGGATCCTACACCATCATCTATTGCTTTTTGCCTTATGGCTAAGGCGTCAAAGGTATCTCCTACTTTGTACCCCAATATGTCTCTTGATGATGATGTTGATGCTAATGATGATGAGGATAATGATGAAGAGAATGATAATGTTGCCTCCTTAAAAACTAAGGGGGAAATGATTTTTAAAGCTCTTCATAAAAATAAAATTGCTCGTTCCAACTTCATGGAAATAATGTCCATTGCCATTGATGGCAAGAAATACATTGAGGAGTTGGAATCTCATCTAGAGGAGCATGAGGTCACCATTGAGAAAATGGAAGCTCATGGGCGTGATTACGCAAATGAGATCGCGGAGCTATCTCAAGCTCTTGAACATGAACAAACCACCTCCGAATCTCTTGAGGAGACTTTTGCTCTAGAATTATCTAGAGTGAGGGAATCTCATGATAGAACTCTTGAGGTGGCCAATGATTTCAAAACTAAAAATGCTAAGCTTGAAGTTGCTCATGCTAGACTCCTTGAGGACTTTGAGCACCTCGAAAATGGCTCAAGGGTCATCAAGGGTGAGCTCATCAAACTCACCGAGTCTCATGCTCAACTTGAAGCTTCTTATTTAAAAGAGCTTGCCAAGTTGCCCCTCCTATTGTTGTTAATGATGATGCTTGTGCTACTAACTCTATTACTTGTGAAGCATCCATTTTGAAGGAGAATGTTGAGCTACGGGCTCAACTTGAGTTTCTATCTAGCAATTATGGGAAGAAAGCCATGAAAAGCTCTCAAGCTCTCATGACGATCTTCTAGTATCCCATAATGTGCTAAAGATAGCTCATGAGGCCATGATTGCTAAGGTAACATCTAGTGAGCCTCATGTTGATACTAGCACCACTTCTAGTCAAAATACTATATTGCCATGTGCTAGTCCTTGTAATTCATCTACTCACAATGTTGGTACATCTTGTGATGAATTGCTTTCCTTGCCTTGTTGCTCTAACGATGAAGCTTATACTTCCTCTAATACTTGTGTTGAGACTAACCATGTAGAGGAAATCAAAGAGCTCAAGGCCCAAGTCACTTCTTTGAAGAAAGACTTGGAAAAGAGTCATGAAGGGAAATCCACACTCAACAATATCTTGAGTGTGCAAAAAATCCCCCAATGACAAAGGTGTACTTGGATTCAACTCCAATAAGAAGAAGAAGGGCCAAAAACAAGTCAAGAATTCGGCCAAGATTATTTGCTTCAAGTGCAAAATTGAAGGGCATCATGTTAGATATTACCCATTGAAGAAGAATGCCATTGGTAACAAGCAACAAGGGAAGAGGCCACAAGTTCAATCTCATGCTCAAGGCCACTTCCCAAGAAGACTCAAGTTAATGCCTCTCTTGTTGAGAAATCAAGTGAGAAGAAAATGAAGAGTAGACGTTGCTACTTATGTCGTGAGAAAGGTCACCTCGCTTCTTCATGCACTAGTGGTAACTTATCCAACCCAATTATTATTGATGATATCTATTCTCTTGGGAAGGATAAGGTTGGAAATGTGTTTGCCAAGTTTGTTGGTACTCAAAGTGGTGTCAAGAAAAGAACCATTTGGGTTGCCGAGCCTATTGTGACTAACCTCTTAGGACCCAACTTGGTTGGGGACCAACAAGCTCAAACTTGATTAATAGTTATTGTTGGAGGGCATTGGAGACTTGGCTACATTATGAAGAATTAAGGAGACTTCATCATTCTTATTGTCTCAAGCCAAGTCAATTGGATTATCAAGTTTCTATCTTATATCCAATGTGCCTCCTTGCGGTAACTTGTACTTAAATTGTTTACATTGGAAGTTACTTTCCCCCATGCATGTGTTGGTTTTGTTCCTTGCATGTGTTTGTATATGTTGTGCTTCCAACTTGCTTATCTTGAGCAATCAAGTATGTGTGTGTTGGTTTGCACATCATGTACGTGGGTGTCGTGCGTTGAGCCTTTTTGCTTCTTGTGTGTATCCTAGTTGGCTCGTGTGAGAGATTAATGGAACATCCCATTTTGGGGGAGTGATGTGCTTTGTGCACCTCACAATCCTATAAATGTGTGTACATGAGGAATACCATCTAGTATTGATATTACAAGATTATCTAGTCGCTAGGTGGTATATCTCTCATGAGAAATTCAAATTCTAAAAATTCCATTGATTATCTCGTGTTGGATCCTCTTATTGCCTCTTGTTAAGTTCTTATTGGTATCACATTATGGGGGAGTAATATGCTATGTGCATATTACAAGCCTAGAAAATGTGTACATTTGAGATAGTGTCTCCTAGAATTGATATTGTAAATTATATTGTTCCTAGGTGACATGTTAGCTCTACAAGTGGCAATTTGCTTGTGTTTGTTGTGAAGATGATGTTGGATGTCCTTGTTATCTACCACCGGGATTTATTTTCAAATACTTCTTGTCTTTGACAATTGGTAGTCACTTATGTGTGGTAGAATTTGTTGATCATCTTTACTTTGGTTTGTCTTTATTTGCCTTTTCTCTTGCCAAGGTTTGTGTCAACTCCCGTTGTCTTCCCTACCACTTGTGGATCTTGTTTATTTCTTGTTCTTGTCTAGTGTTTTTAGATATAGTGAAAGTGGTGATCCCACCTTGTGCATTTTGTATTCAAATGCAAATCCTATATAATGCACAACTCGTGGGGAGCTATCCTATTTTCTTTAGAACACTCTTCTTGTGATCCTTATCAAGTGTGTTTTGGTGGAAGGCAAGCCATTTCTTTTTGGTACTTTGTGCCATCATGAAACTTTGTTGAGAGCTTGGTTTGTTTGGAACCATCCTCTCTTTGGGAGTTTGACATCTTTAGTTTAGTGTGTATCAATGGATATCTCATTCCTTGATGTATCTTTAATGATATCTTCCAAGTGATGATTTCTCCATTTGGTATCCTTTTCACTTGGCATTTCTTTGTCTTTTGGTTTCGGGTTTTGAAAGTATTGAGCATGCATGTTTACTTCATGTATTTTATTTGGCTTGCTTTCTTTCTTTAACTCAATATATAGGGGAAACTCCACCTAGTCTCAATTTGGATGAGATGTGCATGATATTCATTTTCATATCTATATGCACATATTTATGTGGAGTTTGTCCTATGTATTGGTGTTTCTAACTATTTGGTCCCGATGAGTTTGGGTACCGTTTAGTTTGTGTTGTTCTTCTAGGAACATTTGGAGATGCATTGGATGCTCGGCTCACTCACAAGGAAGGTGTCGTCACCATGTGTTCATTGGAGTCAAGCTAGGGTGATCAATGAACTACTATCTACCTTCAATTAGTATCTACTACATCCTTCCAATGATGTCTCGGTAACAAGTATCTATTCATGCTTTCCTCTCTTGCATTCAACCTTGTGTAGGTTGCATCTTGGCATGATATTCATTTTATATCTTGTGATTCTTGCTTCCTTTCTCAAAGCATCTCAACGATGATCTCATGTTGCTAGTTGTGATGTCTTTGATAGTTGTGTGGTAGGAATTCATCTATATCCAATAAGACCATATCTAGCCATGTGCTATGCTTCCAAGTAAATATCTTATTGGTATATGTATGACTTCCTTTTGGATATCTTGTTCCTTCGTGTTGTAACTATTTCGGGTGTACATCCTTCTTTGTAGATATATATCGTCATGATTTCGTCTACCTAGACCCTTATACACTTGAGAGAAATTACATCTCTAGATGATATCCTTTCTTTCACGTCCACCTTGTCTTTTTTTGTTTTTTTTATTTGGTGGCTCCGTGAAAGCTTTTGCCTTGAGTGCGCGTCTTTTATCGTTGCATCTTGATGCACTCTTGTGTGGTGAAGATTATTTTCCTCATGCTTATCTTTACGAGGCTTTTGCCATCTTAATTGGTATCCCTCGTCTTGATGAGGCTTTCATCTTCTATCTTCACCCCGGGTTGTCACAAGCATATGTTCTTTATATGCTTATTAGTAAGCTTGTGAACCCATTTGCTAGTTGTGCGTGGGAATGATAGGCCTTGCACCGTGTGCCTCTTTCTTTCAAGACTTTATTGATGCTTAATGCTCATCCGTACATTAGTCTTCTCAAGTGCATTGCCTTGACTCACACACATCATTTTGGTTGAGCCCATTCTTAAGTTGCCTCTTTTACTTGTTGCTCAACCATGTGTTTGTTGCAAGTACTAGGCTTTGTTTCCTATATGCTCACTTGCACTTGTTGTAAGTTTCTATTAATTTTGGGGGAGCTATGATCCTATTTTGTGCACTTTGTATCCAAATACAAATATTCTTATGTGTGCACAAATCACGGGGAGCTTCTCTAGTTTCTTTAGAACACTCCTTTGCCCATATCATAATATCCTTTATTCATGTGGCTCGTAGGATCATTGGTCTAGTTGTTTCAATTGATATCCTTTGATTGCTTGCTTCAATTGGTATCTTTTGATTTCTTGATTGCTTGTGTCTCTCTTTGTTATGTCCTTGTGGCATATCTTTCTTTAGCAATCTTTGTGCCTCAATATAGTTTGTGTTCCTCAAAGTATTTACCGTTGGATATGTGTATTGCATTCCACTTTCTTGTGAAGAAATACACAATTTATGGAGGACCACAATTTATATGCCTTCTATTTCGCCCATTTTGGCAATCGATGCCAATGGGGGAGAAGTTTCAGAGAGTTTTGTGGAGAAGTTTAGAGAGTTATCTCTTCTTGCTTTGGTTTTGTTCCTTAGCATTTGCATCTCATATGCATGCACTATTGGTTGTTGCATTGCATAGTGAAGCATAATTCCTTATATAAACTCTCTTGAAAGTGATTGTCATCAATTACCAAAATGGGGGAGATTGAAAGAACATGCGGTGCCCCCATGTTTGGTTTTGGTAATTGATGACAATCTCTATGGACTAATGGTTGTCTTGAGTTATATTTGAAGGATTTGTCCATAGGCTTTTCTTGAAGTCCATGTGTTGGTTTCAAGGAGTTTATGAGTTGACCAAGGTGCTATTAAGGAATTATCCAAAGATTGGTCATGTGAGTGTTGAGCTTATTGCAAGCATGTCTTGAAGAAGAAGATTGTGTGATCATTCATGTTTACCTTCAAGACATCATCCAAATGAAGAGAGTTGGAAAGATTCAAGGTTGATCAAGACTAAGTCAAGAGTGAATCAAGTTGATCAACTCACAAAGCGTAGAAGATGTACCGAGAGGGATCAAGTGATCCCATGGTATGGTAAGCATTGTCCATTGCACTTTGTGTACTAACCCATGGTCTATGTGAGAGTTCTATGTGGGGTTAGGTACGTGTCCATGGGCTTGCATCAAGAGGCAGATATCATACAACCCATGGAAAGGATGACATCAAGTGGTGATCGTCATCAAGATTGCCGTGTGCAAGTTCAAGTGGAGCATCACGAAGAGATCAAGTGCTTGAATCTTGCCATCCATTGTGGTGTCAATGGACTTGTGAAGATGTGCCTAAGAGTGGCTCACCCATAGTGGACTATGGGGGAGCAATCATCTAGTCTTCATCGAGCCAACGCAATCAAGAAAGGTGGTCCAACTTGAGGGAGTCAAGATCGTCTTCATCTAGCTCAAGTGGACCATGTGCAAGGCAAAGGTTTGCCCTTGATAGGTTTTCTATTTTACCGGTCTCGTGGTGGTAGTTGGGAGACCGAGTTATAGGATCGTTTGCCGTACTATCAAGGGGGGCTCTCAAGTTGGTAGCTTGATCGTATCGTTAGTAGAGAGCTCAAACCATTGCATCCTTGCATCATGTTTCTTGGTTCTTGTTTGGTTATCTTTGTGAGTCTTAGAGCTTATGGTCATCTTGATGACAAGCTTGAGTTCATCGAAAACGGAGTTCGCATGCGTCTTCTATGATGTTTTCGGTGTTGGAGGTTTTACCGGTCTTATCCGATGAAGGGTTCTCACCATTTTCTTATGGGACTTTTCTCATTTGCTTATTCTTGATATTTCTATCAAGATTGTGTTAGCCCATGTCGTTAGCTTTCCAACAAACTTGGTTTCGTTGAATTCGGAGTCCGTTTGCAAAAGTTGTGGCTGTTTTGGTAAAGGCTGCAGCGGTACTACCGCGACTAGAGCGGATGTAATTTTTTACTACCGCTCCAGAGCGGTACTACCGCGGCTCCTGAGCGGTAGTACCGCTCCAGAGCAGTACTACCGCGGCTCCTAAGCGGTAGTACCGCTCCGGACCAAAATCTCGTGTTTTGCTCAGCGGAAGTAGGCACAGAAGTATTTTTTTAGTACCGCTCGCAAGCAGTAGTACCGCTACCATTTGCGGTAGTACCGTGAGGTCGAGCGGTAGTACCGTGAGGACGAGCGGTACTACCGCTCCGACGGTTCTTCTGGCCTTTTGCCTCCTCGCTGTTGTGTTTCGAAGGGGTACTACCGCCCTAGCGGTAGTACCGCTCCTTGGAGCGGTAGTACCGCTCTGTGCGGGCTGTGAGCATAACGGTTGGATTCGGAGCTCCTATAAAAGGGGGTCTTCTTCCCCATTCAACCTTATCCTTTGAGCTCGTGTTCTTCCCCCATTGTTGACCTTCTTCGAGCTTGCTAACTCTCAATGCCTCCAATGATTCTTGCTAGTTCTTGAGGGAAAAGAGAGAGGAGATCTAAATCCACGTTTCCACCAATCACTTTATCCCCTAAGTGAGGGGAACCCCTTGGATCTAGATCTTGGAGTTCCTCATGATCTTCTTTCGTTCTTCCTCTCATTTTCCTCCCTAGCATTAGTTGCTTTGGTGGGATTTGGGAGAGAAGGACTTGGGCACTCCGTGTGCCCTTGCCATTGCATTTGGTGCATCGGTTTGAGTTCTCCACGTGATACATGGAAGTTACAAGTTGAGAAGCTTATTACTCTTGGGTGTTTGGTGCCCTTGAGCTTATTCATCTTGGGTGTTTGGGCGCCCTAGACGGTTGGTGGTGTTCGGAGCTCAATCATTGTGGTGTAAAGCTCCGGGTAAGCGTCGGGGTCTCCAATTACGTTGTGGAGATCGCCCCGAGCAATTTGACAGGTTCCGGTGACCGCCCCCAAGGGTTGCCAAAGTGTATGGGTTCGGTGACCGCCCCCAAGGGTTGCCATTTGTACGGGTTCGGTGACCTCCCTCAAGGGTCCCTTAGTGGAATCACGGCATCTTACATTGTGCTAGGGCGTGAGTTGATTACGGTGGCCCTAGTGGCTTCTTGGGGAGCATTGTGCCTCCACACTGCTCCAAACGGAGATTAGCATCCGCAAGGGTGTGAACTTCGGGATACATTGTCGTCTCCGCGTGCCTCGGCTATCTCTTACCCGAGCCCTTTACTTATGCACTTTACTTTGTGATAGCCATATTGTTCTTGTCATATATCTTGCTATCACATAGTTGATTATCTTGCTTAGCATAAGTTGTTGGTGCACATAGGTGAGCCTAGTTGTTGTAGGTTTTGTGCTTGACAAATTAACCGTTAGGTTTATTCCGCATTTGTTCAAGCCTAAACCGTAATTATTTTAAAAACGCCTATTCACCCCCCCCTCTCTAGGCGACATCCACGATCTTTCAATGGGGTAATGCAAAATTTGAACTATTCGTTAGCTTAACTCCAAAGCCGTTCTCACGGCAAGATCGGCTAGAGAATAAAAAGTTTACCTTCAATTCAAGTATGTGTGATCAAATATTTGATTTGTTGCTGAAAAATAATTACATTAGTGTTCTCGATCACCATGTGAAGCCATCAACCCAAGGACGAATTTATTGCAAGTTGCATGATTCGTCCAAGCATAATTTTGAGGATTGCAACATGTTTCGTCAAATAGTTAAATCGGCCATTGATAAAGGACGATTAAAATTTGTTGAAACACCAAGGGATGAGCAATCTATTCTGATTTGTCCTAATGGAAAAAAGTTTTTGAATCGGCTGCTTCAAGACGATTCCTTTAAAGATGAGAAGGTAAAAACTGCAGGTGATGGGATCAAGTTTTCAAGTAAAGAAGTTGTTCAAGAGCACAACGAAAATATTCTTGAAGGCATGAGTTCTATCGAAGATACAATGAAGACGCCAAGGACTGGGGGGGCAACAAAGCAATCCAAAGATCGATGTAAGCAAAACCAAAGGAGATAAAGGCCACAATAAGCACAAGCACAAGAAATCCAATGTCACTTTTGCACAGTTATTAGATAAATATCAAAATAAAAGTGAAGAGAATTGTGCTTATCGGTCGAGTAATGCAAAAGCATCAAGATCACCCCCTAGGCGCAAATCCAAGGACCGGTATTGGCAAGAAGACAATTTTAATGCAACGTATTCATATCCTTATTTTGGAACGCCAATGTCAATGTCGTGGATGCCTCCCTATGCTCATGTAGATCGATATTCATCATGGGACAGGTATGGTACAATGGCACATTCTCCATCATATTCTAGACCATCTCACCATTATTATGCAGCTCCAAGAAGATCAAGGTTCAGTAAGCAGTCATATGTTCAAGACCGTTTCAATAAGAAAGAATTGGTCCGGAGCTCAAAAAAGAAGAAAGAGGTGATCAAACAAGTATATAGAGTTAAAAAAGATGGTTGCAAGAGTGCTAATTCAGATTTGATCTTAAAGGATAAGAACCAATTAAAGTGTTAACATTGGCTACTAAAGGCAATGAGATGAAGCAATCAATTGTCGAGAATCAAAGTGCCAAATCTGAAGAAAAGAAGTTGAAAGTGCACAAGGTAAAACAAGAATTGTCATTGCTTCAAACAAAATCGCAGTCGGGGTGCATACTCGGCTTATCATATTGGCAAAAGAAGAAATTACAAAAACTTAGTGCACAAGAACTTGAAGATAGGAACATGGCATGGGTTTCCAAAGGAAGTGCTCAAAATAAGAATTATGTGCAAGCTTCCATTACAAGAAGTGCGGCAAAGGTGAAGAATGAAAAGAGTGAAAACTATGAAGGACCAAGCCAAAGGTTTCAGCATCTTCGGTCTACACATTATCCATATTCTTCAACTATGCCATTAACGCTTATGCCATGGAATTCATCATCAGGTATGATTGGTAACCCTCAATGGGCTTATTTTAATCCATGGATGCAATATAATTTCTTACATCATGAAAGGGTATTACCAAGTCACTATACATTTGGTTAGCTACAAGTTTGTTGCTGATCCAAAGGGCCGAAATACTTGATTTGACATTTCGTTTGTTTATTTCGGCTATATGTGCTTTGAACGAAGTTTACATGGTAATGGCCGATATTTACCCATCGTCCTAAGAGTATGTCAATGCTTGGCTGGTGTAGTATTCTAACATCGTCCTTAGTTTGATTGGAGAGCGAGACAAGTACTATGGAGATCATGTTTTGATAGTTGAATTCATAACAATGGCCACAATGTTGGTGTTGTTTATATATCTCCATATAGTGATGTTCTGTGAAGCCTCATGCCTCTTAAAATATTTATTGCACAATAATTAAAGCCGAATATGCAATGTTATTCGGTTTGGAACTTTTGCCATATGTGCTAAACATATTGAGGCTTTTGGTGATTCGTTGTAAGTAGTGCGACAAATATCCAAGGGTTATCAATGTTTTGACGAATCACTTATAGTTTATCTTGAGGAATGTCTAGATGCAAAATTTACCTTGGGTTGCTTTAAAATTGTCTAGGCATGAAAATTGGAGGGGTTGGCATAGCAAACATACGGCTACCATGTTGGTCATGGTGCATTGCACGTCTATCAATAGCCGATGCCTATTCTTGCCAACATAGGTAAGGCCGAATTGGAGGTCACCACCTCGGCCACTAATGAAACTTTTATGCAGGCAAAGTAAGGATTCAAGAAAGTTCATTGTTGCTGCAAGATCCTAGCATAAGGGTGAACAATATGGTTGATGGATGGTTTTGACATGCATACCAATGGAACTTTATAGTCGGATTAATGAAGTTGAGAAAGTTTCACCCAAACTTGCATCAAAATATTCACACAAGCAATGGACGATCTAAACTTATCGTTCTAAGAATATGCAAAATGGTCGATGGAGTGTTGACATCGTCCTTAGAGCAAGCTATGTGGAAGTTATTTTTCGGCACACAAGCTTTGCCGAAAAACAGGGGGGCATGTGTTGACACCAGATTTTGGCACAGTCAAGAACTTATTTAAGATGACCTCAAATGGAGAAGTGTTCTACATGAAAGAGTTCCCTATTGTTGATATGAACATCTCTGAAGTTTGGGTCATTGCCATCCGATTTCATCTCGAAGGCCGAAACTATGCTCAAAGTACTAAGATCTTATATTTAGAGTACAGTTTGGACGATTAAGCCCCCAAGACGACCTCAAATGGAAAAATGATCTACACGGATTGTCTTCATCTCGTCGAAACGATGGATTTTGATATAAAAATTATCCAAATCTGAATTCATATGCAAAAGTTAGAGCAATCGGAGTGCAGCTCTGTCACGAGGCGAGATGTGGCGTGCCCCACCAGACACATGTCTGTGGGTAACGCGAGGGAATAGCCTGTTTTGCGCGACCGATTTGACCGTCAATATGACCTCTGATCAAAAAACGTTCAACATGAAAGTTGTTCGTCTCGTCAAAACGGTCAAGATTGCTTTTGGGCTCGTTTCCATCCAAGATCGTTTACCACCACAAAAAAGATCCGCAAGGTGAAGCCAGTTTAAACCGAACAGTTTTTGAAAGTTCGGGACAAATCCAATCCGAATTTGACTAGGGTTTTGGACGTGAATCCAAGCCTTTTCCTTGCACAGGAAGTCCAGCCGCCTCTTATATATCTAAGTGGTGACGGCCGATTGAACAACACACAATCGATCAATTCATCTACCACTTTTTATCTTTTATTTTTTCTCCTTAACCCTAGTTCTTCTTCTTCCTCGTTCTTCGTCTGTTCTTCTTGTTGCAGGGCGGCGAACCTCGAGGCCCTAGGGGTGATTAGGTCGACCTAGGGCAGCCCATAGCCGTTGCACACCCTGATGCGGTCCCTCCCGGGCGTGTGCGGTTTCGGGTATACAAAAGCGCCCGCCGGATTACCCTGCGTACCGCGCTTCTGGCGGGTCTCCTTCAACGTGAGCTGTGGTGCATCACCCCCGGCGTCGAGGATACACGGCGACGTGTTCGTGTGCGAACACCCCCCTCCCGTGAACATTTCAAAAAAAAGCCAAAGAATCACTAGTCAAGATCATAAGAAAATAATGTTACGCACTGTTGGTATATACTTCCTCCGTCCCATAATATAAGAACGTTTTTAACGCTAGTGTAGTGTCAAAAACGTTCTTATATTAGGGGACGGAAGGAGTATTAACTATGTTGGTTTGCATCGAAAAGATTTTTTCTTAAGAGTTCGCCTCACCTTAAAAAAGCCACCGCACACATGTATTTGGCTAAGCTTAACAACGTGATTAACTTACACACGGCTAACATTAAGATGACAAGATGACCAGTCTGGCCGGCCTATAATAATAAGCTTAAGTGCGCATGGACCATCAGCCCTCTCTGTCTAATTAATTACACGACAGCATGGTTGATCAAAGCTGCTTCAGACCGAAACTCCGCGTACGGACCATCTTCACCCTAAAGCTGCGTTTCCTTTTCGATCGCGCGTCAAAGTAATTGTGACCGTGATACCACCGGTAAGGCCTACGTTATGATCACTCATCAGATTCGCTAACAGAAAACCCTACTCATCAGATAAAAATGACAATTAGAAACATCTGACAGCCCGTGTTGTGCTTCGGACTTGAAGGATCGGAGAAAAGGAAGAAATGACCAGTCCTCCCCCATGGATCATTAGTGTGAACTTGTATCGGCTTCGACTGATCCACGGCTCGACCCATGCCTGCTCCTCGGTCCATAACACTAATAATCAAGTCCGCATCAGCGATCAGGTTGGGTCTGACTTTAGGGCTGTTCCTGTTCGTCGTGGATCAGGCACAGACCTGTCCGTTGTCCTCCCCAAGAAAGCGATGGATCAGCCGCCAAACCTCTCCAACTCCACCGTGCGTCCCCGCAAGAAACCGTCCCTAGCTTAGCTCGTCGTACAGTACAATCCGTCAAGCCCGCATCATCCGCGGCGAGAGTGCGGCAGGACGAGGTGAGTGGGTGCACCTGCCCCGGCGCTGGGGTGAAGCCAAAGGAACCTCGCACGACGACGACCTCATCGTCAATGGGAAGCGGCAACTACGTGGTGGACATGGTAGGGGCGGGGTAGGCCGGAATCATCAGCCCGGCCGGCGGCGACTCCTCGCTTGCGTTGGGTTCGCACCGTCGCCGTCGATCGACCGGGTCGGAACTACCCCAGCTGCCTGCTGCTGCCTTGCTGGTACGTTCCGTCTCACGCATCCGCAGGTTGTTGGGACTCGGAGCACACGCGTGACGCCGTCGCGTGATTTTTTCTCTTTTGCTTGCTTGCTCAACGGTACGTGGCTGGTGGCAACACAATCGCCAACTCTTCAGGATACGACAGCTAATCTTTTTTTTTTCATGGTAATACGTGTTTCATTCATATCATAAAGATTAAAGTACACGTCACGTAAGGACCGATATGACAAAACTGAAAAAATAGCAGAACATCTCTGAGCTTGACACCAACGCCCATACCTGCCTCCGGCACCATGACAGCAGCCACCGAAGAAAAGAATGATGGATCACCTCCTCACCCGAGCTCGACGCGGCTCCATCACTGATATGCAGCTTTGCGGACCTCCAAGGTGGCTCACCAAAAGTGAAGCCCTTACCATTGAACGAATCAGACCGGGGCAACACCCCGGACACGCCATCGAACTCCAGATCTAGCACCCCACCGCGACTAAGAGGTCGCGGAAGGAAACCATACCTGTCATCCACGAACCACGAACCCAACACATGCTCCGTCTTCCAGATGTCATCGATGCAGACCACAATCTGCATCCGCTCCTGAACTACCTCCCAAGCTCCGCGCCGACGCTGGAGCAAACGCCGTCGCAACGGCGGAGCCCGAGGACACAGGTCCACCACGAGGATGACGCCGCCGCCACGCCATCCTTGCTTGAACAGACTGGTTTTCAAATCCATCCCCAACCATAGGACCAATGGCATTGTCAAGGAAGGATTCGAAGAATCTTTATTCAGCGTTGTCATCGTCGTCGTCGAAACAAAAACAATGAACAGCCTAAAAATCTAAAACTACGAGGGAGTACAAACGATCCACACGCGTGGATCCGGTGACCCCCCTCACCACCGACGACCGAGGTCGCCGGCGGAGGGGAGCCGCCGGAGGACGGCGCTGAAAGATTGGGTCTCCTGGCGGCGGCTAGGGTTTCCAGCCGCCAGGGACAGGAGGAAAACCGGGGCTTGTGAAAAAAGAGAGGATTCGTCAATCGTATTATCGTATACGTACGCAGTACGCTAGGTATAGCTCGGAGGCGAGTGTTTGACAAAAAACTACCATTTTAGGGTTTTTGCCCCACATAATTACCACTTTGAAAATTTTGACTGGAAA
Source organism: Triticum aestivum (assembly GCF_018294505.1). Lineage (NCBI taxonomy): Eukaryota > Viridiplantae > Streptophyta > Magnoliopsida > Poales > Poaceae > Triticum > Triticum aestivum. The sequence continues at coordinate 579,331,373 of NC_057795.1, forward strand.
CTACCGAAAATTTCTTAATTTGTCTCTAAAAACTATCAGTTTCAGTTGATGATCGTTTTAGACAATTTAAACAGAAAACTGACAAGACTGGCCCACACGCCAGGGCTAATGTGGCTGAAAAGTCAATGCCATGGGAGACTGGCCCACCCGCAACTGTCGCCTCCCACCTCCCACCCCCACCAGCGCTGCAGATCGACGCCGCCGAACCCGTCCCCTGTCTCGCCGCCGGACCCGTCCCCCCGTCTCGCCGCCGTCCAGGTCGTCCTCGGCCTCCGGCTCACCACCGACTAGCTTCCGGCAGCAAGGGCTCGCCGCGACGGTGGTCCTGATTTCGGGGGAGGGAGACCTGGCCTTCGGCAGCAGCTAGGACGACGACGCGGAGGACGCCTCGCCGGGCGGCAAGGAGCTGGCAGCCATGGTGGAGGCAGCGACGGCGACGAGCATGGAGCTGGATGCGGCCGCTGACTGGGTGCCGCCGTACAGGGACGACCGAACGCCCCGCACACCGGCTCGTGTTCGCGTAGGAGGCATCCCGTGTGCCCGGGAAGAAGGCCTCCCTTCGAGCTGGAGCTCGTGGTCAGCGGCAAAGAGCAGCAGCACCACGGCTCCGACCTCCCTCTCGCCTCCGGCGACGACTGCCGGGGAGTCGGAGCTCCGCAACACCCTCCTCCCATCCGTTGGTACAGAACGTCGAGGCTCACGCCCGCCACGAGGCTCGGCCGTAGTGTGCGAGCACCACGGTGTGCAGCAGGGGTGTCTTCCCGGCGGGTGCATCACCGGAGTTTGACCTCCTTCCCTTCCATGCACAGAAGTTGTTTGTGAAAATGCCAAAGAAAGATAGAGAGAGGAGGAAGAAGAATGACGTGTGGGTCCCACCTGTAATAACGGTCAACTGAACGGTCAACATGTTTAAATCGTTTAAATTGTCTATTATCTGAAAGTGGTAGTTTTGAGTCACAAAATTAAATTTTTTGGTAGTTTTGGGCCACTTTTTTAAAAATGATAGTTTTGTGGGACAACGGCGTCAATTGTGGTAGTTTTTTGTCAAACACCCCTCGAAGGCACTCACGGTATGGCAAAAAAAAAGAATCTTGCTATACGTATGATAGAATGCATGTCCAACACTATACGATCAGAGATAATTCAGTTTGTGGGTCATAGCAGTTAGAGATGCTTTGCTCTCTGGTCGTACTGGTCGGACAAGAAATTCATCGTATGCAGAGCAGTTTCGAGAAAAAAACGAACGCGTAGGTACGAAGCGGCAGGCTCTGGGTAGGTGGTGCATCAATTCTAGGAGCGGTACGTACGTGGGATTGTGCGTGTGTCTAGTCTACTACTCTACTATCGATTCGGCGGCTTTTAATACGATTATACGACTACGTACGCTACGTGCTGCTGTACTCTACTCGGGCGTTGCCGACTTGTAAATGCGTGTGTGGGTGTTTTCCCACGAGATGTAACAACAAATGTGTGAACGTGGATGGGACTCGTCGGAAATATGACGATCGCTGTGGGGCATGGTCGGCGAGACCTTGATCTGTGGACCTGGTGTTGGAAATGGCTAGTCATGGCTAACTTTGAACCGGCTATATACCACACAAATTAAAAATGCAGTTTGTCATGGATCATATTGATGATAAAATGGTGTTGTAAAGTCACAACCACCGAGACAAATCAAACACATTGCCTGAAAATCTCCACTGTCACCTCACGAATCTGACGCAAGACTGAGTCCCCGCGACACCCTCCAATCACCGGGATCAGAATCAATGCCCTCACAATATTTAGTCCAGTGGCAATGCAACGATGAGCAAAGCGACACGACATGGCAATGTAACAATGAGGCGGAGTTAAACCATGCCAGGGAGGCTATGGCTCCATCTGAGGGAATTTATCGCCAACCCATGCACTGGAAGAGCAGATGAGAGGGGGGCTGTTGGTTGAGCCCTATCAGGATGGTGCGAGGCAATGAGTCATCATCTCGGCGTTGTCCACCATGGACGGCATATGACGGCAAATGGACGATGTCGGCAACTGTTACCGACCTAGACGATCGAGAAGACATCAACGACCCATTAAGGTGGCAACGTCCCAACCGTTGTCGTCTACTACCACCGCCCCTTCACGAGTACATACGGACAATGCATGATGATCATATAACGACAAATTATATCATCATCATGTAAGGTGGCAACGACGCTAGTGTCAAGAAAAGTGCGGGTCAAGGCTTTTTTTTTTCACTTTGAAAAATCACGGGCTAAGGAGGGTGACCGACACCCTTAGCAGCGCGCGGCTGAAACGATGCGAGTTTGCCACATTTGAAGCCGGTGCTAAAAACCATCCGTCATGCTCATTTTATTTTTGCAAGCACGCACGGATGAAGCTCGTCATTTCGAAAAAAAAGAGGATGAAGATCGTCAATGGCCACCTATAAAATTCAACCTAAAAATAACTATGTAGATCGGTCGATTAAGAAATAAGTAAGCACCTCTTAAATAAAGGGAAAAGATTCCCATCAACCGACCGATTCCAATCACAACATTCGCCGTCTTAAACACGCGCCACGCGGCCCGTGTGAGGTGAAGCCATCACCGCTCATCCCCTTCTTATCCTCATTCGTCTACATCTAGCTTGCAATGCATGCTCATATGCATCTCTCAATCCAAGCTCATGACGAGTAGCACCCCATGGCCGGTGGCCAGTATAGGGGCCTGCGAGTATGCACTAGCGGCTGATTTTGTAGATGTTGGAAGCCGGCCACTCGGGTGTTGTGTGCCGGCCGTGCACGGCCGCCGGGCTGCACCGCCTGCGTCTGCTAGGCACGCCATCGTTGAAGCCTCCCGTCGCTCGTCGTTCCACGCCGCGCCCATTTGGGAGGAGCATCGGCGTCCATGGTTGCCGCCTTCTCGAGCTGAGACGCAAGAACATATCCTACACCGTAATTTCTGTTACAAAAAGTTTCTGCAACATGCCTTTTGTTGCAGAAAAATATAGACATTTCTGCAACGATCTCTATTGCAAAAAAGAACAGTAACATAACCTCTATTGCAAAAAAAGTCTGAAGACATTTCTGCAACATGCCTTTTGTTGCAAAAAAGTTATAAACATTTCTGCAATGTGATCTCCGCTGCAAAAAAAAAACATAACCTTTGTTGCAAGAAAAATCTGAAGACATGCAAAAAAAAAGGCAACATAATCTCTGTTGTAAATATTTCTGCAACAAAACCTACATTCCAAAGGTTTCTGCAACATTACCTTTGTTGCAATGATCGAGGGTGCTGATAGCTGCTTGATGACAACGTGTCTGACAGCTCGCGACTCGGCTGATCTTTTAAAAAAATCAGCCGGCGAAAGCGTAGCAGCGCCCTCAAATAAATAAAGAAGAGAAAACGTGGACACACTGTTTGCCAACGAGATAACCCGCCGAGCCGCCCGAAGGCGGCAGGCGGCGCGTGCCGTACCCGCACAAGCAAATCGAACAAATTAAAAAAAAGGAGGCACTCATCAACGGGGGCGGGACGAGCGGGGTGATGGGCCGACCGACGGCGACGGTGCAGGCCGGGGAGCGAGCCGGGCGAGTCGCGTTGTGCGCGGCAGGTGGGGGACCCCGACCCCGGCGCCGCAGCAGTACAACCAGCACAACCATAGAGAGCAGACTCAAACAGGGTAGAGAAGCCACGCGGAAGTTTCGTTCCGGGGAGTCAAAGCCAAGCCACGCTTCGCTCACACGCACGCACGCACAGCGCAGGCAGCGCTCTTCCTCCCTCCCTCCCTCCCCCATCGGCGCGGCGGGCCTGGCCTTTACTCTCTCCTCCCGCCCTCCCCCTCACACGCTTTGCCTTTGCCCACGAAAAGGACAACCAACCCGGAGCGACGCAGCCAGGCAGGGGTGAAGAGAAGAGAGAAGGAAAAAAAAGGCGTGAGTCCCTCCCTCCTCCCTCCCACTTTTGCTCCAGTCGCCGCCGAGATCCGCCCCGCGCCCGCCCCCGCCGCCGCTCCGCGCCGAGGTGAGCGCCCCGCCCGCCGATCCGCGCCGCCCGGTTAACCCGGCGGTTCCGGATGGCTCTCCCATCCCCGCCTCCCCCCCCCTCTCTCTCTCTCACCCTGGATTGAGTAGTAGCCGTCGCTGCGGTCGGGAGCGGGGGCTTTGGCGCGCTCCCGGCGGCGAATTCGGCGCTCCGCGACGCCGCGCGCGGCCGCGGGCTTGGGAGTGCGGTGGCGTGTGTTTCGGTGGTTTGACGGGGGGTTTTGGCGCCGCTCCTCGTCCGCGATTTCCGTGGGGCCTCGCGCGCGCGCGAGCCGGCAATGCGATTCCCGTGTCGAATTCCGCGAAACTCATCGCCGGAATGCGGCTGTTCGAGGATTTATTTTTTGGTGGGGGGTGGGGGTTTCGGCGGGGAATTGGGATCTTACGTTCCTTTTACTGGTTCGTAACCGGCTTTGTCAGCGGCTGCTGTCGACGGAGGATTCATGCCCAGTGTGGCTTAGTTTCGGGATTTTTGACTGGGTTTAGGTGTCGTGTCCGAGAATATGAGAAACTTGGAAGGATTCTATTGACCGTTCCCTCGCTAGCCCGTGTAAGTCGTGCGATGGATGGCAACTTGTGCGAGCGATTCTGACTGATGGTAATTTTCTATGATTTTTCCAGATAGGCATCATTCCCAGCATCGGGTTCTACGGAGGAGGTGCCGGTGTGGACATCTGATCCATTTGGAGGGTATTGACCGCTTCAGAGCTAGAGCTCCTCTGGCCTGTGGGCGGCTGCTGGATTGGTCAATATAATAGGCTCTCTAGTCTTAGAGATGATGCCATTGTGAGCACAAGATGGATTCCGCGAGAAGTTGGTTCCAGAAGTTCCAGCCGCGGGACAAGTCCAAGAGCCCGGCGGTGCCTGCCAGCCATGGGAAGGATCCCGGGAAGCCCCCGGTCGACGACGCGCCTTCTAGCGCGACCAAGCAGAAGGTCGCCGCGGCAAAACAGTACATTGAGAACCACTACAAGACTCAGATGAAGTCCTTGCAAGATAGGAAAGAGAGGTAGGCTGGCAACTTAAATGTTTGGCGCGCTTTCCCCTGCTTTAGCTGTGGATTTAGGTACCTGACTCCATCTGGTTCAATAAATCCTACCATGCCGCGGAGTAGGAAAACGACAAGCGCCCTCCTTGTAGCTATTGCCGAGCATGATGCTTAATAACACACATCACATGCCATGTTGGTATTGGAATGGTAAACACCGATTCAGGTTGTTAAGATGAAGTCCTTGGGCCACACAAGTTGTCGGGACCTTGTCACCGCCATAAATAGGAGTTCCAATGGATTAAAGCTCTAGCTCCAAATTAGGTACATAGCTTGAACGGTTTGTTGAGTCCTCCAGTTGCACAAGTGGCTTAGTAAAACATTTAATTCACTACCAGATATGACTTGTAATTGGTTTTCAGGTTTGACATATTAATAACAAAACACTTCGCTCAAGGTGATTAATATACCCATTTTGAAAGCCGTCTAGCTGTTCGTTTCAGAGATTTTGGTTGACACCATCACTGTTAATTTCTGCATTGTGAATGCACAATTGTGATAAACTGCGTCTGATTGTTTATTTCGTTCTGAGTTAAAACTTGTATCAACGTTACTCCCTAAGATGTATATTTTGCATCGATTGTAACTTATTTCAATCTGCTTCATGCTTTGATGTGCCACTTCTGTTTGAGACTAATTTACTGGCTACAATTTAGTCATCATCCTGATCTGATATCTTTGTCTACTTTTAGGCGCTGGATGCTGGAGAGGAAATTACAGGATGCTGAAGTTCCTGCAGAAGAGCAGAACAACATTCTAAAACATTTGGAGAAAAAGGAGACTGAATATATGCGTTTGCAAAGACACAAGATGGGGGTTGAAGATTTTGAACTTTTGACAATTATTGGAAGAGGTGCATTTGGAGAGGTACCTCAGTTTGGTCCCTGTTGTTTATTTATATGTTTTGGTCTTCTAATTCTGGTTGTCAATAGTAGGTTCAGAAGACCAATATTGGGCTTGACACTATTGCTCATCCTACCTTTTCCCCATAAACATGATCTCTTATGTAATCACAAAATTGTGCTGCTCTGTGCTCCCTCTATACTTGCCGCTCAACACGAAACGTCCTGTGTATTCTTTGTCTACAAGCATGCCCGTGCGTCATTGTTCTTTAGGCAGTAAGGTGACCTAAGGCGAGCACCCACTGCCCTGATGCCTAAGCGACTAACGCAGGAAAATTGGAAGGCGCTGCTAGGGTGCCTTGCCACCTAAGCGTCCAAGGCGGGACGCCTTAAAAACAATGTCCTAAGTTGCTACGGAACCACAATATGATTGTAGTTGTATTGAATTAAGAGTACAGAACAACCAACGCACTTGCAACACGGCGAAGAAAAACTCAAGCAAGCAGCAACACTGGCCTTGTGTAACTGCAGCGGCCATGGGAGCACCAGTGCAAGATTTGAAGCGGCAGAGCCATATATGAATTTTGAAATTTGAAAGCTAGGATGATTGAGATTGTAACCATGAGTTGGTTGCGAGATCTTTTGAGTTTCTACTCTAGCCAACCCCAACTTGTTTGGGACTAAAGGCTTTGTTGTTGTAGTTGTTGTTGATGATGATGATTGAGATTGGAAGGAGGGCCGGCCGGAAGACATGGATTGGGGAGTAGCCGCAGCAGGGAAAACAGTTGGTTGGCAGATTGACTGGCTGGTTTGTGTCGTAGTTTTTTTTCCCCGTACTGCCATGTATATACTTATAAAAGACTTCCCCATTCGAAACATGCATGAGGTGGCAGCTTGTTGGTTTGACTGAGGGTGTAGAGCCAAGTGTGAGGTTCGAGGCTCCCCAACTGCATTATTTCTGTTTTTTTTTTAACTGAGAGGGTCTAGTGGGTCCTAGATAGACGAGGGAAATTGAGGTGGAGTTTTTTTATGTGTGTGTGTGTGGGGGGGGGGGGGACTCGCCGCTACCACCAACTCCAATTTATAAGATGGTAGTGAAGTAGAGATATATAGTCACGTAAAAAAAGCGTGTACCCAGTGCTGAAAGCTCCCACACAAGGTAGGGTCTGGGTTCTAGGACAGCCTTACCCCTTGCATAATAATTCTGTGAGGAGGCTGGTTCGAACGCAGGACCTCCAGGCCACAAGTGGAGACTCTACCACTGCGCCAGGTCCGCCCTTCATATATCACATCAGGATAAAAAGAATCCCTTCATACAAGGATTTCACCTTTCGTCCTTTTCAGCAAGAGCACATGAGAATAATGTTTTTGCTTAGTGCAGTTGACCCGTATACTTATAAAGCAACGTTTACATGCTGGCCTGATTTAGTGGTGTGTTCTGTTCTTCTGATATATTTCCTTTCAGTTATTTCCTATGCCTTCATATTCTTCTCCAGCTGTGTTCTTCTTTCTCCTGCACTGTAAAAATGTATGCCCAGTTAGCCGATTGCAGCCCAGTTCTTTTAGCGACTTCTATAATAAGCTGCCCCCTCCCTAGCTTAGTTTAGAAGCCTCCGTGGGGGGCTTCTTTAGAAGCTCCGACCAATATGGGGGTGGCTTCTAGAAAAAGTTGGGGAGGGGGCGGCATCGTCATAAGCGGCCAAAAGAACTGGGCCATATGTAATAAAGTAACCATCGCCAGTTATTTGTACTTTTGTGGTCATCGCTATGTGCCTCATGTTTAATGTCATTCTGAATTGTGATTATGCAGGTGCGTCTTTGTAGAGAGAAGACCTCTAAAAGCGTATATGCAATGAAAAAGCTTAAGAAATCTGAAATGCTTCGTAGGGGCCAGGTAACTGTGTACGGTTTATCCATTTTTTTTTTGTATTTTCCGTTTCTGGTTATATGCTGTCCTGACACTGTGTCATGTTTGTACACATTTCAGGTGGAACACGTCAAAGCCGAAAGAAACCTTCTTGCAGAAGTCGATAGTGCGTACATAGTAAAGCTTTACTATTCTTTTCAAGATGATGAGTTCTTGTATCTCATCATGGAGTACCTTCCTGGTGGTGACATGATGACTTTGCTCATGCGCAAGGACACTCTGACAGAAGATGAAGCAAAATTTTACATCGCAGAAACTGTACTAGCAATAGAGTCCATTCACAAGCACAATTACATTCACAGGTATCGTGTATAACGGTTCTCTTGCTCTGTTAATAATTCTGCCGCTTAGGTAATCTAAGATGTATTTTTGTGTTTGTTCTGTCAGGGATATCAAGCCAGATAATTTATTGTTAGATCTCAGTGGTCACTTGAAGCTTTCTGACTTTGGATTGTGCAAACCTTTGGATAGCAGTAATTTTCCAAATTTGAATGAACCGGATTATACACCTGGAAAAGGTGCTAAACCTTTACCCGATAACACCAGTCGATTAACTAACTCTTCTGCACCGAAGCGTACGCAGCAGGAGCAGCTGTCACATTGGCAAAAGAACCGTCGGATGTTGGTAAGTAACACATCTAGGATGGAATCAACTTATTGATGGTTGGGAAACAATATTAACAATGTTATGATGCCATGTCTAATAAATTGATATATTAATGTTTGTAGTACACTTCTACAGGCATATGCTTGGTTTCATGCCTTGCCAAAATAGTTTGTAGAAATGTGGTCCCCAATTTTCTGGCTCCATGAATGTTGGCAAGATTTGACGGAATTTGGCAAGGCATTATCTCGTCTCTAATGTTGATAGCAAATCAATCACTATCCTAACGTACATTGCCAAAATTTGGCACAGAATTGGCAGCAAACCAACCTTCATACCGAAACGTGGCAACTTTTGACATTGCTGAAATGTTGGCTTGTCAACTTGGGGCATCAAACCAGACAGAGGCTTTATGCTGCCTTCGTATTACCTATGCATCCATTTTCTTGGCCTCCTACCTTGCAAAAAACCATATCAAATTTCAAGTTTTTATCTATTGTTTCGCTGAAAATGTGTCGGAGTTACTTTGAACATGAATCTTTCTCAAGGAAGCACTATGAGAAATGAAGAATACAGAAACATGAACATAAACATAAGCTGTCCGGATCTAAGGAGGCATGGTTTTGGTGTAACATGCCAATCTTCATGGTGTTGAACCTAGTCAAATCCAATTGCAGGATGTTTTAAATAATGTTTGCTCAACTCAAGAAAGCCAGTTACCTTCCTTCAGTGGGGCGATAACTATTGCAAGGAAATCAAATACCTCATATTCTAAGCTTGAACTTCTAGTGGGTTGTGTAAATGATGTATTATGGTACTTCTTGATAATCATTGGTTTTTCTTATGTGGGATTTGTATCTTGACTTGGCTTTTCCTTTCATATCTGTTGTCTATGTTTTGCTATGTTAACAAGCGAGTATGCCCCACTGGCATAGCTAATATGCTGGTCATTCTTGTGTCATACAGGCGTATTCTACAGTTGGTACTCCTGATTACATTGCTCCAGAGGTTCTATTGAAGAAAGGATATGGAATGGAGTGTGACTGGTTAGGTTTCTCATCTTGTAATGATTTTCTTTAGTCGTTAAACTTCTTAATTTCCATTGCACATGCTTTATGTATTTAATGGATTTTTGGTTTCACATTTCTTTCTTTATTAGGTGGTCCCTTGGTGCTATCATGTATGAAATGCTAGTTGGTTATCCCCCATTTTATTCGGAGGATCCAATGTCAACCTGCAGAAAGGTATGTCTCTCACACAGGCTTCACGAATCAATCACTGTGGATGTTTATTTGGTTTGGTATCTTCAGCCTATGTAACGCTTGCCAGACTCGCACGAGACTGACTTTAGTCAAATCTATAACACATAGGACAGGGCAAAATGCATAGATGCACCATAGTAGTGTGAATTGCCTGTCATTTTACTACCCTGTGGATAGATTCTGATAGTTGCAGCTGGTCACTGCAGCTCATCTCTAGTTCCCTACTATACACCTTATATGGACTCTATTATTCATCGCATGCATGATATTGGGTTTACCCTGTTTAGTGTTCTGTAGTAGGATTTTTTATTCAACAATTCACCTAACTTGTTCATTGGCACACAAAATACTCGTATAACTGTACGAAAATGCAATCTGATCTGTTTGATACTCTTTTTTGTTCATCCAGATTGTGAACTGGAGAAGTCACCTGAAATTTCCTGAAGAGGCAAAGCTTTCTTCTGAAACTAAGGATCTCATTAGCAAACTTCTCTGTAATGTTGAGCAGAGACTTGGAACAAAAGGAGCCCATGAAATAAAAGTGTGTCCCTTACCTTGGTTCTACACAGTACACCCTCATTTCTCTCAGTTACCTGCTTAGCTGATAACACCATATCATCCACTTCAGGCACATACATGGTTTAGAGGTGTCCAATGGGAAAAGTTGTATCAGATGAAAGCTGCTTTCATACCAGAAGTTAATGGCGAGTTGGATACTCAGAACTTTGAGAAATTTGAGGAGGTAATATTCTGTGGTTCCACTTTGTATATCTTTCTAGACAATATGCATTAATAGTATTTCCTGCTCCAGACACTTGATGGTTTCTGCAGTGCATGACAGTCGATAACCAAAGTGGCTTGAAGTATGTTTCCACTTTTTTTTGTGCTGACGGTGATCTGTCATGCATTGACTGTTAGCATGGCTCACAGTTACGCAGTGGCTAACTTAAGAGATTCCAGAATGCTGTGCATTTATATTTCCGAGCAGTGAAATATGCATGTACTGACAGTTGCAGTTGGCATGGAAGCTGTTAATAACCTGTTTTACCTGTTTTCACCTTTTATTTTTAGAGGCTTGCATTTTTAATTTTGAAATACACTTAAATATTCCCAAAGCAGGTTTTGACACAGGGACGGCACAATTTTTAAAATACGGCCATGTTCCCCATGCAGGGCCGTCTCCAGAAATTCGGGGCCCCGGGCGAAAACCAAAAAATAGCCCGAAATTTTGAACAATTCATGTAATAGAAGAAGAATTAATATGCCTAAAGCACAGTCTCACTTTATTATCTAATTTTAAATATGTTTTATTTTGTACAATATTTAGACATATCAAATACTATTATGCTAAAAAATCAGTAAAGGATAGCAGAGCAGTAAACTAACCTCTTCTACCAAAAGAGCATTCGTCTCGTATTTCTTGAAAATAAAATCTTCCTATCATCATACTTAATCTTCACCAAGATATCATTTTCAAGTGCTATTGTTGCCAATCCATTGAGAATTATCTGCACCCACTTCATCGACAAAATTCTCATCATCAATTTATGCGTCACGGGCCTCAACCTCTGCTGCATTACCATCATGGCCATCATCAACATTAACATCTGCAGTTTGATTTTCAGAATAAAGTTGAGTGTCCCTCACAGTACTCAAGGGCACCCGTTTGAAACTGCACCTAGACTTCCTGTCTTTGTTTCTTCTTACGCTTTGCAGCATCAGAATCATGCTTCCTAATTCTAGTAGACATGCTGAAGATTAGGAAGTAAACCTAACAAATTATAAATGATCAAACGGAATAAAATTAGTTCCATATATGGTAACAATCAGGAGATGACTAGATCTTCAAATACAACCCAAAAAAAGGAAACTGAGAAGGGAACCTTACTCTCGGAGATTAAAACACAGTCAGTAGTCCAGGCATGGGCGCCCTCCTGAATCCTGATCGAAGCAAGGAACGGCACCACGGTCTGCCGCTGTTGCGTTTTCATGGCAGCAAGACGATCAGCCGATGGGATGTGATTGGATCATCGGAGGCAACGGCGCCGGCACGAGCACGACTGCTAGGGCCTCGCATCGCACCTTGCCCTAATCGCCGATGTGAGTTCTGTCCTGGCTCTAAGCCTCCAGCGCCTGATTGGGGCATTGGGCCTTGATTAGCTTTTTGGCCTATAAGGATTTTGCCTTCCGTGCTCCATCCAGCCATCGAGTAGCATGGACATGTACGTTTCTTGTACTGGTTTTTACGAACTTTCAGCGACACGAGGCAATGAACCAATCTTTCATCTACTGTTTTTTTCTATCGACGGGGCCCCCCCGATTTTGGAGGCCTTGTGCGGTCGCTCACTTCGCTCCCCCTCGTCGACGGGCCTGTCCCCATGTACCTACTACTTAGATCTCCATGATAAATGCTGTTGAGACTTGAATTAGAACTGTGTCAAAAGCTCAAGGTGTCATGCTTCCATTTACCTTTGTTTCAACATATTTTTGCAGACTGGAGCACAAGTTCAGAGTTCATCTAAGGCGGGTCCATGGAGAAAGGTATGCCTGAATTCAACATGAAATGCAGCATGCATGTGTTTGCAGTGTGCTTTTTTAGCTTAATAATAATAATGTCATGGGAATATTGAGTTCACTCATGTTCAGCTTCATGCCGGCACTGAAGATTTTTTTTCTTCCAGATGCTTCCATCCAAGGATGCAAATTTTGTTGGGTACACGTACAAGAACTTTGAAATTGTGAATGACGATGAAGTTGCCGGGATTGGTTAGTCTCTCTTGACTGCACTATTGCCTTTGGCCTAGGGATTTTGTATTCTTAGTTCGTTAGTTTTAGAATTGAATGGTGCTTTTATGCAACAGCCGAGCTGAAGAAAAAGAGCTCCAAATCAAAACGGCCAACCATCAAGACATTGTTTGGTAACTAGCACTGGCCAGTATTTTACATTTGGTTCCCCACCTCACCATTTATTTTGATCACGATCCATTTACCTTTGTTCGTATTGAAACAGAGAGCATGGATGAAGATGAACCTGTGCACGGCAGTTTCTTAAATATGTTGCCCCATAAGGAGGGACAACCTTCTTCTCACTCAAGCGCCCCACCAGAACAATACCAACCTCGACGTAAATAGGATATGGAGGTTTTAAAAAGTAAACCACAGAAAAGTAAAAGAGAGGAAAAAAAAAACTGTTGCCTTTTGGTCTTGGTGTTACCCCGTCCAGCTTTTGTAAATCCTAACCGATGCTTTCTTTTTAGTGAATTTGTTAAAACAAAATCCATCCCCTGTCTCCAAAATAGTATGGTGTTTGATGTTAGCAGTGATGCCTGTTTGGTTCGCCGTATGTTGGTTTGACAGTCTCGGCGATGGGTCCCCGGCTATTACTGGCTACAGCATAAGTGTATACTGTTACCAGCTCTGACGAGCATGTGTATTACAATTGAATTCACCTCTGCTTTTCTGAACCTTTTGAAGAGGTTTTTATAGCTCACAGTAAAACTGACTGATATGGTTATCAAGATCTTGACAGGCAATGATGATTTGTGGGTTACGTTTGTTCTGGTTTTGCCTTACTGAAACCCTATTGCAATCATCTCAGCCGGTTTGCTTTAATGCTTCTATGTGCGTTACGAGTTCTGAAACTTGTAATTTCTGGCATTGGCTCAGTTGCGGAATCATTTGAAAGTGGTGAAGTTCATGCAAATGCTTGGAACAGGTGAGGGGATTTCTTGCTCGTGTGTTGAGAGTAACATGTTGAGTACGGCTCGCCACTTGCATTTCTTCGTCGAAAGCAAAACGAGAAATGGGTACATCAGGGAGGCAGGGACCAATATTTTCTCACTTGAAACCAGCATTTGCGCGTCAAAAGAGAACAATGAGCAATCTTTCGAGCTAACCAGAGCTGAAAATGGAGCCATAGGTTTTCACGTCGTCTCCCCAGCTTAGTCTGGAATTCAAGTCACATGGTTACAACTTACAATACAGTTCAAAGAATGTACTGCCTACATTCTGAATTATAAGATGTTTTGGATATTTTGATATGGACTATATATGGATTGAAATGAGTGAACGAACTCATAAAAAAGGTGTCTATATATATCCCATTCGGGAAAAAGTTAGAACGTCTTATAATTTGGAACAGACAGGGTATTTAGTAGAAACTTGCATTTTACTTTTAGTACTTACAATCTGCGACTTGTGCAGAAATTACAAAAGTTCTTTCTGCAAAATAAGCCGTGTGACTTGTATTACAACCTTCTGTACAATAACATTTTTTGCAATTCTTGCATAGCTTGCAAAATATCTTATCATTTACCAAAAATAAGGCACAACCGTATGTCGTAAATAAATGACTTATAGTAGATGTAGAAAGTGAGCAGTATATATGTTTTTTTAAACATTGAGACACTCCATTAACATATGTGAATAACACAATTGGTAAAATACAATTTGTGTCGTGGAAAGGTCCCGGCAGATGTCCTAGCAAAATGACTTAGTCGTGAAGCAATCGCAACTAGGAAGCTTAAAGGGGTTAAACGGGACAAAGGACACGAAAGTTTATACTGGTTCCGCCCCTTGCGGTGAAGGTAAAAGCCTACGATCCAGTTTCGGTGGAATTGCTTATGTCTCGATTACCAGGGAGCGAATCCGCTTGACCTAGCTTTCGATCTGTTGTTTCTTGCCTTGAACCGCCGTCGGGTCGTCCCTTTATATACAGAGGTCGACGCCCAGCGGCTTACAGAGTCCCGACCGGCTCATAAACAGTGTCCGGCTCGGTAACTATCTAGCCTTGCCTTATAACTCAAGTCATACATATATGGTGGTTTATCTCTATGGGCCTTAAGCCGCCTTTGGGCCTTGGGCCCTTTAACTAAATCGCCATCTTCAAATATCTTCATGGGCTTCATGATGATGAATCGCCATGGGTATAACCCGGCCCCTCCTGGGCGGGTCATACCTAATAGTTATATCCCCAACAATTTGAGAAACTGTTCTCCTCCGCAGTTCATATGCGCCTGTAAGTACTTGCTTACCCGTACTCCAGATCTGCATTAGGGTTTCAACTTGTTTGTCGTGTTCTTCGTAAGTTCTTCCACCGCAACATCTTTTGATTCTAAAAAACGGAACAAAATTCATGCGTAGCTGTTTTGCCTTCTCCTTTAATACCAGCGAACCCCCTTTCTTTGGAAAGAGATCCCATCAGAGCTTATGAACCCCTGTACTGGTTTTTTAGGTTCTAAATTTTTTCCTTTTTCTAAATTGTCGCTGATCTAATAATACTTACAATCTGCGAAATCTGTTTGTGCCGCACTTAGCAAAAAACTGCACCTGGATAGATCCACCTAGTCATGACGGCTCGTACCCGCCGACCTTAATTGCAATGCTCAATAGATAACATCAAACTGCTCATGGCGGCTTAGATAACCTGCCATAATTAGTCATATACCATTAGTCCCCTTTTTAAGCCGCCACTCTGAATATGCGCTGTAATACCTTTCCCTCCGGCTTAAATTTGAACCGGCAAATTTATTCTTTTTTAGGCTTCCTTCTTCACAATGCCACCCAAAACAACCACTTCCTCTAATTGGGTTCGCTCCATCGTCACGGAGAGCACACTTGAAGATTTTGTGAAACTCGGCTATCTGCCCAAAAAGGATGTCATGTCTTACCGCCCCCCCTAAACCGACGGAAGAGAAACCTCATCCAAAAGAAGGGGAAGTTATTGTCTTCACTGATCACATGAACCAGGGCTTTTCACCGCCCGGCTCCAAGTTCTTCAGGGACGTTCTGAGCTTTTTCGACCTTCACCCTCAAGACACCGGACCCAATTCTGTGTCTAACATATGCAACTTTCAAGTGTTCTGTGAGATATATCTTGGAGAAGAGCCCAGCTTGGAACTCTTCAGAGAATATTTTTACTTGAACCGCCAAAATGAATATTCCAATGGACCTAGTTTGGAACTTGGCGGGGTTTCAATCCAACGGCGGAGAGACGCCATTTTTCCTTATGCACTGCCGCCAAGTCATCCCAAAAACTGGAACCAGACATGGTTCTACTGTCAAGATACTTCTCCGGTTGATGAGAATCCTCTGCCCAGCATTCGCGCTCTGCGTCTCGAATCTTACCATCCTCTCCCTGACAAGTTAACAACTGCAGAACGCCAGAAGCTCGCCCCTACTATTGCCAAAGTCAAGGCTCTGTTGGGTAACGGCTTAAATGACATTGATTTGGTCCGGTGTTGGGTAGCATGGCGGGTTATCCCCCTGAGCCGCCGCTCCGCCTTGATGTGTACTTACACCAGTGACAAAAAGGATCCTCTTTGCCACAGTCCCGATGATTTACCTTGATGTCCTTATCAATGAGATGATAAAATCTCTTCTGAATGAGAGCTTAGCTGATTGCAGCAAGGTGGGCCTAAGCCCTTTCTGCAAGTCTAATCCAACACCAAAAGTAAGTCGTGATCCGGCTATTTTACCTTTATCCTTAATACTTTGTTTTAGCTCAACCTTGACGATGTTGACAGGCTGATGATGACTTTTGGAATAAAGAATATGATCATGGCTGCAAAGAGAGCCAGGAAGGCTAAGAAGGCCGCCAGGAAAGCCACCAAGAAAATAGGAAAGAATCCCAGTGCTTTTGAATTATTTCAACGAGATGACACCTCTGAGTCGGAGGTAGCCCTTGATTCTCTTGGCTCTTTTTTTCAATCATCTTATTGACACTGACTATCATTAGGACGACACGGGAACGAGTCAGGGAGTGGAAGAAGAGGTAACTATTATTTCCTCTGACTTCGAGCCTTTGCCAAGACAAAGAATCCGAAGAGTAACCCGGAAAGTAAGATTTTCACACCCCTTAGCTCATATGGATCCTCACTTTATTTTGAAGCAACAGCAACACGAGAGCCGGCGGCAGAGTCGGACGAGCAAGGATGCGGAACTCTCCTCCAGCTTACCGAACACGCTGAGGAAGTGCCGAAATGAGGTCACCCCCAATTTAAACACTTGTTATCCTTTGGCGGGTCTCACTCGTCTGCCGCTCAATTCTTCCGATTCAAATTATCACGAAACTTCACATTCTTCTTCGGGCGACTCAATCCAGTCCAACATGCCGGCTTTCAAAACCGCTCCTGGGTAATGATTTTACTTATCCTTTATTCATTACAATCCTTTTATACGTGTACTGACCTTTTTTTGATTTATGCAGTGGAAAAGCAAAGCCCAGTAAAAGGACAAAGAAGAACAAGCTGGTCGAAGGACCAAAAGTCCATGAACCGAGGCCCCAAACCACATCACCTGAGGCCTCCATTCCTGAGCCTTCTGATCCGGTTCATGACATTCCAACCATGACTGTTGATCTGCATGTTGATCAAGCCAAAGATGATTTTTTAACTCGTGAAACCTCAAGCCCTGTCAAGACAGCCAACACACAAGATGATGAAGTAGAGATCACCAAGACCGACTTTACTGAGCCGGGGAGACCTAGTGTGCTAGCCAAGCATTCTGCTAAGGAAGAACATGTTGAGCCATGCAAGGTACGATTTGATATTGCCAACTATGCTCAACTGGGCATTGGTGAACTATACTCTGGCTTTCTCAGCCAAGTACACAATAGCCGTGATCTTGAGGTGGACATGGTGAAGCAGATGCATCTTAAATTTGAGGTATGATCTCTTCAACTCCTAGATTATGCATATCCTGCCAGCCCCCAAGTTTACCGCTTATTCTAAATATGCTGTAAATTTGATCACTATGAATCTTTTCAACATCGGGCTTAAAAGTGTGTAGCTCTCCTGAACTGGCTATGACCGGTTGTAATACCAAGGTGTCGTCATAAAATTTCCACTAGACAAGCAATATGCATTAGCCCCCAAGTGCCAAGTACTCTTGCTCGCAAAGTGCTTGGGACTTATTCACTTAAGCCGCCACTAGGATAAAACTTTCAGTAGGCATTAGCCCCCAAGTGCCAAGTGTTATTGCTTGCAAAAAGGCTTGGGACTTAATATTATGATCTGATATTGATCTATGATTTTGATCCGGTTTATGAACAGGCCACCACTGCTGAGCTTCAATCAGAGCTGTCTGACGTGAAGACCCGTCTGGAGATGCAAGAGACTGAAACCCAAAAGGCGAACTCAAAGTTCGAATTTAGCGTGGGTGAAGCAGAAAAGCTGAGAACCGGCTTTGAAGTTGAAAAGAGCGCTTGGACTGAAGAAAAAATTGTACTGACCCAACGGGCAGAAAAAGCAAAGGCGGCTCTCAAAGAGGCCACCACGGAACTTACCAGCTTAAAACGCCAGGTGTCTCAGATGGTATCTGCTTTTTTGGTAAGTTGCCTGATGACTGTCAAATTTTGAATATCCTCCTTGATGACATTACCTTCTCTTAACTCCTCTGTGAATATTATGCAGGCCCTAGGAGCAGCAATCTCAACCAGGACATGCTTGTAAAGCTAAAAGTAGTTTACACATTGGTAGAACATCTTTACACTGGTGCTCAGCGTGCATTGGCCGCAGTTGCTCTGTCCAATGAAGCCCACACACTCTTGGTTGACGTGTTAAGAAAACTGTATGTACTGCCCCAGCGTTTTAATGAAATAAAACGATCATTTGCAAGAGCCG
Organism: Triticum aestivum; assembly: GCF_018294505.1. Classification (NCBI taxonomy): domain Eukaryota; kingdom Viridiplantae; phylum Streptophyta; class Magnoliopsida; order Poales; family Poaceae; genus Triticum; species Triticum aestivum. Next base: position 579,349,704 of record NC_057795.1, read on the forward strand.
GAGATGTGACTGCCTTGAGCCGGGCCAAAGCATGGCTACCGGAATTAGACCCGACCGACATCTCTATCGGTTATCCAAGACTCAAGGAGGATAGCACTCCACTTGAATAGAAGGAGTTTGCTGCTTGCGTGAAGGAGATACGTCCTCTGGCCAGCTTGATTGCCAATGAAACAGACCTCACCAAGTACCATTCGGCTTATGACGCCGGAAATCAGAGGATGCCAACACCATCTTATAAAGTGACAGGCCTGATCCCCCCAATCTGTAAGCACACCTTTGCCCCTGAAGTTGATCGTCCTAGCTAATTGATGATGAAGCTGAGTTTCAAGCTTTGAATGGCATTGACTGGTCGTCATCAACATTCCAGGACGTAGAGCAGGACAAAGAAGCGGAGAGGGTTGAACCAGAAGCATCAGGCCAGCAAGAAAATTGATTCATTGGACGGTTGATATCTGTGACTTGTTAAAAAGCAATTGATAATTTAGACTCGGGGAGTCATGTAATAGGATAGTAATGACTTTGTTCTGTCCTGCCATCGTGCACGTTTTGGTGCTCAACACTGTTAAACCGCCCTTTGATAATTTATCGCCTTTACACTTATCATTTGTTTGACTTATGTGTAAGAAAATCCTTGAATTATCTTGCACATAGAAATAGATGACAAGAACCCTTGGCGGTTTACCGCAGGGCGGGTCACAATATCTCACATATAACCATTGATGTATAAACAGAAACCATGGTTAGGGCAGGTATGAATCAGAATATGAAACATAACAATATCATACCTCTAATATTGCATTGTACTGGCGGTTTATGTGGCATGTGCAGTAAGGGAGATAACCCAATCTTTAGAAGCCAAAACTTCCAAACGTTTTATGATTCTCATATGCTGGCGACTTATCATCAAAGTCAAACCGGGTTAACTGAAACCGCATATATGCCTCTGATGTAAGCAAAAAGTATCAAAAGAAACCCGAAAAATCATTTCAAAAGACTTAAATCAACAAGAGAGATAAAACACGAGGCTATGTTCTCTTTGGTGAATGACACCTATGTTTGAACAGGAAGCCGAACCAAAAGGGTTAACGGCTATGTTCTCTTTGGTGAATAACACCTATGTTTGAACAAGAAGCCCCCTAAGTGGTTTTTTGGCTATGTTCTTTTTGGTGAATGACACCTATGCTTGAACAGGAAGCCGGACCAAAAGGGTTAACGACTATGTTCTCTTTGGTGAATGCCACCTATGTTTGAACAGGAAGCCCCCAAGTGGTTTTTGGGCGCCGATCAAGTGGGTACCGACAGCTATGTTCTCTTTGGTGAATGACACCTATGTTTGAACAGGAAGCCCCCAAGTGACCTTGAGACATTTTTTAACGACTCTGATTCGAATACGATCAGAGTCGGACCAAAAGGGGTTAAGCTATGATTCGAATACGATCCAGGCCCCAGATGATCAAGTTGTTTGAACAGCTATGATTCGAATACGACCAGGAAGCTATGCCGAAGGGGTTGAGCTAGATTCGAATATGATCAGCCCCCAATGGTCATTTATGATGACAAAGACACATGATCATTTGAAGATGAAACGACAGAGACCCTGCCTGATTTATAATCATCATAATATATACATGGTGAAAATATGTACATCATAAGAACTGGCGGCTCATGTGTAGTAAGGCCGAAGATGAGCAATATTCCATGGCCAGCGGGTCTCTTCCTCCGACTTACGTGAGTCTTTGTGCTCTCGAACATCGATAAGATAGTATGACCCGTTGTTCAAGTTCTTGCTGACCACAAAGGGCCCTTCCCAAGGTGGGGATAACTTGTGTGCGTCAGTTTGATCCTGGATGAGCCAGAGCACCAAATCACCTTCTTGAAAGGTTCTGGACTTAACCCGACGGCTATGATAACGGCACATGTCCTGTTGGTAAATCGCCGAGCGGGCCGCCGCCAGGTCACGCTCCTCATCTAACAGGTCAAGTGCATCCTGACGCGCTTGTTCATTATCCGCTTCAACATAAGCCGCCACGCGGGGCGAGTCATGAGGATGTCACTAGGAAGAACCGCCTCTGCTCCATAAACCATTAAGAAAGGTGTGTAACCCGTGGATCTGTTGGGGGTAGTATTGATACTCCATGGAACTGAAGATAACTCCTCCACCCAACAACCTGGCGTCCGTTGTAAGGCAACCATAAGCCGGGGCTTGATGCCTTGCAAAATTGCTTGATTGGCTCTTTCAGCTTGACCATTGGATTGGGGTGAGCTACTTATGAAACATCAAGTCAACGCTGACAAAACTCCTCCATGGCACCCTTGGACAGATTAGTGCCATTGTTAGTTATAATGCTGTGTGGAAAACCAAAGCAAAAAATCACCTTTTTCAGGAATTGAACCACCGTGGCTGCATCACACTTGCTAACTAGCTCTGCCTCAACCCACTTTGTGAATTTATCAACCGCCACCAAAAGGTGGGTCTTTTTATCTTTGGACCTTTTGAAATGCCCAACCATATCAAGCCCCCAGACTGCAAACGGCCAAGTAATTAGAATCATCCTCAATTCTTGAGCCGACACATGAGATCGACGTGAGAATTTCTGACAACCATCACATCTCATGACCAGATCCTCTACATCAGTGTGAGCCGTCAGCCAATAAAACCCATGACGAAAAGCTTTGGCCACAAGGGACTTTGAACCGGCATGGTGACCACAATCTCCTTCATGAATCTCACAAAGAATCTCACGACCTTCCTCAGGAGAAACACAACGCTGAAACGCCCCAGTGACACTGCGATGGTGCAACTCACCATTGGCAATCATCATTGACTTAGACCGCCGGGTTATCTGCCTGGCCAAAGTTTCATCCACAGGTAACTCACCCCGGGTCATGTAAGCCAAATATGGTAGCGTCCAATCTGGAATAGCATGAAGAGCTGCCACCAACTATGCCTCTGGGTCAGGAATAGCCAAATCTTCCTCTGTAGGCAATTTAACGGAGGGGTTATGCAGAACATCCAAGAAAGTGTTAGGTGGCACCGGCTTACACTGAGATCTCAAATGGCTCAAAGCATCAACTACCTCATTCTTCCTGCAATCAATGTGTTCCACCTGATAACCCTTAAGTTCATATCCTTAGCCATCTGAAGACCATGAAGCAAGGCTTCATACTCAGCTGCATTGTTAGTACAGGGGAACATCAACCTTAGAACATAACAAAACTTGTCACGTCGAGGGGAAGCTAAGACGACTCCAGCCCCCGAGCCTTCCAATTGCCTAGATCCATCAAAGTGAATCATCCAATATGTGTTATCTGGCTTCTCTTCAGGCATTTGCAGCTCTATCCAATCATTGATGAAATCTACCAGTGCTTGAGACTTGATGGCAGTGCGAGGCATATACTTTAAACCATGAGGACCAAGCTCGATAGCCCACTTGGCTACCCGCCCTGTAGCTTCTCTGTTTTGAATGATTTCCCCCAAAGGAGCAGAACTGACCAGAGTGATGGGATGACCCAGAAAATATTGCTTAAGCTTCCGGCTGGCCATGAACACCCCATAAACAAGCTTCTGCCAATGTGGATACCTCTGCTTGGACTTAATGAGCACCTCACTGATATAATAAATCGGCCGTTGAACTGGATATTCCTTGTCTGCCTCCTTCTGTTCCACCACAACAGCCACACTGATAGCCCGAGCATTAGCAGCCACATAGAGCAGCAACGGCTCCTTGTCAATGGGAGCAACAAGGACTGGCGGTTCAGCAAGCTGCCTCTTCAAGTCTTCAAATGCGTCATTTCCAGCATCACTCCAGACGAAGTCATCGGTCTTCTTCATCATCTGATACAGCGGTATGGCCTTCTCACCTAACCGGCTTATGAACCGGCTTAAAGCTGCAATACGACCCGCCAGATGTTGAACATCATTGATACACTTCAGTTTTGCCAAAGAGGTAATGGCCTTGATCTTCTCCGAGTTAGCCTCAATGCCTCTATTTGAAACCAGAAATCCCAAAAGCTTGCCTGCCGGCACACCAAAGATACACTGGGCCGGGTTAAGCATCATATTGTAGACCCGGAGATTATCAAAGGTCTCCTTCAAATCATCTATCAAGGTTTCCTTCTCTCTGGACTTTACCACAATGTCATCTACATAAGCATGAATGTTACGCCCCATCTGAGTGTGAAGACAATTCTGCACACAACGCTGATAAGTCGCATGGGCACTCTTGAGCCGAAAAGGCATAGATACATAGCAGAAGGCTCCAAAGGGAGTAATAAAAGATGTGTTCTCCTGGTCCTTAACTGCCATCTTGATCTGATGATAACCAGAGTAAGCATCCAAAAAACTCAAACGCTCACATCCTGTCGTAGCATCAATGATTTGATCTATACAGGGGAGAGCAAAGGGATTAGCCGGACAAGCCTTGTTTAAGTCCGTGTAATCCACACACATACGCCAAGTGCCATTCTTCTTGAGCACTAGCACCGGGTTAGCCAACTACTCAGGATGAAACACTTCAATAATGAACCCAGCTGCCAAGAGCCGGGACACCTCCTCACCAATGGCCTTACGCCTCTCCTCATTGAAGCGACGAAGGAATTGCTTGACCGGCTTAAATTTCGGATCAATATTGAGAGTGTGCTCAGCGAGTTCCCTCGATACACCCGGCATGTCAGAAGGTTTCCATGCAAAGATGTCCCGGTTCTCACGTATGAACTCGATGAGCATGCTTTCCTATTTGGGATCGAGATTAGCGTTGATACTGAACTACTTGGATGATTTGCCAGGAACGAAATCAACAAGCTTGGTGTCATCGGCCAATTTAAACTTCATTACCGAGTCATGCTCCGTAGTTGGCTTTTTCAAAGACGTCATATCAACTGAATCAACATTATCCTTGTAAAATTTCAACTCTTCCGCTGCACAGGCCGACTCAGCATAAGCCCGTCACCTTCTTCACACTCCAAGGCTACCTTTCGAATGCCATGCACTATGATGGTCCCCTTGTAACCCGGCATCTTGAGCTGCAGATAAGCATAACACGGCCGCGCCATGAACTTGGCATAAGCCATCCGTCCAAACAGAGCGTGATACGGGCTTCTGATCTTGACTACTTCAAAAGTTAATTTCTCAGTCATTGAATCATACTCATCTCCAAAGGCTACTTCCAGTTCAATCTTGCCAATTGGGTATGCCGACTTATCGGGCACCACTCCATGGAAGACAATATTGGATGTCTTAAGATGCTTGTCAGTTAACCCCATACGACGGAAAGTCTCATAATAAAGGATATTAATGTTGCTACCTCCATCCATGAGTACCTTAGTAAACTTATATCCACCAACTTGAGGCGCCACCACCAAAGCCAAGTGACCCAGATTATCAACCAGGGTGGGTGATCTTCCCGGCTCCACATAATGGGTTGCTCAGACCATCACAAGTATTGGGGAACTGCCGGTTCAACGGCGTTCACAACCCTCTTGTGAAGCTTATGGTCCCGTTTGCACAAACTTGTGGTGAAAACGTGATACTACCCACTATTCAACTGCTTTGGATGACTTTGATATCCGGATTGCTGCTGCTGCTGACCCCCTGGTCAGCTTGTTGATTGTAACCACTCTAGCTACTTTGATTATATCCACCCTGATTATTTTGGTGGCCCTGGATGCCAGATTTAGAACTACCACCTCCATAACCCGGGCCATGAAAACCGCCGCCACCTGAGCCGCCACGCGTCCCTTGATTGCTGTCAAATGTGTTGGAATTTTTGAAAGCCTTCATAATCATACAATCTTTCCAAAGGTGAGTGGCTGGCTTCCCTTGCGAGCCATGCCTTGGACAGGGCTCATTAAGCAATTGCTCAAGAGTAGGACCTGACCCGTCGTTCCAAGGAGGTGGCCTCCCCTTACGACGTTGATTGTTGCCCTGCGCATTGGTGTTAGCCACAAACTCTGAGTTACCATCAGCCTTGCATTTACCATTGCCCCCCTGATTCACCGGGTTATGCTGCGGACCCTTAGCGTTGCCGTTCTTCTTTCCCTTCCCTGTCTTCTCATCGTCAGACTCGGGGTCCTTGGTACTATCAGAGTCGGCATACTTGACCAGAGCCGCCATCAGCTGGCCCATGTCATTACAATCGCGCTTGAGCCGCCCTAGCTTCTGTTTAAGGGGCAGGAAACGACAAATTTTCTCCAACATTAAGACCGCAGAGCCGGCGTCCATCTTATCGGATGAATGTATGATAGATTTGACCTGGCGCACCCAATGGGTCATGGATTCACCCTCCTCTTGCTTGCAGTTAGTCAAGTCTACAATCAACATGGGTTGCTTGCATGTCTCTTTAAAGTTCTGAATGAACCAGGCCTTCAACTCTTCCCATGACCCGATGGAATTGGCAGGCAGTCCCTTTAACCAAGTATGAGCCGTTCCATCCAGCATCATGGTGAAGTATTTGGCACACGCAGCGTCACTGACCTCCAATAGCTCCATGGCCATCTCATAACTTTCAATCCACGCCTCGGGGGGTAAGTCAGCTGTGTAATTAGGCACCTTTCGAGGTCCTTTGAAATCCTTGGGCAAACGCTCATTACGTAGAGCCGGCACCAAACAGGGTATACCTGTAGACCGAGAGGTCACGCTTGCCTCAATCGAAGTCGTAGGATAAACCGGAAAAGGCTGGTGAGCCGCCTGCTGAACCGCCTGCCCGTCTTGTTGAAGAGCTCCATCACGTGCCAGGTCATGCCCGCGCGGCTAGTCACGACGCTCGACATTGCTTGAAACGTCTGGTGAGTCCATGTGCCCGCTATAACTCTAGCACCGGCTTGGACGAGGGGTTGAGTGAATCTTGTCTCGACTGTAAGAATATGCCTCCTGCTACGCCAAGGCCGTCTGAAGAAGTTCTCTGACCCTCCGTGTTTCAATCGCCGTTGGAGAGTCGCCATCAACTTGGAGAGCCGCCAATCATGCTGCCGCAACAATCATGTTCTCCAATGGATTAGAATAGTGAGCCGGTGGCGTCGGTACATGTTGAGGCGGAGCAGTATTCAGACGAGGGGGCTTGATACGTCTCCAACGTATCTATAATTTTTGATTGTTCTATGCTATCATATTACCTGTTTTGGATGTTTATGGGCTTTATTTTACACATTTATATCATTTTTGGGACTAGCCTACTAACCGGAGGCCCAGCCCGTATTATTGTTTTTTTGCCTATTTCAGTATTTCGAAGAAAAGGAATATCAAACGAAGTCCAAACGGAATGAAACCTTCGGGAGCGTGATTTTTGGAACGAACGTGATCCAGAGGACTTGGAGTGCAAGTCAAGAAGCAATCGAGGCGGCCAAGAGATAGGAGGGTGCGCCCACCCCTCCTGGGCGTGCCCCCTGTCTCCTGGGCCCCTCGAGCGGCCACCGACGTACTTCTTCTTCCTATATAAGCCTACGTACCCCAAAAACATCCAAGGAGCCACCGAAGAAATATTTCCGCCACTGTAACCTTCTGTATCTGCGAGATCCCATCTTGGAGCCTTCGCCGACGTTCTGCCGGAGGAGGAATCCACCATGGAGGGCTTCTACATCAACACCATAGCCCTTCCAATGAGTTGTGAGTAGTTTACCATAGACCTCCGGGTCCATAGTTATTAGCTAGATGACTTCTTCTCTCTTTTTGGATCTCAATACAGTGTTCTCCCCCTCTCTTTTGGAGATCTATTCAATGTAAACTCTTTTTGCAGTGTGTTTGTCGAGATCCGGTGAATTGTGGGTTTATGATCAAGTTTATCTATGAGAAATATCTGAATCTTCTCTGAATTCTTTTATGTATGATTGAGTTATCTTTGCAAGTCTCTTCGAATTATCGGTTTGGTTTGGCCTACTAGATTGATCTTTCTTGCCATGGGAGAAGTGCTTAGCTTTGGGTTCAATCTTGCGGTGTCCTTACCCAGTGACTGAAAGGGTTGCAAGGCACGTATTGTATTGTTGCTATCGAGGATAAAAAGATGGGGTTTATATCATATTGCTTGAGTTTATCCCTCTACATCATATCATCTTTCTAAATGTGTTACTCTGTTCTTATGAACTTCATACTCTAGATGCATGATGGATAGCGGTTGATGTGTGGAGTAATAGTAGTAGATGCAGGCAGGAGTCGGTCTAATTGTCACAGACGTGATGCCTATATACATGATCATGCCTAGATAATCTCATAATTATTCGCTTTTCTATCAATTGCTCGACAGTAATTTGTTCACCCACCGTAATACTTATGTTATCTTGAGAGAAGCCTCTAGTGAAACCTATGGCCCCCGGGTCTATCTTTTATCATATAAGCTTTCAATCTACTTATATTTGCGTCTTTACTTTTTGCATCTATATTATAAAATACCAAAAATATATTTATCTTATCATACTATCTCTAACGGATCTCACTTTCGCAAGTGGCCGTGAAGGGATTGACAACCCCTTTATCGCATTGGTTGCGAGTTCTTTGTTTGTTTGTGTAGGTTCGTGGGACTTGTGAGGAGCCTCCTGCTGGATTGATACCTTGGTTCTCAAAAACTGAGGGAAATACTTACGCTACTGTGCTGCATCACCCTTTCCTCTTCAAAGAAAACCAACGCAAGCTCAAGACGTAGCAAGAAGGATTTCTGGCGCCATTGCCGGGGAGGTCTTCGCTCAAGTCAAGACATACCAAGTACCCATCACAAACTCATCTCCCTCGCATTTACATTATTTGCCATTTGCCTCTCGTTTTCCTCCCCCCCACTTCACCCTTGCCGTTTTATTCGCCCTCTCTTTCCCAATCTCTCTCTTTTTCGCTTGCCTTTTTCTGTTTGCTTATGTGTTGGATTACTTGTTGCCATGGCGCAAAATAATACCAAATTGTGTGATTTATCCAATACCAATAATAATGATTTCCTTAGTACTCCGATTGCTCCTCTTAATGATGTTGAGTCTTGTGAAATCAATGCTGCTTTGCTGAATCTTGTTATGAAAGATCAATTTTCCGGCCTTGCTAGTGAAGATGCCGCTACCCATCTAAACAACTTTGTTGATTTGTGTGAGATGCAAAAGAAAAAAGATACGGATAATGATATTGTTAAATTGAAGTTATTTCTGTTTTCACTTAGAGATCGTGCTAAAGTTTGGTTTTGGTCTTTGCCTAAAAATAGTATTGATTCTTGGAACAAGTGCAAAGATGCTTTTATCTCTAAGTATTTCCCTCCCGCTAAGATCATCTCGCTTAGGAACGATATTATGAATTTTAACCAACTTGATCATGAGCATGTTGCCCAATCTTGGGAAAGAATGAAATTGATGATTCACAATTGCTCTACTCATGGTTTGAATTTATGGATGATCATACAAAAATTTATGCCGGTTTGAACTTTGCTTCTAGAAATCTTTTAGATTCGGCCGCCGGAGGCACATTTATGGAAATCACTTTAGGAGATGCTACAAAACTTCTTGATAATATTATGGCTAATTATTCTCAATGGCACACCGAACGATCTACTAGTAAAAAAGTGCATGCTATAGAAGAAATTAATGTTTTGACTGGAAAGATGGATGAGCTTATGAGATTGTTTGCTACTAAGAGTGCTTCTATTGATCCCAATGATATGCATTTATCTACCTTGATTGAGAATAATAATGAATCTATGGATGTAAACTTTGTTGGTAGGAATAATTTTGATAACATTGCTTATAGAGGAAACTTTAATTCTAGATCGTTCCCTAGCAATTCCTCTAATAATTATGGAAATTCCTACAATAATTCTGATGGTAATTTTAATAAGATGCCCTCTGATTTTGAAAATAGTCTAAAAGAATTTATGATCTCTCAAAAGAATTTTTGTGCCTTGCTTGAAGAAAAATTGCTCAAAGTTGATGATTTGGCTAGGAACGTTGATAGACTTTCGCTCAATGTTGATTCTTTGAAACTTAGATCTACTCCTCCTAAGCATGATATCAATGAGTCTCTCAAAGCTATGAGAAGTTCCATTGACGAGTGCAAAGAAAGAACCGCTAGATTGCGTGCTAAGAAAGATTACTTTGTTAAAGCGTGTTCTTCTAGTTTCCATGAAAATAATGATGAAGATCTTAAGGTTATTGATGCATCCCCTATTATATCCTTGTTTTGAAATATGAATCTTGATGATAATGGGATTGGAAGTGAATCAACTTTTGTTAAAAAGCGTTCTGATAATTTGGAGCTTTTAGATCTTGATGCTAAATTTGGTAAAAGTGCAATTGGAGAGGTCAAAACTTTAAATAGTATTGAACCCACTATCTCGGATTTCAAGGAATTTGATTATGATAATTGTCTTTTAGAAAGTTGTATTTCCTTGTTACAATTCGTTGTGAATTCTCCTCATGCTTATAGTCAAAATAAAGCCTTTACCAAACATATTGTTGATGCCTTGATACAATCTTTTGATGAAAAACTTAATTTGGAAGTTTCTATACCTAAAAAACTTAATGATGAGTGGGAACCTACTATAAAGATTAAAATTAAAGATTATGAGTGTTTTGCTTTGTGTGATTTAGGTGCTAGTGTTTCCACGATTCCGAAAAGTTTATGCGATATTCTAGGTTTCCATGATCTCGATGATTGCTCTTTAAATTTGCACCTTGCGGATTCCACCATTAAAAATCCAATAGGAAGGATCATTGATGTTCTCATTGTCGCAAATAGAAATTTGGTGCCCGTAGATTTTATCATTCTTGATATAGATTGCAATATTTCTTGCCCTATTATTCTTGGTAGACCTTTCCTTAGAACGATTGGTGCGATTATTGATATGAAGGAAGGGAATATTAGATTCCAATTTCCATTAAAGAAAGGCATGGAGCACTTTCCAAGAAATAGAGTCAAATTACCTTGTGAATCTATCATGCGAGCTACCTATGAATCAAGTGCCAAAGATGGCACTACTTAGATCTATCCTTGCTTTTATGCCTAGCTAGGGGCGTTAAACGATAGCGCTAGTTGGGAGGCAACCCAATTTTCTTTGTGTTTTTTGTTTTTGTTCCTGTTTAGTAATAAATTTTGCATCTAATTTCTGTTTAGATGTGTTTTCTTGTTTTAATTAGTGTTTGTGCCAAGTAGAACCTATAGGATAACCTATGATATGAGTTGATTTGATTCTGCTGAAAAACAGAAACTTTGCACTCACGAGAAAACATTCAATAAATCACAGAAACGAGATTTTGCATTGATTATTTTTGCTTCTGTTCAATAAACAAATTTTTTAGGACCTCCTATTTTGGTAGGATTTTTAAGGTTCCATAAGTTTGCGTTAGCTACAGATTGCTACAGACTGTTCTGTTTTTGACAGTTTCTGTTTTTCGTGTGTTGTTTGCTTATTTTGATGCATCTATGGCTAGTATTAAGTGGTATGAACCATAGAGAACTTGGAATATAGTAGGTTTAACACCAATATAAATAAAGAATTATTTCATTACAGTACCTTATGTGGTGGTTTTGTTTTCTTTCACTAACGGAGCTTATGAGATTTCCTGTTGAGTTTTGTGTTGTGAAGCTTTCAAGTTTTGGGTAAAGCTTTGATGGACTATGGAATAAGGAGTGGCAAAAGCCTAAGCTTGGGGATGCCCAAGGCACCCCAAGATATTCAAGAATAGCCAAAAGCCTAAGCTTGGGGATGCCCCGGGAAGGCATCCCCTCTTTCGTCTTCGTTCATTGGTAACTTTACTTGGAGCTATATTTTTATTCGCCACATGATATGTGTTTTGCTTGGAGCGTCGTGTATTATATTAGTCTTTGATTTTTAGTTTACCACAATCATCCTTGCTGTACACACCTTTTGGGAGAAGCCTACTTGATTAGAATTTATTAGAATATGCTATGTGCTTCACTTATATCTTTTGAGCTAGATAGTTTTTGCTCTAGTACTTCACTTATATCTTTTAGAGCACGGCGGTGGATTAATTTTGAAGAAATTGCTAGTATCTCATGCTTCACTTATATTATTTTGAGAGTCTCTTAAAACAGCATGGTATTTGCTATGGTTATGAATTTGGTCCTAGAATGATGAGCATCCAAGTTGGGTATAATAAAAACTATCATAGAAAGTGCATTAAACACTAGGATCAATTTGATGCTTGATAATTGTTTTGAGATATAAAGGTAGTAATGTTAGAGTCATGCTAGTGGATAATTATGAAATTGAGAAATACTTGTGTTGAGGTTGGCAAGTACCATAGCATGCACGTATGGTAAAAGTTGTGTGACAAATTTGTTGCATGAGGTGCTCTTTTGATTGTCTTCCTTATGAGTGGCAGTCGGGGACGAGCGATGATCTTTTCCTACCAATCTATCCCTCTAGGGGCATGCGTAGTAGTACTTTGCTTCGAGGGCTAAGTAGACTTTTGCAATAAGTATATGAGTTCTTTATGACTAATGTGAGTCCATGGATATACGCACACTCATCCTTCCACTTTGCTAGCCTCTACTATACCGCGCAACTTTCGCTGGTAGCATGCACCCATTATTTACCTTCCTCAAAACAACCACCATACCTACCTATTATGGCATTTCCATAGCCATTCCGAGATATATTGCCATGCAACTTTCCACCGTTCCGTTTATTATGACACGCTCCATCATTGTCATATTGCTCTTTGCATGATCATGTAGTTGACATCGTATTTGTGGCAAAGCCACCTTCATAATTTTCATACATGTCGCTCTTGATTCATTGCATATCCCGGTACACCGCCGGAGGCATTCATATAGATTCATACCTTGTTCTAGCTTTTGAGTTGTAATTCTTGAGTTGTAAATCAATAAAAGTGTGATGATCTTCATAATTAGAGCATTGTCCCAGTCAGGAAAGGATGATGAAGACTATGATTCCCCCACAAGTCGGGATGAGATTTCAGACTTTATAAAAATAAAAGAGGCCAAAGAAGCCCACCAAAAAGAGAAAAAAGAAAATAAAAAAAGAAAAGAAAAAAAGAAGAAAAAGAAAAAATAAAATGAGAGAAGGGACAATTGCTACTATCTCTTTTCCACACTTGTGCTTCAAAATAGCACCATGATCTTCATGATAGAGAGTCTCCTATGTTGTCACTTTCATATACTAGTGGGAATTTTTCATTATAGAACTTGGCTTGTATATTCCAATGATGGGCTTCCTCAAAATGCCCTAGGTCTTCGTGAGCAAGCAAGTTGGATGCACCCACTTAGTTTCTTTTGTTGAGCTTTCATACATTTATAGCTCTAGTGCATCCGTTGCATGGCAATCCCTACTCACTCACATTGATATCTATTAATGGGCATCTACATAGCCCGTTGATACGCCTAGTTGATGTGAGACTATCTTCTCCCTTTTGTCCTTACAACCATCACCATATACCACCATAGTGCTATGTCCATGGCTTGTGCTCATGTATTACGTAAGAGTTGAAAAAAGCTGAAGCGCGTTAAAAAGTATGAACCAATTGCTCGGCTCGTCATCGGGGTTGTACATGATGGGAGTATTTTGTGTAATGAAAATGAAGCATGGCCTAACTATATGATTTTGTAGGGATAAGCTTTCTTTGGCTATGCTATTTTGATAGGACATGATTATTTGTTAGTATGCTTCAAAGTATTCTTATTTTTATGTTTTATAAGCTTTTATCTTGAATCATTTGGATCTGAACATTCATGCCACAATAAAGAAAATTACATTGAGAATTATGCTAGGTAGCATTCCACATCAAAAATTCTGTTTTTATCATTTACCTACTCGAGGACGAGCAGGAATTAAGCTTGGGGATGCTTGATACGTCTCCAACGTATCTATAATTTTTGATTGTTCCATGCTATTATATTACCTGTTTTGGATGTTTATGGGCTTTATTTTACACATTTATATCATTTTTGGACTAACCTACTAACCGGAGGCCCAACCCGTATTGCTGTTTTTTTGCCTATTTCAGTATTTCGAAGAAAAGGAATATCAAACGGAGTCCAAACGGAATGAAACCTTCGGGAGCGTGATTTTTGGAACGAACGTGATCCGGAGGACTTGGAGTGCAAGTCAAGAAGCAATCGAGGCGGCCAGGAGATAGGAGGGCGCGCCCACCCTCCTGGGCGCGCCCCTGTCTCCTGGGCCCCTCGAGCGGCCACCGACGTACTTCTTCTTCCTATATAAGCCTACGTACCCCGAAAACATCCAGGGAGCCACCGAAGAAATATTTCCGCCGCCGTAACCTTCTGTTCCGCGAGATCCCATCTTGGAGCCCTCGTTGGCGTTCTGCCGGAGGGGGAATCCAACACGGAGGGCTTCTACATCAACACCATTGCCCCTCCGATGAGTTGTGAGTAGTTTACCACAGACCTTCGGGTCCATAGTTATTAGCTAGATGGCTTCTTCTCTCTTTTTGGATCTCAATACAATGTTCTCCCCCTCTCTTGTGGAGATCTATTCGATGTAAACTCTTTTTGCGGTGTGTTTGTCGAGATCCGATAAATTGTGGGTCTATGATCAAGTTTATCTATGAGAAATATCTGAATCTTCTCTGAATTCTTTTTTGTATGATTGAGTTATCTTTGCAAGTCTCTTCGAATTATCGGTTTGGTTTGGCCTACTAGATTGATCTTTCTTGCCATGGGAGAAGTGCTTAGCTTTGGGTTCAATCTTGCGGTGTCCTTACCCAGTGACAGAAAGGGTTGCAAGGCACGTATTGTATTGTTGCCATCGAGGATAAAAAGATGGGGTTTATATCATATTGCTTGAGTTTATCCCTCTACATCATGTCATCTTTCTTAATGCGTTACTCTGTTCTTATGAACTTAATACTCTAGATGCATGCTGGATAGCGGTCGATGTGTGGAGTAATAGTAGTAGATGCAGGCAGGAGTCGGTCTACTTGTCACGGACGTGATGCCTATATACATGATCATGCCTAGATAATCTCATAATTATTCGCTTTTCTATCAATTGCTCGACAGTAATTTGTTCACCCACCGTAATACTTATGCTATCTTGAGAGAAGCCTCTAGTGAAACCTATGGCCCCCGGGTCTATCTTTATCATATAAGCTTTCAATCTACTTTTATTTGCATCTTTACTTTTTGCATCTATATTATAAAATACCAAAAATATATTTATCTTATCATATTATCTCTATCAGATCTCACTTTCGCAAGTGGCCGTGAAGGGATTGACAACCCCTTTATCGCGTTGGTTGCGAGTTCTTTGTTTGTTTGTGTAGGTTCGTGGGACTTGTGAGGAGCCTCCTACTGGATTGATACCTTGGTTCTCAAAAACTGAGGGAAATACTTACGCTACTGTGCTGCATCACCCTTTCCTCTTCAAGGAAAACCAACGCAAGCTCAAGACGTAGCAAGAAGGATTTCTGGCGCCGTTGCCGGAGAGGTCGTCGCTCAAGTCAAGACATACCAAGTACCCATCACAAACTCATCTCCCTCGCATTTACATTATTTGCCATTTGCCTCTCGTTTTCCTCTCCCCCACTTCACCCTTGCCGTTTTATTCGCCCTCTCTTTCCCAATCTCTCTCTCTCTTTCGCTTGCCTTTTTCTGTTTGCTTGTGTGTTGGATTACTTGTTGCCATGGCGCAAGATAATACCAAATTGTGTGATTTCTCCAATACCAATAATAATGATTTCCTTAGTACTCCGATTGCTCCTCTTAATGATGTTGAGTCTTGTGAAATCAATGCTGCTTTGCTGAATCTTGTTATGAAAGATCAATTCTCCGGCCTTCCTAGTGAAGATGCCGCTACCCATCTAAACAACTTTGTTGATTTGTGTGAGATGCAAAAGAAAAAGATACGGATAATGATATTGTTAAATTGAAGTTATTTCCGTTTTCACTTAGAGATCGTGCTAAAGTTTGGTTTTCGTCTTTGCCTAAAAATAGTATTGATTCTTGGAACAAGTGCAAAGATGCTTTTATCTCTAAGTATTTTCCTCCCGCTAAGATCATCTCGCTTAGGAACGATATTATGAATTTTAAACAACTTGATCATGAGCATGTTGCCCAATCTTGGGAAAGAATGAAATTGATGATTCGCAATTGCCCTACTCATGGTTTGAATTTATGGATGATCATACAAAATTTTTATGTCGGATTGAACTTTGCTTCTAGAAATCTTTTAGATTCGGCCGCCGGAGGCACGTTTATGGAAATCACTTTAGGAGATGCTACAAAACTTCTTGATAATATTATGGCTAATTATTCTCAATGGCACACCGAACGATCTACTAGTAAAAAAGTGCATGCTATAGAAGAAATTAATGTTTTGACTGGAAAGATGGATGAGCTTATGAGATTGTTTGCTACTAAGAGTGCTTCTATTGATCCCAATGATATGCCTTTATCTACCTTGATTGAGAATAATAATGAATCTATGGATGTAAACTTTGTTGGTAGGAATAATTTTGGAAACAATGCTTATAGAGGAAACTTTAATCCTAGACCGTTCCCTAGCAATTCCTCTAATAATTATGGAAATTCCTACAATAATTCTGATGGTAATTTTAATAAGATGCCCTCTGATTTTGAAAATAGTGTAAAAGAATTTATGATCTCTCAAAAGAATTTTAGTGCCTTGCTTGAAGAAAAATTGCTCAAAGATTTGGCTAGGAACGTTGATAGACTTTCGCTCAATGTTGATTCTTTGAAACTTAGATCTACTCCTCCTAAGCATGATATCAATGAGTCTCTCAAAGCTATGAGAAGTTCCATTGACGAGTGCAAAGAAAGAACCGCTAGATTGCGTGCTAAGAAAGATTACTTTGTTAAAGCGTGTTCTTCTAGTTTCCATGAAAATAATGATGAACATCTTAAGGTTATTGATGCATCCCCTATTATATCCTTGTTTTGAAATATTAATCTTGATGATAATGGGACTGGAAGTGAATCAACTTTTGTTAAAAAGCGTTTCGATAATTTGGAGCTTTAAGATCTTGATGCTAAATTTGGTAAAAGTGCAATTGGAGAGGTCAAAACTTTAAATAGTATTGAACCCACTATCTCGGATTTCAAGGAATTTGATTATGATAATTGTTCTTTAGGAAGTTGTATTTCCTTGTTGCAATTCGTTGTGAATTCTCCTCATGCTTATAGTCAAAATAAAGCTTTAC
This sequence comes from Triticum aestivum, assembly GCF_018294505.1. NCBI lineage: Eukaryota > Viridiplantae > Streptophyta > Magnoliopsida > Poales > Poaceae > Triticum > Triticum aestivum. The sequence goes on from NC_057795.1 coordinate 579,366,822, forward strand.
CAAACATATTGTTGATGCCTTGATGCAATCTTTTGATGAAAAACTTAATTTGGAAGTTTCTATACCTAGAAAACTTAATGATGAGTGGGAACCTACTATAAAGATTAAAATTAAAGATTATGAGTGTTTTGCTTTGTGTGATTTGGGTGCTAGTGTTTCCACGATTCCGAAAACTTTATGTGATATTCTAGGTTTCCATGATCTTGATGATTGCTCTTTAAATTTGCACCTTGCGGATTCCACCATTAAAAAGCCAATGGGAAGGATCAATGATGTTCTCATTGTCGCAAATAGAAATTTGGTGCCCGTAGATTTTATCATTCTTGATATAGATTGCAATCTTTCTTGCCCTATTATTCTTGGTAGACCTTTCCTTAGAACGATTGGTGCGATTATTGATATGAAGGAAGGGAATATTAGATTCTAATTTCCATTAAAGAAAGGCATGGAGCACTTTCCAAGAAATAGAGTCAAATTACCTTGTGAATCTATCATGCGAGCTACCTATGAATCAAGTGCCAAAGATGGCACTACTTAGATCTATCCTTGCTTTTATGCCTAGCTAGGGGCGTTAAATGATAGCGCTAGTTGGGAGGCAACCCAATTTTCTTTGTGTTTTTTGTTTTTGTTCCTGTTTAGTAATAAATTTTGCATCTACTTTCTGTTTAGATGTGTTTTCTTGTTTTAATTAGTGTTTGTGCCAAGTAGAACCTATAGGATAACCTATGATATGAGTTGATTTGATTCTGCTGAAAAACAGAAACTTTGCACTCACGAGAAAAAAATCATTAAATCACAGAAACGAGATTTTGCATTGATTCTTTTTGCTTATGTTCAATAAACAAATTGTTTAGGACTTCCTATTTTGGTAGGATTTTTAAGGTTCCATAAGTTTGCGTTAGATACAGATTGCTACAGACTGTTCTGTTTTTGACAGATTCTGTTTTTCGTGTGTTGTTTGCTTATTTTGATGCATCTATGGCTAGTATTAAGTGGTATGAACCATAGAGAACTTGGAATATAGTAGGTTTAACACCAATATAAATAAAGAATTAGTTCATTACAGTACCTTATGTGGTGGTTTTGTTTTCTTTCACTAACGGAGCTTATGAGATTTCCTGTTGAGTTTTGTGTTGTGAAGTTTTCAAGTTTTGGGTAAAGATTTGATGGACTATGAATAAGGAGTGGCAAAAGCCTAAGCTTGGGATGCCCAAGGCACCCCAAGATATTCAAGAATAGCCAAAAGCCTAAGCTTGGGGATGCCCCGGGAAGGCATCCCCTCTTTCGTCTTCGTTCATTGGTAACTTTACTTGGAGCTATATTTTTATTCGCCACATGATATGTGTTTTGCTTGGAGCGTCGTGTATTATATTAGTCTTTGATTTTTAGTTTACCAAAATCATCCTTGCTGTACACACCTTTTGGGAGAAGCCCACTTGATTAGAATTTATTAGAATATGCTATGTGCTTCACTTATATCTTTTGAGCTAGATAGTTTTTGCTCTAGTGCTTCACTTATATCTTTTAGAGCACGGCGGTGGATTAATTTTGAAGAAATTGCTAGTCTCTCATGCTTCACTTATATTATTTTGAGAGTCTCTTAGAACAGCATGGTATTTGCTATGGTTATGAATTTGGTCCTAGAATGATGAGCATCCAAGTTGGGTATAATAAAAACTATCATAGAAAGTGCATTAAACACTAGGATCAATTTGATGCTTGATAATTGTTTTGAGATATAAAGGTAGTAATGTTAGAGTCATGCTAGTGGATAATTATGAAATTGAGAAATACTTGTGTTGAAGTTGGCAAGTCCCGTAGCATGCACGTATGGTAAAAGTTGTGTGACAAATTTGTTGCATGAGGTGCTCTTTTGATTGTCTTCCTTATGAGTGGCAGTCGGGGACGAGCGATGGTCTTTTCCTACCAATCTATCCCTCTAGGGGCATGCGTAGTAGTACTTTGCTTCGAGGGCTAAGTAGACTTTTGCAATAAGTATATGAGTTCTTTATGACTAATGTGAGTCCATGGATATACGCACACTCATCCTTCCACTTTGCTAGCCTCTATTATACCGCGCAACTTTCGCTGGTAGCATGCACCCATTATTTACCTTCCTCAAAACAGCCACCATACCTACCTATTATGGCATTTCCATAGCCATTCTGAGATATATTGCCATGCAACTTTCCACCGTTCGGTTTATTATGACACGCTCCATCATTGTCATATTGCTCTTTGCATGATCATGTAGTTGACATCGTATTTGTGGCAAAGCCACCTTCATAATTTTCATACATGTCGCTCTTGATTCATTGCATATCCCGGTACACCGCCGGAGGCATTCATATAGAGTCATATCTTGTTCTAGCTTTGAGTTGTAATTCTTGAGTTGTAAATCAATAAAAGTGTGATGATCTTCATAATTAGAGCATTGTCCCAGACAGGAAAGGATGATGAAGACTATGATTCCCCCACAAGTCGGGATGAGATTTCAGACTTTATAAAAATAAAAGAGGCCAAAGAAGCCCACCAAAAAGAGAAAAAAGAAAAGAAAAAAAGAAAAGAAAAAAAGAAAAGAAAAAAAGAAGAAAAAGAAAAAATAAAATGAGAGAAGGGACAATTTCTACTATCTCTTTTCCACACTTGTGCTTCAAAATAGCACCATGATCTTCATGATAGAGAGTCTCCTATGTTGTCACTTTCATATAATAGTGGGAATTTTTCATTATAGAACTTGGCTTGTATATTCCAATGATGGGCTTCCTCAAAATGCCCTAGGTCTTCGTGAGCAAGCAAGTTGGAAGCACACCCACTTAGTTTCTTTTGTTGAGCTTTCATACATTTATAGCTCTAGTGCATCCGTTGCATGGCAATCCCTACTCACTCACATTGATATCTATTAATGGGCATCTACATAGCCCGTTGATATGCCTAGTTGATGTGAGACTATCTTCTCCCTTTTGTCCTTACAACCATCACCATATACCACCATAGTGCTATGTCCATGGCTTGTGCTCATGTATTACGTAAGAGTTGAAAAAAGCTGAAGCGCGTTAAAAAGTATGAACCAATTGCTCGCCTCGTCATCAGGGTTGTACATGATGGGAGTATTTTGTGTAATGAAAATGAAGCATGGCCTAACTATATGATTTTGTAGGGATAAGCTTTCTTTGGCTATGCTATTTTGATAGGACATGATTATTTGTTAGTATGCTTCAAAGTATTATTATTTTTATGTTTTATAAGCTTTTATCTTGAATCATTTGGATCTGAACATTCATGCCACAATAAAGAAAATTACATTGAGAATTATGGTAGGTAGCATTCCACATCAAAAATTCTGTTTTTATCATTTACCTACTCGAGGACGAGCAGGAATTAAGCTTGGGGATGCTTGAACATCTCCAACGTATCTATAATTTTTGATTGTTCCATGCTATTATATTACATGTTTTTGATGTTTATGGGCTTTATTTTACACATTTATATCATTTTTTGGACTAACCTACTAACCGGAGGCCCAACCTGTATTGCTATTTTTTTGCCTATTTCAGTATTTCGAAGAAAAGGAATATCAAACGGAGTCCAAACGGAATGAAACCTTCGGGAGTGTGATTTTTGGAACGAACGTGATCCGGAGGACTTGGAGTGCAAGTCAAGAAGCAATCAAGGCGGCCAGGAGATAGGAGGGCGCGCCCACCCCTCCTGGGCGCGCCCCTGTCTCCTAGGCCCCTCGAGCGGCCACCGACGTACTTCTTCTTCCTATATAAGCCTACGTACCCCGAAAACATCCAGGGAGCCACCGAAGAAATATTTCCGCCATCGTAACCTTCTGTATCCGCGAGATCCCATCTTGGAGCCGTCGTCGTCGTTCTGCCGGAGGGGGAATCCACCATGGAGGGCTTCTACATCAACACCATAGCCCTTCCGATGAGTTGTGAGTAGTTTACCACAGACCTCCGGGTCCATAGTTATTAGCTAGATGGCTTCTTCTCTCTTTTTGGATCTCAATACAATGTTCTCCCCCTCTCTTGTGGAGATCTATTCGATGTAAACTCTTTTTGCGGTGTGTTTGTCGAGATCCAATGAATTGTGGGTTTATGATCAAGTTTATCTATGAGAAATATCTGAATCTTCTCTGAATTCTTTTATGTATAATTGAGTTATCTTTGCAAGTCTCTTCGAATTATCGGTTTGGTTTGGCCTACTAGATTGATCTTTCTTGCCATGGGAGAAGTGCTTAGCTTTGGGTTCAATCTTGCGGTGTCCTTACCCAGTGACTGAAAGGGTTGCAAGGCACGTATTGTATTGTTGCCATCGAGGATAAAAAGATGGGGGTTTATATCATATTGCTTGAGTTTATCCCTCTACATCATGTCATCTTTCTTAATGCGTTACTCTGTTCTTATGAACTTAATACTCTAGATGCATGCTGGATAGCGGTCGATGTGTGGAGTAATAGTAGTAGATGCAGGCAGGAGTCAGTCTACTTGTCACGGACGTGATGCCTATATACATGATCATGCCTAGATAATCTCATAATTATTTGCTTTTCTATCAATTGCTCGATAGTAATTTGTTCACCCACCGTAATACTTATGCTATCTTGAGAGAAGCCTCTAGTGAAACCTATGGCCCCCGGGTCTATCTTTTATTATATAAGCTTTCAATCTACTTTTATTTGCATCTTTACTTTTTGCATCTATATTATAAAATACCAAAAATATATTTATCTTATCATACTATCTCTATCAGATCTCACTTTTGCAAGTGGCCGTGAAGGGATTGCCAACCCCTTTATCGCGTTGGTTGCGAGTTCTTTGTTTGTTTGTGTAGGTTCGTTGGACTTGTGAGGAGCCTCCTACTGGATTGATACCTTGGTTCTCAAAAACTGAGGGAAATACTTACGCTACTGTGCTGCATCACCCTTTCCTCTTCAAGGAATACCAACGCAAGCTCAAGATGTAGCAAGAAGGATTTCTGGCACCGTTGCCGGGGAGGTCTTCGCTCAAGTCAAGACATACCAAGTACCCATCACAAACTCATCTCCCTCGCATTTACATTATTTGCCATTTGCCTCTCGTTTTCCTCTCCCCCACTTCACCCTTGCCGTTTTATTCGCCCTCTCTTTCCCAATCTCTCTCTTTTTCGCTTGCCTTTTTCTGTTTGCTTGTGTGTTGGATTACTTGTTGCCATGGCGCAAAATAATACCAAATTGTGTGATTTCTCCAATACCAATAATAATGATTTCCTTAGTACTCCGATTGCTCCTCTTAATGATGTTGAGTCTTGTGAAATCAAAGCTGCTTTGCTGAATCTTGTTATGAAAGATCAATTTTCCGGCCTTCCTAGTGAAGATGCCGCTACCCATCTAAACAACTTTGTTGATTTGTGTGAGATGCAAAAGAAAAAAGATACGGATAATGATATTGTTAAATTGAAGTTATTTCTATTTTCACTTAGAGATCGTGCTAAAGTTTGGTTTTCGTCTTTGCCTAAAAATAGTATTGATTCTTGGAACAAGTGCAAAGATGCTTTTATCTCTAAGTATTTCCCTCCCGCTAAGATCATCTCGCTTAGGAACGATATTATGAATTTTAAACAACTTGATCATGAGCATGTTGCCCAATCTTGGGAAAGAATGAAATTGATGATTCACAATTGCCCTACTCATGGTTTGAATTTATGGATGATCATACAAAATTTTTATGTCAGTTTGAACCTTGCTTCTAGAAATCTTTTAGATTCGGCCGCCGGAGGCACGTTTATGGAAATCACTTTAGGAGATGCTACAAAACTTCTTGATAATATTATGGCTAATTATTCTCAATGGCACACCGAACGATCTACTAGTAAAAAAGTGCATGCTATAGAAGAAATTAATGTTTTGAGTGGAAAGATGGATGAGCTTATGAGATTGTTTGCTACTAAGAGTGCTTCTATTGATCCCAATGATATGCCTTTATCTACCAATCATTGTCTTCATCAAGCTTACTGGTTCTATTTTCTAAACCCTTTCATTTCCTCATTACTGTGTTGTGGTCTTGTTCATATCTATTCGAGGACTCTGACTGAAGACTTTTTCAATTTCCTTAGTTCAATTTCTTCAGTCTGTTTGTCCTCATCCTGTGTTTACGCTTTCTGTACTCTGTGCTTGTCTTCATTTCATCATGATGACTATGCTTGTGTTCTGTTATGTTTTCTTTTGAGTACTTATGCCGCTGCAAGTAGTTCTTCGCTAAGGAATTTCCTCACCAGCAAATTCCTCAGTGAAGAATTCATGAAAAACGCCTATTCACCCCCCTCTAGTCGATATAACACACTTTAAATTGGTATTAGAGCAAGATACTCCCTTGTTCTGTGTGATTTTGGTTTAACCGCCTGGAGTTTTAGTTATGTCGACCGCAGGTATGATGGAACGGACTACCCCTACTAGAAGAATAAGATGCAAATGCATCTTGAGGCAATTGATAACGTTCTCTAGTACGTTTTGGAAAATGGTGTTCCCTCAGTCACACCTTCTCTGAACGCTACTGATGTGAAGAGATTCAAGCAACTCGATTCTCAAGCGAAGAATATCATATGTGTCCATCTGAGCAAAGGTCAGTATGGAAGAGTGAGTGCTTTGGAAACTTCTAAGCTTATCTGGGATAGACTGTCCAAAGTAAATGAAGGAGTCTCAACTCAGCGTGACTCTCGTGTTGACGTTCTTCGCAATCTCTTCAACCGCTTCAAAAGACTCGACAATGAAAATTTTCAAGAAACCTTCGATCGCCTCACTGACATCTCAAATGAGGTTCAAGCACTTGGTGCCACTGGCATCACCGACCATGAGGTGGTGAAGAAATTGCTGAGATCGCTTGATTCTTCATTTCATACTCTGGCACTGATGATTCAAGAGCGTGCTGATTACAAGTCACTTGATTCCGCTGATATCCTTGAGAGACTAAACACTCATGAGTTCCAGCTTGCCGAGAAGAGAGATCTCTATGGTTCGAGCTATGGCAGATCACGTGCTCTAAAGGCCAAGGCAGTCTCTGAGTCTGAAGATGAAGACTCTGGTAGCAGCCTTGGTGATCCTGATGAACTGAGCCAAGAACTAGCACTGCTCGTGAAGAAATTTCAGAAATGTTCAAGACGCGGTCGCTTTGGAAAATCCTCAAGGAGTAATGATTACTCATCCAGTGACTACAAGAAGAGGCTATGCCACAAATGCAAGAAACCTGGTCACTACATTCAAGATTGTCCTCAGTGGGATAAGGAATCAAAGAAGAAGAAGTACAAGGATTACAGTTCTGATGATGCGAAGAAAAAGAAGAAATCTTTAAAGTCTTCATCATCAAAATCCTCAAAATCTTCATCTCACAAGAAGAGCAGCTCCAAGAAGGCTCGAGCATTCATTGGCAAGGAAATGGACTCTAAGGCTGAATTTGAGGAACATGATGAAGAAGAGGCATCTGAGGAGTCCGAGTCTGGTGTGGCAAGCCTAGCTCTCGCTACTGCATTCGTCAGCAAGTCTATCTTCAACTCTGACGAAAATGGTATCACCAACAAGGCTGATGAAGACAATGATGACTACACTCCCACCTATTGCTTCATGGAAAAGGGTGCCAAGGTAACTAACTACCCCTCCTCTGAGTCTAGTGAGGATGAATCTGATGAAAACCTCAAGCCCAACTACTCTAAACTTGCTAAGATTGTTGTGAAACAACAAAAGGCTTTTGAGAAGGTTCAAAATATGCTAGACAAAAGTGATGATATGTTGGGTGAAGAAATGGATCGCACTAAAACCTTGACTGAGAATCTTCAGAGACTTCAGTCTCGGTTTGAAAACCTTCAAGGTCATCATAACACTCTCTTATCTGATCACGAGAAGCTTTCTTATGAATTTCTTCAAAGAAAGCAAGATCTTGAGAAGCTAAGAGTGAGTTATGAAGATCTTCAGAAGGAGCGCGATTCATTACTTGCTCTATAAATCAGTGCTACTCAGGAAGAATTTGTTCCTCCATGTTTGAAGTGCATTGAACGTGAAACTGCTAATTCTTCACCTGAATGTTCAAATGCTTCTAATGCTACAAATTCTTCATCTATCTCTGCTATCACTAATTCCTCATCTGAGAACATTGCTAGTATCACTGACGATGCAGGGTTGAAGGAATTTTACATGACAGGCATGTACAAAAGCCTCAAAGGGCATCAGACTCTTTTTGACGTGCTTAAAAAGCAGGTCCTCAACAGGAACCCTAGGAAAGAGGGTATTGCCTTTGAGAGGAAACTCAATGCTGATGGAACATATTGGAAACCTGAGCAGTACCCCAAAACCTCATGGGTTGCTGCAAAGGGACCTCGAGTTGATCCATCCAATTTATCTGGCTTTACATGTGAATCTCCTCATGCTTCTGATGAGTCATTTGACTCCAACTGTAAACTGTTCAAAAATCAGAATGGTGAAGTATTTGCTAGATATTTGGGCACTAAGTGTAGGAACGATTCCCCTATGAAGAAAATCTGGGTTCCCAAAAGGTGCCTTGAAAGTCTTCAGGTGAATGTCCTCATGACACCACCTGTGAAGAATAGGAACTCCAGATCAAATTCTTCATATGAACTGAATTCTTCATATGGATCCAAGTCCTTATACGGACCAAATTCCTCACGTGGATCAAATTCCTCAAAAGGATCAAAGTCCTCATATGATCATCATCGTGCCAACCCCTCTGTTTCGCAGGGAAGAGCTAAGGGCTATGAATATGAGCATTATTCTTCTAACCATTATGTTCAGAAGTCCTCAAAAAATTTCTCTGCTTATTCACATGCTTATCCTAACTCCTCTTATGTGAAACGAAGTGGACTAGCTTCTATGCCACCTTTCTCATATGGAGCTCGCATAGTGATGAATTCTTTGCCACCCCTTCAGATGTGGGTGGTGAAGAAAAAGAACTAATCTCTTATGTAGGGTCAGGTCTCCAGATGTGCTTAAAACGTCTGAAGAATTTGCTGGAGACCTGAAAGTTGCCTGAAAGGACGCAGGCTAATCATGAAGAAATGAACTCTCATTTCTCACGTCCTCATACTATTTCACTTGTTCTATTGCTTGATGAAATTGATCTGATGATAGTGATGCCATATTCTTCACTGATGAAGTATATGAGTTCGTAAGTTGCACTAATTCATCTGCAGGATGATCAACCCAAAGCCAATGAGTGGGTCCTCGATAGTGGATGTACGAATCACATGACTGGTGACAAGAATCTATTGATGGATGCTCCCTTATCACCATCGCATCTGAAGCATATCATCTTCGCTGACAAAGGCAAAAGTCAGGTATTGGGTCTAGGTAAGGTTGCGATCTCAAAGGATCGACACATGGACAAAGTCATGCTTGTCGAGTCCTTAGGATACAACCTCATGTCTGTCTCGATGCTTTGTGATCTCAATATGGTTGTTGTCTTTGGCAAATATCTTTGTGTTGTGATCATGGAAGCTGACAATTCCAAAGTCTTTGAAGGCTTTAGGAGAGGAGACTTGTACATTGTTGATTTCTCTACAGGACTACAACCGGTCGTATGCCTACTTGCAAAAGCTTCAGAAGGCTGGCTATGGCATCGATGACTTGGTCATGCTGGCATGAGGAATCTGCACACGCTTGCGAAGAAGAAGCATGTTATTGGCATTGAGAATGTCAAATTCCTCAAGGATCATTTGTGCGAAGCCTGTGAAGCTGGAAAGATGACCAAGGCCAAACATCCAGCAAAGACTCTCATGACTACCACTCGACCATTTGAATTGCTTCACATGGATATCTTTGGTCCTAATCATTATTCTGTAGTTACAAATGATGTGTCTCTATATGGTTTTGTTATTGTTGATGATTATTCTCATTAAACATGGGTGCACATTGTCACTTACAAACATGAGGTGTAGGAAGTCTTCAAACGATTTTCCTCGAGGGCTTCAACCAACTTTGGTGTGAAGATCAAGCACATCAGAAGTGACAATGGGACCGAGTTCAAGAATTCTGGTCTTGATGACTATCTTAATGAACTTGGTATTACTCATGAGTTATCTACTCCTTATAGTCCTCAGCAGAATGGTGTCGTGGAGCGCAAGAACAAAACTCTTTGTTGAGATGGCTCGCACTATGCTTGATGAATACAAGACGCCTCGTTGCTTTCGGATTGAGGCAATTGATACTATGTGCCACATCATCAACAGAGTATATCTTCACAAATTCTTCAAGAAGACTACTTATGAACTCCTCACTGACAAAAAGCCCAATGTGAGTTATTTCAAAGTCTTCGGTGCTAAATGTTGGATTAGAGATCCTCATCACAATTCTAAATTTGCACTGAAAGCACATGAGGGTTTTATGCTTGGTTACAGAAAGGACTCGCACACCTACAGAGTCTTCAACAACGTTCTTCACAAAGTTGTTGAAACTGTAGATGTGCGGTTCGATGAAACTAATGGCTCGCAAAGAGAGCACCTACCTTCTGTGATAGATGAACCAACACCTGAGGAATCTATCAGGTTCAAGGCTACTGAGGATGTCATTCCTACTGATGAATCTGCTGATGAATTCATTCCAGAACGTGAAGAACGTCGAGCTAGTGCACCTGAAGAAAATGGTGCCGGGGAAAATGGTCCTGAAGAAAATGCGGATCAAATTTCTCGACGACAACCCGCTCATCCCCGTGTTGCAAACAAAGTGCAAATTGAGAGAATCATCAATGACATTGAAGCACCAGGTCCTCTCACACGCTCAAAAGCCTCACATTTGTCTAACTTTTGTGGGAACTTTGCTTTTGTCTCTATCACAGAGCCCACTAAGGTAGATGATGCATTTTTGGAGCCTGAGTGGATTCAAGCTATGCAAGAAGAATTACATCAGTTCGAGCTCAACAACATCTGGGAACTGGTCAAACATCCAGATCCTCGCAAGCACAATATCATTGCCACAAAGTGGATCTACCGCAACAAGCAAGATGGAAATGGCCTTGTAGTGAGGAATAAGGCATGGCTTCTAGCTCAAGGCTACACACAGGTTGAAGGAATTGATTTTGATGAAACTTTTGCACCTGTTGCTAGACTTGAGGCTATTCGCATATTACTTGCTTATGCTAACCATCATGGTATCACTTTATATCAAATGGATGTGAAAAGTGCATTCCTCAATGGTAAGCTTGAGGAAGAAGTATATGTTGCTCAACCCCTAGGTTTTGAAGATCCAAAACATCCTGACAAAGTCTTCACACTCAATAAGGCCTTGTATGGCCTCAAGCAGGCCCCTCGGGCGTGGTATGATACTTTGAAGGAATTCCTCATGAAGAAAGGCTTCAAACCCGGTTCACTCGACCCAACTATTTTTACTAAATCTTATGATGGTGAATTGTTTGTGTGCCAAATATATGTTGATGATATTATCTTTGGCTGTACTGACCAATGTTACAGTGATGAATTTGCCTATATGATGAGTGAAGAATATCAAATGGCTATGATGGGAGAATTGAAATTCTTTTCAGGTCTTCAAATTCGTCAACAGCGCAATGGCATATTCATATCTCAGGAGAAATACCTCAAAGATGTATTGAGGAAATTTGGCATGCAAAATTGCAAAGGGGTCAAAGTTCCTATGCCCACAAGTGGCCATCTATGCACTGATGAAAATGGTAAAGACTTCGATCAAAAGGTATACCGTTCCATGATTGGCTCTTATTGTACCTATGTGCATCTAGGCCAGATATTATGCTTAGTGTTTGCATGTGTGCCAGATTTCAAGCTACACCGAAGGAATCACACCATAAGGCTGTGAAGCATATTCTTCGATATCTAGCTCACACACCAACACTTGGATTATGGTACCCCAAGGGCTCAACTTTTGATCTCATTGGATATTCAGACTCTGACTATGCTGGTGATCGTGTGGACCGCAAGTCAACATCTGGCACATGCCATTTCCTCGGACGATCTTTGGTCTGTTGGTCCTCGAAGAGATAGAACTGCGTATCACTATCTACAGCTAAAGCTGAGTACATTGCTGCTGGTTCTTGCTGTGCTCAATTGCTATGGATGAAGCAAACTCTCAAGGACTATGGCGTCAACATGAATAATGTGCCTCTCTACTGTGACAATGAGAGTGCAATCAAGATTGCTCACAACCCAGTTCAGCACTCGAAGACAAAGCACATCCAAACTCGTCATCATTTTCTTCGTGATCATGTGTGGAAGGGCAACATCTCTATTAAGCATGTACAGACTTAAGAACAGCTAGCCGATATCTTCACTAAGCCCTTGGATGAGAAGAGATTTAGCAAGTTGCTGTGTGAGCTAAATATCCTAGAATCTTCGAATGTTCTTTGAAAAGGACACTCATCCTAACAGTTATGCAAAATTGATGACTTAGATGCGCAACACACAAAGTAACGTTTTTCTTCAATCAATGAAGACTAACCCTCTAAGTGTGAAGAAATTAACAAAGAAATTGATTCTCAGAGCCCTACGATAATTGTACGCGGTGTCTGAAATCAGCTTTCTTATACTGTGGGATACGCCACCACCAAAAGTTGAAAATCTTCAATCTAAGTTTTTCCTCAGTTTTTGAAATTCCTCAGTTTTTCAAATTCTTCAACCTTGCATTGTCTTCACTCTTTCTGTCGTTGTTCTTCATTTGATTATATATATATGAGTTTATGTCCTCTACAGCATTCACCTATTGCTAATTCTTCAAGTTGATTTTTTTTGCTAAGTGAATGTGACCGGACCCTTCCCCCTCTATGCTAAACTCAACCCAATCTTTTCACAAATTCTTCATGTGCGTTCTATTTGAAACTCGTTCAAAATCTTCACTGTGTCCTTGTCAACTGAATAATTTGCGAACGGAACTTTTAACTTATCTTATCTAAATTTTCGGCTTTGCCGCTCAAATAGTTCCGCACCCCACGATAATACTTTTCTATTCACCCACGATCTCACACGATCGCCACCTTTTAGTATGTGGGTGACACATGTCAAGCGAATGAGAAGTGTCAGCGGCACGTTCGTCCGATTTCCTTGGGCGTATAGTTTTTCACTTCGACTATAAATACCCCCTCCCCTTCCTCACTTCGTTTTTACTCCGCTCATTCTCACTCCCGCTCGAGCTTCTCAAACCCTAGCGCCGTCACTACTTCATCGTCGCCGGTGAGGAAGAGCTTCACTGCCTTGACCTCGTCGCCCTCGTACTCGTGCCGGCTGCGGATTTCTTCACTCCATCGCCGCCGTAGCTGTCTTCCTCTGTCGAGTTAGGGCGTGGAAGATCTAAACTGACGAACTTCACGTCTACACTTCCCAGTTCATCGTGTTCTTCATCAAGGGTAATTAAAAGTTACTTTTACTGCCCTCTTTGATTCAAATGTTTTCTTAAAAATCCTCAAAGGTGTTTATTCTTCAAATCTTCGCACACTGAACACCTCACATGTCATATGCTCTTGATTCGTTTCTCTAAGCAATAATTTTTTCTTCAAGATTCCTCAATTGTGTGGATCTTCGATCTATACAACTCTGGAACCTAAGACAAAGCACGCTTAGTGAAATTCTTCAAGACTCATCTGGTCAAATTCCTCAAACTTGTTCTTTTTGAAAAACCTTCTGAGAACGCATATGATCTCTCCAAATTCCTCGCAACTATACTATGTTCACAGGTACTCATGTCTGCTACTGAATCACTAGGTTCTCATCAACTTAACTCATTTTCAGCATTCCTCGAAGAAAAGTTGCATACATCTTCAGAAAATTCCATTGTTCACATTCCTCAGCTGAAGAAAGTGGTGATGGTAAGAAGCCATAGAAGGGTGGAAAGAGGCCTGAGGTCAATACTGCTTTTGAGATCCCTGATGAAGTATATAAGGATTATTAGACTCCTGATGAGGCCAAATTTGGCAAAGAGGACAAAAATCAGCGCAAGGTGCGCATACAAAGGATAGAGAGGAGATGGGCACGGGAATGGAGGGAGTACAGATATGTTACTCCCAAGTATATGAAGAAATTCGTTCTCAACCCTCCATGGCCAAGACCTCCGTTGGCACCTGGACAATTGGCAGATCCCACCAGCCTCAAGCGCGGTGAGGATTATCCTGATGAATGGGCAAAGCGCCAGGCTAAACTGGCCAAACAGGCAAAAGAAGCAGTGAGGAAATTCAATGAAGACTCTGCTGCTGCTGCTACAGCTGTTGAGGCCTCTGCAAGCAAGCCGAAGAAGGCCATGGCTAAGAAGCCTGCTCACAAGCCAAGTTCCTCAGCTATGCCCTCACGGCCAGATTCTTCAAAGCCCTCACGGCCAACTCCTCAAACTGCTCCTCCTCCTTCAAAGTCTTCAGTTCCTCCGACAAAGTCCTCAGCTGCTCCAACTAAATCCTCTGCACCTGTGCATCTCGCCACATGCCAAAGGATTACATGCATCTCAATTGCGTCAGGAGTGTCTACAAGTTCCTCAGCTGCACCAAATTCCTTAACTGGCCCCTCTCTACTGAAGAAAAAGGCCACTACTGGACGAGGCCCTCGACCAAGTCCTCACAAGAAGCAGGTCGCTTTTCAAGTGCCATCTGATGATGATGAGGCAGATGATGAAGAACTTGCCAAAATCATCAGAGACAGGCAGGTCAAGGCCGCTAGAGCCAAAGGCAGCAATGTGCCAATGTTACTGGATCCGAAGTTGATCATAGATTCATTGATCTATGGCACAAGGACCCGAACACACCTTTGCCGGAGATGAACCTCACTCCTGGTCAAAGTCATGTCTTCACTGCCTTCATTGAAGAAGAAAAATGGAAGTATGACCAAGCAAGGTCATTGAAGAAAGCACAGTACAAGAAGCAGTGCTACCTAAAGGACAACATCCTCAATGTTTCGCCTGAGCAGCTTATTGCGCTGCAAGCTGAAATCAAGAAGCTCAGCGAAGAATTTGAAGCCTACAAGGCTGACTGGAAGGGTGCCAAGGTCTGGTTCATCAAGCTGATGAAGACATTCACTTCAAGTGCTCCTGCTCCTGTGCGCATTGAAGTCACTTCGGCTGAAGCATCTGTCCAACCTACTGAAGAACATGCCAGCACCGCTGATGACAACAGGCTGCTGAAGAAAATGAAAGTACTAGGGCTGATGACTGCATTCCAGCCGCTGAAGAAATTGCCAGGGCATCCACTAGTGTTGCACGTGGAGAAAATGAAGAAGTCAGGGCAACTGCATCAGTTGTGCCTGAAGAAAATGAACCAAATTCCTCTGCTCCTCCTGCACCAATGCTAATGCCAACTCCAATCCTTCCATCTGCATCAGATGTGAAGAAGACCAAGGTTGCAGAGCGTGTAACAGTGAAGAAAAGGAAGGCATCAACTTCATCAGATTCTTCAGCTCCGAAGAAGATGAAGCCTTTGACAAGCTCATTTGACAACCCAATTGATGTCATTCCTGTCTTGTCATGCCATCAAAGGACCTTGTTCCTTTTGATAAAGATTATGTGATTCCAAGTGAATCAGATAAAGAAATTCCTTCTACTACTTCGTGAGAGCAGTTGGATGAAGAAATTGAAGTGGATGCAATCCCTTCAACACCTGTTGTCTCCGTGCCTATGCCTCAGTTTACTGCTGAAGAGGCCGGCGTTGAAGAAATGGCAGATGACGAAGTGGACATTGGTTGTACCACTCCCGTGCTGAATGATGACTTTTGGGAAAGTCAGCACCCCAACTCTCCATTGTTCACTCCACTTCAACAAATTCCTCAGTCCCCTGTTGCTACTGAAGTACAAATGGGATCTAAAGAACCTCATGCAACCCCATCTGTCCATGAAGAGATTCCAGCCACTAGTGCCGATGAAAATGTCAATGAAGAATTGATGACCCAAGCTGCAACTGAAGAAGAGCCTAAAATTCCTCAGCTTGTGGATCCCGAGATTGCGATTCCTGAGGTGGTGAAAGTGCGTTATATCGACTAGAGGGGGGTGAATAGGCGATTTTTATGAATTCTTCACTGAGGAATTTGCCGATGAGGAAATTCCTTAGCAAAGAACTACTAGCAGCAGAATAAATACTCAGAAATAAGCATAACAGGATACAGACTTAGTCATCATGATGAAATGAAGACAAGTACAGAGTACAGGAAGCATAAACACAGGATAACACAAGATGAAGACAAACAGACTGAAGAAATTGAACTGAGGAAATTGAGAAAGTCTTCAGTCAAAGTCTTCAAACACAGATATGAACAATCACTCAACACAGTAATGAGGAAATGAAAGAGTTGAGGAAATAGAACCAGTAAGGTTGGTGAAGACAATCATTTGTTAGACCAGTTCCAACTGATGTCTCAGTTGTACGTCTGGTTGGAGCGGCTGAGTATTTAAACTCGAGGACACGTAGTCCCGGACACCCAATCGCTGAGCACGCAGCTCAGGACACCAAGTCCTCACCGTATTCTCCTTGAACTAAGATCACACAGATCTCGTCCAATCACTCGTGGTAAGTCTTCAGGCGACTTCCAAACCTTCACAGACTCGGTCACTTGGCGATCCACAATTCCTCTTGGATGCTCTAGACCATGACGCCTAACCGTCTGAAAGAAGCACAGTCTTCAAAGGTAACAAGCGTCAGATCCACGCAGGATCAATCTCTTCAGTGATGCTCAATCACTTTGGGGTTTGTAGGTGTTTGGGTTTGGGGTTTTTCCTCACTTGATGATTTTCGCTCAAAGTCCTCGGAGGATGGGTTGCTCTCAAATGACAAGTGTCAGTTTCTCTCGGAGCAGCCAACCAACTAGTGGTTGTAGGGGGTGGCTATTTATAGCCTAGGGAGCAGCCCGACATGGTAAGACATAAATGCCCTTGTCTGATATGACCGTTAGGTGGATAAGATATTTTGGGACAGCTGGCGCGCAGCACAGCAACGGTCGGAAATTTGACTCTCAAATTCCTTAGGGCTATCATGATCCTCACTGTGTAGGCAATCCGCACTGGCGAATTCCTAACTCCTCAGTCAGAACAAATTCCTCAGTGACCAGAAGAACTTCGTCTCTGTCACTGAAGAAATGACTGAACTGTATGAGATTTCCAAAGGCTTCACTCGAAGGGTTTGGTAGGTGTAGGATTTTGAGTTGAGCATCACTTGGAAATTTTTCCTTAGTATTTCCTCGACCCCCTTTAACAGTACGGTGTTTCCTATGACTCAAGAAAGAGAAAAACAAAACTATGAAAACGAAAGTCTTCAAGCTTCATATTCCTCGCATGAATATCAAGTCTTCACGGTAACACCAATTTCTTCACTTTCAAAGTCTTCATGAAAGTCTTCAGAAATACCAAAATCTTCAGTCGAAGATATTCATTTTTAGGGGTCGACTTTCCCTGTAAATATCAAACTCCTCATAGACTTATAGACCTGTGTACACTCACAAACGCATTAGTCCCTTAACCTATAAGTCTTCAATACACCAAAATCACTAAGGGGCACTAGATGCACTTACAATCTCCCCCTTTTTGGTGATTGATGACAATATAGGTTAAGTTTTCAACGGGGATAAACATATGAAGTGTAAGTACTGATATTGAGGAATTTGATTGCAAGATATAGAAGAACTCCCCCTGAAGATGTGCATAGTGAGGAATTTGCTTTTGAAGCAATGCACACTTGAAGAGTTGAATCATGGAGATCTCCCCCTATATCTTGTAATTCATACACGCATTTGACATATGATATGAAGAATTTGAAATGCATGATGAAATATGGTTCCTGATGAAATTCAGCATGCGTGCAGTAACATTAATGAGGAACAAGCATGCATAATAACATATCGAGAGTATCAAAGCACAGTGCATCAAAAGTATTAGGGCACCATCGGGTTTAAGATTACAACTCGATCCAATAAAGTTTCAGAAGAACGAGAGTTGTAACTTAACAAAAAAACGCCCATATAATAGACCCGCTTGAAGACTAACTCAAATTTCTCCCCCTTTGTCACCGAATGACCAAAAGGTTCGAAACTGAGGACTAATGCCCCTGAAGAATATCAAGTTGATGGAGGAGCGCCAGTGTTGTTGGGGTCGGTTGTTGTAGTAGGGCCTGCCGCAGTGTCGTCCAAGTCTTCATTTTCATCAGTCTCGCGTGATGAAGAATAGGAGCTGGCCACCAAGGAAGGAACTTTGACCTTCTTGAATTTCTTCGGTGGAGGTGCAGACCAGTCAAATTCTTCCTTGAGACCCATATTCTTCAGATCTGCAGCGCTGTAGACATGAGATAGAACAGCCCAGGTACGGTTGAAGGTTTCATGGAGGTAGTATTGGTTTTTCTTCACGGCATTGTGTGTTCAGGTCATGTTGTAAAGAACTGAACCAAACTGACGCTTAACCCATTTATGATTGCGATTAACCTTCTGATGAAGACTGAGGAGTAACTCACGATCAGTCATCACCCTGGGAGCTGTGGCTTGAGGATTTTGCTTGGCGGCAGAGTCATGTGTGGCAGAGTCATCATTGGTGGAGTAGGATGCAGCCTTGCGAAATTGACCATCCAATGGACGAATGCCTTCATCCATCATAGCAGTTGCCTTGCCTTTGTCATCAGCTGAGGAATATGTCCGTTTGAGGACTTCAATCGGAGGCAAGTAGCTGCCATGGTTCAAAGTGTCAGCTTTGTAGTTTAGTGAAGCCCTTGTCCTGATGAATCTCATAATCCATGGTGCATAAGGCTTCAGCTCAAATGGTGACATAGCAATATTCGCCAGAGTCCTCATGAAGAAATCATGGAAGTTGACGGGAACGCCATGAATGATATTGAAAAGCATGTTCTTCATGATGCCAACGACCTCTTCATCATTTGAGTCGTGGCCTTTGATAGGACTCATTGTCTTCGACAGAATGCGATAGACAGTCCGGGGCACATATAGTAATTCCTTGACGAGGAATTTGGTTCGAGGAGCCTGCCCTGGCTTCAAAGGCTTCATCAGCACTTGCATGAAATGTTTTGAAAGTCTAGGTTCACTGTAGACACAACGAGCACCGTCAAGGGGAGGACTGAGTGGGAGGGCACGAAGCAATTCAGTTGCTGGTGCCTTGTAGTGAGTATTTCAGACATCCAGTCCAACACCCATGAATTCACATCTTCAGAGTTTCCTGTGATGTGCAGCGTTGCATAGAATTGAAGAATGAGTTCTTCATTCCAGTCACAAATGTCAGTGCAGAAATTTAACAATCCAACATCGTGAAGGACACTGAGGACTGGCTCGAAGCACGGCAGAGACTCCATGTCTACGTGAGGAATGTGTTTATGATCGAAGACTTTGTCTTTGTTGAACAACACTGAGGAATAGAAATTTGCTTGACTAGCAGTCCAGAAACGCCTCTTCATTATGTGTGCAGAGTCATAAGGGTTATAGTCAGTGAAGAACACACGCTCGCTGAAGAAATCTTCAGCCTTGAACTTTTGCTTCTTAGAGAATGGATCCGTTGGCTTGGGCATGGGAGTGTCAGTGAGTTGCATCACAACCTCTGGAATCACAATCTCAGGTTTTTCAGGCTGAACAATTTCTGGTTCCTCTTTAGTAGCAGGCTGCGTGTTCAAGGGTTCAACGATAGCAGCTTCTTCAGCACTAGCGGTTGGAATGTCTTCATGCATAGACGAGGTGGGATGAGTTTCTTCAGAGCCCATTTAAACAGTTGGTGCAGGGGACTGAGTTATTTGTTGAAGTGGGGTGAAGAGTGGAGTATTGGGGTGCTGACTTTCCCAAAAGTCATCATTCATCACTAGCTTGTGCAGCCAATGTCCACGTCTTCATCTTCAATTTCTTCAACGCCAGCCTCTTCAGCAGTGAACTGAGGCATGGGCAAGGAAGCAACAGTTGTTGAAGGGATCGCATCCACTTCAATTTCTTCATCAACCTACTCTCACGAAGCAGCAAATTGAGGTTCTTCATTAGATCCGCTTGGGATCACATATTCCTCACCAAAAGGAACAAGGTCCTTTGATGACATGGTGGAAATTGGAACAACATCAATTGGATTCTCAATAGAACTTGTCAGAGGCTTCATCTTCTTTGGAGCTGAAGATTCTGAAGCACTGGATGCTTTCCTTTTCTTCACTGCAGCTCGCTCTGCAGCCTTGGTCTTCTTCACATCGAATGCACATGGAAGAATTGGAGTTGGTGTAGGCGCAGATGGAACTGAGGATTCTGGTTGAATTTCCTCAGGCGCAACTGATGCAGTTGCCCTGACATTTTCAGTTTCTTCAGGCGCACCACTAGTGGATGCCCTGACAATTTCTTCAGCGGCTGGAATGGAGTCATCAGCCCTGGAACTAGCATTTTCTTCAGCAGCCTGAATGTCATCAGCGGTGCTGGCATGTTCTTCAGTTGGCTGAGCAGATGCTTCAGCATGAGGAATTTCTTGTTGCGATGGGGCTGCAACATTTGTGAATTTCTCAGTCAGTTTCACAAACCTGACTTTGGCTCCTTGCCAATCAGCATAGTAAGCATTGAAGTCATTGCTGAGGGTTTTGATTTCAGCTTGGATCTTGAGGAGTTCATCAGGTGTCATATTGACAACGTTATTCTTCAGGAACTTCTCCTTTCTGAACTGAGTCTTCTTGATCTGCCTGGCCTTCTCAAATTTCCATTTCTCTTCAGTGATGAAATGGGTCAGCATGTGACTTTGACCAGGAGTCAACTTGAAATCAGGCATAGGAGTATTTGGATCCTTGTGCCAGAGATCAATGTAATCAAGGATCGCCCTTGGATCCAAAAGCAGTGGCACATTTGTGCCTTTGGCTCTAGCGGCCCTTTCTTGTCGGTCTCTGATGATTTCTGCAAGTTCATCATCATCAGCTTCATCGTCAGATGGCACGTGGAAAGCAACTTGTTTCTTCTTCGGACTAGGCCGAGTACCTCGACCAGCCGTTGCCTTAGTCTTCAACAGAGTGGGGCCTGATGAAGATTTTGGTGCAGCTGAGGAACTTGCTGAGGCACCAGAGGCAATAGAGATGCCTGTTGTCCTTTGGCATGTAGCCAGATGTACAGGTGTTGAGGACTTTGCCGGAGCAGCTGAGGACTTTGGAGGAGGAGCAGTGGTTGGTACAGGCCGTGAGGGCTTTGAAGAATCTGGCCGTGAGGGCTTTGAAGATTCTGGCCGTGAGGGCATTGCTGATGAACTTGGCCGTGAGGGCATAGTTGGTGAAGCACTTGGCTTGTGAGCAGGCTTCTTTGCCATTGATTTTCTTGGCTTGACAGAGGCCTCAGTGGCAGTAGCAGCAGCAGAGTCTTCATTGAATTTCCTCACTGCTTCTTTAGCTTGTCTCGCCAACTTAGCTTGGCGCTTGTCCCATTCTTCAGGAAGATCCTCACCACGCTTGATGCTGGTGGGGTCAGCTCTTTGGCCAGGTGCCAATGGAGCTCTTGGGCATGGAGGATTAAGTGCGAATTTCTTCATATACTTTGGAGTCACATATCTGTACTCCCTCCATTCTCTTGCCCATCTCCGTTCAATTTTCCGTATGCGCACCTTGCGCTGAGTTTTGGTTTCTTTTCCGTACTTAGCCTAATCAGGTGTGCAATAATCAGCATAGATGTCCTCAGGGATTTCAAAAGCAGTCATGAGCTCTGGCTTCTTTCCTCCTTTCTGCGGCCTCTTACCATCAGCCATATTCTTCAGATGAGGAATTTGAACAATCGAATTTTCTGAAGAAGTATGCAACTTTTCTTCGAGGACCGCTGCAAATGAGTTAAGTTGATGAGAACCTAGTGATTCAGCAACGGACATGAGTACCTGTGAACAGAGTATAGTTGCGAGGAATTTGGAGAGGTCATATGCGTTCTCAGAAGGTTTTTCAAAAAGAACAAGTTTGAGGAATTTAACCAGATGAGCCTTGAAGAATTTCACTAAGCGTTCTTTGTCTTAGGTTCCAGAGTTGTATAGATCGAGGATCCACACAATTGAGGAATCTTGAAGAAAAACAATGCTTAGAGAAACGAATCAAGAACAGATGACTCGTGAGGTTTTCTGTGTGTGAGGATTTGAAGAATAAAACACCTTTGAAGATTTTGTTGTGAAATTTTGAATCAAAAGGGGTAGTAAATGTAACTTTTAATTACCCTGGGTGAAGAACACGACGAACTGTGAAGAACAACAGTGAAGTTCGTCGGTGTAGATCTTCCACGCCCTAACTTGGCGGAGGAAGACTGCTACGGCGGCGGCGGAGTGAAGATTTCCGCGGTTGGCGCGAGTACGACGGCGACGAGGTCGAGGCAGTGAAGCTCTTCCTCACCGGCGACGATGGAGTAGCGGCGGCGCTAGGGTTTGAGGAGCTCGAGCGAGAGAGAGAGCGGTCGAGCGGAGTAAAGGAAGTGAGGAAGGGATGAGGGGGTATTTATAGTCGCAGTGAAAAACTGTTCGCCCGAAGATTTTGGACGAACCTGCCCCTGAGCCTTCTCCTTCGCTTGACATGTGTCACCCACGTACTGAGGAGTGGAGATCGTGTTAGATCGTGGGTGAATAGATAAGTCTATCGTGGGATCCGGAACGGATTGAGCGGTAAAACCGAAAATTTTGATAAGATTAGTTTTAAAGTTCCGTTCGCAAATTCTTCAGCTGTCAAGGACACAGTGAAGATTTTGAACGAGTTTCAAATAGAACGCACATGAAGAATTTGTGAATAGATTGGGTTGAGTATAGCATAGAGGGGGAAGGGTCCGATCACATTCACTTAGCAGAAAAATGCAACTTGAAGAAATAGCCATAAGTGAATGCTGTAGAGGACATAAACTCATATATATATATATATATATATATATATATATATATATATATATATATAGTCAAATGAAGAAAAATGACGGAAACATTGAAGATTTTGCAAAGTTGAAGAATTTGAAAAACTGAAGAATTTCAAAAACTGAGGAATTTCAAAAATGAAGATTTTCAACTTTGGTGGTGGCGTGACCCACCGTATAAGAATGATGATTTCAGACACCGCGTACAATTGTCGTAGGGTTCTGAGAATCAAATTCTTCATTAATTTCTTCACACTTAGAGTGTTATTCTTCATTGATTGAAGAAAAACGTTTCTTCATGTGTTGCACATCTAAGTCATCAATTTTGCATAAGTGTCAGGATGTGTGTCCTTTTCAAAGAACATTCGAAGATTCTAAGATATTTAGCTCACACCGCAACTTGCTAAATCTCTTCTCATCCAAGGGCTTTGTGAAGATATCGGCTAGCTGTTCTTCAGTCTTCACGTGCTCGATGGAGATGTCGCCCTTCAACACATGATCACGAAGAAAATGATGACGAATCTGTATGTGCTTTGTCTTCGAGTGCTGAACTGGGTTGTGAGCAATCTTGATGGCACTCTCATTGTCACAGAGGAGAGGCACATTCTTCACGTTGATGCCGTAGTCCTTGAGGGTTTGCTTCATCCATAGCAGTTGAGCACAGCAAGAACCAGCAGCAATGTACTCAGCCTCTGCAGTAGACAGTGATACGCAGTTCTGTTTCTTCGAGGACCAACAGACCAAAGATCGTCCGAGGAAATGACAAGTACCAGATGTTGACTTGCGGTCCACACGATCACCAGCATAGTCAGAGTCAGAATATCCAATGAGATCAAAAGTAGAGCCCTTGGGGTACCATAATCCTAGTGTTGGTGTGTGAGCTAGATATCGAAGAATATGCTTCACAGCCTTATGGTGTGATTCCTTCGGTGCAGCTTGAAATCGGGCACACATGCAAACACTAAGCATTATATCTGGCCTAGATGCACATAAGTACAATAAAGAGCCAATCATGGAGCGGTATACCTTGTGATCGAAGTCAATACCATTTTCATCAGTGCATAGATGGCCATTTGTGGGCATAGGAATTTTGACGCCTTTGCAGTCTTGCATGCCGAATTTCCTCAGAACTTCCTTGAGGTATTTCTCCTGAGATATGAATATACCATTGTGCTGTTGACGAATTTGAAGACCTAAAAAGAATTTCAACTCTCCCATCATAGACATTTGATATTCTTCACTCATCATATAGGCAAATTCATCACTATAACGTTGGTCAGTACAGCCAAAGATAATATCATCAACGTATATTTGGCACACAAACAGTTCACCATCATAAGATTTAGTAAAGAGAGTAGGGTCGAGTGAACCGGGTGTGAAGCCATTCTTCATGAAGAATTCCTTCAAAGTGTCATACCACGCCCGAGGGGCCTGCTTGAGGCCATACAGGGCCTTGTTAAGTCTGAAGACTTTGTCAGGATTCTTTGGATCTTCAAAACCTGGGGGTTGAGCAACATATACTTCTTCCTCAAGCTTACCATTGAGGAATGCACTTTTCACATCCATTTGTTGTAAGATAATATTATGATGGTTAGCATAAGCAAGTAATATGCGAATAGCCTCAAGTCTAGCAACAGGTGCAAAAGTTTCATCGAAATCAATTCCTTCAACCTGTGTGTAGCCTTGAGCTACAAGTCGTGCCTTATTCCTCACCACAAGGCCATTTTCATCTTGCTTGTTGCGGTAGATCCACTTTGTGCCGATGATATTATGCTTGCGAGGATCTGGACGTTTGACCAGTTCCCAGACATTGTTGAGCTCGAACTGATGTAATTCTTCTTGCATGGCCTGAATCCACTCAGGCTCCAGAAATGCTTCATCTACCTTAGTGGGCTCTGTAATAGAGACAAAAGCATAGTGCCCACAAAAGTTAGATAAATGTGAAGCTTTTGAGCGTGTGAGAGGACCTGGCGCTCGAATGTCATCGATGATCTTTTCAACTTGCACTTCTTTTGCAATGCGAGGATGAGCTGGTTGTCGTTGAGGAATTTGATCAGCATTTTCTTCAGCACCATTTTCTTCAGCATTTTCATCAGGTGCACCAGCTCGATTTTCTTCACGTTCTGGAATGAATTCTTCAACAGATTCTTCGGTAGGAATAACATCCTCAGTAGCCTTGAACTTGATAGAATCCTCAGGTTCTGGTTCATCTATCACAGAAGGTAGGTGCTCTCTTTGCGAGCCATTAGTTTCATCGAACCGCACATCTACAGTTTCAACAACCTTGTGAAGAACGTTGTTGAAGACTCTGTAGGTGTGCGAGTCCTTTCCGTAACCAAGCATAAAACCTTCATGTGCTTTCGGTGCAAATTTAGCATTGTGATGAGGATCTCTAATCCAACATTTAGCACCGAAGACTTTGAAGTAACTCACATTGGGTTTCTTGTCAGTGAGGAGTTCATAGGCAGTCTTCTTGAAGAATTTGTGAAGATATACCCGATTGATGATGTGGCACGCAGTATCAATTGCATCAATCCAAAAACGACGAGGCGTTTTGTATTCATCAAGCATAGTGCGAGCCATTTCAGCGAGGGTTCTGTTCTTGCGCTCCACGACGCCATTCTGCTGAGGAGTATAAGGAGCAGATAACTCATGAGTAATACCAAGTTCATCAAGATAGCCATCAAGACCGGAATTCTTGAACTCGGTCCCATTGTCAGTTCTGATGTGCTTGATCTTCACACCAAAGTTGGTTGAAGCCCTCGAGGAAAATCGTTTGAAGATTTCCTGCACTTCATGTTTGTAAGTGACAATGTGTACCCATGTGTAACGAGAATAGTCATCAACAATAACAAAGCCATATAGAGATGCATCATTCGAAACAGCAGAATAATGATTAGGACCAAAGAGATCCATGTGAAGCAATTCGAATGGACGAGTAGTGGTCATGATAGTCTTCGCTGGATGCTTGGCCTTGGTCATCTTTCCAGCTTCACAAGCTCCGCATAAGTGATCCTTGAGGAATTTGACATTCTCAATGCCAATGACATGCTTCTTCTTCGCAAGCGTGTTCAGATTCCTCATGCCAGCATGACCAAGTCGTCGATGCCATAGCCAGCCTTCTGAAGCTTTTGCAAGTAAGCACATTGCTGGTTGTGGTCCTGTAGAGAAATCAACAATATACAGATCTCCTCTCCTAAAGCCTTCGAAGACTTTGGAATAGTCAGCTTCCATGATCACAACACATCGATATCTTCCAAAGACAACAACCATATCAAGATCACAAAGCATTGAGACAGACATGAGGTTGTATCCTAAGGACTCGACAAGCATGACTTTGTCCATGTGTCGATCCTTTGAGATCGCAACCTTACCTAGACCCAATACCTGACTTTTGCCTTTGTCAGCGAAGATGATGTGCTTCAGATGTGACGGTGTTAAGGGAGCATCCATCAATAGATTCTTGTCACCAGTCATGTGATTTGTACATCCACTATCGAGAACCCACTCGTTGACTTTGGGCTGATCATCCTGCAGATGAATTAGTGCAACTTACGATCTCATATACTTCATCAGTGAAGAATATGATATCAAGTTCATCAGATGAATTTCATCAACAGTAAAACAGATATTTCAGTATGAGGACGTGTGAAATGAAAGTTCATTTCATCATGATTCGCCTGCGTCCTTTCAGGCATTTTGTCAGGCCTCCAGCAAATTCTTCAGACGTTTAAAGCACGTCTGGAGACCTGACCCTGCATAAAGGATTAGTTCTTTTTCTTCACCACCCACATCTGAAGGGGTGGCAAAGAGTTCATCACTCTGCGAGCACCATATGAGAAAGGTGGCATAGAGGCCAATCCATTTCGTTTCACATAAGAGGGGTTAGGGTAAGCATATGAATAAGCAGAGAAATTCTTCGAGGACTTATGAACATAATGATTTGAAGAATAATGCGCATATTCATAGCCCTTAGCTCTACCCTGCGAAACAGAGGGGTTAGCACGATGATGATCATATGAGGACTTTGATCCATTTGAGGAATTTGATCCATGTGAAGAATTAGGTCCATATGAAGAATTTGATCTGGGGTTCCTGTTCTTCACAGGTGGTGTCATGAGAACATTCACCTGAAGACTTTCAACATAACTTTTGGGAACCCAGATTTTCTTCATAGGGGAACCGTTCCTGCAGTTAGTCCCAACATATCTAGCAAATACTTCACCATTCTGATTTTTGAACAGTTTATAGTTGGAGTCAAATGACTCATCAGAAGAATGAGAAGATTCACATGTAAAGCCAGATAAGTTAGATGGATCAACTGGAGGTCCCTTTGCAGCAACCCATGAGGTTTTGGGGTACTGCTCAGGCTTCCAATATGTTCCATCAGCATTGAGTTTCCTCTCAAAGGCAATACCCTCTTTCCTAGGGTTTCTGTTGAGGATCTGCTTTTTGAGCACATCACAAAGAATCTGATGCCCTTTGAGGCTTTTGTACATGCCTGTCGTGTACAATTCCTTCAGCCCTGCATCATTAGTAGTACTAGCAATGTCCTCAGATGAGGAATTAGTGATAGCAGAGGCAGGTGAAGAATTTGTAACAGTTGAAGCATTTGAACATTCAGGTGAAGAATTAGCAGATTCACGTTCAATGCACTTTAAGCATGGAGGAACAAATTCTTCTTGAGTAGCGCTGATTTGTTGAGCAAGTAATGAATCGCGATCCTTCTGAAGATCTTCATAACTCACTCTTAGCTTCTCAAGATCTTGCTTTCTTTGAAGAAGTTCAAGAGAAAGTTTCTCGTGATCAGATAAGAGAGCGTTATGATGACCTTGAAGATCGTCAAACTTGGAATGGAGTCCCTGAAGACTTTCAGCCAAGGCTTTTGACTGATCCATTTCTTCACCCAACATATCATCGCTCTTATTTAGCATGTAATGAACTTTTTCCAAAGCTCTTTGTTGTTTAGTGGCAAGGGAAGCAAGTTTATCATAGCTAGGTCCAAATTCATCGCCAGATTCATCATCACTGGACTCGGATAGGTAGCATTCGTTTACCTTAGCACTTTTTGCCATAAGGCAGGGGTTGGACGATGATGATTCTGGTTCGAATGTCATCTCTTTGAGAGATTCCTTGTAATCATCAAGCCAAGGATCATTACGATTTAGATGTCCATCATAGACCTCAGAGAGACGGTCCCAGATTAGCTTCGCGTGATTGAGATGCATGACGTTCCTGAATTGATTTCGGGACAGACTTGTGCAGATGACATCCTTCGCTGTGAGGTTGAGGAGAGTGTACTTGCGAATGTCATCAGCTTCAGCCATCTTGCATAGATCGGTAAGACCGATCTCGGTGACGGTCCATAGTTCGCTGTCCATAGCCATGAGTCGCTTCTTCATCATGGCCTTCCACCGAGGATACTCATGACCGTCAAAGATGGGGCAGGAAACGTTCCTCAATCCTGCAGTCGACATAACTAGAACTCCAGGTGGTTAAACCAAAATCACACAGAACAAGGGAGTACCTTGCTCTGATACCAATTGAAAGTGCGTTATATCGACTAGAGGGGGGTGAATAGGCGATTTTTATGAATTCTTCACTGAGGAATTTGCCGGTGAGGAAATTCCTTAGCGAAGAACTACTAGCAGCGGAATAAGTACTCAGAAGTAAGCATAACAGGATACAGACATAGTCATCATGATGAAATGAAGACAAGCACAGAGTACAGAAAGCGTAAACACAGGATAACACAAGATGAAGACAAACAGACTGAAGAAATTGAACTGAGGAAATTGAGAAAGTCTTCAGTCAAAGTCTTCAAACACAGATATGAACAATCACTCAACACAGTAATGAGGAAATGAAAGAGTTGAGGAAATAGAACCAGTAAGGTTGGTGAAGACAATGATTTGGTAGACCAGTTCCAACTGCTGTCTCAGTTGTACGTCTGGTTGGAGCGGCTGAGTATTTAAACTCGAGGACACGCAGTCCCGGACACCCAGTCGCTGAGCACGCAGCTCAGGACACCAAGTCCTCACCGTATTCTCCTTGAACTAAGGTCACACAGACCTCGTCCAATCACTCGTGGTAAGTCTTCAGGCGACTTCCAAACCTTCACAGACTCGGTCACTCGGCGATCCACAATTCCTCTTGGATGCTCTAGACCATGACGCCTAACCGTCTGGAAGAAGCACAGTCTTCAAAGGTAACAAGCGTCGGATCCACGCAGGATCAATCTCTTCAGTGATGCTCAATCACTTTGGGTTTGTAGGTGTTTGGGTTTGGGTTTTTCCTCACTCGATGATTTTCGCTCAAAGTCCTCGGAGGATGGGTTGCTCTCAAATGACAAGTGTCAGTTTCTCTCGGAGCAGCCAACCAACTAGTGGTTGTAGGGGGCGGCTATTTATAGCCTAGGGAGCAGCCCGACATGATAAGACATAAATGCCCTTGTCTGATATGACCGTTAGGTGGATAAGATATTTTGGGACAGCTGGCGCGTAGCACAGCAACGGTCGGAAATTTGACTATCAAATTCCTCAGGGCTATCATGTTCCTCACTGTGTAGGCAATCCGCACTGGCGAATTCCTAACTCCTCAGTCAGAACAAATTCCTTAGTGACCAGAAGAACTTCGTCTCTGTCACTGAAGAAAGTGACTGAACTGCATGAGATTTCCAAAGGCTTCACTCGAAGGGTTTGGTAGGTTTAGGATTTTGAGTTGAGCATCACTTGGAAATTTTTCCTTAGTATTTCCTCGACCCACTTTAACAGTACGGTGTTTCCTATGACTCAAGAAAGAGAAAAATAAAACTATGAAAATGAAAGTCTTCAAGCTTCATATTCCTCGCATGAATATCAAGTCTTCACGGTAACACCAATTTCTTCGCTTTCAAAGTCTTCATGAAAGTCTTCATAAATACCAAAATCTTCAGTCGAAGATATTCATTTTTAGGGGTCGACTTTACCTGTAAATATCAAACTCCTCATAGACTTATAGACCTATGTACACTCACAAATGCATTAGTCCCTTAACCTATAAGTCTTTAATACACCAAAATCACTAAGGGGCACTAGATGCACTTACAGGTGGTGATGCAATTGACTGATACTCGTCAGCCCAAGCCAAAGGATCCCTTCTCGAAGAAGCAGAAATTCAAGGCTGATGACTTCTTCGGCGAGCACGTGTTCTTCACTGATTATAATCCTAATGACTCTGCTCGTCGTAGAAGGAAGCGCTTTTGGACTGCCAGCCAGGCTAATTTCTATTCTTCACTGCTTTTCAACAAAGACAAAGTCTTCGACCACGAGCATATTCCTCACATGGATATGGAATCAATGCCTTGCTTCTCTCCAGTCCTCAGTGTGATTCACGATGCATGACTGCTCAACTTTTTCTCTGACATTGTTGATTGGAATGAAGAGCTTATTCTTTAGTTCTACGCAATGCTGCATGCCGCAAGTGATGTTGATGATATCAACACTTGGGTGTTGGACTGGATGACCGAAAACACTCATTATAAGGCATCGGCCTCTGAATTACTTCATGCCCTGCCAATCAGTCCTCCACCTGAAGGTGCTCGTTGTCTGTACCAAGAACCTGAACTTACTGCTCATTACATGCAAGTGCTAATGAAGCCTCTGAAGCCCGGTCAAGCCCCAAGGACCAAATTCCTCATGAAGGAATTACTGTATGTGCCAAGAACAGTCTATCGCATTCTGACAAAGACTTTGAGTCCTATCAAAGGCCATGACTCATCTGATGAGGAAATTGTTGGCATCATGAAGAATCTGCTATTCAACATCATGCGTGGCATCCCTGTCAATTATCATGATTTCTTCATGAGGACTCTGGCAAATGTTGCACTTTCTCCATTTGAGCTGAAGTCTTATGCTCCTTGGATTATGAGATTCATCAGAACAAGGTCTTCACTCAACTACAAAGCTGATACACTCAACCATGGCAGCTACTTGCCCCCTATTGAAGTCCTCAAGCGGACATTTTCCTCGGCTGATGAAAAGGCATAGGCCACTTGTAAGTGCATCTAGTGCCCCTTAGTGATTTTGGTGTATTGAAGACTTATAGGTTAAGGGACTAATGTGTTTATGAGTGTACACAGGTCTATAAGTCTATGAGGAGTTTGATATTTACAGGAAAAATCGACCCCTAAAAATGAATATCTTCGACTAAAGATTTTGGTATTCCTGAAGACTTTCATGAAGACTTTGAAAGTGAAGAAATTGGTGTATCCGTGAAGCCTTGATAATAATGCGAGGAATATGAAGCTTGAAGACTTTCGTTTTCATAGTTTTGTTTTTCTCTTTCTTGAGTCATAGGAAACACCGTACTGTTAAAGGAGGTCGAGGAAATACTAAGGAAAAATTTCCATGTGATGCTCAACTCAAAATCCTAAACGTACCAAACCCTTCGAGTGAAGCCTTTGGAAATCTCATGCAGTTCAGTCACTTTCTTCAGTGACAGAGACGAAGTTCTTCTGGTCGCTGAGGAATTTGTTCTGATTGAGGAGTTAGGAATTCGCCAGTGCGGATTGCCTACACAGTGAGGAACATGATAGCCCTGAGGAATTTGAGAGTCAAATTTCCGACCGTTGCTGAGCTGCGCGCCAGCTGTCCCAAAATATCTTGTCCACCTAACGGTCATATCATTGAAGGGCATTTATGTCTTATCATGTCGGGCTGCTCCCTAGGCTATAAATAGCCGCCCCCTACAACCACTAGCTGATTGGCTGCTCCGAGAGAAACTGACACTTATCATTTGAGAGCAACCCATCCTCCGAGGACTTTGAGCGAAAATCATCGAGTGAGGAAAAACCCAAACCCAAACACCTACAAACCCCAAAGTGATTGAGCATCACTGAAGAGATTGATCTTGCGTGGATCCGAAGCTTGTTACCTTTGAAGACTGTGCTTCTTCCAGACGGTTAGGCGTCATGGTCTAGAGCATCCAAGAGGAATTATGGATTGCCGAGTGACCGAGTCTGTGAAGGTTTGGAAGTCGCCTGAAGACTTACCACGAGTGATTGGACGAGGTCTGTGTGACCTTAGTTCAAGGAGAATACGGTGAGGACTCGGTGTCCTGAGCTGCGTGCTCAGTGACTGGGTGTCCGGGATTGTGTGTCCTCGAGTTTAAATACTCAGCCACTCCAACCAGACGTACAACTGAGACAGCAGTTGGAACTGGTCTACCAAATCATTGTCTTCACCAACCTTACTGGTTCTATTTCCTCAACTCTTTCATTTCCTCATTACTGTGTTGAGTGATTGTTCATATATGTGTTTGAAGACTTTGACTGAAGACTTTCTCAATTTCCTCAGTTCAATTTCTTCAGTATGTTTGTCTTCATCTTGTGTTATCCTGTGATTACGCTTTCTGTACTCTGTGCTTGTCTTCATTTCATCATGATGACCATGCCTATATTCTGCTGTGCTTACTTCTGAGTACTTATTCCGCTGCAAGTAGTTCTTCGCTAAGGAGTTTCCTCACCGGCAAATTCCTCAGTGAAGAATTCATAAAAATCGCCTATTCACCCCCCCTCTAGTCGATATAACGCACTTTCAATTGGTATCAGAGAAAGGTACTCCCTTGTTCTGTGTGATTTTGGTTTAACCACCTGGAGTTCTAGTTATGTCGACTGCAGGATTGAGGAACGTTTCCTGCCCCATCTTTGATGGTCATGAGTATCCTCGATGGAAGGCCATGATGAAAAAGCGACTCATGGCTATGGACAACGAACTATGGACTGTCACCGAGATCGGTCTTACCGATCTATGCAAGATGGCTGGAGCTGATGACATTCGCAAGTACACACTACTCAACCTCATAGCGAAGGATGTCATCTGCTCAAGTCTGTCCCGAAATCAGTTCGGGAACGTCATGCATCTCAATCACGCGAAGCTAATCTGGGACCGTTTCTCTGAGGTCTATGATGGACATCTAACTCGTCATGATCCTTGGTTTGGGGATTACAAGGAATCTCTCAAAGAGATGACATTCAAACCAGAATCATCATCGTCCAACCCCTGCCTTATGGCAAAAAGTGCTAAGGTAACCGAATGCTACCTATCCGAGTCCAGTGATGATGAATCTGGCGATGAACTTGGACCTAGTTATGATAAACTTGCTTCCCTTGCCACTAAACAACAAAGAGCCTTGGAAAAAGTTCATTACATGCTAAATAAGAGCGATGATATGTTGGGTGAAGAAATGGATCAGTCAAAAGCCTTGGCTGAAAGTCTTCAGGGAGTCCATTCCAAGTTTGACGATCTTCAAGGTCATCATAACGCTCTCTTATCTGATCACGAGAAACTTTCTCTTGAACTTCTTCAAAGAAAGCAAGATCTTGAGAAGCTAAGAGTGAGTTATGAAGATCTTCAGAAGGATCGCGATTCATTACTTGCTCAACAAATCAGCGCTACTCAGGAAGAATTTGTTCCTCCATGCTTAAAGTGCATTGAACGTGAATCTGCTAATTCTTCACCTGAATGTTCAAATGCTTCAACTGTTACAAATTCTTCACCTGCCTCTGCTATCACTAATTCCTCATCTGAGGACATTGCTAGTATCACTGACGATGCAGGGCTGAAGGAATTGTACATGACAGGCATGTACAAAAGCCTCAAAGGGCATCAGATTCTTTGTGATGTGCTCAAAAAGCAGATCCTCAACAGAAACCCTAGGAAAGAGGGTATTGCCTTTGAGAGGAAACTCAATGCTGATGGAACATATTGGAAGCCTAAGCAGTACCCCAAAACCTCATGGGTTGCTGCAAAGGGACCTCCAGTTGATCCATCTAACTTGTCTGGCTTTACATGTGAATCTCCTCATTCTTCTGATGAGTCATTTGACTCCAACTATAAACTGTTCAAAAATCAGAATGGTGAAGTATTTGCTAGATATGTTGGCACTAACTGCAGGAACGGTTCCCCTATGAAGAAAATCTGGGTCCCCAAAAGTTATGTTGAAAGTCTTCAGGTGAATGTCCTCACGACACCACCTGTGAAGAACAGGAACCCCAGATCGGTTTCTTCATATGGACCTAATTCTTCACATGGATCAAATTCCTCAAATGGATCAAAGTCCTCACATGAACATCATTGTGCTAACAACTCTGTTTCGCAGGGTAGAGCTAAGGGCTATGAATATGCGCATTATTCTTCAAATCATTATGTTC
Source organism: Triticum aestivum (assembly GCF_018294505.1). Classification (NCBI taxonomy): domain Eukaryota; kingdom Viridiplantae; phylum Streptophyta; class Magnoliopsida; order Poales; family Poaceae; genus Triticum; species Triticum aestivum. The sequence goes on from NC_057795.1 coordinate 579,400,786, forward strand.
ATAAGTCCTCGAAGAATTTCTCTGCTTATTCATATGCTTACCCTAACCCCTCTTATGTGAAGCGAAGTGGACTAGCTTCTATGCCACCTTTCTCATATGGTGCTCGTAGAGTGATGAACTCTTTGCCACCCGTTCAGATGTGGGTGGTGAAGAAAAAGAACTAATTTCTTCTGCAGGGTCAGGTCTCCAGACGTGCTTTAACGTCTGATGAATTTGCTGGGGGCCTGACAAAAATTGCCTGAAAGGACGCAGGCGAATCATGATGAAATGAACTTTCATTTCACACGTCCTCACACTGCTTATCTGTGCTATTGCTTGATGAAATTGAACTGATGAATTTGACATCATATTCTTCACTGATGAAGTATATGCGTTCGTAAGATGCACTAATTCATCTGCAGGATGATCAGCCCAAAGCAAACGAGTGGGTCCTCGATAGTGGATGTACAAATCACATGACTGGTGACAAGAACCTATTGATGGATGCTCCCTTATCACCGTCACATCTGAAGCATATCATCTTCGCTGACAAAGGCAAAAGTCAGGACCACAACCAGCCGTGTGCTTACTGGCAAAAGCTTCAGAAGGCTGGCTATGGCATCGACGACTTGGTCATGCTGGCATGAGGAATTTGCACACACTTGTGAAGAAGAAGCATGTCATTGGCATTGAGAATGTCAAATTCCTTAAGGATCACTTATGCGGAGCTTGTGAAGCTGGAAAGATGACAAAGGCCAAGCATCCAGCGAAGACTATCATGACCACTACACGTCCATTTGAATTACTTCACATGGATCTCTTTGTCCTAATCATTATTCTGCTGTTTCAAATGATGCATCTCTATATGGCTTTGTTATTGTTGATGACTATTCTCGTTACACATGGGTACACATTGTTACTTACAAACATGAAGTGCAGGAAATCTTCAAACGATTTTCCTCAAGGGCTTCAACCAACTTTGGTGTGAAGATCAAGCACATCAGAACTGACAATGGGACTGAGTTCAAGAATACCGGTCTTGATGGCTATCTTGATGAACTTGGTATTACTCATGAGTTATCCACTCCTTATACTCCTCAGCAGAATGGCGTCGTGGAGCGCAAGAATAGAACCCTCGCTGAAATGGCTCGCACTATGCTTGATGAATACAAGACGCCTCATCGTTTCTGGATTGAGGCAATTGATACTGCATGCCACGTCATCAATCGGGTATATCTTCACAAATTCTTGAAGAAGACTGCCTATGAACTCCTCACTAACAAGAAACCCAATGTGAGTTATTTCAAAGTCTTCGGTGCTAAATGTTGGATTAGAGATCATCATCACAATTCTAAATTTGCACCGAAAGCACATGAAGGTTTTATGCTTGGTTACGGAAAGGATTCGCACACCTACAGAGTCTTCAACAACGTTCTTCACAAGGTTGTTGAAACTGTAGATGTGCGGTTCTATGAAACTAATGGCTCGCAAAGAGAGCACCTACCTTCTGTGATAGATGAACTAACACCTGAGGACTCTATCAAGTTCAAGGCTACTGAGGATGTTATTCCTACCGAAGAATCTACTGAAGAATTCATTCCAGAACGAGAAGAAAATCGAGCTGGTACATCTGATGAAAATGTTGAAGAAAATGGTGCTGAAGAAAATGCTGATCAAATTCCTCAACGACAACCAGCTCATCCTCGCATTGCAAAAGAAGTGCAAGTTGAAAACATCATCGATGACATTCGAGCGCCAGGTCCTCTCACACGCTCAAAAGCTTCACATTTATCTAACTTTTGTGGGCACTATGATTTTGTCTCTATCACAGAGACCACTAAGGTAGATGAAGCATTTCTGGAGCCTGAGTGGATTCAGGCCATGCAAGAAGAATTACATCAGTTCGAGCTCAACAATGTTTGGGAACTGGTCAAACGTCCAGATCCTCGCAAGCATAATATCATTGGCACAAAGTGGATCTACCGCAACAAGCAAGATGAAAATGGCCTTGTGGTGAGGAATAAGGCACGACTTGTAGCTCAAGGCTACACACAGGTTGAAGGAATTGATTTCAATGAAACTTTTGCACCTGTTGCTAGACTTGAGGCTATTCGCATATTACTTGCTTATGCTAACCATCATAATATCACTTTATATCAAATGGATGTGAAAAGTGCATTCCTCAATGGTAAGCTTGAGGAAGAAGTATATGTTGCTCAACCCCCAGGTTTTGAAGATTCAAAGAATCCTGACAAAGTTTTAAGACTCAACAAGGCCCTCTATGGCCTCAAGCAGGCCCCTCGGGCGTGGTATGATACTTTGAAGGAATTCTTCATGAAGAATGGCTTCACACCCGGTTCACTCGACCCTACTCTCTTTACTAAATCTTATGATGGTGAACTATTTGTGTGCCAAATATACGTTGATGATATTATCTTTGGTTGTACTGACCAACGCTATAGTGATGAATTTGCCTATATGATGAGTGAAGAATATCAAATGTCTATGATGGGAGAGTTGACATTCTTCTTAGGTCTTCAAATTCGTCAACAGCACAATGGCATATTCATATCTCAGGAGAAATACCTCATGGATGTTCTGAGGAAATTCGGCATGCAAGATTGCAAAGGCGTCAAAATTCCTATGCCCACAAATGGCCATCTATGCACTGATGAAAATGGTATTGACTTTAATCACAAGGTATACCACTCCATGATTGGCTCTTTATTGTACTTATGTGCATCTAGGCCAGATATAATGCTTAGTGTTTTCATGTGTGCCCGATTTCAAACTACACTGAAGGAATCACACCATAAGGCTGTGAAGCATATTCTTTGATATCTAGCTCACACACCAACACTAGGATTATGGTACCCCAAGGGCTCTACTTTTGATCTCATTGGATATTCTGACTCTGACTATGCTGGTGATCGTGTGGACCGCAAGTCAACATCTGGTACTTGTCATTTCCTCGGACGATCTTTAGTCTGTTGGTCCTCGAAGAAACAGAATTGCATATCACTGTCTACTGTAGAGGCTGAGTACATTGCTGCTGGTTCTTGCTGTGCTCAACTGCTATGGATGAAGCAAACCCTCAAGGACTATGGCGTCAACATGAAGAATGTGCCTCTCCTCTATGACAATGAGAGTGCAATCAAGATTGCTCACAACCCAGTTCAGCACTCGAAGACAAAGCACATTCAGATTCATCATCATTTTCTTCGTGATCATGTGTTGAAGGGCGACATCTCCATCGAGCACGTGAAGACTGAAGAATAGCTAGCTGATATCTTCACAAAGCCCTTGGATGAGAAGAGATTTAGCAAGTTGCGGTGTGAGCTAAATATCCTAGAATCTTCGAATGTTCTTTGAAAAAGGACACTCATCCTAACACTTATGCAAAATTGATGACTTAGATGTGCAACACATGAAGAAACATTTTTCTTCAATCAATGAAGAATAATACTCTAAGTGTGAAGAAATTAAAGAAGAATTTGATTCTCAGAACCCTACGACAATTGTACGCGGTTTCTGAAATCATCATTCTTATACGGTGGGTCACGCCACCACCAAAGTTGAGAATCTTCATTTTTGAAATTTCTCAGTTTTTTAAATTCTTCAAATTTGCAAAATCTTCATTGTTTCCGTCATTTGTCTTCATTGGCTATATATATATATATATATATATATATATATATATATATATATATATATATATATATATATGAGTTTATGTCCTCTACAACATTCACTTATGGCTATTTCTTCAAGTTGCATTTTCTGCTAAGTGAATGTGATCAGACCCTTCCCCCTCTATGCTATACTCAACCCAATCTATTCACAAATTCTTCATGTGCGTTCTGTTAGAAACTCGTTCAAAATCTTCATTGTGTCCTTGTCAGCTGAAGAAATTGCGAACGGAACTTAAAAACTTATCTTCTCCAAATTTTCGATTTTACCGCTCAAACCGTCCTGTATCCCACCATAAACTTATCTAGTCACCCACGATCTAACACGATCTCCACTCTTCAGTACGTGGGTGACACATGTCAAGCGAATGAGAAGGGTCAAGGGCACGTTCGTGTAAGTGCATCTAGTGCCACCCCTAGTTGGTTTTGGAGTATTGACGACAAAGTTGGTTGAGGGACTAATGCGTTTGTGAGAATTGCAGGATAACGCAGGTAGTGTCCCTCATTGATTCGGTTTACCTACCGGAGATGACCCCTAAAAATGTATGAAGACATTGACGACAATGGTGGTATGTGAAGATATTCATATTGAAGACTATGACATGAGAAGACATTGAGTGAAGACTATGGAGCGTGAAGACTGTGTTGTTTCGTTGTTTCCTTTTCTTCTTGGTTGAGTCATAGGAACCACCGTACTGTTAAGTGGGGTCCAAGTGAACAAAGTCAGAATGACTGAAGTGATGCTCAACCCAAATCCTATGTCTTCGAGCAAAGACAATGAGAGCAAATCTTATCCAGAGCTGGATGAGTCAGCTTTTCTTGTAGCCCAAACAAAGTTGCCGTGTGTGTTTGAAATCTGACCATTGGAACACATGTCAGTTCCTTAGTGACCCAGGGTCATTTCGGACATATCAGGTCGGGTTGCCTTGTGGCTATAAATAGCCCACCCCCTACACCATAAATTGGTGGCTGCTCAGTGTTAGTTCACGGCTTTTGTCGTTTGAGAGCAACCCACCTCGAAGCCTTTGAGAGAGAGGAATCCTTGCGAGGACAAAGCCCAAACACCCAGAGCCAAAGAGTGTTAGGCATCACTAAAGTCTTTCTGTCTGAGTGACCTGAAGACTTATTACACTTGAGGACTGTGTATCTGTGACACCCCGAGACCGACGATCCAGAAGACTTCCATATTCTTGTGACCTCCGTGTGTTTTTATTTGTGCTTCCTCTATTTATTTTTGCATTGCATCATGTCATCATGCCAGCATGTCATTTAATTTTTAAAACTCATCTAAATAAATTGCATAGATCTTTTGATCTATTTAAATCGAGGGAAGGGTGACTTCTCTTTATAACATATCCTCCCAATATTAGGGAGCTATATTAAATACTTCTTTAATTTGGAAATCACCATAACACACTTGCAAATTATCCCAATGCCTTTGTTATCTTAATTCTTGGTCTCCAACCTTGCCATATATTCTTTCATCATATTCCGGAGCTCCACCAAAAATCCGAACATTTTTGGACCTTCCCAACCCTCACTTCCTATTCAAATCATTCGAATTTAAATCTTGCAATCCTATTTTCTTGGATCAAACTCATTTTTGTGAGTCCGGGAAAATTATCCCCATGCGCAAATTCTTTCCCGAACCCTCTTTCCTTTTTCTTCTCTCTAATAATTTTCTACTAGGGAAAATAAGAGAGAGGGAGAAGAGAGCCCAGCAACCCAGCTGGCCAATTGGGCCTCCCAGCAAGTCAGCCCACCTATCTAATCCTAACCCTAGCCCGACCTCCTCCTCACTCCCATCCATCTCCATCTCTCCCTCGTCCTCCCTCCAGCGCCACCAGTGCTCGATCCTCCCACCTCCTCACTCGATCCCCATCTCCTTCCCACAGCGCCGCCATCCCTCCTGCTCGATCTCCTCGCTTGCTGGCCTCCACCTCGCCCTTCCTTCTCCCCCGCGTCGCCATCGCCTCCCTCCGTCGTCCCTATCGCCCAAGCTCCTCCCTGCATAGCGTGCCCCCACGCCACCCCGTCGCCGGCGACCCGTCTCCGGCCACCACAAGCGCCACCAGCAGCAGCTTCAGGAGGCTCCCACGCCACCGTCCGCTCCTCCCATCGCCTCAACCCCTCCACCCGAGCCGCTCCTCCTCACCTTGTCTCCCTCGTCATGGCTGCCCACGAGGCTCCTGCTGCCGGCGCCTCTTCCTGGCCGGATCCGTCGTCATCTCGACCTCCTTCGACGCCAGGACGCGTCCTCTGCATCGCCAGCCGCCGACGCCATTCAGATCGGGTCATCCCCGACCCCCACGGCCCTACCTCCTCGCCATGACCCCTCGCAAGCTTCCTCCGACAGCCACCTCCCGCTCACCTCCATCTCTTCCTCGTGCTCCAGCGACCATGGCTGCCTCGTCATCAAGCCCGCCTTCGTCTCCCTGGTGGCCGCCTGCCTCGACCTCCTCTGCAAGGTGAAGCCACGGCTGCGCCAAGTTCCCTGCTTCGCCTCCACATGCCGCCCGCACACGCTACCAACTGTTGTTGTTGCCTCCGTGGATCTTCACTTCCTGTGCTCGTGGACATCAAGACCAAGTACCCCTTCGTTTCGTCAATACCAGCAAGTTCAGAAGATCCCAAGTACCACTACGGACCGTGTACCACTACCGTCGCCGTGTACCACTACGCCCAAGTTCCACTGCAAGATGTACAACTACCGTCGCCACGTGAACAACTACTTCCCACGACGACCCGTGAACGACTACTTCCTCTACTTCGTACCGAACCCGAACCGCTCCGAAAATGCACGCTTCGAAGGTATAACACCGAGACGACGCCCGTGAACGAATCCTTGTGTGTTGTATGAGATGCTCGTGTTTGCACCGTGCCCGTTTGCTTCATGCACGTTCCTAGTAAGCCATGCCACCGACATGTGGGACACCCGGTATCCGAGATCACCCCACCATCTTTTGCATGTTTCGCACATCCGCACACTTCTCTTTTGCATCGGTATCTCAATCGAGTTACCGGGATCGAAATGTTGTCGTGGCACCCGTTTCGTTCCGCCATGGTGACCAAATGCTTCATATCATGCTCATGTTAACATTTTCATAAAACTGCATAAAACTTGCATATGTCATCCGCATCATGATAACAACATTTAAATGGTTAAAATTGTGTTTGCATTAAATTGCTAAATGACAAATGGGGATTTTCTTAATTGTTGTTTGTTGTTCCGGCCTCATTCAAAATTGCCTAGATAGGTAGTTTTATTATGCTTCACCCCTTGCCATGTTTAACAACATTTAATATTGTTGGGTACATAACCGAGAGAGAACTAAATAATTGATGTGGTGTTTCGTCAATATGCAACTCGTTGCATATTGAGTTCCACTTAATTTGTACTATTGTTTGTTGCACATTGGAAGGTCATGCCAGACATGCATCATACTGGTTTGTGCATCAGGACATGTTTATGTGATGGTTCTTTACCATGTTGTTTGTTTCTTTCCGGTTTGCTTCTCTCGTTAGCTTCGGTTTCGTTTCGGAGTTGTGAGGATTCGTTCGACTACGTCCGTTTGTCTTGTTCATGGACTCGTTCTTCTTCCTATCGGGATCTCAGGCAAGATGACCATTACCCTCGATATCACTTCTATCTTTGCTTGCTAGTTGCTTCGTTCTATCGCTATGCTGCGCTACCTATCACTTGTTTACCGTGCCTCCCATATTGCCATGTCAACCTCTAACCTTTTTCATCCTTCCTAGCAAACCATTGCTTGGCTATGTTACCGCTTTGCTCAGCCCCTCTTATAGCATTGTTAGTTGCAGGTGAAGTTGAAGATTGCTCCATGATGGACAGGATTATGTTGGGATATCACAATATCTCTTATTTAATTAATGCATCTATATATTTGGTAAAGGGTGGAAGACTCGGCCTTATGCCTGGTGTTTTGTTCCACTCTTGCCGCCCTAGTTTCCGTCATACCGATGTTATGTTCCTTGATTTTGCGTTCCTTACACGGTTGGGTGATTTATGGGACCCCCTTGACAGTTTGCTTTGAATAAAACTCCTCCAGCAAGGCCCAACATTGGTTTTAACATTTGCTACCTAACCCTTTTTCCCTTGGGTTCTGTAGACTCAAGGGTCATCTTTATTTTACCCCCCGGGCCAGTGCTCCTCCGAGTGTTGGTCCAAACTAGAGCACCGTGCCGGACCATTCCTTGGCAACTTGGATTACGTCAGTACCTGTACGCTTCGCTTATCCGATGTGCCCTGAGAACGAGATATGTGCAGCTCCTATCGGGATTTGTCGGCACAGTCGGGTGGTCTTGCTGGTCTTGTTTTACCATTGTCGAAATGTCTTGTAAACCGGGATTCCGAGTCTGATCGGGTCTTCCTGGGAGAAGGAATATCCTTCGTTGACCATGAGAGCTTGTGATGGGATAAGTTGGGACACCCCTGCAGGGTATAAACTTTCGAAAGCCATGCCCGCGGTTATGTGGCAGATGGGAATTTGTTAATGTCCGGTTGTAGATAACTTGACACCAGATCTGAATTAAAACGCATCAACCGCGTGTGTAGCCGTGATGGTCTCTTTTCGGCGGAGTCCGAGAAGTGAAAACGGTTTTGGGTTATGTTTGACGTAAGTAGGACTTCAGGATCACTTCTTGATCATTGCTAGCTTCACGACCGTTCCGTTTGCTCTCTTCTCGCTCTTATTTGCGTATGTTAGCCACCATATCCTGCTTAGTCGCTCCTGCAACCTCACCACCCTACCCCTTCCTTTCCTATAAGCTTAAATAGTCTTGATCTCGCGGGTTTTAAGATTGCTGAGTCCTCGTGACTCACCAGATACTATCACAACAGTTGCAGGTGTCGATGATACCAGTGCAGGTGATGCAACCGATCTCAGATGGGAGCTCAACGAAGATCTTGGTCGTTACTATGTTTTGTTTCTTGATGATCAGTAGTGGAGCCCAGTTGGGACGATCGGTGATCTAGCAGTTGGGTTATCTTCTTTTCTTTTGGCTTCATCCGTAGTCGGACTATACGTGTGTATTCTGAATGATGTATGAATTATATGTTCATTGTGTGAAGTGGCGATTGTAAGCCAACTCTTTATCCCATTCTTGTTCATTACATGGGATTGTGTGAAGATGACCCTTCTTGCGACAAAACCACAATGCGGTTATGCCTCTAAGTCATGCTACAACACGTGGGAGATATAGCCGCATCATGGGTGTTACAAGTTGGTAATCAGAGCCATCCCCGACTTAGGAGCCCCCTGCTTGATTGTTTGCTGGCATTGTTGAGTCTAGAACAAAAAAATGTTTTGAGTCTTAGGATTATATATATCGGAGAGTAGGATTCTTTTTACTCCTCAGTCCCTTCGTCGCTCTGGTGAGGTCTCCTGACGTAGATGTTTTGTCTTTCCTCTCCTCAATTTTTTTCACTAAATTTTTTTAGGATCACGCGGGTATCTTGGAATCGTTCCGATGGTTTTGTGAAGAGAACATTGTTCTTGGTGCCTCCTGTCTTTTATGTGGCAGTGTCCCGGGGAGTTGAGCTCCAAGGTGTTGTCGTCATAATTTTGATCGTTGCAGTTCTGGAATACCTGAGTTTTGCCGACATCGAAAATCTCTTTTATGCAGTTCTTGGTGAGATAACCTCGACGCCACCCAGTACTGGGGCGGGAGTTCGGGAGTATTGCCATAGCTCATATAACAGATGTTTTTCGAAGGTTGAGGTACACGATTTCCGAAGGTTTCTTGGTTATGTGTTGACGGATGGATACAGCTTGGATGTAGGTATTGTTAGTTTGGGTGAGATATATATTGCTTCCCCTATATCCCCAACACCAAATTGCATAACCAGAAAGTTTCGGGAGTTTTATAGGTGGGAATTCAAGTAGCTCCTAGAATATCTTTCCGACAGATGCATGATATGGGATTGGGTAAATCTCTATCATATGTATTTGTTCCGGCTTATTCTGCAAGCCAAATCCTTTGTTTTGTTTTATTTGTGGTATTCGAGTTGCTTCGAAGTCAAGTGTTGATCCATGCCTTCCCTAAATGGTGTTCTCATATTGCTATGTGAATACTAATCCTTCTTGATCATCGAGGTCGTCATGTCAATTCTTTCCGACCAGTGTGCTTCTCTTCAAGTGGATCCGAACATTTCAACATTCGCAAGATCAATTCTAAGTTTTCTCAACGGTGTTTGTTTCATCCGTCCCAAGTTGTATTTGTTTTCCCGCCCTCCCACCCTTTTTCTTCAAGGACTCAAATTTCTTAATCATGTAACATTTATTCGTGAGAAGTCTCTTCATTCTTTTCTTTCAATGTTCTTATCCGGTGATTCTCAGGAAGATACTAACGGAGCTTCAAGTTTATCATTCTTTGTCTCTTTTCTTCTCCGCTGGATTTAACTCAAGCTTTCAGTGTTGATCATATCCCTTTCCTCGTTTCAAATGCTATCCCATGCCGGTGCATCTCATAATCATTCACCTCTCCCTATTCGTATCTGGAGTGCTAAAGATATCTCAGAAGATTTGTGTTTCCATTCTCAATCCGTTCAATTTATTTGGAGATTGTTATCTCATTCAAGTCATTTAATTCAACCGGTGCAATCTCTCTTCAAAGTCCTTCAACGATGTTTCTTTCGAGTGGGCCCTAACCCACAGGTCTTTTCCCAGGATCTTACCTGACTCCTCTAATTTTTTTCGGAGCTATTCCCAAATTCTTTTCGAAGTTTGACGTAACAATGAATCTCATCAGTCAGATGTTTTCCAAGATCGGTTTCAAATTATTCTTCATTGTTGGCCCAACCTCTGTGTTTTTCATTCTCCCGGAGTATCTCATCAATTAATGGTGGTGTTTCTCGTCGTCATTCTTGGATTTTCAAGCTTGATGACATCCGCTCATAATTGTTTTCGATTGTGAGAATTCCTTTCCCCCATCCGGAGCATTTCATGAGTTGTTTCCATTTCTTTCCTTCGAAGGCCATCATGTCATAACTCCTCATTCTCAGCCTTCAGCTCTTGTTCTCCAAATCTTACCGGTGCATCGTTCAAATACCCTCTAATCAGTTCATGATATCTTCGTTCTCATGTATCTAAATCCCCTCAAGTATCTTCGTTCATTTTCTAATTCTTCCCAATGTTTCGCTATCTTTTCTTTGTTTTTTTTTAATTCTTATGGTGGTTCGTTCAAGATTTCACTTCCTTTGTTATCATATCAATTCATTCGTTGTTTCCAAATCCCACAGGTGGTTCCATCAATACCTTCTCAAGCTTGCGCTATATCTCTTTTAATCCTTTCTACAGGAATAAGTAGTATGCCAAATCCATTGCTTGTCATCAATTTAATTTGATGAAGGATAAGCATACAATAAATCTTATTCTTATTTCCTCGAGGTGATTCAATTCTTTTCTTCCGAAGTTTGTTCATGATGAAGTAATTCTTGTTTCTAGTGTTTCATCTTTTCTTTTTCCGGAGTTCCAAGTTTTCTCGGTTATATCATCATGAAGCTCCTTCTAAATCATCACAAGGCTTCACCTTGTATTTGCAACTTCTCTTTCTTTCTATCATCCTTTTATTACCGGAGTTCTTCATGGAGGCTCAAGATGGTGGTTCATCAAGGATTCTTTTCATTCTTCAATTGTACTTCAAGATTTCTCTCGAAGCTAAGATCCGCCAAGCTATACTAAAAAATAAACATGGTGCTCAACACATGTTTTGTTTTGAGGAGTTCAAGTATTCTTCTTCTTGCATTTTGAAGTGCAATTCTTTCTACCTTATCTTTTCAGGTGGTGTTATATCATTCTTGACAATTTCCATTCATGTTTCGCGATTCACATGTTGTCAAGAATAAGGTATTTTAAATCCACCAATCTCTTTGTTGGAGTTATCTTGGTATAGATTTCACCTAAAGCCTTCCCTAAGGAATGTTGCTATTGTGGTGCTTATCAATGATCCAAGTTATCTCTCTATCATCTTGGTGGAAGAAATTTTTTTCATCTCGTTGGTGTTATCAATTATATTATTTGTTTCCGTAGTGGCAGAATTTCACCTCAATTTTGAGAAGTTTTCCATAAGCCCACTACAAGCTTATTCATTTTGTTGTTGGTTTTTCCCAACAACTCCGTTAAATCCTAATTTGCAAGGATGCTTTCAAGTTCATTTGTGGCAAAAGTTGTCATTTTCTTCTCCATTCCTTTATTCCAATGATCTATCTTCTATTATTTCTTCCGGAGGCATTGTGATGTTGCTCTCGTTGACCCATCATCTCATTTTGCCAAGATCATGTTATTTCTTGCTTATCCATTTAACCGGAGTGTTATGTTCTCTGCTAAGTTCTTTTCATCTTATCAAGTCTTGCATCTCTTTTCAACCGGAGTGCTGTCCGGATTTGATCTTCCTTGTTTCTTGTTTATCTCGTTTCAACCAGAGTGGTTCCAATTCCTTCTTGTCCATTAAACTCTTGATTCATGCCTTTGCAACCTTCAAGTTCTTGTAATGTTCCTTGTTCTTTTCTAACGGATTGTTTGCAATCTCGTTCATCTCCTTTGTATTCTTTCTTTCAATTTGTTCAACCTCTCAAGGTTCATGGTTTCACTCATTTGTCGAAGAAGCAACTTAGTTTTACCTCTTCTCTTCCTTTTACGTTTCTCTCCGGTGCCATCCTAGATCTCGGGATGAGATCCTCTTGTAGTGGTGGAGTGTTGTGACGCCCCGAGACCGACGATCCAGAAGACTTCCATATTCTTGTGACCTCCGTGTGTTTTTATTTGTGCTTGCTCTATTTATTTTTGCATTGCATCATGTCATCATGCCAGCATGTCATTTAATTTTTAAAACTCATCTAAATAAATTGCATAGATCTTTTGATCTATTTAAATCGAGGGAAGGGTGACTTCTCTTTATAACGTATCCTCCCAATATTAGGGAGCTATATTAAATATTTCTTTAATTTGGAAATCACCATAACACACTTGCAAATTATCCCAATGCCTTTGTTATCTTAATTCTTGGTCTCCAACCTTGCCATATATTCTTTCATCATATTCCGGAGCTCCACCAAAAATCCGAACATTTTTGGACCTTCCCAACCCTCACTTCCTATTCAAATCATTTGAATTTAAATCTTGCAATCTTGGCCATTCCTATTTTCTTGGATCAAACTCATTTTTGTGAGTCCGGGAAAATTATCCCCATGCGCAAATTCTTTCCCGAACCCTCTTTCCTTTTTCTTCTCTCTAATAATTTTCTGCTAGGGAAAATAAGAGAGAGGGAGAAGAGAGCCCAGCAACCCTGCTGGCCAATTGGGCCTCCCAGCAAGTCAGCCCACCAATCTAATCCTAACCCTAGCTCGACCTCCTCCTCACTCCCATCAATCTCCATCTCTCCCTCATCCTCCCTCCAGCGCCGCCAGCGCTCGATCCTCCCACCTCCTCGCTCGATCCCCATATCCTTCCCGCAATGTCGCCATCCCTCCTGCTAGATCTCCTCGCTTGCTGGCCTCCACCTCGCCCTTCCTTCTCCCCCGCATCGCCATCGCCTCCCTCCGCCGTCCTTGTCGCCCAAGCTCCTCCCTACATAGCATGCCCCCACGCCACCCCGTCGCTAGCGACCCGTCTCCGGCCACCACGAGCGCCACCGGCAACAGCTTCAGGAGGCTCCCGCGCCACCCTCCGCTCCTCCCATCGCCTCAACCCCTCCACCCGAGCCGCTCCTCCTCACCTCGTCTCCCTCGTCGTGGCTGCCCACGAGGCTCCTGCCGCCGGCGCCTCTTCTTGGCCGGATCCGCCGTCGTCTCGGCCTCCTTCGAGCGCCAGGACGCGTCCTCTGCATCGCCAGCCGCCGACACCGTTCAGATCGGGTCGTCCCCGACCCCCACGGCCCTACCTCCTCGCCATGGCCCCTCGCAAGCTTCCTTCGACAGCCACCTCCCGCTCGCCTCCTTCTCTTCCTCGTGCGCCAGCGACCATGGCTGCCTCGTCATCAAGCCCGCCTTCGTCTCCGTGGTGGCCGACTGCCTAGACCTCCTCTGCAAGGTGAAGCCACGGCCGTGCCAAGTTCCCTGCTCCGCCTCCACACGCCGCCCTCACACGCTACCAACTGCTGTTGTTGCCTCCGTGCATCTTCACTTCCTGTGCCCGTGGACATCAAGACCAAGTACCCCTTCGTTTCGTCAATACCGGCAAGTTCAGAAGATCCCAAGTACCACTACGGACCGTGTACCACTACCGTCGTCGTGTACCACTACGCCCAAGTTCCACTACAAGATGTACAACTACCGTCGCCACGTGAACAACTACTTCCCACGACGACCCGTGAACGACTACTTCCTCTACTTCGTACCAAACCCGAGCCGCTCCGAAAATGCACGCTTCAAAGGTATAACACCGAGACGACGCCCGTGAACGAATGCTTGTGTGTTGTATGAGATGCTCGTGTTTGCACCGTGCCCGTTTCCTTCATGCACGTTCCTCGTAAGCCATGCCACCGACATGTGGGACACCCGGTATCCGAGATCACCCCACCATCTTTTGCATGTTTCGCACATCCGCACACTTCTCTTTTGCATCGGTATCTCAATCGAGTTACCGGGATCTAAATGTTGTCGTGGCATGTTTATGTGATGGTTGTTTACCATGTTGTTTGCTTCTTTCCGGTTTGCTTCTCTCGTTAGCTTCGGTTTCGTTCCGGAGTTGTGAGGATTCGTTCGACTACGTCCGTTTGTCTTCTTCATGGACTCGTTCTTCTTCCTATCGGGATCTCAGGCAAGATGACCATTACCCTCGATATCACTTCTATCTTTGCTTGCTAGTTGCTTCGTTCTATCGCTATGCTGCGCTACCTATCACTTGTTTACCGTGCCTCCCATATTGCCATGTCAACCTCTAACCTTTTTCATCCTTCCTAGCAAACCATTGCTTGGCTATGTTACCGCTTTGCTCAGCCCCTCTTATAGCATTGTTAGTTGCAGGTGAAGTTGAAGATTGCTCCATGATGGACAGGATTATGTTGGGATATCACAATATCTCTTATTTAATTAATGCATCTATATATTTGGTAAAGGGTGGAAGACTCGGCCTTATGCCTGGTGTTTTGTTCCACTCTTGTCGCCCTAGTTTCCGTCATACCGGTGTTATGTTCCTTGATTTTGCGTTCCTTACGCGGTTGGGTGATTTATGGGACCCCTTGACAGTTTGCTTTGAATAAAACTCCTCCAGCAAGGCCCAACATTGGTTTTAACATTTGCCACCTAAGCCTTTTTCCCTTGGGTTCTGTAGACTCAAGGGCCATCTTTATTTTACCCCCGGGGCCAGTGCTCCTCCGAGTGTTGGTCCAAACTAGAGCACCGTGCGGGACCATTCCTTGGCAACTTGGATTACGTCGGTACCTGTACACTTCGCTTATCCGGTGTGCCCTGAGAATGAGATATGTGCAGCTCCTATCGGGATTTGTCGGCACAGTCAGGTGGTCTTGCTGGTCTTGTTTTACCATTGTTGAAATGTCTTGTAAACCGGGATTCCGAGTCTGATCGGGTCTTCCTGGGAGAAGGAATATCCTTCGTTGACCGTGAGAGCTTGTGATGGGCTAAGTTGGGACACCCCTACAGGGTATAAACTTTCAAAAGCCGTGCCCGCGGTTATGTGGCAGATGGGAATTTGTTAAAGTCCGGTTGTAGATAACTTGACACCAGATCCGAATTAAAACGCATCAACCGCGTGTGTAGCCGTGATGGTCTCTTTTCGGCGGAGTCCGAGAAGTGAACACGGTTTTGGGTTATGTTTGACGTAAGTAGGACTTCAGGATCACTTCTTGATCATTGCTAGCTTCACGACCGTTCCGTTTGCTCTCTTCTCGCTCTTATTTGCGTATGTTAGCCACCATATCCTGCTTAGTCGCTGTTGCAACCTCACCACCCTACCCCTTCCTTTCCTATAAGCTTAAATAGTCTTGATCTTGCGGGTTTTGAGATTGCTGAGTCCTCGTGACTCACCAGATACTATCACAACAGTTGCAAGTGCCGATGATACCAGTGCAGGTGATGCAACCGATCTCAGATGGGAGCTCAACGAAGATCTTGGTCATTACTATGTTTTGTTTCTTGATGATCAGTAGTGGAGCACAGTTGGGACGATCGGGGATCTAGTAGTTGGGTTATCTTCTTTTCTTTTGGCTTCGTCCGTAGTCGGACTATACGTGTGTATTCTGAATGATGTATGAATTATATGTTCATTGTGTGAAGTGGCGATTGTAAGCCAACTCTTTATCCCATTCTTGTTCATTACATGGGATCGTGTGAAGATGACCCTTCTTGCGACAAAACCACAATGCGGTTATGCCTCTAAGTCGTGCTTTGACATGTGGGAGATATAGCCGCATCGTGGGTGTTGCAGTATCCTCCAGCCGGTTAGGCGTCGCGTTCTGAGCATCCAAGAGTCATTGTGGATCGCCGGTGAACGAAGTCTGTGAAGGTTCGAAAGTCTACCTTGAAGACTTACCAGAGTGATTGGGCGAGGACTGTGTGTCCTTTTCTCAAGGGGAATAAGGTGAAGACGCGGTCTTCTGAGTTGAATCTCAGCCTCCCTAACCAGACGTACAGTTGTCACAGCAACTGGAACTGGTCCAACAAATCATGTGTCTTCAACAAGTGACTGGTTCTATCCTCTCCCTCCCTTTACTTTGAGTTTGTCTTCGTGAAGTCATTGCCTATTTGTCGTACCTGTTTGACTTCATTGCTTGACTACTATCGTTGGTTGGCTTCATACTATCTTCCATCCTGATCCTTACTACCAAGCTGCTATTAGTCTTTGTACTTTCACATTATTGCATACTTGACTATGGCTTGCTTGTTGTAGTTTATCTTCCGCTGCATATCAATTAGGTCATTTCTATTGTTTGTCTTCAAAACTTCCATGTTTTGAAGAATTTGATAAAAATCGCCTATTCACCCCCCCTCTAGTCGATAACTAGCACTTTCAATTGGTATCAGAGCAAGGTACTCCCTTGTTCTGTGTGATTCGGTTTAACCACCTGGAGTTTAGCTATGTCGACTGCAGGGATAATCAAAGTCTCCGCTGCTTGCCCCGTGTTTGATGGAACTGAAATCCCTACTGGAAGAATAAGATGCGCATGCATCTTGAAGCCATTGATGTCGACCTCTGGTATGTCGTCAAAAAAACGGCGTTCCCAAAACTAGTGAAGGTGTCACTCCTACTGATTTCAAGAAGTTCATTCAACTGGACTCTACTACAAAGAACATCATCTGTGGTCATCTGACCAAAGGACAGTATGGCCGTGTGAGTGCTCCGGAAACGTCAAAGCTAGTGTGGGACTGGCTATCCAAGGTCAACGAAGGCGTCTCAACTCAGAGAGACCAAAGGATCAGTGTTCTTCTCAACCTCTTCAACCCCTTCAAGAGAAACGACAATGAAAATGTCCAGCTCACGTTTGATCGCCTCACTGACATCACAAATGAGCTTCAGGCTCTCGGCGCCACTGAGATTACCAAGCATGAAATCGTCAAGACACTACTGAGATCTCTTGACAGATCCTTTGACACCCTTGCCCTCATGATACAAGAACGCCCTGACTTCAAGACACTCGATCCGTCTGATATACTTGAGAGGCTCAACACACATGAGTTCCAGCTTTCTGAGAAAAGAGATATCTATGGTCCCAACTATGGCCGAACTTGCGCTTTGAAGGCAAAAGCTGTTTCTTCATCTGAAGAAGAATCTGACTGTGGTTCTGATGATCCTGAAGACATTGGAAAGGAACTTGCTATGCTTGTGAAGAAGTTCCAGAAGTTCACCAAGAAGAAGGGCTTCAGAAAGTCTTCACGATCTAGCTCAAGAAATGATGAAGCTTCTACTCATGACAACAAGAAGAGAACATGTCACAAGTGCAAGAAACCTGGACACTATATCTTTGAGTGTCCACAGTGGACAATGAGAAGAAGAAGAAGAAGAAGAAGAGCAAGGAATATGATTCTGATGACAAGAAGAAGAAGAAATCTTCAAAGTCTTCTTCCAAGTCCTCATCAAGGTCTTCATCTCATAAGAAGAGCTCATCTGGCAAGGCTCGTGCTTTTGTTGGCAAGGAAATGGATTCAGAGGAGGAGTCTGCTTCTGAGGAGGCGGAGGTGGAGTCTGAAGAGGAGTCTGACCCTGGCGTTGCAAGTCTGGCTCTAGCCACAGCCTATGTTGCCAAGTCCATCTTCAACACTGAAGACAATGACTTCCACACCAACGCTGAAGCTGATGACAAGGACAATCCTGCTCCCACCTACTGCTTCATGGCACGTGGTGCCAAGGTAAAATCACGTGATGCTTACTTTCAAACGTCAAGTGAAGATGACTCTGATTGTGAATCCAAACCCAGCTACAAAACACTTGCTAAAATTGCAACTGAACAACAAAAGGCTATGGAACATACTCAAAAACTGTTAGACAAAAGCGATGACCTATTGGACGCGGAAATGACACGTTCACAGTCCTTAGTTGAAGACATAAAAAATCTTCATGCTAAGTACCAAGAACTTGAAAGTCTTCATGAGACGCTCTCAACCACTTATGAAAAGCTCTCCTATGATTATCTTCAAAGGAAGCAAGAGCTTGAGAAATTGAAAGCGGCTCATGAAGATCTTCAAAAGGAGAATGAGTCACTTCGCGCTCAACAGATCAGTTCCGCTCAGGATGGATTTGAACCACCATGTCTAAAATGCATTGAGCGTGATAACGCTACCTCTGTTGCTGAACGTTCCACTGCTGCTACTGTTGCATTGTCTTCAACTACTGATGTGGAAACTAACCCCTCTATGGAGGATACCACTACTATTGCTGATGAAAATGCTAGGTTGAAGACATTGCTTGAAACAGGGATGTATAAAAGTCTGAAAGGACATCAGACACTTTCCGATGTCCTCAAAAAGCAGATTCTGAACCGAAACCCTAGGAAAGAGGGTGTTGGGTTCGAGAGGAAAATGAATGTTGATGGTTCCTACTGGAAGCCTGAGCAGTATCCAAAAACCACATGTCTTGCTGCAAAGGAACCTTCAGTGGATCCATCCACCTTATCTGGCTTTATCTGTGCTAATCCTATTATCATTGAGAATCCCTTGATGCAAACTATAAGTTGTTCAAGAATCAGAATGGTGAAGTGTTTGCCAGGTATATTGGTACTAACTGCAGGAATGGACCACCTATGAAGAAGATCTGGGTTCCCAAAAGCTGTCTTGAGAATCTTCCAGTGAATGTGATCATGACACCACCAAGGAAGAAGACAAACCCCAGACCTAAGGCGTCATATGGTCCAAAGGCTTCATACAGATACAGGACTCACCTGAGTCACCCGAACGCCAATGTTTTGCAGGGAAATCGTACTCAAACTTATGAATATGAGCGTATGTCTTCAAACCGCTATGTTCATAGAACTAAGAACTTTTCTGCGTATTCATATGAGTATCATTCATCTCCTGCAAGGCTATTTGCTAGGGCTCCAAAGCCGAAGTTCTCAGATGCTGCACTTAGACTCATTGCTTCTAAGCCACCCCTGAAGATGTGGGTGGTGAAGAAGAATTAACTTTCTTTTGCAGAATAAGGTCTCCAGCCTGCTATCAAAGGCATCCGATACTATTGCTGCGGACCTAAAACAAATTAAGGGACACATGATAAAATGGTCTTACTATGTATTTCACATGTGAATCGCTTACTAGTCATACTATGAGTCCTAACCTTGATATAAGCTGTGATAATCCTTGTGTGTGTCAAATGCTTATGCTTCACAACACACTTTGTGAAGCCTATCCTCCTAACTGCACTGTAGGGTATGTCACCTCATGCTTCAGAATGGATTATGAACAGCGGATGCACTAATCATATGACTGGTGATCGAAGTCTTTTCATGGACTCAACCTTACGTCCATCAGACAAGAGTCACATCACATTTGCTGACACTGGTAAAAGCAAGGTATTGGGTCTAGGTAGAGTTGCAATCTCAAAGGATCAACACATGGATAAAGTGATGCTTGTTGAATCCCTTAGGTTCAACTTAATGTATGTCTCAATGCTTTGTGACTTGAACATGATTGTGCTATTCGGAAAATATCGTTGCCTTGTACTAATGGAATCTGACAAGTCTCTAGTCTTTGAAGGGTATCGGAAATATGATCTATACATGGTAGATTTCTCAGCAGGTCCACAGCTTGCCGTATGTCTTCTTGCAAAAGCTTCAGAATGTGGCTCTGGCATCGGAGGCTGGGGCATGCTGGCATGAGGAACTTACACACACTCGTCAAGAAGAAGCATGTCATAGGCATCGAGGGTGTCAAGTTCAAGAAGGATCATTTGTGTGGTGCCTGCGAAGCTGGAAAGATGACTAGGGCAAAGCACCCCTCAAGACAATCATGACGACATCTCAACCCTTCGAGCTGTTACACATGGACTTATTTGGCCCTACTCACTACTCTACCCTCACAACAACAGCTTGTCTCTATGGCTTCGTCATTGTTGATGACTACTCAAGATATACATGGGTGCACATAATTCTCTACAAGACTGAAGTGCAAGATGTCTTCAGACGCTTCGCCAATCGAGCCATGAACAATTATGGCGTCAAGATCAAG
The DNA here is from genome assembly GCF_018294505.1 of Triticum aestivum. Taxonomy (NCBI): domain Eukaryota; kingdom Viridiplantae; phylum Streptophyta; class Magnoliopsida; order Poales; family Poaceae; genus Triticum; species Triticum aestivum. The sequence continues at coordinate 579,421,087 of NC_057795.1, forward strand.
CATATCAGAAGTGACAACGGCACTGAGTTCAAGAACACCGGGCTTGATCTTTATCTGGATACAATGGGAATCACTCATGAGTTTTCTGCTCCATACACACCTCAGCAAAATGGCATTGTAGAGCGCAAGAACAGAACCCTCATTGAGATGGCTCGAACAATGCTCGACGAGTACAAGACACCAAGAAAGTTCTGGCCTGAAGCTATTGATACATCATGTCACATCATCAACCGTGTTTATATCCATAAGCTTCTGAACAAAACATCCTATGAGCTCCTTACTGGCAAGAAGCCAAATGTCAGCTATTTCAGAGTATTTGGTGCTAGGTGCTGGATCAAGGATCCCCATCACAATTCGAAATTTGCACCTAAAGCTCACGAAGGCTTCATGCTCGGTTACGGAAAGGACTCACACTCTTACAGAGCCTTCAACATCTATCTCTACAAAATCGTTGAAACTGTGGACATGCGATTTGATGAAACCAATGGTTCACAAAGAGAGCTCCTGCCAAGTACACTAGATGAAGCTCCGCCCAGCGAATCTATCAAGCTGATGGGAACTGGTGAAATCATGCCTTCTGAAGAACAGCCTGAAGAGGAACTTATCATTTCTGCAACAAACCAACCTGAAGACAATGCTCAGACCGAAGACAATCCTCCCAATGATGACAATGAACTGCAAGAGCAAGGTCTTCGTACAGTTCATCCTCGTGTTGCAAATGAAGTACAAATTGAGAAGATAATTGATAGCATCAATGCGCCTGGTCCACATACTCGCTCAAGAGAAACACAGTTAGCAAATTTCTGTGGGCACTTTACGTTTGTGTCAATATCAGAACCCAAGAAAGTTCCTGAAGCCTTTATCAAACCTGAATGGATTCAAGCTATGCAAGAAGAACTTCAACAGTTCAAGCTGAACAATGTTTGGGAACTAGTCAAGCGTCCTGACCTTCGCAAGCATAACATTATTGGCACAAAATGGATATATCGAAACAAGCAAGATGAGCATGGTCAAGTCGTCAGAAACAAAGCACGTCTTGTGGCTCAAGGATATACTCAAGTTGAAGGAGTTGACTTCGATGAAACATTTGCTCCTGTGGCTAGGCTTGAAGCTATTCGCATACTGCTAGCCTATGCTAACCACCACAACATCTTACTATATCAAATGGATGTGAAGAGTGCATTCCTCAATGGCAAGATTGAAGAAGAAGTGTACGTTGCTCAACCACCTGGCTTTGAAGATCCAAAACATCCTGATATGGTGTACAAGCTAAACAAAGCACTGTATGGCCTCAAACAAGCTCCTCGCGCTTGGTATGATACGATCAAAGACTTCCTGAAGAGCAAAGGCTTCAAACCTGGATCCCTCGATCCCACACTCTTCACGAAGACATATGATGGTGAACTGTTTGTGTGCCAAATATATGTGGATGACATTATCTTCGGCTGCACCAACCAGAAGTATAGTGATGAGTTTGGATACATGATGCAAGAGCAATATCAGATGTCCATGATGGGTGAGCTGAAGTTCTTCCTTGGTCTTCAAATTCGTCAGCAAAGGAATGGCATCTTCATATCTCAAGAAAAATATCTCAAAGACTGTCTGAAGAAGTTTGGAATGCAAGATTGCAAAGGTTACACGACGCCAATGCTAGCCAAACACCATCTGGGTCCCGACGACAATGGTAAAGAGTTCGATCAAAAGGTATACCGCTCCATGATTGGTTCTTTACTTTACCTATGTGCATCTAGGCCAGATATTATGCTTAGTGTTTGCATGTGTGCTCGATTCCAAGCGGCACCAAAGGAATCGCATCACTTAGCTGTGAAGCGAATTCTTCGATATTTGGCTTACACCCCAACACTCGGATTATGGTATCCAAAGGGCTCAAAATTTGATCTGGTTGGATTCTCGGATGCTGATTATGCTGGAGACAAGGTGGATCGCAAGTCTACATCAGGCACATGTCACTTTCTGGGACGATCACTTGTCTGTTGGTCTTCAAAGAAGCAAAACTGTGTATCACTCTCAACTGCTGAATCTGAATACATTGCTGCTGGATCTTGCTGCGCTCAGCTTCTATGGATGAAGCAAACTCTCAAGGACTATGGCATCAATCTGAAACAAGTACCTCTCTTCTGCGACAACGAAAGCGCCATCAAGATTGCCAACAATCCAGTCCAGCACTCGAAGACAAAGCACATTGAAATTCGTCATCACTTTCTCAGAGATCATGTCATGAAGAAAGATATTGACATCATTCACGTCAACACTGAAGAGCAACTGGCAGATATCTTCACAAAGCCCTTGGATGAGAAAAGGTTTTGCAAGTTACGGTGTGAGCTAAATATCTTGGAATCCTCAAATGTCCTGTGATCAGGCACACATCCTAACACTTATGCATGTTGATGACTTAGATGTGCAACACACGAAGTAAAGTATATCTTCAATCAATGAAGACTTACATTCTGAGTGTGAATACATTAACGTGGAATTTGACTTCGGAGTGCCACGATAATTGTGCGCCGTGTCTGGGTCTAATACTTCCTATACGGTGGGTAACACCACCACCAAATTTCTCGGTTTGAAGTGTTTCACTCATGGCGTTATTTTTGCAATGTCTTCGCATTTGGTTGGTCTTCAAATTTCAACTTATCTTCATGATTTACTTCACTATGTTGATTTGATTGCTTTCTGATATATATATATATACTAGTGTTCTGTCCTCTACAGCATTCACTTATAGCTATGTCTTCCTTGTTAAAACTTTTGAACTAAGTGAATGTGATCGGACCCTAATCTCTCTATGCTTTCTATCTCAAACTCTATCTGTCCAAATCATATGCATTCTATTGAAACTGCCGAATGTCTTCTCTGCATCCTTGTCAGCAGAAGACACAGAGATAAACATTAAGTCTGTTTTAAATGATTCATCCTTATTGTTTGAAATCCGGAGAAGCCGGAACAACCATCCGACAAACCTGGCGGGCATGGGAACGTGGGACAACTCTGAGTATGTTTCATGCTTGCCATGTGCCCCTCAGATGTGAACGGCCAGGGGCACCTGCGTAATTGCGCTATGCCGCACACTTCCTTATAAATACATGTCCCCTGTGGTAAAGAAAACCTTCTTCCACCTCTCCACCTCGTCAAAACCCTAGCGCCACCGCTAGCTCTCGACGACGCCGGCGACGAAGCGCTTAGCTGCCGCGACTTCTCGACACCGTCCTCACGCCGGCCGCGGACATCGTCCTCTCCGCCGCCGCCGTAGGTGTCCTCCGTCGCCAAGTTAGGGCACGGTGGATTGAACTGCTTGGTCTCCTATTCATCCCATCTAGCAGTTCTTCGTGTGGTAAATACAACTCTATTTTTAACACCTTTTTGATCCTCGATGATTCATCCTATTTACCAAAATTGGTTTCTGCCTATACAATGTTAGATCTATTCTGTCTACATCTCATACTGCCTAGTATATTCACTTAAGCTTCATATCTAGTTAGATTCCTCACTTGTACTTATTCATGGATTCGTACAAATTTAGAACCAACTCTCAACGTATAAGTGAATGTCTTCGCATCATGAGGTCAATGTCTTCAAACTGATTTATCTTCAAAATCTTCTGAGAATGCATATGACCTCTTCCCCTTCCCTCGCATCTCTAATGCTGTCACAGGTACATGTCCGTGGGAGAATCCCTTGGTTCTCATAGTCTGCATTCGTTTGCATAATTCTTACAGCAACACATTAACTCTCCCGAAGCCAGTTCCTGTTTGTCCAGTAAGCGAAAGCCTTTGAAGCCTTTGAACGTATTGAAGCCATTCAGTTTGAAGTTCATGGCTGCAGAGAAATCAGTAAGGAAGGGTGGCAGACAGCGTCGAGGGGGAACATCAAAAGATTTGCCTGATGACCTCGCAGACCTTTACAAGACAGATCCTGAAGAGGATTATAATCAGTGCAAGACACGAATCCAATGGATTCGACGATATTGGGCTGAACAATGGTTCAAATACAAGTTCGTGACCCAGGAATACGCTGAGAAGAATGCTATCAAATGTCCTTGGGGTGATATTCTCTATCGAGGCCTTCCACCCAAGAACAGAGCTGAAGCTATTGCACAGGGTTTCTATCCTTGTATGGTCCGTGGACCTTAGCCTGAAAATGCCGACCCATCATCATTGCTCTGGTGTCGTGACGATAATCTCTTCGAGCGCAACTTCCAGCATGCAAAGGCATCGGCCAAGGAAAACAAGAAGTCATTGGGATTAGACTTCAACCCTGGTCCCTCTGCTCCCCGTGCTGACGGCTCACGTGATGCAGAACCCAATGTCATCGGCCCCTTTTCCAACCTTGATGGCCTCATCACTTACATCTTGGTCCAAGGTGCCAAAGTGGATCATTCTGATAATGATGCTGACACTGATGAAGCCCCAGCTCCTCCTCCAAAGCTGCAGAAGCTAAGGAAGACTAAGGTTTCACGATCAGCTGCTCCTCCAAAAGCCTCACATGTGAAGCCACTGGTCACTGCACCTCCTGAAGACAGTGTGCAGTCTGAAGATCTATCACGCATCTCCAAGAAGACGGAGAAGAAAAAGAAAATCGTCAAGAATACTGATCAGACATTGACTCCTGCTGCCATTCTACGAGAAGAGCACATTGATCTGTCCAGCGATGAAGATCTTGCAGATGATGCTCTTGAGCAACTGATCAAGAGCAAGGAAGAAGCAGAGATCTTCAATGATTTGCCTCTCTTTGATGTGGCAATCATTCATAACTTCATTGATGAGTGGTTTGACACCCCAAATCTCAGCTTTGATGATCTGCGACTTTCCATTGGCCTCAGCGTCACCTTCAATGGTGCCATTGCTTCTGAGCTAGCTCTTGCTCAGAGCATCGTTGAACTGAAGCACAAGATCGACTATGAGAAAGCTCAGTTCAAGAAGCATGTGGCCAAGCTCAGCATGCAAGATGTCAAAAATGTCAAAAACTTCAAGATCATGCTGCACGAGCTCAAAGAAGCCTTTCACAAGAAGCGCGAAGAAGCTAGAGGCTCTCATGAGCGCATGAAGAGTCTGGCTGACAAGTGTGTGCTAGCCTACAATGAGGCTGAGAAGCACAATGCTCTTGGTCGTCCTGGCATTGACCCCAGAATGGCTGCAAAGAAGAAGAAGCTATCAACTGACCAATCTGCACCTTCAAGGCAGGAAAAACCTCGCATAGTCTTCCCAAGCAGCATGACTGGCTCGAAGCCAAAGGTCATGTCAACCGCTTCAGAACTGAAGAAGACGAGGGCTGCCGAGGCTGAAGCCAGAAAAAGGAAAAACACAGAAGCCTCTGATGTTGCTCCCTCCAAGAAGAAGCACAAAACCAAGAAGAATCGGGCTGCTCCCACAGAGCCCTTAGTTGTTGAACCTATCTCAATGGTTCGCCCTGCATCTGAACACCAAGAATGACGGATGATTGTTCATAAGCCTGCTTCCACAGAGGCTTATGAAGCTGAAGACATTCCAGCAGTTGATCCCATCGCTGCTGAAGACATTGGTCACCATGACAATGTTGAAGATGATGTAGTTCTTCCTCAGATCGAACACAACTTGGTATCATCGCCTGTTCTCACGAACAGCGAACTCATCAGCATTGGTCATCCTCTGACGCCAATTGCTCAGGATGCATCATGGGCTGATCGCCCACAACAACAAGACTCCCCGAGTACTCCCCAACAACAACAAGTCACACCACCTGTGCAAGAAAAAGAGGATGAGGCCCAGCCAACTCCATCTCGCCCGTATTACACAGGCTTCGCAAAGGACCAAGGCCTCAAGTCCCTCTTTTGAGCGTTCCAGAAGGAGAAGTGCACCACCAATCTGTTGCACGTCAAGTGTTTCCAGAAGCCACTCCGACTGTGAATGTGTCCGTGTCTGAAGCCAAAGCTGCTGAAGACAATCCGGCTGCATCAGCCAATGACGAACAAGAAGAAGAACGTGTCCCTACTCCCCCCATTACTGAAGAAGCTGTTCCTGAAGTAAATGTGCCAGTGCCAGACCCTCTAGCTCATCAAGTGGAGGTTGAAAATCTTGAGGCTGCCACCACCAACACAAATGAAGCCAATGACGTAGCCATGGATGAAGCAAGTGTGGAGCCTGCACCAACCAATATGCCAGAAGCCAATGCTGCAACTGCTCCTGAAGCTTCTGTTGTGCAGCCTAAAGCCTCTGTTGTTGCCACTGCTCCTGTTCCGCCACCAAGGCCCCATACAATTGAGCAAGCATACAACCATGACCAGCTAATCACTGTCAAATGGTCCGTTCTGGTCCCTCCGCCTAATGTCTCTGGTCCTCAGTTTGATTATCATATTGAGCATAGGCCTCAGGTCCAGAAACCAAAGCCAAGACTGCCAAGGTTCCCAGGTACTACCACCTCTACAGGGTCCTTCAATGCAAATGGCTTCAAAAGCCACAACACCTTCTTTGACAGCGCAAAGAACCCCTACTCAAGGCAAAGAATATCATCTGATTGTTTCTGGAGCCATCAGCAGCGAAGCTATTACTCCTGCGTTCTGTATGATCAAGGGCGCATTTTCCCTCATATGCGCCTCGACACTGAAGCCATTGCTGGACTGCCATGCTTAGAAGAAGCACTTGACTGCTTTCGTGATGCAGGTCTGCTCAGCTTTGTGACAGACAAAGAACATTGGAATGAGGAACTTTTGCTTCAATTCTGTGTTACCCTCCACATTCGCGGCTACAACAGGGATACAAAGACATGGGTTCTTGAGTGGATGACAGGAAATGTTCATCATGAAGCCAAAGCTCTTGACATCATTGAGCTTACAGGCCTACCCACTCCCGGAGAGCTGTTCGAACCTGATTGTCAACTCCACCGCAATGCACTGGAGATCATCTTCCATAAGCCAGAACCCAACATGAGCCAGATGTTGAGCATGATGAAGCCTCTGCCACATGACGCTGAATACCCAAAGGAGTTCTTTGTTGATGACTGAGGGAGTCCTGGATTAGGGGGTGTCCGGATGGCCGGACTATGACCTTTGGCCGGACTCCCGGACTATGAAGATACAAGATTGAAGACTTCGTCCTGTGTCCGGATGGGACTTTCCTTGGCGTGGAAGGCAAGCTTGGCGATACGATATGAAGATCTCCTCCCATTGTAACTGACTCTGTGTAACCCTAGCCCTCTCCGGTGTCTATATAAACCGGAGAGTTTTAGTCCGTAGGACGAACAACAATGATACCATAGGCTAGCTTCTAGGGTTTAGCCTCTCTGATCTCGTGGTAGATCCACTCTTGTACTACCCATATCATCAATATTAATCAAGCAGGAGTAGGGTTTTACCTCCATCGAGAGGGCCCGAACCTGGGTAAAAACATCGTGTCCCTTGTCTCATGTTACCATCCGCCTAGACGCACAGTTCGGGACCCCCTACCCGAGATCCGCCGGTTTTGACACCGACATTGGTGCTTTCATTGAGAGTTCCTCTGTGTCGTCACCTTTAGGCCCGATGGCTTCTTCGATCGTCAACCACGACACGGTCCAGGGTGAGACTTTTCTCCCCGGACAGATATTCGTATCCGGCGGCTTCGCACTGCGGGCCAACTCGCTTGGCCATCTGGAGCAGATCGAAAGCTACGCCCCTGGCCATCAGGTCAGGTTTGGAAGCTTAAATTACACGGCCGACATCCGCGGGGACTTGATCTTCGGCGGATTCGAGCCACAGCCGAGCATGCTGCACTGTCCCGATGGGCATGATCTAACTCTGCCGCCGGACAACGCCCAGAGTACCGCTCAGGTGTCCGCTTCGATCATCAGCTCAGAGCCGACTGCGCTAGGCGGGGATGGACGGTTGGACGCCACCCCGGGAGCCGCAATCTCTACGGCGATAGAGCCGAATACCAGCCTAGTCCTTTGCAAGGCCCGTGACTCCAAGGTGCCGGACTCTGTTCCGGACTCCGAATCTCCTGCACCCCTTCCGATCGAACTCGATTGGGCTCCGATCATGGAGTTCACCGCCGCGGACGTCTTTCAGCACTCGCCTTTTGGCGATATCCTGAACTCCCTAAAGTCTCTCTCTTTGTCAGGAGAGCCCTGGCCGGACTATGGTCAGCAGGGTTGGGATGCGGACGACGAAGAAATTCGAAACCCACCCACCACCCACTTTGTAGCCACTGTCGATGATCTAACCGACATGCTCAACTTCGACTCCGAAGACATCGACGGTATGGACGCCGATGAAGGAGACGACCAAGAACCAGCACCTATAGGGCACTGGAAGGCCACCTCGTCATACGATGTATACATGGTGGACACACCTAAAAGAAATGACAACGAGGATCAAAAGGGCGCAACCAGGGATCGCTCCCTCGAAAAACAATCAAAGCGGCGGCGTAAGCGCCACGCCAAGCCCCACCTCGACAAAGACCCAGCCATAAAGCAGGGCGAATCAATGGAAGACAAACATGCCATCGAGCAACCGTCCAAACAGGGCGGACAATCCGAACAACCCATCCTCGGGAAAGATAATAGTCCGGACGACCTCACACCGGACAAATTGCTGGAACATCAGAACCTCCACCAAAGGCTCGTTGCCACTGCACGTAGCCTGAAAAAGCAGAAGCGGAGGCTCAAAACAGCGGAAGATGCACTCAGGATCAGATGGGGCAAAGTACTCAATACCGCACACAAGTACGGCAACAGTCATCACACAAAGAGCTATCTGAAGCGGAAACTACTACCGGAATTTGATGAAGAGGTCATAGAGCCCCCACAGTCAAAAAATAAGGAAGCCACAAGGTCGGATAGACGACCCCATGATCGATCTCAATCGACAAAGGGCGCCGCACTCAATACGGCGTGCGATCCGCCCAAGGATTCGCATCAAAAAACTGGCCCAACCAGATCCATCTATGGGCCAAGAAAGCAAGCTCCAGTGAGCAATGCAATGCAAAAAATATCCGAACATCGCGGCACACCTACATACAGGGGCACCGCACATCCCCTATGTTTTACCGATGAGGTGCTGGATCATGAATTTCCAGCGGGATTCAAGCTCGTGAACATAGAAGCATACGACAGAACAACAGACCCTGGAGTCTGGATCGAGGATTATATCCTCCACATACACATGGCCAGAGGAGATGACCTCCAAGCCATAAAATACTTACCCCTTAAGCTCAAAGGGCCAGCCCGGCATTGGCTTAAAAGCCTTCCCGAAAACACCATGGGAAGTTGGGAAGCGCTCGAGGATGCTTTCCGGGCAAATTTTCAAGGGACCTATGTCCGACCTCCGGATGCAGATGATCTGAGTCATATAACTCAGCAGCCCGGAGAGTCAGCCCGGAAACTCTGGAACAGATTCCTTACTAAAAAGAATCAGATAGTCCACTGTCCGGACGCCGAGGCCCTAGCAGCTTTCAAACATAGCGTCCGAGACGAATGGCTTGCCAGACACCACGGCCAAGAAAAGACAAAAACAATGGCCGCATGAACAAGCCTCATGACCCGCTTTTGCGCAGGAGAGGATAGCTGGTTGGCAAGAAGCAGCACCAGCGACCCGAGCACATCCAAACTCAGAGATGGAAACGGGAAACCGCGCTGTAACAAAGAACAGCGCCGAATCAAGGATAGCAGCCCGATGAGCACGGCAGTCAACGCCGGATTCAAAAGCTCTCGGCAAAATCAGAAAAAGCCGCCACCCAAAGATGACAAGGACGAGCTATCTAACCTCAACAAAATCCTGGACAAAATATGTCAAATCCACAGTACTCCCAGGAGACCTGCAAACCATACCCACAGAGAATGTTGGGTCTTCAAGCAGTCTGGCAAACTCAACACCGAACACAAGGGGATCGACACACCAAGCGAGGATGACGACGCACCCCACAAGCAGGACACCGGAGAACAAAAGAAGTTCCCACAAGAAGTCAAAACAGTAAATTCACTTCAGATGACAAAAGGGAAAAACAAAACGACGCTTACGAAGACACGCGCCATATGGCCAGCCCCAGAAGAGCACCGCCACTGGTTGTTACAACCAATCACCTTTGATCATCAGGATTACTCCAGAGGAGCCCGGAACGCAGGCTGGACTGCCTTGGTCTTGAATCCGATTATTGACGGACTCCAATTTACAAAAGTCCTTATGGACGGCGGCAATGACTTAAACCTGTTATATCAGGACACAATCCGCAAACTAGGGGTAAACCCAGCTATAATCGCCATGGCAACACTTCCTTTCAAGGAGTCACGCCGGGTCCAGATACCCAGAGTATGGGTTCCCTTTCGTTAGAAGTCACGTTCGGCTCACCTGACAACTTCCGAAGCGAAAAGCTAACATTCCACATCGCCCCATTCGTAAGTCGCTATCAAGTGCTACTGGGACGCGAAGCTTTCGCCCGCTTTAACGCAATACTGCATTATGCATCCCTTACACTTAAAATGCCCGGCCCACGAGGCATCATCTCATTACAGGGGAATATCAATTGACCCCGAAAGTACGGGTAAAGGTGTGGCCGCCTGGACAGCCGCACACTAATCCAGCCCTACTATCCCGGACACGGCTAGACGAGTCCGGCGTAAACATACATAGGCTTAATAGCCGCATAACCCTGTACAAGGGGCTCCGCATGTTCACGCCAGGAGACAATACGGCTCAATTCTTGCTCCAACTATATTTTGTCTATTTTAATATAGATTTCTTGCACGCTTATTTTTCACTAAGTTCCTCTCTTTCGCAGACGAACATTGTGCTACGCCCGTCCAGGATACGGCACAATGGAGACACAGGCGCAGACGTGCAGTAGGGACCCGTTTCAAGGATTCTTTTCAGATTAAGACCCTGCGTAAACCTTTTTTACTGTCTCTTGTTGACAACATCCCCCGGTTTTCGCTATAACCGAGGCGGAGACTGGCGTCTTGGCATGTGGCCATGCAAGAATTTTGCGCGTACCTAGACACCAGGGGCTTTTTTAACCAAGGGCTCTATTTCGGCCCGTCTTCATAAAGACCGAATACCTTAGGGAGTGTTCGGCGTCGCGAGTTTGGCCTTATATGCATCAGCTCCGAATCATGTCTTTAGTCAAATGTTGGGTTTGCGCGGCTCCTGTGTTTTGCTGCCTTACGTTCCGTTATATCGGCTAACATGGCACCAGGAGAACTACTGCGATTGTGCCCCGGTTCGGCCAGGCGAGCACCTCAGTAGAGAAAGCCAAAAACTGACTGTCATGATACAGCGAGAGCCTGGTCAACCACTCGATGACTCTCGGAATCTTTAGGATTCCTCCGCATTAATGAAGGACCACTTCCCGGTCAGGCACACACGCGCCCCGAATTCGGGCGAGCGCGGTGCCTTTAGGGGCTATTGAGTAGCCCCAATGTCAAACTCCTATGGCTAAGTGAAAGTGATAAAACATTATAGTCCGGTTGCCTAGTTCGATGCGCTATCACCTCCTTTGTAGGACCAAGACGTTGGATTAAGTGTGAAAAGGTGCCTTTTTTGCGAACACCCCGCATTATATGCGTGGGGGCTGAAGCCAACGACTGCCATCTTTCAGGTTATATACACATATACATTAACGGCCGCACAGGAGGTATTATAATTCTTGCAAGCACAAGTATAAAAAGCTTTTATATTCTATTAAAATATTTCTTTTATAATAGCACATGCTATTCGAACACAACATCCTTCGAGCATTGCGCTTCTATTAAACGAGCGCCCGGGAGAACTTCCTCAAAGTAGTGCCTGGCAGGTACCCGGCCTTAGTCCGAATCCCAGGATGCAACAATACTGGCCTTCATATCTGCCCAGTATGTCTTGACACGGGCAAGAGCCATTTGTGCACCCTCTATGCACACCGACCTATTCATTGCATCAACATCCGGCACAGAACCAAGGAACTGCTGCACCAATCCAAAATAACTCTTCGGCTCTGGCTCTCCCGGCCACAAATGACTCGCAACATACTTCGTGGCGAGTCCGGATAACCTGTTCAGCTCCGCCCAGGCGGCCAAACGGTCGGATACAGAAAGTGGGCGTTCGGGATTGTGGAACTGCGACCAAAAAAGTTCTTCCAATTTATGGTCACCTCGACCTCAGAAGTGTTTGGTTGCATCTGCCGCACTCGCTGCCAAATCCAGATAAGTGTTTTCCGCACTCCACTGCCGGTCTAACGGAGCATACCTAGGATCCCCGAACTTCATCCGCAGCATATATGGCCTTCCAGCCGTGATATCTCCGATCTAACGCAGCTCCTCCTTCATAGCTCTCATTGCAGAGCGAGTATCCTTGGCCTCAGCAATGATCTTCTCAAGGTCCTTCTGAGCCGCCCTTTCTTGTTCGAGAAATTTACAGCGGTCGGCAGCATCCTTCAATTTTATAGCCATCTCGGCTATTACCTTCTTGCTCTGGCAGTGAGCAGCCTGTTCGGCTTTCAGCTCTTCAGCCGCCTTAACGGCAGCCGCATCACTTTTTCTTGCTTGCTCCTTGGCTCGGGCAAGTTCCGCCCGAAGGTTCTTCACGGCAGCAACACTATCTGCATTAAGCACATATATTGTAAGGCACGAGCATCGCACTCCTATTATCAGATGTCTGTGGAGCATACCTTGTGCCTCATCTAGCCGCTTATGTACAAGCGCGATGTCGGCATCCGCCACGTCAAGTTGCCGCATTAGTTCGGCAGATTCATCAGTCCGGCTAGCCACTGAACGCCTCGCCACCTTCATAAAAAGGTGACATTTTATACCTGGGGTTATGATCCTCTGTGCGCCATCACTCTTGACGACACACAGAGTCTCAGGGGCTACTATTTATACAGGGCGCATATTATATGCAGCTCTATCAAAAGCTACACCTTTTCACGTACCTCAAAGCCTGTCAGTAAACTCCTGGCGGCCTCGTACAATCCGCTTTCCGTGGATGAAATCCTTCCTATCACCGTGTTCATCAACATACTGTGTTCTTCTGAGACGAACGCTCGCCCGAGCAGATCCCCCAGCCTCTCCAACCGCGCACCAGAAGGCACCGAACTAGCCCGACGACCTTTTTCAGGATCCGGACTTGGAGAAACCCGCCGGGACGACACCTCGGGGTCGCCTGCCTCGTAAGTCGGTGTAGCTAGGGGAGGCGTTTCGCTCTCCATCATCTCCGGACAAAGATCCCCTGAAGACGAGCTCTGCTGAGAAGGGTTGAGATCCGAATTGCAAGGTAATATTTTGGTTATCTTCCTCAGAAATAAAACAGGGATGCTACTCATTTTTGAACCCCTCTCTTTACTTACGGCTCGGAGGAAAGCTGATCCCCTTGAGGGCGCAATGCGGCCGGGGCAGTCTCCGGCGCTGGATCCTCTGACGAACATTTCTTCCCCCGTTTTGAGGTCATCCCCTCCGGGTCTTCAGAGGCACTCCTTTTCTTTCCCAGGTTGGGGGGAGTCTCGATTCCTCCCTTCCTGACGGTCTCCTCCGTGGAGGCGGTAGCTCCTTGGTTCCCCTCTTCACCCTCTGCCGAAAGCATAATCTCCAGCATCCTGGTTAACACGGGATCCGGCGCGGTCTCAGGCAGGGGGGCTGGACACCTGATAAGCTTTGCCTTCGCTATCCACTCCTGTTCAAGGGATAGCTCTATTAAAGGGCAACTCTATGATGAAAATACGGATGGTGTGTCCAAATACGGGGCTACTTACCTTAGCATCTGGGCGATTGCAGCTCAGACCTGCATCCTCGGACAAGTCCAGACACCTTGCTTGTGATCCGAAGAACAATTTGTACATCCCCACGGGTGTCGCGCCCATAAAATGTTGGAGGACTCGCGGTCCCTCCGGATTAAATTCCCACAGGCGGAGAGGGCGACGTTTGTAGGGCAGCGTGCGGCGAATCAGCATAACTTGCGCCACTACAGTCAAGTTAATATCTCTTTCTAAGAGATCCCGAATGCGGTCCTGCAGTAGGGGCACGTCTTTGGATGGCCCCCATATAAGCCCTTCATTGACCCATGATGCTCGCCGTGGTGGGGGACCCGAGCGGAAAGCAGCTGGCGCCACCCATGTGGTGCCCCTGGGGGCTGTGATGTAAAACCAGTCCCGTTGCCATAAGCCGAACTCCTCTTGGAAAGTGCCCTCGGGCTAGGGAGCGCCGGCTATCTTGCTTATAATAGCTCCTCCGCCCTCAGCGTGCTGCCCTTTTATCATCTTCGGCTCCACCTTGAAGGTTCTGAGCCACAATCCGAAGTGAGGGGTGATATGGAGGAAGGCCTCACACATGACGATGAATGATGAAATTTGGAGGATGGACTCCGGAGCTAAGTCGTGAAATTCCAGTCCATAATAGAACATCAGCCCCCTCATGAAGGGATCAATCAGGAAGCCTAGCCCCCGAAGGAAGTGAGATGTGAACACCACGCTCTCACCGGGCTGGGGAGAAGGAATGGCCTGCCCTTGAGTAGGCAGCCTATGTGAGATTTCGCCGATTAGATACCTATCATCTCTCAGCTTTCGCACGTCTTCTTCCGTAATGGAGGAAGGCACCCACCGGCCTTGAAGGTCGGAGCCGGACATCCTCGAAGGTCCGAAGCGCCTAAAATTAGAGCTTTGAGTGTTGGAACTCGAGGCGAGGGACGGATTCGATTGGATTGAACAAGAAAGGAGTCGAGCCTTGGTCTCTTTATAAAGGGGTTGAATACCAAGAGCCCTCCCCGTAACCATTTGGGACTCGCTTTCAATTAGAGAATCATACCAAAAGGCGCGGTTGGGTTACCCACGCCTGTATTGATGAGAATCCCAGAATAAGGGGACACGATCTCTGCTTTGACAAGACGTGCCAAGGAAACCGCCTCGCTAAACACGCTGAGGTGGAACAGTAAAATGACTCGAATAAATGCTTGGCCGTGGCGTGACATCACGCTGCGAAATACGTCAGCAGATTAGATTTGTGCAGATATTATTCTCTCTACGGTGGTATGTGGAACTTATTTTTACAGAGCCGGACACTATCCTTGTGTTCAACATCTTCTATGAAGTATTCGGAGGAGGAACCCGCCTTGCAATGCCGAAGACAATTTGCGCGCCGGACTCGTCGTCATTGAAGCCTGGTTCAGGGGCTACTAAGGGAGTCCTGGATTAGGGGGTGTCCGGATGGCCGGACTATGACCTTTGGCCGGACTCCCGGACTATGAAGATACAAGATTGAAGACTTCGTCCTGTGTCCGGATGGGACTTTCCTTGGCATGGAAGGCAAGCTTGGTGATACAATATGAAGATATCCTCCCATTGTAACCGACTCTGTGTAACCCTAGCCCTCTCCGGTGTCTATATAAACCGGAGAGTTTAGTCCGTAGGACGAACAACAATGATACCATAGGCTGGCTTCTAGGGTTTAGCCTCTCTGATCTCGTGGTAGATCCACTCTTGTACTACCCATATCATCAATATTAATCAAGCAGGAGTAGGGTTTTACCTCCATCGAGAGGGCCCGAACCTGGGTAAAAACATCATGTCCCTTGTCTCCTGTTACCATCCGCCTAGACGCACAGTTCGGGACCCCCTACCCGAGATCCACCGGTTTTGACACCGACAATGACCTTGAGTATCTGCCTCGCACAATATATCACATCATCAGGCGGACTCTATGGCCTATCAAAGGGCATTCATCGACTGCAAAACTTGAAGGAGCCATGAAGACATTGGTCTTTTACATCCTCAATGGCATCAGCTTCAATACACAAGAATTCTTCCTCCGGCAACTGGCTGCGTCTGGATCTGACCTTTTTGGCCTGAAATTCTATGCTCCATGGGTCATGCGCCTGATCAAGCTACACTCTGCTATCAACTATCAGCCCTCTGCTCGCAATCATCTGATCTTTCTACCAGAGGTTGATATGTCAGTTGAAGCCATATACCCTGAGCCTGCCAAGAAGCCTCTTTGTCTTCAAAATGTTGAACACCAAAGCTTCACTCAGCCCATGGAAGGAGTCCAAGCAGTAACTTGTGTCTATCCAATGGCTGGGAACA
This sequence comes from Triticum aestivum, assembly GCF_018294505.1. NCBI lineage: Eukaryota > Viridiplantae > Streptophyta > Magnoliopsida > Poales > Poaceae > Triticum > Triticum aestivum. The sequence continues at coordinate 579,437,094 of NC_057795.1, forward strand.
CTCATCTGCCTCATCGTGCGCCAACTGAAGCTACTAAGAGCACAATTGCCCAAAGGCCTAAGAAGCGCTCTCGCGTCCTAAATGACTGAGAACTTCTTGTGGCACTGCACTAGAAACAAGACAAGCATCACTTTTGGCTCAAGCGACAGATGCAAAGCCTCTTGGTGGACGTCAATCGCATTCGAAATCTTGCCACCAAGAATGCCTTTGTCACTCACGAGACCTGTCGGCGATCATGGAAGAGTTTGACACTGCTCAGTGCTGAAGCAGATCCTCAAGACGATGGCTTCACTGAAAGATTCAAGTTTGACTCCACTCCTGCACGGAATGTTGTCCTACGTCGAACTCCATCCCTTGAAGACTCTGACTATTCTTCCTCCGCGGCAACTGTGAATGCCAAAGTGATCGATGATGAAGACGATGCTACTTCACCGCCCCCTACTTCTGCACGCATCGACACTGCACCAAGTTCGTCTACGCTGCCAAACAACAACGACAACCCAGCTGCTTCACCTACTCCTCATGGGGACGAGTAGATGCTCTATGTCTTCAAACATTTTTGGTCATTACTGACAAAAGGGGGAGAAGCATATGAGTTTGATAGTCTTCAAGCGGGTTCATATGGGCGGTTGCTTTATATTTTGCCTAGTGATTACAACTCTTGCTTTTGATACATTTCGTTCTTTGAGTTGTAACACTTAAACTCGATGGTCGTCTGCTACTTATTTGCTTTTCCATGTGTGATGATAACTTCCGCACTTAGATCATTCTGCAGACGTCCATTTTTCATTATGCATGTCACTCTCTTAGTTATATCATTTCATGCATGATGAATTATCTTCATAAGTTGAAGAGGATCTCCACAAGTACAACCTGCCATGTGCATTTGCATTCCAAAAGCAAATTACTTATATGCACATCTTCAGGGGGAGCCTTTGCCACTTATGAAGACAATATCCTATCCTTTACAATTTCACATACTTTATCCCCGTTGAAAACTTCAACCAGTTTGTCATCAATCACCAAAAAGGGGGAGATTGTAAGTGCATCTAGTGCCACCCCTAGTTGGTTTTGGAGTATTGACGACAAAGTTGGTTGAGGGACTAATGCGTTTGTGAGAATTGCAGGATAACGCAGGTAGTGTCCCTCATTGATTCGGTTTACCTACCAGAGATGACCCCTAAAAATGTATGAAGACATTGATGACAATGGTGGTATGTGAAGATATTCATATTGAAGACTATGACATGAGAAGACATTGAGTGAAGACTATGGAGCGCGAAGACTGTGTTGTTTCATTGTTCCCTTTTCTTCTTTGTTGAGTCATAGGAACCACCGTACTGTTAAGTGGGGTCCAAGTGAACAAAGTCAGAATGACTGAAGTGATGCTCAACCCAAATCCTATGTCTTCGAGCGAAGACAATGAGAGCAAATCTTATCCAGAGCTGGATGAGTCAGCTTTTCTTGTAGCCCAAGCAAAGTTGTCGTGTGTGTTTGAAATCTGACCGTTGGAACACGTGTCAGTTCCTTAGTGACCCAGGGTCATTTCGGACATATCAGGTTGGGTTGCCTTGTGGCTATAAATAGCCCACCCCCTACACCATAAATTGGTGGCTACTCAGAGTTAGTTCACGGCTTTTGTCGTTTGAGAGCAACCCACCTCGAAGCCTTTGAGAGAGAGAAATCCTTGCGAGGACAAAGCCCAAACACCCAGAGCCAAAGAGTGTTAGGCATCACTGAAGTCTTTCTGTTTGAGTGACCTGAAGACTTATTACACTTGAGGACTGTGTATCCTCCAGCCGGTTAGGCATCGTGTTCTGAGCATCCAAGAGTCATTGTGGATCGCCGGTGAACGAAGTCTGTGAAGGTTCGGAAGTCTACCTTGAAGACTTACCAGAGTGATTGGGCGAGGACTGTGTGTCCTTTGCTCAAGGGGAATAAGGTGAAGACGCGGTCTTTTGAGTTGAATCTCAGCCTCCCTAACCAGACGTACAGTTGTCACAGCAACTGGAACTGGTCCAACAAATCATGTGTCTTCAACAAGTGACTGGTTCTATCCTCTCCCTCCCTTTACTTTGAGTTTGTCTTCGTGAAGTCATTGCCTATTTGCCGTACCTGTTTGACTTCATTGCTTGACTACTATCATTGGTTGGCTTCATACTATCTTCCATCCTGATCCTTACTACCAAGCTGCTATTAGTCTTTGTACTTTCACATTATTGCATACTTGACTATGGCTTGTTTGTCGTAGTTTATCTTCCGCTGCATATCAATTAGGTCATTTCTATTGTTTGTCTTTGAAACTTCCACGTTTTGAAGACTTTGATAAAAATCGCCTATTCACCCCCCCTCTAGTCGATAACTAGCACTTTCAGTTCGTCCTAAATCTTCGGGCGAACAGTTTTTCACCACGACTATAAATATCCCCTCACCCCTTCCTCACTTCCTTTACTCTGCTCGACCGGTCTCTCTCTCTCTTGCTCGAGCTTCTCAAACACTTGCGCCGCCGCTACTCCATCATTGCTGGTGAGGAAGAGCTTCACTGCCTCAACCTTGTCACCGTCGTACTCGCGTCGGCCGCGGAAATCTTCACTCCGCCGCCGCCGTAGCCGTCTTCCTCCGCCGAGTTAGGGCGTGGAAGATCTACACCGATGAACTTCACTGTTCTACTTCACAGTTCGTCATGTTCTTCATCCAGGGTAATTAAAAGTTACTTTTACTACCCTCTTTTGATTCGAAATTTCACAACAAAATCTTTAAAGGTGTTTTATTCTTCAAATCCTCACACACAAAACACCTCACTAGTCATCTGTTCTTGATTCGTTTCTCTAAGCATCATTTTTCTTCAAGATTCCTCAATTGTGTGGATCCTCGATCTATACAACTCTGGAACCTAAGACAAAGAACGCTTAGTGAAATTCTTCAAGGCTCATCTAGTCAAATTTCCTCAAACTTGTTCTTTTTGAAAAACCTTCTGAGAACGCATATGACCTCTCCAAATTCCTCGCAACTATACTCTGTTCACAGGTACTCATGTCCGCTGTTGAATCACTAGGTTCTCATCAACTTAACTCATTTGCAGCGTTCCTCGAAGAAAAGTTGCACACTTCTTTAGAGAATTCGATTGTTCAAATTCCTCATCTGAAGAATATGGCTGACGGTAAGAAGCCGCAGAAAGGAGGAAAGAAGCCTGAGGTCATGACTGCTTTTGAAATACCTGAGGCCATCTATGCTGACTATTGCACACCTGATGAGGCTAAGTTCGGAAAGGAAAATAAAAATCAGCGCAAGATGCGCATACAGAAGATTGAAAGGAGATGGGCAAGAGAATGGAGGGAGTACAGATATGTAACTCCGAAGTATATGAAGAAATTCACACTAAATCCTCCATGCCCAAGAGCTCCATTGGCACCTGGCCAAGAAGCTGACCCCAGCAGCATCAAGCGTGGTGAGGATTTTCCTGAAGAATGGGCCAAGTGCCAAGCCAAGTTGGCGAGACAAGCCAAAGAAGCAGTGAGGAAATTCAATGAAGACTCTACTACTGCTACTGCCACTGAGGCCTCTGTCAAGCCTAGAAAATCAATGGCAAAGAAGCCCGCTCACAAGCCAAGTGCTTCACCAACTATGCCCTCACGGCCAAGTTCCTCAGCAAAGCCCTCACGGCCAGAATCTTCAAAGCCCTCACGGCCAGATTCTTCAAAGCCCTCGCGGCAAGTTCCTCCTGCTGCTCCTGCTCCTCCAAAGTCCTCAGCTGCTCCAGCAAAGTCCTCAACACCTGTACATCTGGCAATGTGCCAAAGGACAATAGGCATCTCTATTGCCTCTGGTGCCTTGGCAAGTTCCTCAGCTGCAACAAAATCTTCATCAGGCCCCACTCTACTGAAGACAAAGGCAACGGCTGGTCGAGGTCCTTGGCCAAGTCCGAAGAAGAAACATGTTGCCTTCCAAGTGCCATCTGACGATGAAGCTGATGATGATGAACTTGCAGAAATCATCAGAGACCAACAAGAAAGGGCCGCTAGAGCCAAAGGCACAAATGTGCCACTACTTTTGGATCCAAGGGCGATCCTTGATTACATTGATCTCTGGCACAAGGATCCAAATACTCCTATGCCTGATTTCAATTTGACTCCTAGTCAAAGTCACATGCTGACCCATTTCATCACTGAAGAGAAATGGAAATTTGAGAAGTCCAGGCAGATCAAGAAGGCTCAGTTCAGAAAGGAGAAGTTCCTGAAGAAAAACATTGTCAATATGACAACTGATGAACTCCTCAAGATCCAAGCTGAAATCAAAGCCCTCGGCGATGATTTCCATGCTTATTATGTTGATTGGCAAGGAGCCAAAGTCAGGTTTGTGAAACTGACTGAGAAATTCACCAATGTTGCAGCCCCATAGCAACAAGAAATTCCTCAAGCTGAAGCATCTGCTTAGCCAACTGAAGAACATGCTAGCACCGCTGATGACATTCAGGCTGCTGATGAAAATGCTAGTTCCAGGGCTGATGACTCCATTCCAGCCGCTGAAGAAATTGCCAGGGCATCCACTAGTGGTGCGCCTGAAGAAACTGAAGAAGTTAGGGCAACTGCAACAGTTGCGCCTGAAGAAAATCAACCAGATTCCTCAGCTCCTCCTGCGCCTACTCCAACTCCTACCCTTCCATCTGCATCAGATGTGAGGAAGACCAAGGCTGCAGAGCGAGCTGTAGTGAAGAAAATGAAAGCATCAACTGCTTCAAAATCTTCAGCTCCGAAGAAGATGAAGCCTCTGACAAGCTCGATTGAAAATCCAATTGATGTAGTTCCGATTTCCACCATGCCATCAAAGGACCTTGTTCCTTATGGTGAAGAATATGTGATCCCAAGCGGATCTGATGAAGAACCTCAATCTGCTGCTTCGTCAGAGCAGATTGATGAAGAAAATGAAGTGGATACAATCCCTTCAACGACTGTTGCTTCCTCGCCAATGCCTCAGTTCACAGCTGAAGAGGTTGGCGTTGAAGAAAATGAAGATGAAGACGTGAACATTGGCTGCACAACGCCCGTGATGAATGATGACTTTTGGGAAAGTCAGCACCCCAATTCTCCACTCTTCACTCCAATTTAACAAATACCTCAGTCCCCTGCACCAACCGTTCAAATGGGCTCTGAAAAAACTCATCACACCTCGTCTGTGCATGAAGACATTCCAGCCGCTAGTGCTGAAGAAACTACTGTTGCTGATCCTTTGAACACGCAGACTGCCACTGAAGAGGAACCAGAAATTCCTCAGCCTGAAGAACCTGAGATTGCGATTCCTGAGATTGTGATGCAACTCACTGACACTCCAGTGCCAAAGCCAACGAATCCATTCTCAAAGAAGCAAAAGTTCAAGGCTGAAGATTTCTTCAGCGAGCATGTATTCTTCACAGATTACAACCCCTATGATTCTGCTCGCATAAGGAAGAGGCGTTTCTGGACTGCTACTCAAGCCAATTTCTATTCCTCAGTATTGTTCAACAAAGACAAAGTCTTTGATCATGAACATATTCCTCATGTGGACATGGAGTCTCTGCCGTGCTTCGAGCCAGTCCTTAGTGTTCTTCACGATGCTGGATTGCTAAATTTCTGCACTGACATCTGTGATTGGAATGAAGAACTCATTCTTCAATTCTATGCAACGCTGCACATCACAGGAAACTCTAAAGATGTGAATTCATGGGTACTGGACTGGATGTCTGAAAATACTCACTACAAGGCAAAAGCTATTGAATTGCTTCATGTCTTACCACTCAGTCCACCCCTTGACGGTGCTCGTTGCGTCTACAGTGAACCTGAGCTTTCAAATCATTACGTGCACGTGCTGATGAAGCCTTTGAAGCCAAGGCAGGCTCCTCGAACCAAATTCCTCGTCAAGGAATTACTGTATGTGCCTCAGACTGTCTATCGCATTCTAACGAAGACAATGAGTCCTATCAAAGGCCACGACTCAAATGATGAAGAAGTCGTTGGCATCATGAAGAATATGCTTTTCAATACCATTCATGGCGTTCCCGTCAACTTCCATGATTTCTTCATGAGGACTCTGGCGAATATTGCTATGTCACCATTTGAGCTGAAACCTTATGCACCATGGATTATGAGATTCATCAGGACAAGGTCTTCACTCAATTACAAGGCTGATACTCTGAACCATGGCAGCTTCTTGCCTCCAATTGAAGTCCTCAAGCGGACATTTTCCTCAGCTGATGACAAAGGCAAGGCAACTATTGTGATAGATGAAGGCATTTGTCCATTGGATGGTCAATTCCGCAAGGCTGCATCCTACTCCACCAATGATGACTCTGCCACACATGATTCTGCCGCTAAGCAAAATCCTCAAGCCACATCACCCAGGGTGATGACTGATCATGAGTTACTCCTCAGTCTTCATCAGAAGGTTGATCGCAATCATAAATGGGTCAAGCATCAGTTTGGTTCAATTCTTCACAACATGACATCAACACACAATGCAGTGAAGAAAAACCACTACTACCTCCATGAAACCTTCAACCGTACCTGGGCTGTTCTATTTCATGTCTACAACGCTGAAGATCTGAAGAAAATGGGTCTCGAGGAAGAATTTGACTAGTCTGCACCTCCACCGAAGAAATTCAAGAAGGTCAAGGTTCCTTCCTTGGTGGCCAGCTCCTATTCTTCATTGCGCGACACTGATGAAAATGAAGACTTGGACGACACTGCGGCAGGCCCTACTACAACAACCGACCGCGACAACGCTGACGCTCCTCCGTCAACTTGATATTCTTCAGGGGCGTTAGTCCTCAGTTTTGATCCTTTTGGTCATTCGATGACAAAGGGGGAGAAATTTGAGTTAGTCTTCAAGCGGGTCTATAATATGGGCGTTTTCTTTCTAAGTTACAACTCTCGCTCTTCTGAAACTTTTATTGGATCGAGTTGTAATCTTAAACCCGATGGTGCTCTGATACTTTTGATGCACTGTGCTTTGATACTCTTGATACGTTATTCTGCATGCTTGTTCCTCATTAATATTATTGCACGCATGCTGAATTTCATCAGGCACCATATTTCATCATGCATTTCAAATTCTTCATATTATATGTCAAATGCGTGTATGAATTACAAGATATAGGGGGAGATCTCCATGATTCAACTCTTCAAAGTGTGCATTGCTTCAAAAGCAAATTCCTCACTATGCACATCTTCAGGGGGAGTTCTTCTATATCTTGCAATCAAATTCCTCAATATCAGTACTTACACTTCATATGTTTATCCCCGTTGAAAACTTAACCTATATTGTCATCAATCACCAAAAAGGGGGAGATTGTAAGTGCATCTAGTGCCCCTTAGTGATTTTGGTGTATTGAAGACTTATAGGTTAAGGGACTAATGTGTTTATGAGTGTACACAGGTCTATAAGTCTATGAGGAGTTTGATATTTACAGGGAAAGTCGACCCCTAAAAATGAATATCTTCTACTGAAGATTTTGGTATTCCTGAAGACTTTCATGAAGACTTTGAAAGTGAAGAAATTGGTGTATCCGTGAAGACTTGATAATCATGCGAGGAATATGAAGCTTGAAGACTTTCGTTTTCATAGTTTTGTTTTTCTCTTTCTTGAGTCATAGGAAACACCGTACTGTTAAAGGGGGTTGAGGAAATACTAAGGAAAAATTTCCATGTGATGCTCAACTCAAAATCTTAAACCTACCAAACCCTTCGAGTGAAGCCTTTGGAAATCTCATACAGTTCAGTCACTTTCTTTAGTGACAGAGACGAAGTTCTTCTGGTCGCTGAGGAATTTGTTCTGACTGAGGAGTTAGGAATTCGCCAGTGCGGATTGCCTACACAGTGAGGAACATGATAGCCCTGAGGAATTTGAGAGTCAAATTTCTGACCGTTGCTAAGCTGCGCGCCAGCTGTCCCAAAATATCTTATCCACCTAACGGTCATATCATTGAAGGGCATTTATGTCTTATCATGTCGGGCTGCTCCCTAGGCTATAAATAGCCCCCCCTACAACCACTAGCTGGTTGGCTGCTCCGAGAGAAAGTGACACTTGTCATTTGAGAGCAACCCATCCTCCGAGGACTTTGAGCGAAAATCATCGAGTGAGGAAAAACCCAAACCCAAACACCTACAAACCCCAAAGTGATTGAGCATCACTGAAGAGATTGATCCTGCGTGGATCCGACGCTTGTTACCTTTGAAGACTGTGCTTCTTCCAAACGGTTAGGCGTCATGGTCTAGAGCATCCAAGAGGAATTGTGGATCGCCGAGTGACCGAGTCTATGAAGGTTTGGAAGTCGCCTGAAGACTTACCACGAGTGATTGGACGAGGTCTGTGTGACCTTAGTTCAAGGAGAATACGGTGAGGACTTGGTGTCCTGAGCTGCGTGCTCAGCGACTGGGTGTCCGGGACTGTGTGTCCTCGAGTTTAAATACTTAGCTGCTCCAACCAGACATACAACTGAGACAGCAGTTGGAACTGGTCTACCAAATCATTGTCTTCACCAACCTTACTGGTTCTATTTCCTCAACTCTTTCATTTCCTCATTACTTTGTTGAGTGATTGTTCATATCTGTGTTTGAAGACTTTGACTGAAGACTTTCTCAATTTCCTCAGTTCAATTTCTTCAGTCTGTTTGTCTTCATCTTGTGTTATCCTGTGATTACGCTTTCTGTACTATGTGCTTGTCTTCATTTCATCATGATGACCATGCCTGTATTCTGCTAGGCTTACTTCTGAGTACTTATTCCGCTGCAAGTAGTTCTTCGCTAAGGAATTTCCTCACCGACAAATTCCTTAGTGAAGAATTCATAAAAATCGCCTATTCACCCCCCTCTAGTCGATATAACGCACTTTCACCACTGCTATTTTTTATGAAGGCATTTGTCCATTGGATGGTCAGTTTCGCAAAGCTGCATCTTATTCCACCAATGATGACTCTGCCACTCATGATTCTGCTGCCAATGCACCCAAGTCAAATCCTCAAGCCACTGCTCCTCGTGTGATGACTGACCGTGAGCTGCTTCTTAGTCTTCACCAGAAGGTGGATCGAAACCATAAATGGGTTAAGCGTCAGTAAGGTTCTATTCCTCCCAACATGACTGCTACACGTAATGCAGTGAATAAAAACCATTACTACCTCCATGAAGTCTTCGGTCGCACCTGGGCTATTCTGTCACATATATATGGTGAAGAAGATCTGAAGAAAATGGGTCTCAAGGAAGATTTTGACTGGTCTGCTCCTCCATCGAAGAAATACAAGAAGGTCAAGGTTCCTTCCTTGGTAGCCAGTTCATATTCTTCATCGCGCGACACGGACAAGTATGAAGACTTGGACGACACAGCGGCATGCCCTACAACGACACACGACCCCAACAACGCTGGCGCTCCTTCATCATCATGATATTCTTCAGGAGCATTAGTCCTCATTTTCACCCCTTTTGGTCATTCGATGACAAAGGGGGAGAAATTTGAGTTAGTCTTCAAGCGGGTCTATCTTATAAGGGCATTTTTTGCTGAGTTACAACTCTCGTTCTTCTGATGATTTTGCTGGATCGAGTTGTAAACTTAAACTCTATGGTGGCCTGATACTTTTGCTGAGTTCTTCTGCATGCTCATTCCTCATTTTCCTCATTAATGTCATTACACGCATGCTGAATTACATCAGTCACCACATTTCATCATGCATTTAAAATTCTTCATATTATATGTCAAATGCGTGTATGAATTACAAGATATAGGGGGATATCTCCATGATTTTACTCTTCAAGTGTGCATTGCTTCAAAAGCAAATTCCTCACTATGCACATCTTCAGGGGGAGTTCTTCTATATCTTGCAATCAAATTCCTCAATATCAGCATTTACACTTCATATGTTTATCCCCGTTGAAAACTTAACCTATATTGTTATCAATCACCAAAAAGGGGGAGATTGTAAGTGCATCTAGTGCCCCTTAGTGATTTTGGTGTATTGAAGACTTATAGGTTAAGGGACTGATGCGTTTGTGAGTGTACACAGGTCTATAAGTCTATGAGGAGTTTGATAATTACAGAGAAAGTCGACCCCTAAAAATGAAGTTCTTCAACTGAAGACTTTGTATTTCTGAAGACTTTCTGAAGACTTTGAAAGTGAAGAAATTGGTGTGACCTTGAAGACTTGGAATTCGTTCGAGGAACATGAAGCATGAAGACTTTTGTTTTCGTAGTTTCATTTTCTCTTTCTTGAGTCATATGAAACACCGTACTGTTAAAGGGGGTCGAGGAAATACTAAGGAAAAATTTCCATGCGATGCTCAACTCAAAATCCTACACCTACCAAACCCTTCGAGTGAAGCCATTGGAAATCTCATACATATCAGTCAATTTCTTCAGTAACAGAGATGAAGTTCTTCTGGTTGCTGAGGAATTTGTTCTGACTGAGGAGTTAGGAATTCGCCAGTGCGGATTGCCTACACAATGAGGAACATGATAGCCCTGAGGAATTTGAGAGTCAAAATTCCGCCCGTTGCTAGCTATGCTACGCGCCAGCTATCCCAAAATAACTACCCACCTAACAGTCATATCATTGAAGGACATTTATGTCTTATCATGTCGAGCTGCTCCCTAGGCTATAAATAGCCGCCCCCTACAACCACTAGCTGGTTGGATGCTCCGGGAGAAACTGACACTTGTCATTTGAGAGCATCCCATCCCCCGAGGACTTTGAGTGAAAATCATCGAGTGAGGAAAACCCAAACCCAAACACCTTCAAACCCAAAGTGATTGAGCATCACTAAAGAGATTGATCCTGCGTGGATCCGACGCTTGTTACCTTTGAAGATTGTGCTTCTTCCAGACGGTTAGGCGTCAAGGTCTAGAGCATCCAAGAGGAATTGTGGATTGCTGGGTGACTGAGTCTGTGAAGGTTTGGAAGTCACCTGAAGACTTACCACGAGTGATTGGGCGAGGTCTGTGTGACTTTAGCTCAAGGAGAATACGGTGAGGACTGTGTGTCTGGGACTATGTGTCCTCAGGTTTAAATACCTAGCCGCTCCAACCAGAAGTACAACTGAGATAGCAGTTGGAACTGGTCTACCAAATCATTGTCTTCACCAAGCTTACTAGTTTTATTTCCTCAACCCTTTCATTTCCTCATTACTGTGTTGTGGTCTTGTTCATATCTATTCGAGGACTCTGACTGAAGACTTTCTCAATTTCTTCAGTTCAGTTTCTTCAGTCTGTTTGTCCTCATCCTGTGTTATCATGTGTTTACGCTTTTTGTACTCTGTGCTTGTCTTCATTTCATCATGATGACTATGCTTGTGTTATGTTATGTTTGCTTTTGAGTACTTATTCCGCTGCAAGTAGTTCTTCGCTAAGGAATTTACTCACCAGAAAATTCCTCAGTGAAGAATTCATAAAAATCGCCTATTCACCCCCCTCTAGTCGATATAACGCACTTTCAGTATCCCTTGAGCCCTTCGAAGCTGCCCTTTAAGAACTCAAATCCACCGTGCACTGGCCCCATGGTGGGTGCCAACTGTCGTGGAAAGGTTACGACAGATGTCCTAGCAAAAGGACTTAGTCGTGGAGCCATCGCAACTAGGAAGCTTAAAGGGGTTAAACGGGACAAAGGACACGGGAGTTTATACTGGTTCGGCCCCTTGCGGTGAAGGTAAAAGCCTACGATCCAGTTTCGGTGGAATTGCTTATGTCTCGATTACCAGGGAGCGAATCCGCTTGACCTAGCTTTCGATCTGTTGTTTCTTGCCTTGAACCGCCGCCGGGTCATCCCTTTATATACAGAGGTCGATGCCCAGCAGCTTACAGAGTCCCGGCCGGCTCATAAACAGTGTCCGGCTCTGTGACTATCTAGTCTTGCCTTATAACTCAAGTCATACATATATGGCAGTTTATCTCTATGGGCCTTAAGCCGCCTTTGGGCCTTGGGCCCTTTAACTAAATCGCCATCTTCAAATATCTTCATGGGCTTCATGATGATGAATCGCCATGGGTATAACCCGACCCCTCCTGGGCAGGTCATACCTAATAGTTATATCCCCAACAATTTGAGAAACTGTTTCACTAGCTAAAATGTCATCCATTTACGAATGAAGATAGGGAGTACTAACTTTTGCTAGTGCTAGAAGAAAAAAGTTGGGCCCAAAGCCTATCTATGTTTTTCCTACTTATCCCTTCGTGTTGGACTGTAAACACTTAAGATTAGAACTCAAATTCATAGAGCTTAACTCATCAACACTAATGAGATTCCTCTAGTATGAATATGACTCATGAAAGACAAGGCCACCTTACAAGGTTAAGACTCGTAGGAGTACAAGACCTCGTCACAAAGGTGGACACAACATCAGGGGATGTGGCATGGCGGAAATGATGAGGGAACTCGACTACTAGACTTTCCTCATCGGATTCATACCAAGCATGATCTACGACCGACGATGCTTAGCTTTATCAGCTACGGGTTGCCCATGGGGTCAGGCTGCATCAACACAACCGCTGGCTCCATTTGGCCAATCTCCACCGGCGGTAGACTCAACAAACCATACCTCCTTTTAGCTCCTTGGGTGCATACAATTTATCCAACATGGGAATCAAAATCGAACCGGTCACAAAATTAGCCGAACCGCCCGACGATAAATGGTTATGGAAGATAAACACCTGGTTCATTTTGATTAGGAGCTTACGAGTAACAATAAAAAGGTTAGGGGGATATGTCAAAAACCTGATAGTTAGAGGGAATACTTTACTTTTCTGTCAAAGGCTCTAAGGCCATATATTAAATATTACAAGTCCTTACAAACACACCCTTACAGAAAAAATACATTCAAATTATTGGGGATGTGGAAGTCTTCTTCACCCTGCATCCACCGACGACGCGATGTGAGCATAACTCAATGTCGCCTCTGGGCCTCCACCTCAACGGGACAAACTTGTTTAAATCCAGGAGCTTGTAGAAGCAATGACAGGAAAATCGTTAATGCAGATGAGGAGACGTCGGTGACCGCGATCAGCGAAACAAGTTTCCGCCCTAGAGGGAAAAAACGCCGAAAAGATCCTATAGAAACTCCGATGACCAATAAAGCGATATGAATCCAAATGGATCGGGAGACCTGCTGGAGACATAGCTCCACACACCCACCGGTGCCGATGACAAGCACACCAATGAAAATGGGGAAAGGGCGAGGATGCCATTATTCATATACTAGGACATCACAACCGCCTCAAACTAGACACGAACACTCCCTAAAGAAACCAGAGACAAATCACCAATGCCACTGCATACCAGATTCGGGTTTGATGTCAAGCTCACCGCTTCCCACGACCATGCACCAACAACCACTTCTTCGGTGACCTAGCTAGACGGGGCCGCCATTGAACATCGTCATGTTGGATCACCACCAACGCCGCCGAGCATCGTTTGCCGACAACCGCACCTTGGCTACTCATCTCCGTCACCGACCCATGGCAGCCTACCAACTCCTCCAGAGTAGGCCCACCACGATCAGCAACCTCCCCGATGGCGCTGACTCTGTGCGGCCTTTTTCCCGGTGATGCACCCTGGTGACGGGGAGAAGGGGAGAAGACGGGGTGGTGGCTAGGGCTTCAGTCACCTGCCTTGACCCTCTCTCACGAAGTGTTTTCTAATGCATGCTAACGCGTAGTTAATATACTTATCTCCATGATTTCCGATGTACAAAGTTGTGTGACTAGACCTGGGTATTCCTCGGGTCGGCAGCCAAAACCTGAGCTCGGCCCGGCCCAAAACAACTAAACATTGCACTTTTCACATTAAAAATATATCATGTTAAGTATTTTGGGGGAATATATAAATATTGTCTGACAAAACCCTACTTTTGAGGCAAGTCAGGCTTTTGGGCCAAAACTGGAGCCCGAGCCCGACCCGACCCGACCCGACCCTTACGCTTCATGTTCAGGCCGGGCTGCCAATGGCCCTACAGCGAACCATTCGGCCCAGACACCGCGGCGAGCCGAGCCGGTGAATTTTCCCATCTCGGCTTCTAGCGAATCCATCTCCGGACCTTCTTCTCCATCCCTGCCTGCCTCATCGTGGACCGGCCGGTGAAGACGACGACGGTAGGAGCTCGCCCCACCACCACCCCCGACCAGGCGACTCAAATCCCAACCCCTCTTCACTCGACCGCCGCCCCAGCTCGAGCCCCACCTCGAATTCCCCTGCTGCCGCCGCTGCCGCTGTTTCCCCTTCTCCCCACCTGGTATGGCCGCGTGATCTGGCCAGGGTTTGGATGAAGGAACGGAAGCCGGCGGCCCCCTCTGCGTTGGCCCGGATCCTCGCCACCTGCGCGTCCCAGGTGCCGCTCGCTCGCTCGCTCCTCCACCCATTAATCCTCGCCGACAAGTGCGATGGTTCACTCGTTGTTACTGTAGCTACTAAGTAGTTGCCGTACCTGCTGCGGTCTTTGGGTTGCTGATACGCCAGAGCAGGATCGGGGATCAGATTTCCCTTGTAGTAGTAGTGGTAGTTTATTTTTGGTTAGCAGCAAGTGGTCACGGTGCTGGTGGTAGATTTGGGAGGTTTCCCCTTGCAGATTGGTTTGATGTTGCTGCTGGAAAGATCACGATGGGTGATAGGTTCCCGGTTGTAATTAGTGTCTCTTTGCTACTAGTTGTTATTATACCTGGTAGGTACGTACTTCGCGAAAGGTAGTTTGTTGCTACCGGATCATTGGAAGCCTGTTAAACGGTCTAATTTGACCCGTGTGGGTATCAGCTTAGTCCTGATTTTGGTTTTCGGCTATGGGGAGGATGTTTGCTGCTTAGTTGTTTGCTCCTCTGCCCTGGGTGATTATATTTAGGAAGTGCACTTCAATCTGTTAATTACCCCTAAATTTGTTGCTGCTGATTTTCATATGTTGTTACACTGAATCGAATAGCATGATATGAATGGTAGCTAAGTAGGAGTGAACTGGAAGTATCCATATACAATTCCCTTTTTTTTTTGAGAAACATAGTACAAATGTAGATGTTCACAGAGATGTGCATACACTCAACCCTATGAACGCACACACGCACGCACACCCTACCTTTATGAGCACTTCTGGGAAACTGAGCTAGCAAATGTTGAGATAGATGAAGTCACCACATGACCACAGGCACCTCTTAGTCGATGGGAACATCGTCTCCCATTGAATGAACATCGCCAAAAAGCCTGGAATAAGTTCAGGAAAATGCGAGCACCCATGCCAAGTATAGTACTTGAACCGGGTGGGTTGGTTCCACCACAAGGAACCTAATCATCTGAGCTACGCTCAGTTCGCCTCAAAGAAATGGTTTGACATTGAAAGGTTACGTAACTTGCTGTACTGGTGATACCATATGCAATTCAAATTGCTAGCGCCAACTGGCTTGGTGAAGATGAGTGAATACTCAATAACCTTATGATATGGTCTTTTTTTGTTTTATAATGTCGCGGGTGGTCTATTTATCAGCTATGCTATGCAGGCAAAAGATTATGGGAGATGCATAGCAGCAAAGGTCCCTGAGATTGAACATAATATGTGTTCTAAGGAGTTTCTAGCACTCAGAGCATGCATGCAAACTGCGGTAATGTTCCCATTACTAAGAAAATAGTTTGGTTGTATCAAATCGTACTGTTACAACTTTCACCTGTACAATTAAGCACCCAATTCAAATGGAAATGGCCTTTGGTTGTTCTAAATAAATCACTGTTTTCTTCTTGGCCAATAATCAACTTCTCTACCCATTTTTGTTCCTCCTCTTGTTTGTTTATTCTTTTTGTTCCACTGCTGCTGCGTACTCCGTCCATCTCCCCCCTATGACCATGTCATTTCCACCATCGCTGGCGGGGTTTTGGGGTGGATGGTGGCTCTCTGCACCTGTGGGCCTTAAAGGGATAACCGGTGGGGTCAGCATGCCGTCTGGGCATGTCAAGAACATCGGTGGGCAGATAATCTGGGAGAGAAGATGTTGGTGGTGGTTGATACTAGGAGGCAGATCCAGCGGTAATATAGCCGCGGCAACAGGGAAGATGGCGGGGGCAATGGTTAGATAGCGACTGCTGAGAGAGGGGGATGAGGTAACTGCTGGTGTTGGTGCTGGGGGGCAGGCCTCGTGACGCTAGAGCGACTCTTGTGATGTAGGGGGCAGCGGACCTTGGGGAATGGGTGGCAGTGAGGATGGGATGATTGGGAGGTGAGAGCAGGGTGAGAGAAGTCTAGAGAGTTGAGGGCTAATCTTGGTCCCATGGTCCAGAAATTTGACTGTTGGCCAATTGGAAACAGTTGACTGTCAGTGTGCAGTTCCTGAAATAATTTATTTTGTTGATTAATATACAGTCCCTAAATTAATTTATTTTTGTCAATTCATATACAGTGCTTACATTAATTTATTTTTTGTCCATTCATAGGCTTATGGATTTAAATTTGTATTTGGTTTCTAAAAGACTGCTTACAATCTGTGTAATCGTTTCATGCTTGAACGTGGATCTATCTTCCTGTCCTAACTTTCATTACTCTGCCCTCAAAGGTCAAGAATAAGGCTTGAAGTTCAAGGCGTCTGTAGTTTGGTGTGAACCACCTTTCAGTGTGATCAGTGTGCTCTCAGGTGAGTCTAGCTCTGTATTTTACGACTCAAAAGAAAATATGGATAGCATGGTGTTTTATAACCATGTAATAAGAAAAAGAGCTGTGCATCATGCTGACAGCAGCTCCCTTTTGTATCATGTTGGTAAACTGCAAGATCACTAATTGACTCGCTTGAAATAACAAATGAATTGTGCACAATCAGATGCAAGGAGGTTTGAGCAGCCCTGGTGCGCTCTCTCATGCTTATGTACAACATCCTCCGCTACGGTGTGACATTCCAGATATTAAGGGGCTATTCTATGATGATGCGAATAAGTTTCTTGTAGCCCCAACAGCTGATCGGGTATTTGAATATCTAATTAATTGACTTTACATTTCCGCTAGATACTTGGTTATCACAAAGTAAATTTGTTACATTGCTGCAGATATTATACTGGAAGATAGCTGCATCTACTCAATCTGGACCTCCAAACTCTGATCCAATTAATGAAGGCCCCATCTTATCAGTTCGATTTTCTCTGGATCAGAAAGCCATAGGGATTCAGCGATCCAGTCATGAGGTCGAGTTTAGAAATAGAGAAACAGGGGAAGGCTGTAGTAAGAAGTGCAGAGCAGATTCTGATACCATACTGGGATTTTTCTGGACCGACTGTCCCACTTGTGATGTCATAATTATAAAAACAAGGTTTGTAAAGGTTTTGCTGCTGCAATATAAATAACAGAAACTTTATATGTTCTGCATCCAAATATCCAATTAGCCTATTGTCACAGGCTCACAGCCACAGGAGCACTTGTAAGATGTTCTTATTTTGGGACTGACTTCATTCATATTTTAATTCTATGTAGAAGGAAGCTATCCTGTTCTTTGGTTCATTTTTTGTGAAATGTGTCTCTATTGCAGTGGGTTAGATCTGCTTGTCTATGAGCCTCAGTCAAATGCTCTTCGGTTAGTGGAGTCAAAAAAGTGCAGTGCCACCTGGTATCTTTACACTCACGAAAGCAGGTTGCTTCTTCTTGCATCTGGAATGCAATGTACGCTGTTCACTGGATATCAGGTAATGCATTATGCACCCATTGAAGATAACATACCCCAAAGAAACAACTCTGATGAGGATTGTTTTTATACATGTTGATTGGTATTTAACTTTTCTTAACCATGCTCATTCTGGTGGGCTGATGCTGTAGTTGCGCTTTAAACTTTAAAGCAGATTCTGAGCTGAGACATTTTAAAGTAATCTTTGTGTAGTAGAGTGCAGGCTTGGAACTTTATTTTGAACATACTTTCTATTTCCATTAAATTGACATTGGTCATTGATTTAACATCGAAACTGTATGCTAACTTTTATATATGGTTCTAACAGTTTTCTGCTGGTGGGATCGTCAAATTGCCTAAGTTTGAGATGGTGATGTCTAAATCCGAAGCAAATAACAAGCCTGTCCTAGCTGCTGCTGATGTTCACATTGTAACAGTGTATGCTTTCTGTCCCTCTTTTTTTTTTTTACAAATTTCACATAAATTCCAATAACATTTCCCAAATTTGGCAGGTATGGTAGGATTTACTGCTTGCAGCTGGATAGAGTCGGCATGGCATTGAACCTGTACCGGTTCTACCGTGATGCTGTTGTACAACAGGTTTGAACCTGTACCGATGTATTTATGTCCAATTTCTTTTCTTATCAAATAAATGCTACCGTGACTCAACTTTGTACTAACTTTAGTACAAAGTTGAGTCATCTATTTTGGAACGGAGGGAGTACATGTCATGTTCAGATAGTTTCTTTCCGAGTTAGGTGTCTGTTTCAGTTTGTAGATTCCGATAATAAGTTTCTGTTTCTGTCATGTCTGCAACATATTCTGCAATGACTTTAATTTAAGGTGATTAAGATTAAGGTGACAGGGATCTCTTGTGTTTTCATTATCTTGTGTAACTATCCACTTGCTGGTATGATTGCTGACGTGTGACTCACGGTGGTTGCCTGACTTGAGATAAAGAACAGAGAAGAGGCACAAGAGGAGGAGACGAGTTTTTTGTTTATTCATCAGCCGCCGATTCAATCACAGCTTGCAAGCCCTTGTAGCCAACCCAACACACCCTGACACATAGGCCTCACATGCACACCGTGCTGCGGCACCACTTTCCACCTTCACAACTCATGCTCCATAACAGGACACTCAAGGGAGAGCGTGAATGTACCAAAAAAGCGATGTACAATCCCCAACTCCCCTTTAATAGTAAAGACGAGGGTAACTGTTGGAATCATATATAGTTCTTATAAGGGCATGAAGAATAGACTGTAATGTAAGCTTACGTTACACGCTTCGATTCCAGTGTGTTGTTTTCTTCCCTAGAAAGCTGCGGTAGCTGGAGCTAAAGTTGACACAAGGTCTATGAGTTGTGCCTCAGTTTGACATCCTGGGCCTGGTTAGGTTGTAGGAAACTACTCGGTTTACATTAAACTGTAGGTCTGTTTACAGTTACATAATTTATAATTAAAATTTAACTGTTCATTTGTCCCTTGTAAGTAAACACTTGCGTTCCTGAAAAGTTATAAACTGCTCTAAGTTTGGCTGAAAAATGCCATATTGCTGCTTTTGGCCAAGTTAAAATGAGAGATTTAAGGAGTGTCTTAGTTGGTGATCACAAAACCGATTAGTCTGGTCTAGGTTCTGAAATCCCTGTTGGGGAATGTTCTTCTATTTCGTCTGTCAAGAAAAACCGTAGTCCCCTAACTCACAGCTTGTTATTTCAGGGTACTCTCCCAGTATATTCAAGCAGAATTGCAGTTAGTGCAGTTGACAATATAATCATGGTCCATCAAATTGATGCAAAAGTTGTGATACTTTACGATGTATTTATGGATTCTTACGCACCAATATCTGCACCACTTCCACTGCTTGTGAGAGGACTGGCCAGCAATAGTAAGCAAGCAGCACAACCTGCAGATCAGCAATCAAGTGCATATGGCGGGACTTTATATGGAGAAGGTTGGAACTTTCTCATTCCTGACCTCATCTGTGATGCTGAGAATGGGCTACTCTGGAAACTTCATTTAGATCTGGAGGTAAGGAATCGTCAATGGATTATTCCTTGATTAATTCATCCTCAACACAAATACAATTTTCCTGACATGAGTAGCTTGAAATCTAGGCTATTGCTGCTAGTACTTCTGATGCTCCTTCGATTTTGGAATTCCTTCAGAGACGAAAGTCTGACCTGAGTATGGTAAAATACGATTTCACTACTTCGTGATAGTTCAGTTTTCGCCATCTATTACCATTGTCATAATATTTCTTATTGAAACTTATGGTTCAGGTTAAGACACTAAGCCTTGCTATAGTTCGAACAACCATCTTGGAAAGGAGGCCAATAACTTTGGTTGCAAAGGCAATGGATATCATTCTTGATTCATACTCTCGTTCGATGAAAATGGTAGGCGGTGCTGCTGGGGTTAGGAGGACGTCTGAGCAAAACCAACAGTCAAGTTTTCAGCCTGTTGAGGACTCCCGTGTGGTTTCTCAGGAACCTCCTGGAACCATGATTGGACCTGTTATCAACACTGATTCAGTAAGTGGGGTTGAGAGTAGACAGTCACAGTCAAATTCAGGAGTTGAGCATGGAATTGCTAACCTGGCAGCACATGTAGATAGGTCATCTTTAAACACATCCTCTGATTCTGACGGTATTGCCAATACATCGAGAGCGGTAAGTCAGGCAACATCAAGCTCCCTGATATCTGACGCCACTGGCAAAAGACCGCAGTTTGTAGGCGAGGATAGCCAACCATTGGCTTCTGGTACATCAATGCAGCATGGAACACATGTTGCTAGTGTGGCAATTTCACCAATTGAAATGGTCCAGTCCGTCTTTGTGCTTGTTGAAGATGAAATGATGGGTGATCCTGCATACCTTATTGCTGTCATCATGGAGTTTTTACGAAGGTACTTTTAGTTTTCTTTAAAATTAATTTAGAAGCAACAAAGAAAAGGAACACTAAGTATTGTCCTGTTTGTGTACAGCCTGTCAAAAGCTGGGCTGAAGGCTCCTCCTGACCTTTATGTCATGATGACTGCTTTGCTGGCCTGCAGCAACCGTTATGCTGAAATAGCACTGTTTGTATCGAACAAGGTCAGTATGTTATTCCAACACCATTATTAATGATCAATGTGGCAATTACCATTAAGTAGTCTAGCACAATCAATCATGATGTTGTATCTAAGGTCAATTTGTTATTCCGACACCACTGTTAATGATCAGTTGGCGATTACCATTAACTAGACTAGCACAATCGATCATGTCGTGTGTGCTGGTGGTTAAATATATTACCTTTTTTTCATTATTTCAACATCATTATTAATGATCTGTGCGGCAATTATGATTATAATGTCAGGCGTGCTGATGGTTAAATATATTACTGTTTTGCGAAGGAAATTGGAATCACTATATCGTAAGTAGGGTTAAATATGTTGACGAGTATGATTCCAAACAAACTGTTACCTTTCACATGCCTTAAATTTGTATGAATAGTGTCCAATCAAACAACCTTTTTCATCCATCATTGGATGAAAACTATATGAACTAGATGATACCCCGCACATTGTTGTGGGAATGTTTTGCAATATATTTTAATGAGATTTGGTTGTATGGAACATGAATATTTGGAGTAATAATATGACAACTAAAAATTAAAATACAAATGATTTATTGTGTTTGATTATTGTTTAGTTGTAAAATATTTATTAAATTTGAATAAAATAAAAAATCGCATGCATGTTTGCATGTTGAGGTAGCTTTTACTTACGCATGGGTGCATGTTGAGGTGGGCCTTTTCCCATGCATGTTGAATGATGAGGTGGCATTCTTGCATGTTGATAGAAATAGAAATAGGTTAGTGGGGGCTAGCTATTTAGATATAGAAGATAATGTCCAATCCAACATGATTGGAAACGAGCAGAAGCCATTCACTTCTGAAGGAAATACATATGTCAACTGTACTTTGCAGTTTCCTTTAAGTAGTACTATTAGTCTTTGAATATTGTTTATGTAAAGTTTCAGTTGAGGCTTGTCTCTAGTAGCATTGAGTATTGTTGAATCTGAGCCTGCATCTGACTCGTCTGATGACACCCCCCTGTAATTGAGCTTCGATCGACAGGCCTCTAATTGAGCCCATCAGTTCATTGCACAGATGGAGATTCATCGTGGCCATCAGATTTTGTTAGCATGAATCACTATGCTTTTATGCTTGCACGCTGCAGTGACTTTTGAGAGTTTCTACCAAAAAAAAAATTGACCTTTTCCATGTAAAAGAACAAAACAAATTGACCACTATCAACTCCCTAAGAATGTGGCCAAGAAGTATGGTTTCATTTTGGCGATGCACCAATTCCTGCAGATCCTAGAGCCGTCCAGGGAACTCGCAATGCAGCTCATTGAACTGGGTCGACAGCATTCACTGACAAGGAAGCTGGGAGTCGACATGCTCCGGGAGAGGTGCCTGCACCATGACTACGTGGCTGCATTACTCCAAGACGGGTACTACCTGGAGGCTCTACGCTATGCTCGAAAATACAAGGTATTCGCCTACCCTACTGATGCTATGTTATCTTTTTGGGTGCTTCTCATTGCTGCTTCCATGTGTCGATTTGAAAACAACTAGTTATTGTTGAGTGCTTCTCATTTCTGTTTCCACCCATGTATCAACTTGGAAACAACTAATTAGGAAGTGTTATTGTATACGTTGCAACTTACTACAACCAAGTTTGTTACTCTCTGAGTTGCTGATTGTCTGAAAATCGGTGCTCAAGTTAGTCCATCCTGACTTTGTCCGAATGCTTTGTTCCAACGGGATGTTGCTGACATGACGATTGGTTCAGGTTATCACCGTGCAGCCTTCCCTGTTTTTGGAGGAAGCCGTGGCCAAGAACAGCACGCCAAACCTTGCCGCCGTGCTGAGCTTTTTTGCTGAGCTCACGCCGAGCTTCAAGACGACGTCGGACTATAGCAGATATCGGCACATACTGTCGGAAATGGTCTGAACTATGCATCGTTATTCCGCGGAACGACTCTCTTTTTGATGCTCTTGAGGTTTGGAGGAAGCGTGTAATAATTGATGACTTTGTTCACCCTGTTTAAAAGATTTCTATGCTTGTACTCCGAAGTCATCGTTAACGGTCTCGGTTGCTTTGAGTGGATTTGCTGATTTGGCTTGGCTTTGGTAGCTCGCCTAAAAATTGGTTATAAAATACAAGAGCTGACAACGAGTCAATTTCGAGCAGACCTGAAAAGTTTGGTATAAAATACATAATATATCACGATGCATATTTTCATATTGTATATAGTTGGTATTGTAGATATAAATAATTTTCTTTAGACTTTGTCAAAGTTTGTAAGTTTGATTTCTCAAAAAATCTAGGTGTTTGGCTCAAGCGCAAGGGACAATTACATTTTTACCCCTAGTTAGTTCCTACCCATGGTTTTGCCCGTATTTTTCGAGCTTGCTCAGTTTTGCCCTTACTTTTTCATCGAGGTCCCTTGAATGCCCCTTGACCGTTTGGCCAAAACTTTAAAAAATCATAACTAATTCATAAGAACTTAGAAAAATGCAAATAAGATATCAAAATGTTCAGATAAACATTATCTTTATGGGCATATCATTTGCATTCAGACAAAAGCTTTGTTTAAACTACCTGAGCTAATTAATGTTATTAACATGATTAAAAATAAATAGGTATAAACAATATTTTTTTCATGAATAAAAATCATATGCAAATGTAGGTGATGTTTTCTGAACATCATGGTAACTTATTTATATTTTTCTGAGTTTGTATCAACTTGTTATGAATGTTCTAACGACTTTAACCATTATTTGGAAACTTCATAACAAGTTGATACGAACTCAGGAAAATGCAAATAAGGTATCAGGATGTTCAGAAAACATCACCTACATTTGCATATAATTTTTATTCACGACAAAATATTGTTTATACTTATTTATTTTTAATAATGTTAATAACATTAATTACCTCGGGTAGTTTAAACGATGCTTTTGTCTTGAATGCAAATGATATGCCCATAAAGGTAATGTTTATCTGAACATTTTGATATCTTATTTGCATTTTTCTGAATTCATATGAATTAGTTATGAATTTTCAAAGTTTTGGTCAAAGGGCATTCGAGAGACCTCGACGGAAAAAGTAAGGGAAAAACTGAGCAAGCTCGAAAAGTAAGGGCAAAACCCGTGGGTAGGAACCAACTAGGGGTAAGAATGCAATTGTCCCTAAGCGCAATGGAATGACGTTGGGACTGTAGACGTGAACGAATAAAACTCAAACTTGGACCGCAACGTCATCAATTCGTCTCCAGAAAAGAAAAAAGCTAACAAATCTCAAAGCAGCAGCCACGGCAGGGCTCTCTCTGGGTCTGGCATGATCGTGATTGCTGATGCAGTGGGAAGGCTAGCGGCCCACGGGCACCAGGGGTTGGTCGGCGACCGCGGCAAGCAGCACGCCCGGCGGCGACACCCTGTAGATGCGGTCGTCGCCGATGAACTCCTCTAAGAACAGGAACGACGGGCACCTCACGTTGCTGAGGATCGAGGGGAGGCAGAGGGGGACTCGAAGGGGAACAAGAAGGCGGCGACGCTAGGCTCGTGGAGGCGGCCAGGCCAGCGGCGCTGGGCTCGGGGAGGCGGTGATGTTGCATGACGAAGAGGAGGGAGTCGGGGAGGGGGGAGGGGGGAGGGGGGAAGGAGGGCTCGTTGAGTCGTGGGGGTAAGGGAACCCTTACCGATGGGTATACCTGGGCATACTTCAGGTGTTGGGGAACATAGCAGAAATTCAAAATTTTCTACGCATCACCAAGATCAATCTATGGAGTGACTAGCAACGAGAGAGAGGGGGGTGCATCTTCATACCCCTGAAGATCGCGATACGGAAGCGTTGCAAGAACGCGGATGAAGGAGTCCTACTCGTAGCGATTCAGATCGTGGTTGATTCCGATCTAAGCACTGAACAACGGCGCCTCCGCGTTCAACACACGTACAGCCCGGGGACGTCTCCTCCTTCTTGATTCAGCAAGGAGAGAGGAGAAGTTGAGGGAGAGCTCCGGCAGCACGATGGCGTGGTGGTGGAGCTGGTGGTATTTCTGCAGGGCTTCGCCAAGCTCTACGGAGGAGGAGGAGGTGTTGGAGAGGGAGAGGGCTGCACCAAGGGGATTAGTAAAGTGTTTACTATGCATTAGACTGATAAGAGAGGGATCCAGAAGAACGCCTGTCATATGATGAAAGGTGAATAAAACAACAACTTAAAGAGAAAGGAAGTGTCCAAAGGGTGTTAGTGTGACTTACACGCCTAGGAAGTCCGGGGCTAAAGCCACTCTTAAGTTGGGTGCTTCTTTTGCGAGTAGGAGAAATACTAAAAGTTAAACTGTTAGAGGTATAAAGGCAGAAGAAAGATGACTGGAATATCCAGCTCATGTATGAATGTCATACAAGTTTTTGATGTATAGTAGGCTGGTCAAAGATATAGTTCTTGGGAATTATGGTTAAACATGTTAATCACTAATTCTTGGGTATTGTGAGTTAATCACAAAGATACTCGCTCGATTGCATTCTGTTACGAATCAATGTAAGAGCTACTATGGCCTAAAAGGCTAGCCAGGAATGAGGTTAAGGTATACACAGGGAACATAGTAAATGTTACTATACCTTCAATCGGTGTATTGACGTCTATATTTATTTTCATAATTCATTTAGAGTTTTACAAACTCTAGCCCATTGCATAAGGTATCTTGCAAGAAGGTTGTTCATAAGAGAACTTTTTATGTTCGATGTTATGAATAACACAAGGGCCATAGTTTCATTATGAATGAGATGTATATTATGAATATTGATAATAATACAATACCTCTGGGTTTACTTTCATAATTCATTTTAGAGTTTCATACACTCTAGCCCATTGCACAATGTTTGTTGCAAAAGAGTTGTTCATAAAAACAACAATTGTTGTTCAGTATTATGAATAACATGAAGGGCCGTGCTTCCATCCAATATGGGACGTATGTTATGAATATTGATGGTAATATGATACATCCATAACACTAACGCTAAATGTCGCAAGACTAAAAGAATACCACACAAGTGTGGCACTACATTTGGTCACATTGGAGAAACCCGCATGGAAAATTCTATTATGATGGATTTTGAAGTCTTTTTGATTTTGAATCATCTGACACTTGCAACTTTACTTCGAAAAGTGAAGTGACTAAAATACCGTTCACAGGCCATAAGGAACGAACAACAAACTTATTAGTGATCATACATTTGATGTGTGTAGTCCGATAAGTGTTGTTAGTAGTGGATTTATTTATCTTCAGAAATGACTCAAGTAGATATATGGATATTTACTTGATGAGACGTAAGTCTGGATCTTTTGAAATCATTCGAAAGGTTTTCAAAAATGAAGTAGAAGTTACTGTAATAAGAAAATTATGTTTCTGCAATTTGATTGCACAAAGGAATATTTGAGTTACATGTTTAGCAAATGTTTGATGAGTTGTGAAAGGGGTTTCATAACTTGCACCTCCCGGAACACCACTGCAAGTGAAAAGTCCTTGGAGATGTAGTCTAACCATTTATGACATGGTAAGGTCAAAGAAGACATAAATAAATTTGCCATATCCCTTTTAAAGTGATGCTTTAGAGACTGTGGCTTTTACACTGAAAAGAGCTACATCGGGTCTGTTGAAATGAAGCAATGGTATGGTACACCCAACCATGTTATATATTTTCTTAACATTTGGAATATGGGGCTTGTGTAAAAGGTTACAAACCTATTCCAAATCAGACAAGTGCTACTTTGTAGGTTATCCAAATTATTGGGTTTTCCCCCACCACTATACCGAGGCAAAAAGTTTTGCCATAAAGAACGGTGTGATTTTGAAGAAAATTGTTCTTTCAAAAAGGTGAGTGGGAGAATAGTGCAACTCGACGAGATATACAATATCTTCGTCATCATATCAAAGGAAAGAGACCTTGGAAGTAATTCCAGAGTTTCCTACTACGACTGATATGGAAGTCTCTACAATAAAATGTATGAACTTCGGTCGAACTTGCAGCTGAACCACGTAGGCAAGGCTCGTGCAAACTTCTCAGGTGCGCAAACGAGATATTGTTGTAAGAAAACTTATACCTACGATACACAAGGAAGCGTTGATGGTCCCTGACTCCGAAATTGGCTAAATGCCAATACAACCCGAGTTAGTTTCCATATAAGTGATTCAAGATTAAAACCTTGATACACCTTTCGGAAGACTTAGAGTCTAACGAATATTTATGGAACTTAAAACTGATACGGATAAAAATGTTTTATCCATAAAGCTCGACTTGTTGAAATAACAAGTTCAAGAGTTGACTATGATGAGGTTGTTTTCATCGTAGCGATGCTTAAAGTCGGTTCGGGTTGAACTAGCAATTAATACATATTTCAATCATGAGATATGAAACATGGATGAAAATAGGATTTCCATTTGATGGAAATGAAACCAAGGACTTGCATGTGTTACAGTCCAAGGCATTTTGTCTATCCAGAGGATGCTAGTAAGGGTGCAAACTTCAGAGTTCCAGCGATGGACAGAAGAGAGCAAAATGGAGTTGGAATCTTCATGCTTTGATGAAATGGTCAAAGGGGTTTGACTTCGTCAATGGGTAACAAAGATGCTTGTAATTCAAGAAAGTAAGTGGGAGCCTAATAATATTTCTAAAAACCTTGTGTGCTTGACACATTGTTAATTGGAAATAAATTTCTTGACACGAATTAGGACTTCATTTGAAAATAGTTTTTTGATGAAGTGCTTAGGCTAAATAGCCTCAATATTATAATGATCTATGGAGATAGATTTACCTAATAGGGCTAAGCAATGAATACATACTGACAAGGTGCTAAAACCTTTTTAGCATTTAAAACCGCCAAGGAGTGATTCTTGCCGGAGTCACATGGAAGAGTTTTTTGCAAGACTCGGTGTCCCAAAACACTGATGAGCAAAATACATGATGCAGATTCCACACACTTTTGTGTTTGGATTAATCATGTATTCCATGGTATGTAAAACAACCAGATATGTCCGATACTCCCAAGGTTTTGCGAGTATGGATACTAAAGTGATCAAAGTATTGATCGTGGGACAACAGTGAAAGATGTCATTGAGTACTAGAGTAAGTACTGATGATATGTTTTCTCGCAAGCGGAGATCATGAAGAGTTCGTTGTAAAATGTTACATTGATACAGTCTTCATCTTTTCTCCATGCGATTTTCGATTTAAGTTAAGGGTTTTGTGTAATACACAATATGGTGGCACAGTTAGTTGGAAATTGTTCCAAACAAGTTACTGTGGCGAATTCTATAACAGAGGCGGAGTATGTTGCCGCTTAAGAAGCGACAAACAAGATGTTGAATCATATAGTTCATTCAAGAACTTACGTATGGTTCCAAGAAGGCTTTGGTCAATGGGACACTATTGCAGATAGTTGCTCCATAGCTCAGTCTGAGGAATCAGGTTGCAACCAATGATTCACATATATATATAAAGCCAAGTCCACACAAAATATGAATTTTTTGAAAGCGTGAAAACGCGAGGATATACAGAGATACACACGGAGTTGAAGTCGTCAGTTCCGTTGGACATCAGGCTATACCACAATCGAAGCATATTTACACCGATGTGCCACAGGTGTGAAGTGCATTAGCATTAAACTAGATTATTGACTCTAGTGCAAGTGGGAGTCTGTAGGAGATATGCCCTAGAGGCAATAATAAATGCTATTATTTATCTCCAAGTTCATAATTATGTTTATGTTCCATGCTATAACTGTTGTGGTTCCCGAGCCCATATATCCATAAAGGCTCTGGGAAAACCCATGTGCACGTGTGGAATAATAAACGGTAAAATGTATTCCTAGTCATGCCTCTAAGACTAGCTCAAGTGTTGCATGATGATTATGTTTTCCCAATCATGGGCATGTCTATGCCAGCAACTTTGAGGGCACAATGTTAAGAGAACATTTGTGTTGAATCGACCTGGATTGATGTTATGCTATGAGATTTATTCATCACAAGTTAATGGTAAATAACACAGAGATGGTTACTGTTTGCATGATTCCTTAGACCATGAGAGTATCGAGTTTCTTCATGCTTGCTTCATGAACTTTAGGGTTTGTTAAACGTCATCCGTAAATGGGTGGCTATTACGGCGGCTTACGAGTTCATGGAGAAAGTATGTCAAGTAACTTGATAGCTCAAGATTGGGATTTGCTCCTCCGACGATGGAGAGATATCTCTGGACCCTCTCGGTGTTACGGTATCCATCATCGTCTGGCCAGACACTTTGTGATTTGATCACGGGGATGATGGAACACGGTAACGAGAAAAGAGAACAATAACGGTAACGAGGTAACTAGCATAGTGGACAAGTTATTGATCCACGGGAATGCCAACATGTCTCACCTCGGGTATTTGTAACATATCACGAAGCAACAGGAATAGCACACGGCAACTGGAGGTTCACTCGAATATTCATTCGTGTGGGTATAGGGGTCAATATGGGTGTCCACGGCTCCGATGTTGATCATTGATCAGAAAGGGTTCCGGTCATGTCTATACTTCACCGAACCTATAGGGTCACACGCTTAAGGGTCATCTATCTGCTAAATACTAGACAAGGAGTCTGAGAGAAAATCACCGAAAAAGTTTCGGACATCGGAAAAGTTTCGGACATCGGAAAAGGTTCCGCAGAGAGAGGTCATCGGATGAGTTTCGATGAAACTGAAAAGTTGTTTCAGGGGATACCATTAAGTCAAATTGGTTTCGGCACATGCCTGATAATTCTTGGAGGGTGCGAGAATCATTCTGGAAGCTTTCTGGAATTTTCCGGGATAATAACCGGATATGCTCCGAAGCTGCCGGAACCACTTCAGATGCTTTTCGCAGATGAAAATCACTAAACCGGAATTGTTTTGGAACGTGTTGAAGATTATTTTGGTGGATACTGGAAATGTTCTAAGCCCACATAATATTTTCAGTTCAAACGAACGCTAAAAAATGTCGTCGTGAATAGTGAAAGTACTTTTTGGGATATTTATGGAAAGCCACCTTTTGGGGCTTTTCCCAAAAGGCTTCTAGAAGGACTTGGGGATCAAGGAACCCCCTTTGGGGGGCCCCCATGAAGGTGGGACGTTGGAGGGTGCAGCTCCTCCATGGGGCTCCACTTGTCATTCCTTTATGCCTTTTATACCCTTTGTGTGTGACATAAAGTGGGGGCACTTTTGGTATTTCAGAATACCCATCCTACCCCTTGGTTTCCTTATAAATAGGAGGTGAGGGGGCTGCCCAAACCTCATCCCTTTGCTCTCATACAAGTGCCATGCAATGATCTGGCTTCTTCTCTCCCTCCCAGCGAAATAGTTTCGTAGAGCCGAAAGGCTGTCTGGGTTCCGGCAGGAACTAGTTCTGGACGGCGAAGCCCTGCCGGATAGATGACACCGTCTGTGTGCAACTCTGTAGAGAGATCGTAGTTTCGGTCTTAGTTCGAGAGTGCCTCCCGAAGGGCTGTCCGAGTGACCGTCCGAGTTTTGAGGGTCCCCCCGAAGGGCTGTCTGCGACACCGTCTGGGGGGGCTGTTCGACCGCCTCCCGGAGGGCTGTCTGAGGAGCAGATGAGGGTATAAATCCTCGTGGTTGGGAGGTTGTAAATCCTAGCTGCGGGGATCTGCACCGCCGATCGTCATCGACTCTACTTCCCGCTGCGCTATGAGTCGGTAACGAAAAAGATCAAACCATGTATGCAGTCTCCATAGTGGTCCTGGGCTAGTGCGTAGGTCGGAAATTTTTTGTTTTCTGCTGCATTACCCTACATCCGGAGTTCCTCGTCACGTCCGGGATCTTATCCGGGACTCCGAACAACCTTCGGTAACCACATACTATTTCCCATAACAACTCTAGCGTCACCGAACCTTAAGTGCGTAGACCCTACGGGTTCGGGAACCATGCAGACATGACCGAGACGTTCTCCGGCCAATAACCAACAGCGGGATCTGGATACCCATGTTGGCTCCCACATGTTCCACGATGATCTCATCGGATGAATCACAATGTCGGGGATTCAAGCAATCCTGTATACAATTCCCTTTGTCAATCGGTACGTTACTTGCCCGAGATTCGATCGTCGGTATCCCAATACCTTATTCAATCTCGTTACCGGCAAGTCACTTTACTCGTTCCGTAATGCATGATCCCGTGACTAACTACTTAGTCACATTGAGCTCATTATGCTGATGCATTACCGAGTGGGCCCAGAGATACCTCTCTGTCACACGGAGTGACAAATCCCAATCTCAATTCGTGTGAACCCAACAGACACTTTCGGAGATACCCGTAGTGCACCTTTATAGCCACCCAGTTATGTTGTGACGTTTGGCACACCCAAAGCATTCCTACGGTATCCGAGAGTTGCACAATCTCATGGTCTAAGGAAATGATACTTGACATTAGAAAAGCTTTTAGCAAACGAACTACACGATCGTGTGCTATGCTTAGGATTGAGTCTTGTCCATCACATCATTCTCCTAATGATGTGATCCTGTTATCAATGACATCCAATGTCCATGGTCAGGAAACCATAACGATCTATTGAACAACGAGCTAGTCAACTAGAGGCTCACTAGGGACATGTTGTGGTCTATGTATTCACACATGTATTACGGTTTCCGGTTAATACAATTATAGCATGAACAGTAGACAATTATCATAAACAAGGAAATATAATAATAACCATTTTATTATTGCCTCTAAGGCATATTTCCAGTAGTCTCCCACTTGCACTAGAGTCAATAATCTAGTTCACATCACTATGTGATTGTAATGAATCCAACACCCATTGGGTTTGATCATATCTCGCTTGTGAGAGAGGTTATTAGTCAACGGGTCTGAATCTTTCAGATCCGTGTGTGCTTTACAAATCTCTATGTCATCTTGTAGATGCAGCTATACCACGCGCTATTTGGAGCTATTCCAAATAACTGTTCTACTATATGAATCCGGTTTACTACTCACAGTCATCCGAATTAGTGTTAAAGTTTGCATCGACGTAACCCTTTACGATGAACTCTTTTACCACCTCCATAATCGATAAAAATTCCTTAGTACACTAAGGATAACTTTGACCGTTGTCCAATGATCCATTCCTGGATCACTCTTGTACCCCTTGACTGACTCACGGCAAGGCACACTTCAGGTGTGGTACACAACACAACATACTGTAGAGCCTACGCCTAAAGCATAAGGGACGACCTTCGTCCTTTCTCTCTCTTCTGCCGTGGTCAGGTCTTGAGTCTTACTCAATACTCACACCTTAGAGCCAAGAACTCCTTCTTTGCCGATCTATTTTGAACTCCTTCAAAATCTTCTCAAGGTATGTGTTCATTTGAAAGTACTATTAAGCGTTTTTATCTATCCTTATAGATCTTGATGCTCAATGTTCAAGTAGCTTAATCCAGGTTTTCCATTGAAAATCACTTTTCAAATAACCCTATATGCTTTCCAGAAATTCTACATCATTTCTGATCAACAATATGTCAACAACATATACTCATCAGAAATTCTATAGTGCTCCCACTCACTTCTTTGGAAATACAAGTTTCTCATAAACTTTGTATAAACCCAAAATATTTGATCATCTCATCAAAGCATATATTCCAACTCCGAGATGCTTACTCCAGTCCTTAGAAGGATTGCTGGAGCTTTGCATACTTGTTAGCACCTTTCAGGATTGACAAAACCTTCTGGTTGTATCACATACAACCTTTCCTCAAGAAAATCGTCGAGGAAACAATGTTTTGACATCCTATCTGCAAGATTTCATAAATAATGCAGTAACTGCTAATGTAATTCCAAAAGACTCTTAGCATCGCTACGAGTGAGAAAGTCTCATCATAGTCAACTCCTTGAACTTGTCGGAAAACATCTTAACGACAAGTCAATCTTTCTTAATGGTGATACTTACCATTATTGTCCGTCTTCCTTTTAAAATCCATCTGTACCCAACAACCTTACGACCATCAAGTAGTTCTATCAAAGTCTATACTTTGTTTTCATACATGGATCCTCTCTCGGATTTTATGGCCTCAAGCCATTCATTGGAATCCGGGCCCACCATCGCTTCTCCACAACTCGTAGGTTCATTGTTGTCTAGCAACATGACCTCCAAGACAGGATTACCGTACCACTTCGAAGCAGTACGCGTCCTTGTCGACCTACGAGGTTTGGTAGTGACTTGATCCGAAGTTTCATGATCACTATCATCAGCTTCCACTTCAACTGGTGTAGGCGCCACAGGAACAACTTCTTGTGCCCTGCTACAGATTGGTTGAAGTGATGGTTCAGTAACCTCATCAAGTCTCCACCATCCTCCCACTCAATTCTTTCAAGAGAAACTTTTCCTCGAGAAAGGACCCGTTTCTAGAAACAATCACTTTTGCTTCCGGATCTGAAATAGGAGGTATACCCAACTGTTTTGGGTGTCCTATGAAGATGCATTTATCCGCTTTGGGTTTGACCTTATCAGGCTAAGACTTTTCCACATAAGCTTCGCAGCCCCAAACTTTTAAGAAATGACAGCTTAGGTTTCTCTAAACCATAGTTCATACGCTGTCATCTCAACGAAATTACGTGGTGCCCTATTTGAAGTGAATGTGGTTGTCTCTAATGCCTAACCCATAAACGATAGTGGTAATTCGATAAGAGACATCATGGTACGCACCATATCCAATAGGGTGCAGCTATGATGTTCGGACACACCATCACAATATGGTGTTCCAGGCGGTATTAGTTGTGAAACAATTTCCACAATGTCTTAATTGTATACCAAACTCATAACTCAGATACTCATCTCTATGATCATATCATAGACATTTTATCCTCTTGTCATGACGATCTTCAACTTCACTCTGAAATTACTTGAACCTTTCAATAATTCAGACTTGTGTTTCATCAAGTAAATATACTCAGCATCTACTCAAATCATCTATGAAGTAAGAACATAACGATATCCACTGCGTGCCTCAGCACTCATTGGACTGCACACATCAAAATGTATTACTTCCAACAAGTTGCTTTCTTGTTCCATCTTACTGAAAACGAGGCTTTTCAGTCATCTTGCCCATGTGGTATGATTTGCATGTCTCAAGTGATTCAAAATCAAGTGAGTCCAAATGATCCATCTGCATGGAGTTTCTTCATGTGTACATACTAATAGACATGGTTCGCATGTCTCAAACTTTTTCAAAAAATGAGTGAGTCCAAAAGATCCATCAACATGGAGCTTCTTCATGCATTTTATACCAATATGACTCAAATGGCAGTGCCACAAGTAGGTGGTACTATCGTTACTATCTTATATCTTTTGGCATGAACATGTGTATCACTACGATCGAGATTCAATAAACCATTCATTTTAGGTGCAAGACCATTGAAGGTATTATTCAAATAAACAGAGTAACCATTATTCTCCTTAAATGAACAACCATATTGTGATAAACATAATCCAATCATGTCTATGCTCAACGCAAACACCAAATAATTATTATTTAGGTTTAACACCAATCCCGATGGTAGAGGGAGCGTGCGATGTTTGATAACATCAACCTTGGAAATACTTCCAACACATATCGTCACCTCGCGTTCAGCTAGTCTCCGTTTATTCTGTAGCCTTTTATTTTGAGTTACTAACACTTAGCAACCGAACCGGTATCTATTACCCTGGTGCTACTAGGAGTACTAGTAAAGTACACATTAATATAATGTATATCCAATATACTTCTGCCGACCTTGTCAGCCTTCTCATCTACCAAGTATCTAGGATAGTTCTGCTTCAGTGACCGTTCCCCTCATTACAGAAGCACTTAGTCTCGGGTTTGGGTTCAAACTTTGGGCTTCTTCACTAGAGCACCAACTGATTTGCTGTGTCATGAAGTATCCCTTCTTGCCCTTGCCCTTCTTGAAACTAGTGGTTTCACTAACCATCAACAATTGATGCTCCTTGTTGATTTCTACTTTCGCGGTGTCAAACATCGCGAATAGCTCAAGGATCATCATATCTATCCCTGATATGTTATAGTTCATCACGAAGCTGTGGTAGCTTGGTGGCAGTGACTTTGGAGAACCATCACTATCTCATCTGGAAGATAACTCCCACTCGATTCAAGCGATTGTAGTACTCAGACAATCTGAGCACATGCTCAACGATTGAGCTTTTCTCCCTTAGTTTGCAGGCTTAAGAAACTTGTCAGAGGTCTCACACCTCTTGACGTGGGCACGAGCCTGAAATCCCAATTTCAGCTCTTGGAACATCTCATATGTTCCGTGACATTTCAAAATGTCTTCGGTGCCTCAATTCTAAATTGTTAGCATTATGCACTGAACTATCACGTAGTCATCAAAACATGTATGTCAGATGTTCGCAACATCCACAAACGTCGCTTGAGGTTCAACACACCGAGCGATGCATTAAGGACATAAGCCTTCTGCGCAGCAATGAGGATAATCCTCAGTTTACGGACCCAGTCCGCACAATTGCTACTATCAACTTTCAACTAAATTTTCTCTAGGAACATATCTTAAACAGTAGAACTAAATCGTAAGCTACGACATAATTTGCAAAGACCTTTTGACTATGTTCATGATAATTAAGTTCATCTGATTATTTAATGAACTCCCACTTAGATAGACATCCCTCTAGTCATCTAAGTGATACATGATCCGAGTCAACTAGGCCGTGTCCGATCATCACGTGAGACGGACTAGTCATCATTGGTGAACATCTTCATGTTGATCGTATCTGCTATACAACTCATGTTCGACCTTTCGGTCTCTTGTGTTCCGAGGCCATGTCTGTACATGCTAGGCTCGTCAAGTCAACCTAAGTGTTTTGCTTGTGTAAATCTGGCTTACACCCGTTGTATTCGAATGTTAGAAGCTATCACACCCGATCATCACGTGGTGCTTCGAAACAATGAACCTTCGCAACGGTGCACAGTTAGGGGGAACACTTTCTTGAAATTTTAGCAAGGGATCATCTTATTTATGCTACTGTCGTTCTAAGCAAATAAGATGTAAAAACATGATAAACATCACATGCAATCAAATAGTGACATGATATGGCCAATATCATTTTGCTCCTTTTGATCTCCATCTTCGGGGCGCCATGATCATCATCGTCACCGGCATGACACCATGATCTCCATCATCATGTCTTCATGAAGTTGTCTCGCCAACTATTACTTCTACTACTATGGATAACGGTTTAGCAGTAAAGTAAAGTTATTACATGGCGTTATTCAATGACACGCAAGTCATACAATAAATTAAGACAACTCCTATGGCTCCTGCCGGTTGTCATACTCATCGACATGCAGGTCGTGATTCCTATTACAAGAACATGATCAATCTCATACATCACATATATATCATTCATCACATCCTTTTGGCCATATCACATCACACGGCATATGCTGCAAGAACAAGTTAGACGTCCTCTAATTGTTGTTGCAAGTTTTTACGTGGCTGCTATAGGTTTCTAGCAAGAACATTTCTTACATACGCCAAAACCACAACGTGATATGCCAATTGCTATTTACCCTTAATAAGGACCCTTTTCATCGAATCCGATCCGACTAAAGTGGGAGAGACAGACACCCGCTAGCCACCTTATGCAACTAGTGCATGGAACCTGTCTCACGTAAGCGTACGTGTAAGGTCGGTCTGGGCCGCTTCATCCCACGATGCCGCCGAATCAAGATAAGACTAGTAATGACAAGTAAATTGACAAAATCTACGCCCACAACAACTTGTGTTCTACTCGTGCATAGAAACTACGCATAG
Source organism: Triticum aestivum (assembly GCF_018294505.1). Taxonomy (NCBI): domain Eukaryota; kingdom Viridiplantae; phylum Streptophyta; class Magnoliopsida; order Poales; family Poaceae; genus Triticum; species Triticum aestivum. Next base: position 579,473,604 of record NC_057795.1, read on the forward strand.
ACCTAGCTCATGATTCCACTGTTGGGGAACGTAGCAGAAATTCAACATTTTCTATGCATCACCAAGATCAATCTATGGAGTGACTAGCAACGAGAGAGAGGGGGAGTGCATCTTCATACCCTTGAAGATCGCGATACGGAAGCGTTGCAAAAACGCGGATGAAGGAGTCATACTCGTAGCGATTCAGATCGCGGTTGATTCTGATCTAAGCACCAAACAACGGCGCCTCCGCGTTCAACACACGTACAGCCCGGGGACGTCTCCTCCTTCTTGATCCAGCAAGGGGAGAGGAGAAGTTGATGGAGAGCTCCGGCAGCACGATGGCGTGGTAGTGGAGCTTGTGGTATTTCTGCAGGGCTTCGCCAAGCTCTACGGAGGAGGAGGAGGTGTTGGAGAGGGAGAGGGCCGCGCCAGGGGAAGGGTGCAGCTGCCCTCTCTCTCCCTCACTATATATAGGGGGAAGAGGGTGGAGGAGGCGCCCTAGGGTTCCCTAGAGGAGGGTGGCGGCCACAGGGGAAACCCTAGATGGGTTTGGGCGCCCCCACCCCTAGGAAACTTGCCCCCCAAGCCGGGAGGGGCGGCTGCCCTAGGGAAGGCGCCCCCGCCTCTCCTGGTTACGTGAGAGGGGTTGGGAGGAGCGCACAGCCCCTTAGTAGGCTGGTGTGCCCCTTCCCCTTGGCCCATAAGGCCCCCAACGCTTGTCGGGGCCTCCGAAACACCTTTCGGTCACGCTGGTCGTCACCCGGTACTCCCAGAACAATTCCGGACTCCAATACCCTTTGTCCAATATATCGATCTTCACCTCCGGACCATTCCGGAGTTCCTTGTCACGTCCGGGATCTCATCCGGGACTCCGAACAACCTTCGGTAACCACATACTATATATTTCCCATAACAACTCTAGCGTCACCAAACCTTAAGTGTGTAGACCCTACAGGTTCGGGAACCATGCAGACATGACCGAGACGTTCTCCGGCCAATAACCAACAGCGGGATCTGGATACCCATGTTGGCTCCCACATGTTCCACGATGATCTCATCGGATGAATCACGATGTCGGGGATTCAAGCAATCCCGTATACAATTCCCTTTGTCAATCGGTACGTTACTTGCCCGAGATTCGATCGTTGGTATCCCAATACCTCGTTCAATCTCGTTACCGGCAAGTCACTTTACTCGTTCTGTAATGCATGATCCCGTGACTAACTACTCACATTGAGCTCATTATGATGATGCATTACCGAGTGGGCCCAGAGAAACCTCTCCGTCACACGGAGTGACAAATCCCAGTCTCGATTCGTGCGAACCCAACAGACACTTTTGGAGATACCCGTAGTGCACCTTTATAGCCACCCAGTTACGTTGTGACGTTTGGCACACCCAAAGCATTCCTATGGTATCCGGGAGTTGCATAATCTCATGGTCTAAGGAAATGATACTTGACATTAGAAAAGCTTTTAGCAAACGAACTACACGATCTTGTGTTGGAAATATGCCCTAGAGGCAATAATAAAAGTATTATTATGTTTCAATGTTCATGATAAATGTCTTTTATTCATGCTATAACTGTATTATCCGGAAATCGTAATACACGTGTGAATACTTAGACCACAATATGTCCCTGGTGAGCCTCTAGTTGACCAGCTCGTTGTGATCAACAGATAGTCATGGTTTCCTGACTATGGACATTGGATGTCGTTGATAACGGGATCACATCATTAGGAGAATGATGTGATGGACAAGACCCAATCCTAAGCATAGCATAAAAGATCGTGTAGTTCGTTTTGCTAGAGCTTTGCCAATGTCAAGTATCTCTTCCTTAGACCATGAGATCGTGTAACTCCCGGATACCGTAAGAGTGCCTTGGGTGTATCAAACGTCACAACGTAACTGGGTGACTATAAAGGTGCATTACAGGTATCTCCGAAAGTAGTTGTTGAGTTGACACGGATCGAGACTGGGATTTGTCACTCCGTATGACGGAGAGGTATCTCTGGGCCCACTCGGTAATGCATCATCATTATGAGCTCAATGTGACCAAGGTGTTGGACACGGGATCATGCATTACGGTACAAGTAAAGTGACTTGCTGGTAACGAGACTGAACAAGGTATTGGGATAACGACGATCGAGTCTCGGGCAAGTAACGTACCGATTGACAAAGGGAATTGCATACAGGGTTTGATCGAATCCTCGACATAGTTGTTCATCCGATGACAACATCGAGGAGCATGTGGGAGCCATCATGGGTATTCAGATCCCGCTGTTGGTTATTGACTGAGAGCGTCTCGGTCATGTCTGCATGTCTCCCGAACCCGTAGGGTCTACACACTTAAGGTTCGGTGACGCTAGGGTTATTAGGAAGACTAGTATGTGACTACCGAATGTTGTTCGGAGTCCCGGATGGGATCCTGGACGTCACGAGGAGATCCGGAATGGTCCGGAGGTAAAGATTTATATATGGGAAGTTGTCAAACGGACACCGGGAAGTTTCGGGGTCATACCGGTATTGTACCGGGGCCACCGGAAGGGTTCCGGGGGTCCACCGGGAGGGGCCACCCCTCCCGGGGGGCCACATGGGCTGCGTGGGGCAGGGAGCCAGCCCCTGGTGGGCTGGCCGCACCCCCCTCCCTTGGGCCCATGCGCCTAGGGTTGAGGGGGAACCCTAGAGGGGGCGCCCCCCTTGACTTGGGGGGCAAGCCACCCTCTCCCCTCTCCCCTAGGCCGCCGCACCCCCCCCCTAGATGGGTTCTAGGGGGGCGGACCCCTTCTCCCTTCCCCCTATAAATAGAGGGGTGAGGGGAGGGCAGCCGCACCACCCTCCAAGGCGCAGCCCTCCCCTCCCCAACACCTCTCCTCCTCCGTTGTGTGCTTGGCGAAGCCCTGTCGGAGTACTGCCTCTCCACCATCACCACGCCGTCGTGCTGCCGGTGGAGCTGTATTCCTCAACCTCTCCTTTCCCCTTGCTGGATCAAGAAGGAGGAGACGTCTCCCGTCCCGTACGTGTGTTGAACGCGGAGGTGCTGTCCGTTCAGCACTTGGTCATCGGTGATTCGAATCACGTCGAGTACGACTACATCATCACCTTGCAAGCTTCCGCACGCGATCTACAAGTGGTATGTAGATGCAAACTCTCTCCCTTGACTCGTTGCTTAGATGAACTCATAGATGGATCTTGGTGAAACCGTAGGAAAAATTTTAATTTTCTGCAACGTTCCCCAACAGTGGCATCATGAGCTAGGTCTATGCGTAGTTCTCTTTGCACGAGTAGAACACAATTTTGTTGTGGGCGTGGATTTTGTCATCTTACTTGCCTCTACTAGTCTTTTCTTGCTCAACGGTATTGTGGGATGAAGCGGCCCGGACCAACCTTACACGTACGCTTACGTGAGACCGGTTCCACCGACTGACATGCACTAGTTGCATAAGGTGGCTGGCGGGTGTCTGTCTCTCCCACTTTAGTTGGAGCGGAATCGATGAACAGGGCCCTTATGAAGGGTAAATAGAAGTTGACAAAATCACGTTGTGGTGATTCGTAGGTAAGAAAACGTTCTTGCTAGAACCCAATTGCAGCCACGTAAAAGATGCAACAACAAATTAGAGGACGTCTAACTTGTTTTTGCAGCGATTGATCATGTGATGTGATATGGCCAGAAGTTGTGATGAATGATGAATTGTGATGTATGAGATCATGTTCTTTGTAATAGGATTCACGACTTGCATGTCGATGAGTATGACAACCGGCAGGAGCCATAGGAGTTGTCTTTATTTTTTGTATGACCTGCGTGTCATTGAATAACGTCATGTAAACTACTTTACTTTATTGCTAAACGTTAGTCATAGAAGTAGAAGTAGTCGTTGGCGTGACAACTTCATGAAGACACGATGATGGAGATCATGATGATGGAGATCATGGTGTCAAGCCGGTGACAAGATGATCATGGAGCCCCGAAGATGAAGATCAATGGAGCTATATGATATTGGCCATATCATGTCACAACTATATAATTGCATGTGATGTTTATTATGTTTATGCATCTTGTTTACTTAGGACGACGGTAGTAAATAAGATGATCCCTTACAAAAATTTCAAGAAGTGTTCTCCCCTAACTGTGCACCGTTGCTACAGTTCGTCGCTTCTAAGCACCACGTGATGATCGGGTGTGATGGATTCTTACGTTCACATACAACGGGTGTAAGACAGTTTTACACAGCGAAAACACTTAGGGTTAACTTGACGAGCCTAGCATGTGCAGACATGGCCTCGGAACACGGAGACCGAAAGGTCGAACACGAATCGTATGGAAGATACGATCAACATGAGAATGTTCACCGACGATGACTAGTCCGTCTCACGTGATGATCGGACACGGGCTAGTCGACTCGGATCGTGTAACACTTAGATGACTAGAGGGATGTCTAATCTAAGTGGGAGTTCATAATTTGATTAGAACTTTATTATCATGAACTTAGTCTAAAACCTTTGCAAATATGTCTTGTAGATCAATGGCCAACGCTAATGTCAACATGAACTTCAACGCGTTCCTAGAGAAAACCAAGCTGAAAGATGATGGCAGCAACTATACGGACTGGGTCCGGAACCTGAGGATCATCCTCATAGCTGCCAGGAAACAATATGTCCTAGAAGGACCGCTAGGTGACGCTCCCGTCCCAGAGAACCAAGACATTATGAATGCTTGGCAGTCTCGTGCTGATGATTACTCCCTCGTTCAGTGCGGCATGCTTTACAGCTTAGAACCGGGGCTCCAAAAGCGTTTTGAGCACCACGGAGCATATGAGATGTTCGAAGAGCTGAAACTAGTTTTTCAAGCTCATGCCCGGGTCGAGAGATATGATGTCTCCGACAAGTTCTACAGTTGTAAGATGGAGGAAAACAGTTCTGTCAGTGAGCACATCCTGAAGATGTCTGGGTTGCACAACCGTATGACCCAGCTGAACATTAACCTCCCAGATGAGGCGGTCATTGACAGAATCCTCCAGTCGCTCCCACCAAGCTACAAGAGCTTTGTGATGAACTACAACATGCAGGGGATGGAAAAGACCATTCCTGAAGTGTTCTCGATGCTGAAGTCAGCAGAGGCTGAAATCAAGAAAGAACATCAAGTGTTGATGGTCAATAAGACCACTAAGTTCAAGAAGGGCAAGGGTAAGAAGAACTTCAAGAAGGACGGCAAAGATGTTGCCGCGCCTGGTAAGCCAGTTACCGGGAAGAAGTCAAAGAATGGACCTAAGCCTGAGACTGAGTGCTTTTATTGCAAGGGGAAGGGTCACTGGAAGCGGAACTGCCCCAAATACTTAGCGGATAAGAAGGCCGGCAACACCAAAGGTATATTTGATATACATGTGATTGATGTGTACCTTACCAGTACTCGTAGTAACTCCTGGGTATTTGATACCGGTGCCGTTGCTCATATTTGTAACTCACAGCAGGAGCTGCGGAATAAACGGAGACTGGCGAAGGACGAGGTGACGATGCGCGTCGGGAATGGTTCCAGAGTCGATGTGATCGCCGTCGGCACGCTGCCTCTACATTTACCTACGGGATTAGTTTTGAACCTTAATAATTGTTATTTAGTGCCAAGTTTGAGCATGAACATTGTATCTGGATCTCGTTTAATACGAGATGGCTACTCATTTAAGTCTGAGAATAATGGTTGTTCGATTTATATGAGAGATATGTTTTATGGTCATGCTCCGATGGTCAATGGTTTATTCTTAATGAATCTCGAGCGTAATATTACACATGTTCATAGTGTAGATGCCAAAAGATTTAAAGTTGATAACGATAGTCCCACATACTTGTGGCACTGCCGCCTTGGTCACATTGGTGTCAAGCGCATGAAGAAGCTCCATGCCGATGGACTTTTAGAGTCTCTTGATTATGAATCGTTTGACACGTGCGAACCATGCCTTTTGGGCAAAATGACCAAGACTCCGTTCTCCGGAACAATGGAGCGAGCAACCAACTTGTTGGAAATCATACATACCGATGTGTGCGGTCCAATGAGCGTTGAGGCTCGCGGAGGATATCGTTATGTTCTCACTCTCACTGATGACTTGAGTAGATATGGGTATGTCTACTTAATGAAACACAAGTCTGAGACCTTTGAAAAGTTCAAGGAATTTCAGAATGAGGTAGAGAATCAACGTGACCGAAAGATAAAATTCTTACGATCAGATCGTGGAGGAGAATACTTAAGTCACGAATTTGGTACACACTTAAGGAAATGTGGAATCGTTTCACAACTCACGCCGCCTGGAACACCTCAGCGAAACGGTGTGTCCGAACGTCGTAATCGCACCCTATTGGATATGGTGCGGTCTATGATGTCTCTTACCGATTTACCGCTATCATTTTGGGGATACGCTCTAGAGACAGCTACATTCACTTTAAATAGGGCACCGTCTAAATCCGTTGAGACGACACCGTATGAATTATGGTTTGGAAAGAAACCTAAGCTGTCGTTTCTAAAAGTTTGGGGATGCGATGCTTATGTCAAGAAACTTCAACCTGAAAAGCTCGAACCCAAGTCGGAAAAATGCGTATTCATAGGATACCCTAAGGAAACTGTAGGGTATACCTTCTACTTAAGATCCGAAGGCAAGATCTTTGTTGCCAAGAACGGATGCTTTCTGGAAAAAGAGTTTCTCTCGAAAGAAGTAAGTGGGAGGAAAGTAGAACTCGATGAAGTACTACCTCTTGAGCGGGAAAGTGGCGCAGCGCAGGAAACCGTTCCTGTGATGCCCACACCAACTGAAGAGGAAAACAATGATGATGATCAAGGTACTTCGGATCAAGTTACTGCTGAACTTCGTAGGTCCACAAGGACACGTTCCGCACCAGAGTGGTACGGCAACCCTGTCCTGGAAATCATGTTGTTAGACAACAATGAACCTTCGAACTATGAAGAAGCGATGGCGGGCCCGGATTCCAACAAATGGCTTGAAGCCATGAAATCCGAGATAGAATCCATGTATGAAAACAAAGTATGGACTTTGACAGACTTGCCCGATGATCGGCGAGCGATAGAAAACAAATGGATCTTTAAGAAGAAGACGGACGCGGATGGTAATGTTACCATCTATAAGGCTCGACTTGTCGCTAAGGGTTATCGACAAGTTCAAGGGATTGACTACGACGAGACTTTCTCTCCCGTAGCGAAGCTGAAGTCCGTCCGAATCATGTTAGCAATTGCCGCATACTATGATTATGAGATATGGCAAATGGACGTCAAAACGGCATTCCTTAACGGACATCTTAAGGAAGAACTGTATATGATGCAGCCGGAAGGTTTTGTCGATCCTCGGAACGCTAACAAAGTATGCAAGCTCCAGCGATCCATTTATGGACTGGTGCAAGCATCTCGGAGTTGGAACATTCGCTTTGATGAGATGATCAAAGCGTTTGGGTTTATGCAGACTTATGGAGAAGCCTGCGTTTACAAGAAAGTGAGTGGGAGCTCTGTAGCATTTCTCATATTATATGTAGATGACATACTCTTGATGGGAAATAATATAGAATTTCTGGACAGCATTAAGGCCTACTTGAATAAGTGTTTTTCAATGAAGGACCTTGGAGAAGCTGCTTATATATTAGGCATCAAGATCTATAGAGATAGATCGAGACGCCTCATAGGTCTTTCACAAAGCACATACCTTGATAAGATTTTGAAGAGGTTCAAAATGGATCAGTCCAAGAAGGGGTTCTTGCCTATGTTACAAGGTGTGAGATTGAGCTCGGCTCAGTCACCGACCACGGCAAAAGATAAAGAAGAGATGAGTGTCATCCCCTATGCTTCAGCCATAGGATCTATTATGTATGCCATGCTGTGTACCAGACCCGATGTAAACCTTGCCGTAAGTTTGGTAGCAAGATACCAAAGTAATCCCGGCAAGGAACACTGGACAGCGGTCAAGAATATCCTAAAGTACCTGAAAAGGACGAAGGACATGTTTCTCGTTTATGGAAGAGACGAAGAGCTCGTCGTAAAGGGTTACGTCGACGCTAGCTTCGACTCAGATCTGGATGACTCTAAGTCACAAACCGGATACGTGTATATGTTGAATGGTGGAGCAGTAAGCTGGTGCAGCTGCAAGCAGAGCGTCGTGGCGGGATCTACGTGTGAAGCGGAGTACATGGCAGCCTCGGAGGCAGCGCATGAAGCGATTTGGGTGAAGGAGTTCATCACCGACCTAGGAGTCATACCCAATGCGTCGGGGCCGATCAAACTCTTCTGTGACAACACTGGAGCTATTGCCCTCGCCAAGGAGCCCAGGTTTCACAAGAAGACCAGGCACATCAAGCGTCGTTTCAACTCCATCCGTGAAAATGTTCAAGATGGAGACATAGAGATTTGCAAAGTGCACACGGATCTGAATGTCGCAGATCCACTGACTAAACCTCTCTCGCGTGCAAAACATGATCAACACCAGAACTCTATGGGTGTTCGATTCATCACAATGTAACTAGATTGGTGACTCTAGTGCAAGTGGGAGACTGTTGGAAATATGCCCTAGAGGCAATAATAAAAGTATTATTATATTTCAATGTTCATGATAAATGTCTTTTATTCATGCTATAACTGTATTATCCGGAAATCGTAATACACGTGTGAATACTTAGACCACAATATGTCCCTGGTGAGCCTCTAGTTGACCAGCTCGTTGTGATCAACAGATAGTCATGGTTTCCTGACTATGGACATTGGATGTCGTTGATAACGGGATCACATCATTAGGAGAATGATGTGATGGACAAGACCCAATCCTAAGCATAGCATAAAAGATCGTGTAGTTCGTTTTGCTAGAGCTTTGCCAATGTCAAGTATCTCTTCCTTAGACCATGAGATCGTGTAACTCCCGGATACCGTAAGAGTGCCTTGGGTGTATCAAACGTCACAACGTAACTGGGTGACTATAAAGGTGCATTACAGGTATCTCCGAAAGTAGCTGTTGGGTTGACACGGATCGAGACTGGGATTTGTCACTCCGTATGACGGAGAGGTATCTCTGGGCCCACTCGGTAATGCATCATCATTATGAGCTCAATGTGACCAAGGTGTTGGACACGGGATCATGCATTACGGTACGAGTAAAGTGACTTGCCGGTAACGAGACTGAACAAGGTATTGGGATACCGACGATCGAGTCTCGGGCAAGTAACGTACCGATTGACAAAGGGAATTGCATACAGGGTTTGATCGAATCCTCGACATAGTGGTTCATCCGATGACAACATCGAGGAGCATGTGGGAGCCATCATGGGTATCCAGATCCCGCTGTTGGTTATTGACTGAGAGCGTCTCGGTCATGTCTGCATGTCTCCCGAACCCGTAGGGTCTACACACTTAAGGTTCGGTGACGCTAGGGTTATTAGGAAGACTAGTATGTGACTACCGAATGTTGTTCGGAGTCCCGGATGGGATCCTGGACGTCACGAGGAGATCCGGAATGGTCCGGAGGTAAAGATTTATATATGGGAAGTTGTCAAACGGACACCGGGAAGTTTCGGGGTCATACCGGTATTGTACCGGGGCCACCGGAAGGGTTCCGGGGGTCCACCGGGAGGGGCCACCCCTCCCGGGGGGCCACATGGGCTGCGTGGGGCAGGGAGCCAGCCCCTGGTGGGCTGGCCGCACCCCCCTCCCTTGGGCCCATGCGCCTAGGGTTGAGGGGGAACCCTAGAGGGGGCGCCCCCCTTGGCTTGGGGGGCAAGCCACCCTCTCCCCTCTCCCCTAGGCCGCCGCACCCCCCCTAGATGGGTTCTAGGGGGCCGGCCCCCTTCTCCCTTCCCCCTATAAATAGAGGGGTGAGGGGAGGGCAGCCGCACCACCCTCCAAGGCGCAGCCCTCCCCTCCCCAACACCTCTCCTCCTCCGTTGTGTGCTTGGCGAAGCCCTGTCGGAGTACTGCCTCTCCACCATCACCACGCCGTCGTGCTGCCGGTGGAGCTGTCTTCCTCAACCTCTCCTTTCCCCTTGCTGGATCAAGAAGGAGGAGACGTCTCCCGTCCCGTACGTGTGTTGAACGCGGAGGTGCTGTCCGTTCAGCACTTGGTCATCGGTGATTCGAATCACGTCGAGTACGACTACATCATCACCCTGCAAGCTTCCGCACGCGATCTACAAGTGGTATGTAGATGCAAACTCTCTCCCTTGACTCGTTGCTTAGATGAACTCATAGATGGATCTTGGTGAAACCGTAGGAAAAATTTTAATTTTCTGCAACGTTCCCCAACATCTTGTGCTATGCTTAGGATTGGGTCTTGTCCATCACATCATTCTCTTAATGATGTGATCCCGCTATCAATGACATCCAATGTCCATGGTCAGGAAACCATAACCATCTATTGATCAACGAGCTAGTCAACTAGAGGCTCACTAGGGACATGTTGTGGTCTATGTATTCACACATGTATTACGGTTTCCGGTTAATACAATTATAGCATGAACAATAGACAATTATCATGAACAAGGAAAATATAATAATAACCATTTTATTATTGCCTCTAGGGCATATTTCCAACATCGGGCCGGGTTAAAAAAAAACCCTGAAAAGAAGAGCCTGGCCCAGCCCAACCGTCGGGCCTACTAAATTGGGCCCAAGCCCGAAAAAGCCCGACACGGCCCGGTCGACCCGGCCTGACTACAGCTAAAATCTTGTTTTGTGCAGGGCCAAGCCCGATCTGACCTGCACGCCTGGCTTGATTTTTTGGCCCGGGCCCGACCCGATGACACGCTCGGGCTCAGCTCAGCCCGGGATTTTCGGGTCGGGCCGTCCGGGCCGGGCTGCCCATGGCAAGGTATACCTGTGGGTATCAACCGTTAGCTAGGATGGATACAGAGGCACTCGATTACGGACAGACACAACCAAACGACCGTAAGATTTTTGTTTATGTTGTAAACAGATGACAGATGAAAAATGATGAAACAAGCACCTCCCTATATGCATCACATTATGAAACCGAGGGAGTACTTTCCTTTCAAAATACATAAATATGCTTTCTTTCTAAAATTTGCCGTCCCAAGTTAAATTAGGAGGTTTGGTTAAATTTGTAGGAAAAAGTACTAATGTTCACAATAATTAGTTTATAGGATCCATCTTGAAAAATAATTACACATTGTATTTTTGTGTACTGTAGATGTTGATATTAAATTTCGTAAGCTTCCAAAGTTGGACTAAGAACAAAACCAATTACGCAATGTATTTCAAATGGAGTATTTAAACTAGCTCAGTATGCTCTCCGTTTCCAAATACAAGTCATTTTAGAGATTTCATGCGGACTACATACAAATGTATATAGACATATTTTAAGGTGTAAATTCATCCATTTTGTTCGTATATAGTCCATACTATTTTAAAGTGCCGTGCTTGACCTTGTCAGTTTGCCGCCGTCGACGTCCGTGGATGGCGGTCTCCTCCCTGGAGGCATCGTTTATTTGACCCCTCCTCCATCAAACTGATGGTATCTTATTTCGACTGGCAAGATCGTGGCTTTATAAATAAAAAGCGGGGTGAAAAAAGAAGACAGCAGTAGCACAGCACGAGTGGTGGGTGACGGTACCTACTAGAAATAAACACATTTTACTCACCCTGTCAATCTGTCATTGAGCTCGTGCTGCCTCCTCCCGTGCTCTCGCGTCTCTTCCCATCCACATCCAGCTCCAGCTCTATCCACTCGCTCCCGCACACGCACTAGTACCAACTCCAATCCACCCACGCGGGAGGGAGATCGCGGAGGAGGAGGCCGCGCGCCGTAGTCGGATCGAACGGTCCGGCCGCGCGGCGGAGGCGGCACTGCGCGTCCTATCCAGATCGACGGGCCGCCCCGCCCGCGAGGGGTTGGGAGCCGCGGCTTCGGACAAGGGCGCCGCCACCCGGGGCGCGTTTGGGCGAATCGCTCGAAATCCCGATCTGAAACGAAGGTATGGAGTCGGCTGGTTCTTCCAATACGGAACCTTCAGTGCGCAAGAGGAAGACGCATTCCACTTCCCCGGAACTCATTTCCAGCAGCGACGAGGAAGATGATTTCACTCCCCCACGGCGATTCAAGCGTAAGAAGACCCATGAATCGAAGGCTGTCAAGGTGATTTACCTTGTCTCATCCTTGCCGAATCTCCATGTGTTGCTAGTACTTGTTATTTACATGCTGCTGCCAATTCATGTCTCCTTTTGGGTCACACCTAGGTACCAAACTACCAATTAGCACCGTTTTATTTGGGAAATTGGATTGCTATTGCCATTCTAAGTCTAATAGTTTGCTGCCTCTACCTATTATGTTTTTATATGCAGGGTAAGAAAGTCTCCAACAACTCTCCCACCATCCCCACAAAAAGTGACGAGAAGAAGAAGAAGAAGTGTCGTCCCACCATATGGTGTGCTCCAGAGTTTATTAAATCAGCTATTGAAATTCTAAAAGATTGCCAGAGGAAAAGGATCAAGAAGTTAGGTTTTGGGTGGGTGCTCAGTTTGACTGTTGATGCGCTCCGGACAAGGAACCTGCCTGTGTTTCTAATGGACAATACAAGTGAATCCCTTGTGATCAATGTTGGCACGCAGGGTGGTCTTAAGATTACACCCCATGCTGTGCATTGTGTCCTTGGCTTACCTAATGGCGGCATAGATCCACCTCCTTTATCCCGTGCAATAAAAATAGAGCAACTTCGGGAGCTCAAGAAACTACTTGGTGTCCCTAAGGACGAAAACATTACTGTTGAAGTCTTGTACCAACGCATACGCCTCGGGGGCGATGACGACTTGACGATAAGATGCTTCATTATAATTGTGTTCAATCGTCTCTTATTCCCCACTACGGCTACATATATCACAGGGAGGGATGCGGCTTGGACTTCTGACTTACACAATCTTCCAAATATTGATTGGTGCAAGGTCCTTGTTCACGACATTAGCCAAGCTGTAATTTCCTGGAAGTCCAAGAGATTGGCTTATTCCACGAGATTGGCTTATTCCACGAGATTGGCTAATCCCAAGAAATCGAATGAACCAACCCTGTCCCTCACTAGTTGCACCCTCTTTTGTATTGTAAGTCATTCCCTGTTTGGTTACTTTGTTCTTGTTCTTCTTTTCTCTTTTAATCAAAGGATGTGGTCTGCATTTGATATACTATGTTGTTACTTTTTGCAGATTTTTTATTTGGACAACCTATTAAGTATGAATCGGCTTGATGCAATTGAAATCCCACGTATCGCACACTTCACCAATGGTATTATAGCGAATATCTTGCATGAGGATACACAGATAGCTAATGGCCTTGAAACATATGGTAAACTTGCGGTGAGTGCTACTGTTCTGACCATACATCATTGATACATTCTTTACTGTAGTCTCAAATTTTAAGTGACACCACTATATTACTTTTTAACAGCTTAGGCCCAAGGAGGGTACCTGCTATTTCGAGGATTCCCAATCTCAGCTCTTATTTACAGCCTGTCCAACTTCCCCGCCGCCTACTGTTCGAGTTCCCACAAATTGTAGTGACAATCGTGCTTCAGTTCATGATGGATCATCTGGTGACCCCAATGTTAGTAAGGAGGTGCCTGCAAAATTTGATCATTTATCTCCGTCCGGACAACCCTCCCAAACTGAGACATTAGAAACAGGAGGTAGTGCCCTTGCCCCAGTTATACCAAGGTTCTGAATTTGATGGATCTAGATGTCCATGTTGTGATGAGATCTGTTCATCTGTATGGTCCACCATTTCATTACTATTTTTTGTGTTTTCATACTTTTTAACGACTCATTTTGCATTACCTATTATTTTTTCAAGATGAGATGATGGAGGAAACAAATCTTGATGTTAGGCACAAGACCAATGCTACAATCCTACCTGACAAGAATCAAGGTTATTTTATATTCACATTCTCTTCTTTTTATGCTAGTTTGATATCATTTGCATTAACCCATCTTTTCTGTAGCTCAACCACCTTCCCTGCTGCGTACTGTTGACAGCAGCAGAGATGATCTGCACAACTCTGCTTCAGTTCATGATGGTTCATGTGGAGGTACTACTCTTGCCCGATTATATGAAGGTGTTAGAATTTCATGGAACTGGATGTTCAAGCAAACTACATATCTCATGAATTTGCACATGGATTTGAATTGTTGTGTTTGTAGAACTTTATATTTTTCTTTTCATGTTGATTTTACATCACAGATAAAACTCTAACTGCAGCTCACGGAGACATTCACACCAGGCAGGGGAGCGTGTTTATGACCGCCAATGCTGTCAGAACAGATTATCTCTCCCTGGAGGAAGAACGCAGAAAATCTCCAAGAGATAGTCAGCAGATGCGGTCCAACGGGCCTTCCTCCGAACCTGAGGCTGCCCAAGTATGTAGATGCTATTCACTTTTGTCACAGCGTTCTAAGAGTTCGCAGAAGAATTTTCTGTGCATAGTCATAGTGGGTGCTAATTCCACACGGCATGGCATGCATGTTATGTGTTGTACTCCATGATTTTTTTGCAGACTACGGAGGGGACGCAAGTTGCTCCGGGCACCTCCATGGTAAGAAACATGGGTTCTCTGTTGACGATGGAGAAAGGCGTTCGGAAGGCCGGAGTGGAAACAAGTTTTCTTGACTGCCGCCTCTGCTTCCGCCCCTTAAAGCCTCCTGTCTTCCAGGCAAATACTAGACCAATTGTTTGTTCCATTCACCTGAGAAAGGCAGCATTAATACTAACCTCTTGCTATGATCTTGAATTTGTGCAGTGCAATGGCAGGCATTCAGTTTGTGTCACATGCCTTACCGAGCTCCCTGGCGGACAGTGCCCGATGTGCAAGCATGGCGGCGGAGGCTTTGTTCCCTGCCTTTTAATGGACGACATCGTCTCGTTGGCAACGATAAAGTGCTCCCACGGTGGCTGCCAGAGCTACGTCACCTACCATGAGCATGACGATCACCATAGTGCGTGCCCACACACACCCTGCTTCTGCACGGAGCCCGGCTGCAGCTTCACCGGCCCGCCACCGGCGCTCCTCGGCCACCTTGCCACCCTGCATTCCTGGCCTGTGCACAAGATTGAGTACGGCAAGGTTCTCTGGCTTCAGGTTCCGGTGTCAGAACCGCGGCGTCTGCTCCTCGCGGAGGACGGCAGCGTGTTCCTTCTTGTTGTGGGCTTGCTCAATGCGATCACTGCTGTGTCAGTGGTGTGCATCAGGGCCAGCACGTCAGCGCTGCTGCAGTACCCAGCCATGATGTGGGCATATGGTCCGCCGGACGTTGCAGGCGGCAGATGTATGGTGGACACGCCGGCGGTGACGAGCAGCTCCAAGCCCTGCGATGTTGCCGTGGAGAAGCTGCCATTCTTCTTGGTTGTGCCGCCTGCGCATGTGTTTGGGGCTGGGGCATCCAAGGAGTTGTCTCTTGAGATTCGAATTAACAAGATGTGATTCTGAACTTAGTTTAGTACTCCCTCCGTCCGGAAATACTCGTCGGAGAAATGGATGTATCTAGACATATTTTAGTTCTAGATACATCCATTTTTATCAATTTCTTCGACAAGTATTTTGGGACGGAGGGAGTAAGAATTAGTTGGAACCGTAGTAGTATGTGGTTGGTAAGTGATGCTGCCTTTTGGTTGCAATTAGGATGTGTTGCCGCAGCTAGTGTTTTGGTAACCGTGATCCAATGCTATGTAGTAAGAATTAGTTGGAACCGTAGTAGTATGTGATTGGTAACTAATGTTGCCTTTTGGTTGCAATTAGGACGTGTTGTTGCAGCTAGTGTTTTGGTAACCGTGATCCAATGCTATGTGTTGCTGGCTTGCTGCTCCATACAATGCGGCCATTTCTGTGAGTGTAGCAACAAGACAGTTTTCAGTGAATGGAAGTGCGCATTGTTTAACATGCAAGAGAGGCTAGTTAATTCAGCATGCCCACGAGAAATACATTGAGAGATAGTGACATGTAAATATGATCTTTGTATGATAGGAGGAAGAATTAGCATCAGGGAGTTGACAGACAATTCCTAAAGAACAGCTATAACAATGTTCCAAATATACCCAGCAAGAGGACAGTAAAAATTAAGTGGTAAATGGATTCATCAATCCATACATCACAAAAAAAGGCTGTTAGAGTCACAGGTGCCACCTCTCTTTTGTAAAACATCTCTGGCCAGCATACCATTTTTCATCAAGACCAAATAGATGACATGGGAAAATATCTAGTGCTACCATGCATAGGGTGATACGCTGCTACCAAAACATGTGGTGCGTTGGATGTGAGAAGAAGGGACAAGATCAAGTTGCTAGCATATTTACATGCCCCCCCTTGGAACATTTGCATCTTACCCCAAGGAAGCAGCATATTCTTGCAAAAATTGCCCAAGACTACATAGCAGAAAACAGACATGTACCAGGAACAGAATCAAACATATCAGCATGTGCACGCGGTGTATTCTCAATGTAGGATGACACTCACATCAATTAGCCAGTTATCTATACTTCTATACTACTACTCCCTCTGTTCCAAAATATAAGAACGTTTTTAACACTAGAAGAGAACATTTTCTTTCCTAAGCGTGTCTTGTCTAACGTACACAGAAAAGCACCAAACAATTAGAGCCTCAGAATCAGATCCACTCAATTGTATCTAACCGTTAAGATTAACGACAGAGCCCACTAAAAGTACGTTTAGCAATTTAATGAGGCGGACGAAAACTCTGCCATCTGCGTCGTACTTGTTCAGCGAGGAAAATTCTCACGCCAGTAAAAAAAAAAAGAACCCTCGCCTCGCTCGCCGCCTGGAGCCCCCCACCGGCGCATCGCATCGCATGGCGGCGGCGACGGCGGCGGCCTCCAACGGGGGCTCAGCACCCAATGCGCCCGTGCCCGGGCGCCTTGCATACATCTACAACGAGGTGAGCCGCATCGCGCACACGCTGCCCTTCCCCTCCGTCCTCCGTCCTCTGCTCCTACTTCGCCCTCGCCGACGAGCCAGCTAGCACCGCCCCCTGGAAGCCCCGGTGAGTGATGAATGCCATCTTTCCTGGGTCGCGTCCCTCCCGGATCTTGGCCTGACAGATCGCGGGCTGGGTGGGTTTGAATTTGGGATTTGATGGTCGTGATTCGATCTCGCAGATGAGATAGTCAAGCTGTTCTCCAGCCTGTACGACCTGCCGTCCGCGGCCGTGCTGCCGTCGGCCGAGCCGGTCGTGACGAAGCCGCTCAAGATCGGCGTCGTGCTTCCTCGAGGCCAGGCTCCATGGGGACAAT
Organism: Triticum aestivum; assembly: GCF_018294505.1. Classification (NCBI taxonomy): domain Eukaryota; kingdom Viridiplantae; phylum Streptophyta; class Magnoliopsida; order Poales; family Poaceae; genus Triticum; species Triticum aestivum. The sequence continues at coordinate 579,490,856 of NC_057795.1, forward strand.
TAATCGGCATCTTTGGTGAGTGCGAGTGATCTCCAGCTGTACGTTCGTTTATCACTAGCTGAGACCAACTGAAATTGAAAATCGGTGTTTATAATTAAATTAGAGAGTTGTTTGTGCACTGTGTCAGTCTCTCCAGATACCCGCGCTAAACGTGAACAACCGACAATCTGAGATCAATACTTCTGCTCAGACAATCTAGATTGGTTATCAAAATTTCTTAACAAAGCTCGTACAGAAGCTTAAGAATATGTCTGCTACATATATTTTGATGTTCAAAGCCATATCTCCCGTCTCCATTGCCTTGCACAAATTCATGGTATTTTGCGCGTATATTCCGCAGTTTGTATTCTTTAACTTCTACTCCCTCCGTTCCCAAATATAATCTTTTTAGAGATTTCAACAAGGGACAACATACGGAGCAAAATGAGTGGATTTACACTGTAAAATATATCTGTATACATCCGTATGTTGTAGTATATTTGAAACCTCAAAAAAGACTTATATTTAGGAACGGAGAGAGTATATATCATGGTAGTAGCCGATTGCAGAAAGCAAACGGGCCTCCATTGGTTCAGTTTTTTAATATATTTTGCTTACCGTGCAGATGCTAGTTTCAGTGTGCTATGGTTCTTCTAAGTCATGCAATGGCATCTACCACTTGATGATATGTGCTGTGACTAATGAAGATGCATAAGATCTCATGCATTCGTACTACTTTTAGAGATTTCTGGGCACTTACAAGTGAGCAGCATTTTGCCTATTTTGGTCCTGATTGGCATCTTCCTAATGACACTATTTTTTTACAAGGGTTAGCTTCTATTGGTTCCTCTGTTCATTTTTTTCTTCTGACGAGAGGTTCTGCATGTTCCCTCAGTGAAGCCTTATGTTCTCCTCAAAGAAGCCTTATGTCCAAGAATAAATTACCTACGTTTGAGTGCGAGCAATGTACAACAATTTCTATTTTCTTCCCTCAAACGAGAATTGGTGGTTGGTATTCAACTATTTTTTGTATGCCGACAATGTTTTTTCTGCATATCGATTAACTGTCCCTTTACATAAAGAAAGAAGTTTGTGATTCTTTGAGCCAGCTTGGACGCTTTTTTTCCTTAGCATCAATTTGTAAAGAATAGTTTTCCTTGTACAACTCACCTTCATTATGTTATTACATTGTTAAATTTTGTTCCTACTATATTTAAAGAATTGTTTCTTAGGATAAACTAAAAAACTCACATTGTTACGTGCCTAACTACTAGTATACATGATGACAGAAATAAACCTAGGGCACCCTTTCATTTCATTCATAATCTCATCGTTACAAACAGTGTCCTGACAACATCAGGTACACAGATCTTCTGACTTCTCAACAGATTTTGCCAAAAACATGGGCTGCCTCATTAGTCCAGCGACTTACAGGCTTGAACTTCCAAGATAAAAACATTGATGCTCTAATATTAATATCTTGGACAATGGCGTCTACCATGCCTTCATTGATACTGAGTTTCTGTTCACTCCATTTTTGATGTCTTGCCTATCATGAATTGATTGAACGGAAGAAGAAATGGATAAGAATAGACAAGAAAAGTTGATCTTCATCAACACACCTATTACAACAAGAATAGACAAGAGAAGTTTTTGTTTAGGCATTTCTGCAAAATAAAAGATGCACGACCATCATGAACACCATGAGAATCACTTGATCTTCGACTTCTCGAGATGCAGCAGGATTGCACAATTCAACTTTCTCATGGGCCAAGGGGCATCTGCCGCCGAAGGCGCACGACCTGCCGGCGACAAAGCTCACACATAACCTGGTCTTACAGATGCTCTCAGGTCCCATTGGCTTCACGAGCTCCCCCTCGCCGCCTAGGCCCAGGTTTTTCATCTTCTTCGTAACAGCTTGGTCATGTCCGTGGTGGCTGCTAGGAAAGTGATCGAGGAAACTGACAGTGGTAGTTACACCGGAAGTTGCTGGTGCTGCACAATGAAAGAAAAAGAAGATCCACCGCGAGGAAATTGAGAGAAAATTATCCATCTGTTGCAAGTAAGTGTAGATAGCAAAATTTCGTCGTAGATACAAAAGGTTGTTGTTCACAACATGACATCCTTTCAGAAAAAGGTCTGCAGTTCTAATGGAACAACATGATATTTATGATTACAGAATATCAATCTAAAAACCCTGGTGCATACCTTCTTCGATTTTGCTTTCTGCCTGAGCAAAACTCATTTGTACACTTGTACATAGCTCCTTCCTGAAGTTCTTTCCAAACGCATTCGTCACATGATAGGAGCCACTAGTTCTGATTTGGCTGCATACCCGTCGATCATAAATGCATCTAATTTTTTTGCCCCGCAAGAGTCACCATTAACATGTGCACTGGACACCAACAAACCACAGAGCGAACAGATACTCACAATTGCCGGATGTAGATTCATAGTTGACAGATTTGCTACAGAAGCCAAATCACCTTCCTTTCCCATTCATAAGTTCAATAGGTCGCAAAGAGTCTTACACAACCTGTATGTCGTAATGGATTAACATCCTAATCCAGGTTGAAATCAACCCCCAACAATTACCTTCTAAAAAATTAATAGTTGGAAACATTTGTATCCTGCAGCCTTCAGGTTGCCACACAACATTCTCGTAACGAATACAATAGCCTGTGAATCCCACAAATAAGGGAAAACTCCTAAAAAGGGCAATACATGTCTAGGAGAATAGCCTGATCTGTAGCAGCAAGTTTGATTCCAAGAAAAAAAATCATAAAAGGGTGAATGATTACTTGATTTATGTAGCCACACAAACACATAAAAAAAGTTGTCAGAGCTTTTGCTTATGGCATTGGCCATTTTGTTTTTTTTGCCTAAATCGCCACCCATTAAAACCTAGAGTTTCCACCCATTATCATTTGTGAGCTAAATTTTGGTACTTCTACACTGAACATTGAATAATACTTACACGGATCGGCGTGCTACTTGTTTTCCTTGGTGTACTATAACTATCTCCACCACAAGAAGCCAAATCCTTTGCGTCCTTTGAAAGAATAAATAAATAAATGATATATGATACATCAATGCTTAGACAGGTACTCAGCCTGCTTGATACTATTTAATAGATGTGATACAAGTTACTAGATGTCATGAAATTGTGTAATAGCATAGCGATGCATATACTAATTTATAACGAACCTTTAAAATTTTCTAATTTGAGTTGCTCACTACTGAGAATAGCTTCAGTTGTCTTTCTGTTTTAAATTTTTGGGCACATCAAGCATAGGAGTTCTGATACTCCAGCCCCTGTCCAAAACTAACCCATGACTCGCCGAAGGAATTTGCCAAACAGAGAACAATGAATACTACTATTAGATTATTAGAGGATAAACTAACCACATAGAGCTCGGATCACCCATATGTGCTGCACTTCCTGAGGAACGGGCTGCCGCCGGATTACAACTCTGGGTTGGCCGAGAACCACCAATGCACATGTCACCACAGTTGGAGGAGGCAGATCGAGTTCCGACCGCTGCAACCGGCACAGACACCGATAGATCGAGCTCAGCTGCTGGCGATGATTGGACTTGGACAGGACCCATGGTAGCTGGCGGCCCAACTGGGACTTGCTCCATGGCACCCCCCAACTCCAGCGGCTCAGAGAGGAATCACCCGAATTTTCTGCCTCTTACCTGATCCTCGCCGCGTAGAATCTCCAGCTCCAGCGGCGGTGGGGAGAGATTTGTCTCGGCTCCCATTGTACAATCGAGCATTTGGATCTGATCCGAGCAACGGGTTCGGCACGCACGCTGCATCTGAATAGGTTGTGTGTAGTCGGGGCTAGCAAGAGTGGACGGAGCATGGCGTCATGGTGGCCGACGGTGGTGGGAGAAGCCCTGTGGTGCCCGGCGGCGGAGCGGGGGGACGAGCATGATTCAGTTCGAGGCGTACAGGACGAAGGGATATGCAGTAGTCGCTCATTTACGGAATAACATAGGGTGCACGATGCATATTTTCCAGTGGGAAAGAGGTTGCTCAATCCTGTCCCTATAGTCCAGATCTAACGCTCCAGATCATACCGTATCACCTCATGAGCCGTATCACCAGATATGCCCTCGAGATGACATCTAGCGGTGGCGAGCCCAAGTCGGGAATGACCGGGAGATGGGGACGTTGCGGACGACCGCAGTCGGCGGAAGTAAGGCAGCAGCAGCTGAGCACGGCGGTGTGCCTAGTTGCCTCCCTCCAATGCTGAATTGCCGATCACTTGCACAATAACATATGAATATCTCCGTCCCACTACATGTTCGTCGCAATCTACTATTAGTTTCCCTCTAGGGATTTTTTTTTCAACAAGTACCTGGCAATTTTGTCATCCTGCTTTTTAAAAAAAAAGGAGAAAGACCCCCGACCTCTGTATCGGGGCGACGCATGCATCCACTTTATTAATTATTCACAAAAGATCTTAAAAAGAAATACAACAGTGAGCTTGAAGCCACCGTCTAGGCAACATCTGTCGCTACTCTTATCCAGTTGATGAAGGGATGCTGATAGTCCGGGCCTAATACCACAGACCTCGCAGCCAAGCCTAACATCTAAGCCTGAGGCCCCAACCAAGCCACTTGCCGGGTCTGGGGCACACACCGATCCGGCGCGCTTTCAGAGGCCGCCGCCGCCAACTGTCACCACTCCATCTTCAGAGCTGTACTGAGGCATCAACCTTACCTGGTCTAGCTGCCGTCGATGTCACCATGGCGCCCAACGGCATCACCTCCCCGCGCACGAACAACTGAGCACGTCGCGGTCGCCACCGGTATACCTCAACCTCATGCCGCCAAGTACCACCAGCTGACACAACTTGAACTCTCTGGAAGATCTGTCGTGCGTAGCATCTGCCGACCAGGCATGACAAAGCATATCACCTGTCGGTCAGGCTTGACTTGACATCTCCACCGAAGCTCTGTGCAAGACGAAGGCGCTCCACCTCCTGCCTCTGACTTCCAGTGCTGCTCCACAAATGATGCTCCCAAGAGAGAAACGACATCACAGTGCCGCCATTGTCCGATCTGGAAGACCAGATCCTAGGGTTTCCCCTAGAGCAGTATGAATGGGTCGACAGTAGTCACACGACGATGCCTTCATCAAGGTAACGATGCAGAACGCCGCCATCGCCCGCCGTCGGCTCAGTTTTCACCGGCAACTATGTCTTCCTGACTCGCAGCCGGTACTAGATGACGAATCTGAAGATCTGAACACCTAGCCTCAGGCCGACCACCTCTTATGGAAGAGATGACCACCACCGCCAGCTGCACCGGCCAGATCAGATCTGACGGAAGGTGTTGCCAAGCCGCCCACCAGGCCCTCCACGCCACCGTCGATCTGAAGCCGGATGACGCACCGCCACATCATAAGCCCGCCGCCGCCCGTGACCGGGCTGCTTAACGCACCGCCGTCGCTGTCGCCCGCGACAAGGCCAGCCACTGCCGCCACCAGATCTGCCACGCCTCCGCATGCACAAGGGCTTCGCACCACTCGTGAGACGTGGGAGAGAGGAGGATCCCCGCCACCGCCGTCGGCCCTCGGGCGCATCCCGGCTGCATCCTCCGGCGGTGATAACCCATAAGTATAGGGGATCGCAACAGTTTTCGAGCGTAAAGTATTCAACCCAAATTTATTGATCCGACACAAGGGGAGCCAAAGAATATTCTCAAGTATTAGCAGCTGAGTTGTCAATTCAACCACACCTGAAAGACTTAATATCTGCAGCAAAGTATTTGGTAGCAAAGTAGTATGGAAGTAGCGGTAACGGTGGCAAAAGTAATAGTAGTAGTTTTGTAGCAATCGTAATAGTGCAACAGAAAAGTAATTTAGCAAAGATCAATATGAAACGAGCTCGTAGGCAATGGATAAATGATGGATAATTATGTCAGATGACATTCATCATGCAACACATAGGGTGACACAGAACTAGCTCCAATTCATCAATATAATGTAGGCATGTATTCTGAATATAGTCATACATGCTTATGGAAAAGAACTTGCATGACATCTTTTGTCCTACCCTCCCGTGGCAGTGGGGTCCTATGGAAACCAAGGGATATTAAGGCCTCCTTTTAAAGAGTACCAGACCAAAGCATAAGCATTTAGTGAATACATGGACTCTTCAAACTACGGTCATCACCGGGAAGTGTCCCGACTATTGTCACTCCGGGTTGCCGGATCATAACACGTAGTGGGTGACTATAACTTGCAAGATAGGATCAAGAAAAAAATATATTCATGAAAATATAAAGGGTTCATATCTGAAATCATGGCACTCGGGCCCTAGTGACAAGCATTAAGTATAGCAAAGTCATAGCAACATCAACCTTAGAACATAATGGATACTAGGGATCAAACCCCAACAAAACTAACTCGATTACATGGTAAATCTCATCCAACCCATCACCTTCCAGCAAGCCTACGATGGAATTACTCATGCACGGCGGTTAGCATCATGAAATTGGTGATGGAGGATGGTTGCTGATGACGATGGCGACGGATTCCCCTCTCTGGAGCCCCGAATGGACTCCATATTTGCCCTCCCGAGGAAGAACAGGGCTTGGCGGTGGCTCTGTATGGTAAAATGCAATGAATCCTTCTCTTTGATTTTTTTCTCCCCGAACGTGAATATATGGTGTTGGAGTTGGGGTCGGTGGAGGTTCAGGGGGGCCCACAAGATAGGGGGCGCATCCAGGGGGTAGGGTGTGCCCTCCGTCCTTGTGGCCAGGGTGTGGGCCCCCTTCGGTTGATTCTTTCGCCAATATTTTTTATTTATTCCAAAAGTTATATCCGTGAAGTTTCAGGTCATTCCGAGAAGTTTTATTTCTGCACAAAAATAACACCATGGCAATTCTGCTGAAAACAACGTTAGTCCGGGTTAGTTCCATTCAAAATCATGCAAATTAGAGTCCAAAACAAGGGCAAATGAGTTTGGGAAAGTAGATACGTTGGAGACTTATCAACTCCCCCAAGCTTAACCCATTGCTTATCCTCAAGCTATTCAATTGATAAACTGAAAGTGATAAAGGAAAACTTTTACAAACTCTGTTTGGTCTTGCTGTTGCAAATATGTGATGCCAGCATTCAAGTTTTAAGCAAAGATTATGAACTAACCATATTCATAATAACATTTAGGTCTACATTTACTCATATCAATGGCATAATCAATTAGCGAGCAATAATAATAAATCTCGGATGATAATACTTTCTCAAAACAATCATGATATGATATAACAAGATGGTACCCCGCTAGCCCTTTCTGAGATTGCAAAACATAAATGCAGAGCACCCCTGAAGATCAAGGACTGACTAGACATTGTAATTCATGGCAAAAGAGATCCAGTCACAGTCATACTCAATATCAATTAATAACAATGCATACAAATGACAGTGGTGCTCTCTAACTGGTTCTTTTTATAAGAGGATGATGACTGAGCATAAAAGTAAATAGATAGGCCCTTCGTAGAGGGAAGCAGAGATTTGCAGAGGTGCCAGAGCTCAATTTTTTGAAATAGAGATAAATAATATTTTGAGTGGTATGCTTTCATTGTCAACATAACAACCAAGAGATCTCGGTATCTTCCATGCTACATACATTATAGGTGATTCCCAAACAGAATGGTAAAGTTTATACTCTCCCACGACTAACAAGCACACTCCATGGCTGGTCCAAAACAACGGGTACCGTCCAACTAACAACAATCCTTGGGGAGTTTTGTTTGTTATTTTGATTTGATTTGAGCATGGGACTGGGCATCCCGATTACCAGCCATTTTCTCATGAATGATGAGAGGAGTCCACTCACCGTGAGAATAACCCACCTAGCATGGAAGATATAGACAACCCTAGTTGCTACATGAGCGATTCGAGCATACAAAACAGAATTTCATTTGAAGGTTTAGAGTTTGGCACATGCAAATTTCCTTGGAACGACAGGTAAATACCACATATAGGTAGGTATGGTGGACTCATACGGAACAACTTTGGGGTTTATGGAAGTGGATGCACACGCAGTATTCCCGCTTAGTACAAGTGAATGCTAGAAAGGGACTGGGAAGCGACCAACTAGAGAGCGACAATAGTCACGAACATGCATTGAGATTAACCAACACTGAGTGCAAGCATGAGTAGGATATAAATCACCATGAACATAAATATCATGGAGGCTATGTTGATTTTATTTCAACTACATGCGTGAACATGTGCCAAGTCAAGTCACTCGAATCATTCAAAGGAGGATACCATCCTATCATACTACATCACAACCATTTTAATAGCATGCTGGCACGCAAGGTAAACCATTATAAACTCCCAGCTAATTAAGCATGTCATGAGTAACTATAATCTCTAATTGTCATTGCAAACATGTTTCATTCATAATAGGCTGAATCAGAAACAATGAACTAATCATATTTACAAAAACAAGATAGATCGAGTTCATACCAGCTTTTCCTCATCTCAATCATTTCATCATATATCGTCATTATTGCCTTTCACTTGCACGATTGAACGGCGTGGATAATAATAATAGTGCACGTGCATTGGACTAAGCTGGATTCTGCAAACAATTATTCAAAGGAGAAGACAAGGTAATATGGGCTCTTTGTTAGATCAACAATAATGCATATGAGAGCCACTCATCATTTTCATCGTGGTCTTCTCCTCTCGACCCCAAAGGAAAAAAAAGAATTTCAAAGAAACACACTAAAATATTTTTGGAGTTTTTGTTTTTCTGAAGGAAGTAAAACAAGAACGGGAAAAACTATTTGCACGGGAAAGCTCCCAACAAGCAAAAGAAGAACGAGAAATCTTTTTGGATTTTCCTTTTAATACTTCTACTAAGTAAACATGGAAAGTAAACTAACTAGAAGCTACAACTAATTTTTTTTTGTTTTTCTCAAAGTTTTTCAAATACACAAGAAGAAAGCAAGAAAACAAAATAAACTAGCATGGATAATACAATGAAAAAGTATGAACACCAACAACTAGAATGAGTGTGTGAACATGAATGTAACGTCGGTGAGAAATACGTACTCCCCCAAGCTTAGGCTTTTGGCCTAAGTTGGTCTAGTCCCATGGATCAAAGTAGCCATCTCCGGTGTACTGAGGAGGATCCTGGGGGTTCCACTGGTTGGCGAGCTCCTGCGGCTCCCACCAATAAATAGACTCCTGGTAAGGATCAGGTGATGGCTGTGGCTCAGGATCTGGGGATCGTGTCCCCTCCCAGTATGCGTGAATGTCCGCGGGAAAAACGAAGTACCTGCCTGAATGAATATCGAACAAAGTAGGTGCAGGCAAGGTAATAATCTGAAAAGTATCCTCGCTAAATACCAGGTTAAATATGAGTCTCTTTTCCATATCATAGCGAAGAAACTTATGTGCTACCATGCTTTCATAATCTAAATATATAGTGGGTAGCAACTTCTCCTCTTTTTCATAGTGCCTAATGGGTATCTCAAAGCGTCTAGCAAGGCGGGAGGCGAAGATACCTCCGAAAATGGGGCCCTTCATATGGTTTAAGCTCAACCCTTTAGCAACCATAGCGCCTAAACTAAAAGTTCTATCACGAAGTAAAGCATGGCACAAAATGGCAAGGTCAGGAGCACTAAGGCCTCCACTGTCCCCGCGACCAATTAAATATCTACTAGCAAATAATGAGTAGTAGCGCAGGACAGGAAAATGTATACTAGATGCCATTGCCTCCGACACTTTTCTTCTTTTCCCTATGGTAATATCTTTAATAAAATCTTCCACATCACTAGGACGTGGTTCCTCGATGCTGCCCTCAAAAGGTAATTTGCAAACCTCACAAAAATCATAAATCATCATCTCTTTATACTCATCATATAATAAAACTCTACTGCAGGTGGTGATCTCCTAGCATGAAAATGAAAATTTAGCACGGAAGTATTAGTGATTAGGAGATACTGATCACACTGGTCGTAGAGGAAGTCGGTGATGCCTGTATTCTCAGCCAAATAATAGAAATCCTTATAAATTCTGGCTGCCTCCAAGAATGCATCACTTGGCCATTCACACGGCCGAACCTCCATGGTGCGAGGAAGGTTGTACTTGGGCTTTTCCTTCTCTTTTTTTTCTTTCTCCTTCGAACCCTGACTCAAGGAGCCTCTCAACAATATCCTTATCATTTTCTCCCTCTGAAATTTTCTGAAATTTTTAGTAACTCAAAATAAAAGTGAACCAAACTCAACAAAATTGATAGTAACTACTCCCACAAGTGCCTAGAGGCTATATCATGCATCAAAACTACTTTGGACCAAATAAATTCGACATGCAAGCTCAAGAACAGGGTCACCACAACAGCAAAACTTTGCAATAAATAAAGCACTAGAACAAAAACTAATTGGACCATTGGAGGAGTCACATACCAAAGAACAATCCCCCAGAGCAGTTTTGTGAATGGACTTTGAGCAAGGAGATCGAAAACGGCAGCAAAATGAGCAAGAACACGTGTTTGAGCTACGGGAAGATTTTTTCTAGAGGAAGACAAAGTGGATGGGTGCTGGAATAAGTGGAGGGGACCCACAAGACAGGGGGCGCACCCAGGGGGTAGGCCGTGCCCTCCGTCCTTGTGGCTCACTAGTGCATCCCTCTGGTGTGTTCTCAGTGCCAGATATTCTCAAATATTCTATAAAAAATCATACCAAATTTTTAGGGCATTTGGAGAACTTTTATTTTCGAAGTATTTTTTATTGCATGGATAATTCAGAAAACAGACAGAAAATACTATTTTTTGCTTTAGTTAATCTAAATAATAGAAAGTAAAAGGAGGGTACAGAAAGTTGTGCTTCCTAAATTCATCTATCTCATGCTCATCAAAATGAATCCATTAACAAGGTTGATCAAGTCTTATTAACAAACTTCTACCGAATGACATGAAACCGGAGAATTTTTGAATAACACTAGGTTACCTCAACGGGGATATGCATGTCCCCAGCAATAAGAATAGGGAATTCAAAACCTCCAATAGTAATAGTTGAGATTTTTCCAATAGAATTGATACTATGAACTTGAGGTTGTTTCTTCCAAAAGTGTAATGTATGCTCATTACCATTAACATGAAAAGTGGCATTGCCTTTGTTGCAATCAATAACAACCCCTGCAGTATTCAAAAAGGGTCTGCCCAGGATAATCGACATACCATCGTCCTCGGGAATATCAAGAATAACAAAGTTCATTAAGATAGTAACGTTTGCAACCACAACAGGCACATCCTCACAAATACCGATGGGTATAACAGTTGATTTATCAGCCATTTGCAAAGAGATTTCACTAGGTGTCAACTTATTCAATTCAAGTCTACGATATAAAGAGAAAGGCATAACACTGACACCGACTCCAAGATGACATAAAGCAGTTTTAACATAGTTTCTTTTAATGGAGCATGGTATAGTTGGTACTCCTGGGTCCCCTAGTTTCTTTGGTATTCCACCCTTAAAAGTATAATTAGCAAGCATGGCGGAAATTTCAGCTTCCGGTATCTTCCTTTTATTAGTGACAATATCTTTCATATACTTAGCATAAGGAGGAATTTTAAGCATATCAGTCAAACAGATATGCAAAAAGATAGGTCTAATCATTTCAGCAAAGCGCTCAAAATCCTCATCATCCTTTTTATTGGATCACTTAGGAGGAAAAGGCATGGGTTTCTGAACCCATGGTTCTCTTTCTTTACCATGTTTCCTAGCAACGAAGTCTCTCTTATCATAACATTGATTCTTTGATTGTGGGTTATTAAGATCAACCGCAGGTTCAACTTCTACATCATTATCATTACTAGGTTGAGCATCAACACGAACATCATCATTAACATTATCACTAGGTTCATGTTCAACACCAGATTTGTTGGAAATATGCCCTAGAGGCAATAATAAAGTGGTTATTATTATATTTCCTTGTTCATGATAATCGTTTGTTATCCATGCTATAATTGTATTGACCGAAAACTCAAATGCATGTGTGGATACATAGACAACAACATGTCCCTAGTAAGCCTCTACCGGACTAGCTCGTTGATCAAAGATGGCTATGGTTTCCTAGCCATGGACATGAGTTGTCATTTGATAACGGTATCACATCATTAGGAGAATGATGTGATGAACAAGACCCAAACTATGAACATAGCATATGATCATATCAAGTTTGTTGCTATCGTTTTTCTGCATGTCAAGTATATGTTCCTATGATGATGAGATCATGCAACTCACTGACACCGGAGGAGTGCCTTGTGTGTACCAAACATCGCAACGTAACTGGGTGACTATAAAGGTGCTCTACATGTATCTCCGAGGGTGTCTATTGAGTTGGCATGGATCAAGACTAGGATTTGTCACTGCGTATGATGGAGAGGTATCTCAGGGCTCACTCGGTAATACAACATCACAATAAGCTTGCAAGCAATGTGACCAATGAGTTAGTCACATGATCTTGTATTACAGAATGAGTAAAGAGACTTGCTGGTAACGAGATTGAACTAGGTATGGAGATACCGATGATCAAATCTCAGGCAAGTAACATACCGATAGACAAAGGGAACTACATACGGGATTAGCTGAATCCTTGACATCGAGGTTCAACCGATAAGATCTTCGTAGAAGTGAGAACCAATATGGGCATCCAGGTCCCGCTATTGGTTATTGACCGTAGAGGTGTCTTGGTCATGTCTGCATAGTTCTCGAACCCGCAGGGTCTACACACTTAACATTTGGTGACGATATAAGTATAGTTGAGTCATTATGGTGGTTATCGAAGGTTGTTCAGAGTCCCGGATGAGATCCCAGATGTGATGAGGAACTCCGAAATGGCCCGGAGGTGAAGATCGGTATATTGGACGAAGGGTATTGGAGTTCGGAATTGTTCCGGGGGTACCGGAAGATGACCAGCGTCACCGAAAGGGGTTTCGGGGGGCCCCATGGGCCAAGGGGAGGAGGCAAACCAGCCCACTAAGGGGTTGAGCGCCCCCTCACCCCATCACACGTAACCAGAAGGGGTGGGGGCGCTCCCCTAGGGCAGCCACCGCCTTTGCCTTGGGGTCCAAGGCTCCCGGGGGGGGGGGGAGACACACCAAAACCCATCTAGGCACTACAAAAAAAAGACACATCCGTGACATTTTGGGGCGAACGAATTTTTTTCTGTCATACTTATGACACTTCTATGACGATAATTGTGACAAAACCCGGTATCATCATAGATGCGGTGGGCTCCTACTTCTATACAAAAAATCATGACGGAAAATGGGCTTTTCGTCCTGGGCGGGCCGGAGACGCAGTTGCATGAGTTTCTTTGGGCCGTCCATGATGGAAAAAACCGTGGTAGAAGCAAGGGCGAGGAAAATTTCGGGGTGTTCCCGGTTACGGTGGGTGGTCATGGGCCGAGCGATGCGCGTTTCTCTCGTACACGTATGAGCGTGGGTGCGAGGCGTTGGGCTCTAACTGAACCCGAGCGATTGCACTGCAGGCTACGCGTTACTGAACCCGAGCGATCGAGCGATTCCTTCACTACTGCTGCTAACTGCAGCCGATCGATGCTGCCTCTGGATGAACAGTGAGTGTTGCTGGGGGGTTTGGATGAACAGTTCCCGCTGGGGGTTGGATGAACAGGACCCCGTGGTGTTGCCGCTGGATGAACATGACCCCGACCGATCGAGCCAGTTGGGCATGGATGAACAGGACCCCGTGGAGGGCTGGATGAACAGGACCCCGTGGAGGGAAGGTTGAACAGTAGCCGGTGGAGGGATGGTTGAACAGTAGCCGGTGGAGGGCTGGATGAACAATAGTCCGTGGAGGGGTGGTTGAACAGAACCCCGTGGAGAGGGCTGGTTGAATAGTAGTGTGACGCCCCCGATTCAATCGTAAACTAATCATACACGCAAACGTGTACGATCAAGATCAGGGACTCACGGGAAGATATCACAACACAACTCTACAAATAAAATAAGTCATACAAGCATCATAATACAAGCCAGGGGCCTCGAGGGCTCGAATACAAGTGCTCGATCATAGACGAGTCAGCGGAAGCAACAATATCTGAGTACAGACATAGGTTAAACAAGTTGCCATAAGATGGCTAGCACAAACTGGGATACAGATCGAAAGAGGCGTAGGCCTCCTGCCTGGGATCCTCCTAAACTACTCCTGGTCATCGTCAGCGGCCTGCACGTAGGAGGCACCCCCAGTGTAGTAGTCGTCATCGACGGTGGCGTCTGGATCCTGGGCTCCAACGTCTGGTTGCGGCAACCAGAAAGAAAGGAAAGGGGGAAAAGGGGGAGCAAAGCAACCGTGAGTACTCATCCAAATTACTCGCAAGCAAGGATCTACACTACATATGCATGGGTATATGTGTAAAGAGGCAATATCGGTGGACTGAACTGCAGAATGCCAGAATAATAGGGGGATAGCTAGTCCTATCGAAGACTACGCTTCTGGCAGCCTCCGTCTTGCAGCATATAGAAGAGAGTAGATTGAAGTCCTCCAAGTAGCATCGCATAACATAATCCTACCCGGTAATCCTCCCCTCGTCGCCCTGTGGAAAAGCGATCACCGGGTTGTCTGTGGAACTTGTCTGGGTGTGTTTTATTAAGTATCTGGTTCTAGTTGTCATAAGGTCAAGTACAACTCCGGGTCGTCCTTTTACCGAGGGACACGACTATTCAAATAGATAAACTTCCCTGCAGGGGTGCACCACATAACCCAACACGCTCGATCCCATTTGGCTGGACACACTTTCCTGGGTCATGCCCGGCCTCGGAAGATCAACACGTCGCAGTCCCACCTAGGAACAATAGAGAGGTCAGCACGCCGGCCTAAATCCTATGCGCGCAGGGGTCTGGGCCCATCGCCCATTGCACACCTGCACGTTGCGAGGGCGGCCGAAAGCAGACCTAGCCTCCCTAATACAATAGTAGGCGTTCCAGTCCAATCCGGCGCGCGCCGCTCCGTCGCTGACGTCAAGAAGGCTTTGGCTGATACCACGACGTCGAGTACCCATAACTGTTCCCGCGTAGTTGGTTAGTGCGTATAGGCCAGTGGCCAGACTCAGATCAAATACCAAGATCTCGTTAAGCATGTTATTATGAAGTAACCGCGGATGCCGACCAGGGCCAGGCCCACCTCTCGCCTAGGTGGTCTCAACCTGCCCTGTCGCTCCGCCACAAAGTAACAGTCGGGGGCCATCGGGAACCCAGGCCCACCTCTACCGGGATGGAGCCACCTGTCCTTCCAGCCCCCATATCCGAATCACTTGCGGGTACTCAAATAGCCAACCTGTCTTTAGTCACCAGCTGTATGGTATATGTATATGTATAGTATATACCCATGATCACCTCCCGAGTGATCACGTCCCGATAGTATAGCAAGGCAGACTGACAAGAATGTAGGGCCAATGATGATAAACTAGCATCCTATACTAAGCATTTAGGATTGCGGGTAAGGTATCAACGACTGTAGCAACAATGACAGGCTATGCAACAAAATAGGAGTAACCGAACAGTAACATGCTACAATACTCTAATGCAAGCAGTAGAGAGAAGAATAGGCGATATCTGGTGATCAAGGGGGGGCTTGCCTGGAAGCTCAGCCGAGAAGGAGGGGTCGTCAACACCGTAGTCGTATTGGGGGTCGTCGACAGTCTCGGGGTCTACTGGAAAGAAGTAACAGAAGGGTAACACAATAAATAACAGAGCAATCAAAACATCACAAAGCGTAACATGGAAATACGCGGTGGTAGAGGTGACCTAACACAGTACTAGGTGCTACTAGCGAAGGGGGAAAACATCCGGGAAAGTATTCCCGGTGTTAGGCATTTTCGGGCAGATGAAATGGAGGTTGATTGTTGCATGTTCGCTATGCTAGGGATGTGTGGTAGACGAACAGGCTGTGTATTCGGATTCGTCTCGTCGTTCTGAGCAACTTTCATGTATAATTTTTTTTCATCCGAGCTATGGTTTATTTTCTATGATTTATCAAAGTTTTAGGCAATTTTGAAATTTATTTAATTATTTAAATCGAACATTATTGAGAATAGTGAAAGGTGACGTCAGCATGACATCACCATGACGTCAGTAGGTCAAACCCAACTGACTAGAGTCAAAGCTGGACTGTGGGTCCAATGGGACCCACCTGTCATAGACTAACATGTTAATTAGGGTTTAATTAAGCAAGATTAAATAAGTTTAATTAATTGATTAGGTTAATTAAACACAATTAATTAAGTTAATTAATTAACACTTGTATTTATTATTATTTTAATTATTTTTTTATATCTTTTTTAATGTTCTAGGGGCTGGGCCCCACAGGACATTGGGCCAGGGGGGCCATAGTAGGTTCTGTATTAGCGGGCGCCTGGAGCGGGCGCTGGGCACCCGCCCAGGTCGACAGGGAGGGAACGGCGCTGGGCGCCGGCGGCCACAGCGACGAGCGACATCAGCGGCACAGGGGGCCAAGGCTGCGCGTCGGCGGGCCGCGGCAAGGCCACCGCGGGACGAAAACGGCAGCGGGCGGCGTGCGCGCGCGCACGGCGGGGAGCATAAGCAGGCAGAGCATCACCGGCGGGCGCGGTCGTGGGTGCGTTCAAGGGCGTCGGGGCGCACGCGGCAGGGTAACAGCGACGCAGGCTGGGCGCGGTCACGGTCACGGTGACCGAGCCCACTGGCCGGAGACCAGACGACGCGTATGGAGGCCTACGACGGTGAATCGAGGAGGGGGAGAGGGGGAGTAGCCACGGGAGCTCACCCGGAGCTGTTGGCGTGCTCAGACGCGTTGGGGGCGACCAGAGTGTGCAGATCGAGCGGCAACGCAGGCGACGTGGTCGGAGGGGATGGATTAAAGGAGACGGCTCCGGAGCGCTCCGGCTTGACCTGGTTCACGCCGACGACGTAGACGAGGTGGGGTGGCGCCTGGACTTGAGGGGGCGGCGGGGCTTGTTGGCGCCTGACGAGGAGGAGACAAGGAGGCGACAGTGGAGATGGGCAGCGACGGCGTCGTGGGCGCCAGAGGCGCGACCCAGATCCGGTCGAGGAGGTGGAGGCGTCGAGGAAGAAGCGGTCCGATGCGGGCGGTCTAGGACGGGGAGGTCGAGGTGGAGAGCGACGGTGGCGGCTCCGGTGACGCGGTCTCGGGCGGCGGCATTGGGGTCAATTCCCCCGATCCAATAGGGGGCAGAGAAGGGGGAGATGGATCATGGTGGGGGGGGGGGGGGAGTGGGGGAGTGGGCTAGGGTTTGGGTGGGGAAATGGGGTTATCCAGCCAAGTTGGGCTGGCTGGGCCGCGTGGGTGGCCAGCTGGGCCTCTTGGCCCAGTTGTTTGTTTTGTTTTTTTATTCTCTTTCTTTTGTTTTTATTTATTTTCTACTATTTTATTTCTACACCCATCTTATCTAAGCTTTATAAAAACATAAAAGTTGTACCAAAATCAGTATTTACTAATTATACCTCTGATACTAAAGTTTAAACCCCGATATAAAATATTTTAACATTTTATAATTAACAAAAGGCATTTATTAAATTGGTTATGTTGTTGTTTCATTTCCATTTGAGTGTTTAAACATCTTATAAAAGTGTGGTTTCTCCACCATAATTACCTATGCATTATTTGGCTCACTCCGAACATTTTAGTTTTAATATTTGAAATCTTTTATTGTTTGCTTGATTCTGAATTTGAATTCGAATCGGTTTCGAACTAACGCGAGATTAGCAACAGTAATCGAGGTGACGTGGCATCATTAGCAGAGGGTTATTGTAGCTTAATTATCCAGGTGTCACAAGTAGCCGGTGGAGGAGCGCGTGGTGGATGCTGGATGAACAGGAACCCGTGGAGGAACGGTCGCAGGTGGAGGCTGGAGGAGGTCGATGGTGGATGAACAATAGCCCGTGGAGGCTAGAGGTGGTCGACGGTGGAGATGAACAGTATCCCGTGGAGTCCCGTTTTGCAGTACGCCACACCCCTCCCAATGAACAAGACCCCCGTTTTGACCGTAGAGCTCCAACACAAGTCCATTTCCTCTGTTTTGCGGTATGCCACACCCCTCCCAATCAGCAGGATCCGGTTTCGACCGTAGGAGGTCCAACAGAAGTCCGTTTCCTCCGTTTTGCGGTACGCCAGACCCCTCCCGAAGAACAAGATCCCGTTTCGACCGTGGCCAGTCGAACACAAGGCCGTTTCCTCCGTTCCGCGGTACGCCAGGCCCCGTTTCGATCGGCTATTCCGTCCAAGCCGGTTGGCTCCCGATGAACATGATGTATTCCGTTGCCTCCCGATGAACACGACGCATTTCATTGCCTCCCCATGAACATGAGGATGACGTAGTTTCTCCGTTTCGACCCAGCCATGTACATGGGCACTGGCCGCACGTATGCGCGACTAGGCGTTCGAGACCCCGCCCGTATGTACGTACGTGGCCGCATTTACTTTCTTGCACCCTGGCCGTTGTACGTACGTGTACATGCTACGTGCGCGCCTCTACTACGACACGTGCACGCCTCTACTACGACATGTGCGCGCCTCTACTACGACACGTGCGCGCCTCTACATCGACCAGTATGTACGTACACGTTCGCGACCAGAATGACAACGCTACGTACGCTTCGACCAGGTGGGTCCTGACTGTCAGGCACTTCCTTGCGTGCGAAGATGTAGCTGGTGGGTCCCAGCAGTCAGGGGGCGAATCATTTCTTTTTGCCCATAATATGGACGCACTTCCTTGCATGCGAAGATGTAGCTGGTGGGTCCCAGTAGTCAGGGGGAGAAAACATTATTTTTAGGGTAAAAAGGATGTAGTTGCATGCTTGCATCCATGGGCGTGCTGCATCCCCACTGTCAACCTCTCACATACATTCATCTTCCGATGACTCCCGTTTGTTGACCACGATGATCACACTGTGCCGAGCTCACCAAGGCCGATGGACGACGGCGAGGCCCCAGACTGGAACGACTCAGAGATGGGAAGACACGGTAGTGGAGTTGCAGATGGAGATGAGTGGGAAACTTGACTGGTTCGGGTGCTGCTGGGAGAGACAGGAGCAAGAACAGAGATTGAAGAAGGAGCATGGCTATTGGATTAACATCCAACGGTCCAGCTGCTAGAATCATTTGTTGATTAAGTTGACAAAGCCCCGCGTACACGTCTGCTTAGTAGGCCCACAAGTCAGCCACCAAATCTGCCGGGTCCCAGATGACAGTTGGGACCCGACAGATTTGGTGGCTGACTTGTGGGCCTACTAAGCAAACGTGTACGCAGGGCTTTGTCAACTTAATCAACAAATGATTCTAGTAGCTGGACCGTTGGATGTTAATCCAATAGCCGTGCTCCTTCTTTAGTCTCTGTTCTTGCTCATGTCTCTCGCAGCAGCACCCGAACCAGTCAAGTTTCCCACTCCTCTCCATCTGCGACTCCACTACCGCGTCTTCCCCATATCTGAGTCATTCCAGTCTGGGGCCTCACCGTCGTCCACCGGCCTTGGTGCGCTCGGCACGGTGTGATCAACGTGGTCAACAAACGGGAGTCATCGGAAGATGACTGTATAACGGGAGTCAACCTTATGATACGTAATATAAAATGGTTGGACGAACGACAGGTTTAACAGAACCTTATGTTGCAAACTTCCATTCATATTATGTATCATATTTTGAACATTTCTTCCAAAAAAAATCGAAACTATTTTTTTTCTGTTACTAGTGGCGCACCTAGCAAATGGTACGCCACTACTAAGTTTGATTTTTTTTCCATTTCCCCCCCTCTAGATCTTAAAAGCCCCGTATCTTTTTTATTAGGTTTTTGGGGATTCTAAAAATCTTCAACCGGGTGCACCACTACTAAGTTTGAATTGGGATGTAACTTTTCGAGTAGATGATTTTTCATATAAAAAACTTTTTAATCCGAGTTCGTATGCAAAAGTTATGCCCATTTTACTAAATTCCAGAGAGATTTTGCAAATAAAGTCGAAATTCATATTTTTAAATTTTCCCAACAACTAGAGCACACATCACATGGGAAAATTATTTTTTGACATTTCCATCATTTCCTTTTATTTTTTTAGAACTAAAAAGGCGGTCCACGGGGGGGGGGGTGTGGTATTTGTGTGTGTGAGACATAGCAATGGCGCACCACACCTAGGTGCGCCACTACTATGTAGCATAGCAGTGGTGCACCTAGGTGTGGTGCGCCATTGCTATGTCTCATGGGGTGGGGTGGGGTGGGGGCTGGACAAAAAAAAGCAATGGCGCACCACACCTAGGTGCGCCACTACTATGTAGCATAGCAGTGGCGCACCTAGGTGTGGTGGGCCATTGCTATGTCTGGTGGGGTGGGTGGGGTGGGGGGTGGACCAAAAAAATAGCAATGGCACACCACACCTAGGTGCACCGCTACTATGTAGCATAACAGTGGTGCACCTAGGTGTGGTGCGCCATTGCTATGTCTGGTGGTGTGGGGTGGGGTGGGGGGTGGACCAAAAAACAGCAATGGCGCACCACACCTAGGTGCGCCACTACTATGTAGCATAGCAGTGGCGCACCTAGGTGTGGTGCGCCATTGCTATGTCTGGTGGGGTGGGGGTGGACCAAAAAAATAGCAATGGTGCACTGCTCATGTGGTGCGCCATTAGTAAAAACATAGCAATGGCGCACCTGATTCTAGTGCGCCACTGCTATATAGCAGTGGCGCACCACCATCATGGTGCGCCACTAGTAGAGATATTGGGGATAAGCCTTTTTCTAGTAGTGTGTCTGTGTACGAGACCTGCTGGGTCCACCTGAGAAGGGGAGTATGTTGGGAGGAAGGAGATTCAAAGCACGGCAACCGAGTGAACTAGTTTTTTCTTTTGAAACGGACGAGTGAACTAGTTACATACATTAGCAAATAGCCACTAAAAAGCAAACAGGTTAATGGATTCTTAGAAGAAATATTTCAGACAAAACAGACAATTATGACACATAGGCTATTGCATGAAACACTCAGATGATAAAGGTGCTTAAACAGATAAAGTACAACATCTAGACCTTCCTGGCACGCTTGATCATGACGCTGCGGCTGTTCGTGTACTCGTCGGATATGGGAAGCAGACATGCCCTCATGTCCAAGATCCGCCTGTACATGTCGTAGCATGCATATGCGTCCTTGACCGTGTAGGTTATGTAGGCTAGATTCAGAGGTACCTCCCACGTGTTTAGGTCCTTGGTATCGTTGTCTTCTTTCATGTTGGCGTAGCAGGGGTTGATGATGGTCTCGGCGAGGTCAACCACGGAGTCCTTCTCCTGCCCGTTGCCGATGATCTTGTATTGCTTCTGGATGTCGACAAGTTTGTTGCACCAGATGACCGAATCGTCGCGTTCTTCCTTCTCTTCACCATAACGAAGGTGCAGTCGGCACTGCCGATGAAACGGGCGAATGCTCCAGAACCTCCGATGGCTATACAATAGTGGTAGTTGAGAACCTCGTCCCGCACGCATACTTGGGCGACCGCGATCCGCTGGTCCCTGTCAGTAGACGAATGGATGGGCACAAGGTCTAGTCCTGCGACCTTGTGCTTTCTTGTCCTGTAGGTACTGCTTGAACTCAGTGAGGCAGAGCTTCACCAAGTCTAGATCGTTGGTGTACATCACATTCAACTTGGTGCCGCCATGGGGCTGAACGGAGAACTCAAAGGTGAACTCCTTGCTGAAGTCCATATCCAGCAGGCTCATCCCTCGAATCGCCATTGGAGTCTCTTCAAGTGAACGAGTGAGTAGGCGGCAGCAGCAGTTCGTTTTTCAGCTCTTGGGAAATTGGCTTCAATAGTAAACTGAGTGTGTATAGGCGACAACAGTTACTACCCCTCCCTCGCCCACTGCACGCTCGGCATAATATGCACCCTCGGCGCATTCAAACGCCTCCATTAAGAAAGCTATTCCGGCCACACACGTCGGTTCATGAGCGGGTCTGTATTGGTACTGTAATAACAAGTGTTAGTGGTCACTTTACTTAAATTTAATTAGCTTTAATTAAAATGTATTCTTAAAACAAGCAATGCATTGGCTCATTCTATCAGTGCCACAGGATCAACATGCACAACAATTAGAATTATTATTCTCAGGACACACATGATCAGCACATTTGCCGCACTTTCACACATACAATACTACCAAGTTTGAACAGTTTGTTATGGTTGCTGTCCTCTACATCATCATGACGTGTTTCCTAGCTTGCAAGATTCAAAACCAACAAATAAGATTCAAATAATAAGTACAACAAAGATGCCTACACATCTCATTGATTCCCAGCTTCCAAGATTCAGAACCGACAAATAAGATTCAAATAATAAGTACAACAAAGATGCCTACACATCTCATTGATTCACCACTTGCAAGATTCAGAACCAACCCATTAGAGCCTTTTGATAAAGTGAATATCGGGATTAAATCCATCTTGGCTAGCCGTGTCATACAACCCAAGAACTTGGCGAATGCTCTTGACCATCACAACTCACCCTGTGCGTTCGGTTTATTCGGTTTACATGGTTCGGTTTATACGGTTTTTCAGTTTGTACAGTATTAATACTTCGGTAAATACGGTATGAAATTAAGATACGGTTCGGTTTCGGTATATACCAAATTATTTCGGTATGGTTTCGGTATATACCATAAAAACCAAAGTTGACGCGAATTTGAAAATGACGTAATAATAATTAGCAAATTTATGACTCAAAACACATACTATTCTACACAAATAGTGTACGACTATATATATAAGTATATATGCATGCATTAATTCATCTGTTGATGGTTATGGACGTGCTTAGCATTTTTAAAATAGAAAAATGACTATGTTACAAGAAAAAATCATGTGCTTAGTAGTGAATTTGACTCATGTACAAGAAAAATGACAAATTGTATGGTTGTTCATCTCAAGAAATATAAATTTATTTTTTACTTCGGTTTATTCGGTTAACCATTCGGTTTTTCGGTATATACCATAAAAACCAAAGTTCAAATCGGTATGAAAAGTTCATACCATACCGAAACCAGAAACCATAAAAAGCATAAAATCGGTTCGGTTCGGTTTATTTTCGGTATGGTTTTTTAGTTCGGTTTTCAAATGCACAGAGTGAATCACAACATCCGTAGTAGAGTATTCCTATTTGCACAGATAAGAAAGAGCATGGGTTTAGGACTCTAGCAGCCGTAGAGATGGTTCTACAAACATTGGCCTTTTCTTTTGGCCACCAATTCTATCTATGTTCCTCATGCATCAGTCTTTGACGCATCCCTTGAAATTACTATAATAGTGGCACTAGTTGAAGCAAACTTTATTTCCAAAATGAGAAAATATTGCGATAGAATAGCTTTATTTTAAAAAATACAACATTGGCACAGCATGAGAAAGCACAATCATGTTGATAAAGGACAATATTGACCGGTGTGAGGGGCCCTATGCCTCCACGACTCGATCTGGTGAACCTGCAACTCGACTCGGATGAGGTCAACCTGCAGCTCCATGATTCAATTCATGCGCCTTTTTCTGCAGTTCACCTGAAATGAAGCAAAGATTGCATCATTCAGCTAGCAAGAAGTACTTGCTCTCGTGAGCTGGCAGGTTCTTCTTTAGTAGTTGCACTAAAATTGAGCAACATTAAGGTTGGCTGTCCTGCTCATGTAAGGTGCAACTATAATTTGCTTATCCTTTTGTGCAGTTCCACTAAAATAAAGTGCCATTGTGGTGATAGTGATGACTCATATTGCAAAGGCTAATAAAATGTTGCATGAGATTACCAACAGAATTTGATGGAGATTTTGGGAAGTCTAGTCACCATCTTGAGCAGGTCCACCAAAATTGAGAGATGTTGCCCACGTGACATTTTAGTTGAACTGCACAAGACACTCATTCCAAAAAAAGTGTTTTGTGCAGTTCACCAAAACGTCACAATAGCAACAAGGTGAAATGTGATATCCCTATCCGCACAAAAAGATAGAAAGTAAACAGTTGCTGGTCAATAAGAATATACGAAACATACACGAAATGAAAAGAAGCATCTTAATTATGTTCATGGCAATCACACAAGGACAGTAGGAATTTTAAAACGTCAGCAATGCTTCATGTTACCAGAAGCATTACGATCAACTATGACATTCGTCAAATATGGGATTACTTTAATGGTGGCATTGCTTGTTTGCCAGATACAGTAAATCAACAGCAACTAAAGAGTTGGTTTAAGGGCATGGGACCGTGGGGACACCAGGTCACTCAACGGCATAAAGAAGCAACTTACTTATCATAGTGGGGAAAACAGCAGGAGTACCATTTGTTAACACAGTTTAATTGCATCATATCACTGGAGGCATTAGATTAACAATAACACTGGTTAGACATGTCCTTAAGGTAACAGTGGATCGCTTCATTTTACATGCGCCCTTACATTAACAATAGCAAAAGGTTGGTATAAGGACATGCAAGAGTGGACGCATCAGCACAATGTACCTACAAGGAGGCATAAAGTGGTGATGCCGAGTTTGTTCATGCTCTGTGAGGGCGACAAATCTAATCATGGAGAACTTTTACTATGTGAGGGCAGCAAATCTAATCCTGGGGACCTTTTACTATGTGAGGGCAGCAAATCTAATCCTGGAGACCTTTTACTATGTGAGGGTAACACATCTAATCCCGGAGACCTTTTACTATGTGAGGGCAGCAAATCTAATCCTGGACATACTCTGTTGACTTGTCCACAAGCCGCCACTTTCTATCCTTTTTCAACCAATAATAGATCTGTTCCTTATCCAGTTTGTACTGAGTTTTCCCATTATTTTCCTTTTCATCCAAGAGACCGGTTGGGTATCTGGTCTCTACTACTTTCCCCCTGTTATTTCCTCCTTGAAAGTTTGAATCAAGTCCTAGATTCATGCTACGACTTCCCCCCTTTCTTCGTTGTTTGAACCAAGTCCTAGATTCGAATGCATGAAGTAGCTTTACCTCTAATAATACTAAAAATTTAGGTGGATTTGGAAGAGATGATGGAAGTATAAAAAGATGCACATGCAGACACGTGGGGAGCTGGGGCAGTAGAGCAAGGCCACTTTCGAAGAACATGTACCTGAGGTTTGTCGGGATGTCGGTGGTGGCAGGTCCGATCTGCGCACAATACGACAGGGAGGAAGAAGGGTCGGAGGACCTCCCGAGCCGGCGATGTGTCAAAGAGAACGACACGGGCAGAGGATCGGGCCCCACTAGCAGCTATGGGTTTCCTCCCTCGATGGCGATGGCCGCATGAATGATGCAGCTTTTAGTCCTCTACACACACCGGCCGAAGCGATCCGGCCGGATCTGTGACCAGCGGTGAGCAGAGAGAAAATGTTGCTACCGCTGTCTTGTTTAGATCCGAAGAGGATGAGAGAATGAAGAGAGCAACCCTAGTAAAGCAAGCGCTCAGGCCCCTGCGTACATATATAATGGAGTGATTATCTTTTTCTCTCCACAACAAGCGTTTCAATTTGTGTACGTGGCATTAAAGAAAAGAAACTCTCTATTTAAGGTGACTAACTATACGACTCCTACTTACTACTAGTAGTACTAGTATTGTTCACTTGTGCTCGCCGACCCTCCATTCATTGAACAACCCCACGGGTGAATAAACATATAGTACTAGTATTTATATAGAACGAACAAGCTCGAACTATTTTCGCGTAGTTAAAAGTTGAGGGTGGGGCTTTTCCTGGGAAGTACGCGTGGCAGTTTTTGCGTAGGCGGTTTGACAGAGAGGCGAGGAGGGTGAGGGAGTGGCGGATTCAACTTACTTACTGCTGGAAAGGTCGGGCTGTGCAATTTGACGGCGCGTTACTGCTGGAAAGACTTGTGATATGACTACTCACTATAGTCATGAATTACTGGCGCTACGACCGGGGTGATGCCCCCCTTCCGTTCTACACTCTAATCTGGTGCATGACACGTCAACCCGGATGCTGGCTCTCCCACATGTCAGCAAAGTACATAGTAAGAAGGAGCAAAGAATCACGCGGTATATACTACTACTACTACTACTACTACTACTACTACTACTACTACTACTACTACTACTACTACTACTACTACTCACGTCGGAGGAGTGCGAACCACGGTAGCCCAGTGAACCAGCAATGCAAACCACGGCAGCCCAGTGAACCAGCAGTAGAAAACAATGCGGTGATATGGCCATAAAAAACAATGTGCTACGTTCCAGTCTGTAGCATGTACAGTACTACTCCTCTTTGTTTGGATCCCTGAGTTAGAGCTAGTTTGGGTTGAAATAGCCTCAAATTATCGAAATAGGAGGGGTTAGTTTGAGCTAGTTTGCTCTAACCCAGCTAAAAAACTAGCCTGACGGAGAGGTTCTAATTGGGTTAGTTATCCTTGGGCCCACTAAAAGAGAACTAAAAAAATCTCCCCTGCCCGCACCAGATCGCTCCCTCCGTCCCCCTCGCATGACTCCTCTATGTTCCCCATCGGGCCGCCCGCCCAAGCACCGCTCTGCCGCTTGCCCTCTTTCTCCTTTGACCGCCCTCTCCCTCCGGCCTCCGTCACCCTGCTCCGGCCACCCTCTCCCTCCGGCCTTTGAAGGTCGCCCTGCTCCCCCTTCACCGGTCATTTTTCTCCTTCTGGCATGCGCGGCGGCGGCACATCTACCAGGGAGGTCACGAGAGGGGTGAGTTTGTTCTTCCTTCTCTATCTCGCATCCATATCATTGATCTTGCTCGCTCTGGAGCTAATTCTAATTTGGAAAAGTAGATCCTGATCAAACTTGGTATAGATTTGTGGTGCACGCATGGAATTGTTTGATGCTGCTTGAGGAGGTAATAAATCTTTCTAGAGGCCCAAAGATTCAGTTCACCTTTCTAGGTATTTCAGTTTCAGGCTTGCATTATTTCTATAGGCCCAAAGATTCAGTTCACCTTTCTAGGTATTTCAGTTTGAGGCTTGCATTATTTCTAGAGGCCCAAAGATTTAGTTCACCTTTCTAGGTATTTCGGTTTCAGGCTTGCATTATTTCTAGAGGCCCAAAGATTCAGTTCACCTTTCTAGGTATTTCAGTTTCAGGCTTGCATTATTTCTAGAGGCCCAAAGATTCAGTTCACCTTTCTAGGTATTTCAGTTTCAGGCTTGCATTATTTCTAGAGGGCCAGAGATTCAGTTCACCTTTCTAGGTATTTCAGTTTCAGGCTTGCATTATTTCTAGAGGCCCAAAGATTAAGTTCCCAGTCATCGACAAGCGGCCCTGCTACCCATGCCAGTGTCGACCTCAACTCGCAAGCGCCAACGTCGGAAGGGCTCCCGGGGCTTGATACATCTCCAACGTATCTATAATTTATGAAGTATTCATGCCATGTTTACAATAGTTTTATATGATTTTGGTATGATTTGATTAGAACTAACCTGGACTGACGCTGTTTTCAGCAGAACTAGCGTGGTGTTGTTTTTGTGCAGAAATAAAAGTTCTTAGAATGCGCTGAAAATCAACAGAGATTTTTTTTGGGAAAATATAAAAAATACTGGAACAAAAATCTACCAGAGGGGAGTCCCATGGGCTCCACGAGGGTGGGGGCGCGCCCCTGTGCCTCGTGGACTCCCTCTGGGGCCCCTTGACTTGTCCTTGACGCCAACCTCTTCTATAAATACCCAAACCTCTAGAAAATAACCTAGATCGGAAGTTCCGCCACTGCAAGCCTCTGTAGCCACGAGAAACCAATCTAGGCCCTCTCTGGCACCCTGCCGGAGGGGGCCATCATCACCGAAGGCCATGGTGAAGGATCTCGGAGGGGCCATCATCGCCATGAAGGCCAAGGACCAGAGGGGAACCTCTCCCCATCCAGGGGGAGGCCATGGAGGAGGAAGCACAAGGGGGAGAACTTCTCCTCCTCTCTCTCGGTGGCGCCGGAGTGCCATCGGGAGGGGAATCATCGCCGCGGTGATCGTCTTCATCAACATCACCATCATCATCACCATCCTCATCTCTTTTGTGCGGTCCACTCTCCCGCACCCCACTGTAATCCCTACTTGAACATGGTGCTTTATGCCACATATTATGATCCAATGATGTGTTGCCATCTTATGATGTTTTGAGTAGATATCCTTTGTCTTTGGGTTGATTGATGATCAAGATTGGTATGAGTTGTATGATTTATTTTGGCGCTGTCCTATTGTGCCCTTCGTGTCGCGCAAGCTTGAGGGATTCCCGCTGTAGGGTGTTGCAATATGTCCATGGTTTACTTATTGTCTGTGTTGCTTGAGTGACAGAAGCATAAACACGGATAAGTGGGTCACGGTGTATGGGAATAAAGGGGACTTGATATGTTAATGCTATGGTTGGGTTTTACCTTAATGATCTTTAGTAGTTGCGGATGCTTGCTAGAGTTCCAATCATAAGTGCATATGATCCAAGAAGATAAAGTATGTTAGCTTATGCCTCTCCCTCATATGAAATTGCAATAGTGATTACAGGTCTTGTTAACAATTGCCTAGGATAATTCCGCACACTGATCCATCATTATTCCACATTCGCTATTTATAATATTTAGTAATATATTCTAAATTTATGATAACATCACCTAATTTTATATTTTAGCTCTTCGATATCATACAAAGTTATCCTCTTCATACCCACAACATAGTTTTATTTCTCGTTTCTAGTTGGAAGCAAAAGTTCGGTGTACATAGTGTCGTATTAGTGGCACATAGGACTTGAGAGAATAGTTATCTTGCCTTTAGCTCCTTGTGGGTTCAACACTCCATGTGTATCACTTCCACCTTTGGAAATTGCTATGATGATTCCCTGCACTTGGGGATTATCAAGCTCTTTTCTGGCACCGTTGCCGGGGAGCAATAGCATGGGGTTGATATTCTCGTGTGTGCTTGTTTGCTTTCTTAACTAAGTAGTTTTTGTTTTCCCTTTTTGATTTTCTTAGTTGTGGGTGAAACATACAAAAAAATAAAAAAAATGAAAATACAAAAAGATGCACTTGCCTCATATGCCTAAAAAGTTTTTCAAGAAGAGAAGTGATTGGAAAGTTATGCATTGGAGAAGTGAGGGTCGACCTTGAGCACTTGTGTTCATGCTCATGGAAACAATGTAGATTTTTTCATGGAAAATTCTCTGTAAATAATTATCCCCTTGTATATATCCTTTCTATTATAAAAATAATGTGCCAAGCTTTGGTTTTAGGATGATTAGATTGCTTGTTTACTATGTGCAGTACAAAAACAGAAACTTTGGCTGTAGCGCGTGAATTTACATTTTTACTGGAAAGTCAAATGAGTCTAAAACTTTTTGCATATTACTTATGTACAATTTTTTTAAATTTTCATATTTTACTTAGAATTTTTGGAGTTACATAAGTGTACTAAATTTCCAGATTACTACAGATTGTCCTGTTTTTGACAGATTCTGTTTTCTATGTGTTGTTCGCTTATTTTGATGAATCCATGGGTAGTATCGGGGGGTATGAACCATGGTGAAGTTGGAATACAGTAGATAAAGTGCTAATATTAAATTTAAATGAGTTTCCAATAGTACCTAAAGGTAGTGATTTGCTTTATTATACTAACGGATCTCACAAAGTGTTTGTTAAGTTTTGTGTGGATGAAGTGTTCGAAGAACGAGGAATTACCGATGTGAGAAGAATAAAGAGAGGAAAGAGTTAAAGCTTGGGGATTACCAAGGCACCGCAAGTAAATAATTCAAGGATACTCAAGCATCTAAGCTTGGGGATGCCCCGGTTGGCATCCCATCTTTCTTCTTCAACAATTATCGGTATACCTCGGTTTTTATTTTGTTCACATGATTTGTGTCCCTTGTGTTTTTCTTTTTCTTTTGGAACCATGCTAGTATGAGATAGCCCTTCATTGATTTATAGAATCCTTCATGTGCTTCACTTATATATTTTGAGTATGGTTTTACAGAATGCTTCGTGTGCTTCACTTATATATTTTGAGCCTGGATATTGGTTAGTCTATATTAATTGTAGAATGCTCCATGATCTTCACTTATATCTTTTGGAGTATGAATAATACTATCATCTAAAGTGGGTTTGGAAGAGTGTCAACTTTAGGAATTAGTGATCCCACTATTTTGGAGGGTGTTGAATCTTAGTGTGATATTTATGAAAGTGGATTTGGAAGAGTGTCAACTTTAGTTAGTAATGATTCCACTATTTCGGAAGAGGTTCCAATTGATTATGAGAACAAAGTTGCTATCTATGATGATTAATGTGATGACATGTATGCTATAAAGAATAATGTTAACCATGAAACTTGTCACATGATTTTAATTTTCAATTGGATTATGCCTCACATGACGGTTATTTTGTTGAGTTTGCTCCCACTATTCCGAATGAGAAGAATTTTTGCTTATGTGGAGAGTAGTAAAATTTCTATGATTGTAGATCATGAAAAGAATGCTTCATGTGATGGTTGGATTGTTAAACTCATTCATTATGCTACTGAAAATTATTATGAGGTAGGAATATATGCTTGTAGGATTTGCAATAATATCAAGTTTCCTCTCTATGTGCTTAAAGTTTTGAAGTTATACTTGTTTTGCCTTCCTATGCTAGTTGATTCTTGTTCCCTGAAATTGTGTTCTCACAATTCCTAGGCATAGGAAGTGGTTTATGTTTAAATTTTCTAGTCATATTCTTCATGATGCACTCTTTATGTTTCAATTGTTATCTTTTATGTGAGCATCATTGAAATCATCATGCCTAGCTAAAAGGCATTAAAGAAAAGCGCTTGTTGGGAGACAACCCAATATTTACCTTTACTGTTTTTGTGTGTCCACATGATTAAGCTACTGTATTAATCATGTTTTATTGCTTTTGTTTCAATAAAGTGCCAAGTAAGACCTTTGGGAAGACTTGGGTGAAAGTTAATGTGATCTTGATGTGAAAAACGGAAACTTTGCACTCACGAGATTAGCTGTCATATTTTACATAAGAGTGCTTTTGAGTTTATTATTTTTGAGGAATATAAATAGACAAATTCCTCACTTCCACCAATTTATTTCAGAATTTTTGGAGTAGCAGAAGTATGGTTGTTGTTCAGATCATTACAGACTGTTCTGTTTTTGGCAGATTCTGTTTTTAATACATAGTTTGCTTGTTTTCTAGTTTCTATGGCTTATATTGCTCAATATAAATTGTAGAAATGATATGGTACATTAGGCATTTTGTGAGAACAGTTATGAATCTTGTCTTTGACAGTACCAAAGTGAATGATTTACTCTTTATCATACTAACCCATCTCACGAAGTTCTGTTAAGTTTTCTGTGATTGAAGTTTTCAAGTTTTTAGTGAGATATCGATATGAGGAGAATAAGGAGTGGAAAGACTCTAAGATTGGGGATGCCCAAGGCACCCAAGGTAATATTCAAGGAAGACTCAAGCGCCTAAGCTTGGGGATGCCCCGGAAGGCATCCCCTCTTTCGTCTTCAAAACCATCGGTATACCTTACCCGAAGCTATATTTTTATTCATCACATGATATGTGTTTTGCTTGGAGCATATTTTCATTTTACTTGATGTTTGAATAAAATCATTGGATCTGAAATCTTGAATGAAAAAGAATCCTCCCATGGCTAGTTAATTATTTGACTACCCTGTGTTCTTCACTTATATCTTTTTGGAGTAGTTTGCCATTTACTCACATGCTTCACATATATCCTATGAGTAAATGGTTGAATGAATTGAATATCATAAATCTAAATTTATATATGTTTCATATGCTTATAACATGGGGAGTAATGACTTCACACATAATAAGTATAGGTAGTAAACTTATTGAAAGTTAGCAAACGCAGAATTGGTCACTTGAACAATTCATGAAAGAATATTAAAGGAAGAGATATTTCACATATAAATATACTATCTTGGACATCTTTTGTAATTGTGAGCACTCGTTAAATATGACATGCTAAAAGGTTGATGTTGGACAAGGAAGACAACTTAATGGGTTATGTTTTCCGATATCCTAAACGTTATATTGTCTTGGATCATCCAACATGTTGAGCTTGCCTTTCCCTCTCATGCTAGAAAAATTCTTTGCATCAAGTAGAGATACTACTTGTGCTTCCAAACATCCCTTAAACCAGTTTTTCCATGAGAGTCCACCATACCTACCTATGGATTGAGTAAGATCCTTCAAGTAAGTTGTCATCGTGCATGCAATAAAAAATGCTTCTTAAATATGTATGATCTATTAGTGCGAAGAAAATAAGATTTATACGAACTTGTGATAGGGAAGAAATAAAAGCGATAGACTGCATAATAAAGGTCTTTATCATAAGCGGCAATATGAAGTGACATTCTTTTGCATTAATATTTTGTGCATCCAACTATAAAAGCGCATGACAACCTATGCTTCCCTTTGCGAAGGGCCTATATTTTAATTTTATCTTCTACCATTATACAAGAGTCATGGTGATCATCACCTTTCCTTTTTACACTTTTTTCTTTGGCAAGCACTTTGTGTTGGAGCAATCCGGATATATATATATCCACTTGGATGTAGGTTTTCATAAATTATTATTGTTGACATTACCCTTGAGGTAAAAGGTTGGGAGGCGAAACTATAAGCCCCTATCTTTCTCTATGTCTGATTGAAACTTTGAAACCATAAATAT
Source organism: Triticum aestivum (assembly GCF_018294505.1). Classification (NCBI taxonomy): domain Eukaryota; kingdom Viridiplantae; phylum Streptophyta; class Magnoliopsida; order Poales; family Poaceae; genus Triticum; species Triticum aestivum. The sequence continues at coordinate 579,523,514 of NC_057795.1, forward strand.
CACATGAGTGTTAGCAATTGTGAAAGATTAAATGATAGTTGAGTATGTGAAGTTTGCTGAACCAAAGCTCTTACATAGACCCTTCCCAAAAATAAGATGAATTGCAATTGTTTGATGACTAAGAGCATGGTTTGTTAGTTTTCAAGAAAGTTTATGATCTATACTTTAACTTGTGAATAGCTTGTTACTTGATCATGAAAAGTTTTATGAGTTGAACTACTGTTATGATATATAATGATCCTAGAAAAAGTGAATGAAACTATCATTGATCAAACTTAAGCGCTTGCTAGCATTCACACTTCATAAATTATTTCTTTTATCATTTACCTAATCGAGGACGAGCATGAATTAACCTTGGGGATGCTGATACATCTCCAACGTATCTATAATTTATGAAGTATTCATGCCATGTTTACAATAGTTTTATATGATTTTGGTATGATTTGATTAGAACTAACCCATACTGACACTGTTTTCAGCAGAACTACCGTGGTGTTGTTTTTCTGCAGAAATAAAAGTTCTCGGAATGTGCTGAAAATCAATGGAGATTTTTTTGGGAAAATATAAAAAATACTGGAACAAAAATCTACCAAAGGGGAGTCCCATGGGCTCCACGAGGGTGGGGGGCGCGCCCACCCCCTGGGGTGCGCCCCTGTGCCCCGTGGACTCCCTATGGGGCCCCTTGACTTGTCCTCGACACCAACCTCTTTTATAAATACCCAAACCTCCAGAAAATAACCTAGATCGGAAGTTCCGCCGCCGCAAGCCTCTGTAGCCACGAGAAATCAATCTAGGCCCTCTTTGGCACCCTTCTGGAGGGGGCCATCATCAGCGGAGACCATGGGGAAGGATCTCGGAGGGGCCATCATCGCCATGAAGGCCAAGGACCAGAGGGGGAACCTCTCCCCATCCAGGGGGAGGCCAAGGAGGAGGAAGCACAAGGGGGAGAACTTCTCCTCCTCTCTCTCGGTGGCGCCGGAGTGCCATCGGGAGGGGAATCATCGCCGCGGTGATCGTCTTCATCACCATCACCATCATCATCACCATCCTCATCTATTTTATGCGGTCCACTCTCCCGCACCCCGCTGTAATCCCTACTTGAACATGGTGCCTTATGCCACATATTATGATCCAATGATGTGTTGCCATCTTAGGATGTTTTGAGTAGATATCTTTGTCTTTGGGTTGATTGATGATCTAGATTGGTATGAGTTGTATGATTTATTTTGGTGCTATCCTATTATGCCCTCCGTGTAGCGCAAGCATGAGGGATTCCCACTGTAGGGTATTGCAATATGTCCATGGTTTACTTATTGTATACGTTGCTTGAGTGACAGAAGCATAAGCACGGATAAGTGGGTCACGATGTATGGTAATAAAGGGGACTTGATATGTTAATGTTATGGTTGGGTTTTACCTTAATGATCTTTAGTAGTTGCGGATGCTTGCTAGAGTTCCAATCATAAGTGCATATGATCCAAGAAGAGAAAGTATGTTAGCTTATGCCTCTCCCTCATATGAAATTGCAATAGTGATTACTAGCCTTGTTAACAATTGCCTAGGATAATTTTGCACACCGTCCCATCATTATTCCACACTCGCTATTTATAATATTTAGTAGTATATTCTAAATTTATGATAACAGCACCTACTTTTATATTTTAGCTCTTCGATATCATATAAAGTTATCCTCTTCATACTCACAACATAGTTTTATTTCTCGTTTCTAGTTGGAAGCAAATGTTCGGTGTACGTAGAGTCGTATCAGTGGCAGATAGGACTTGAGAGAATATTGATCTTGCCTTTAGCTCCTTGCGGGTTCGACACTCCTTGCTTATCACTTCCACCTTTGGAAATTGCTACGATGATTCCCTGCACTTGGGGATTATCAGGGCTTGATCTCTATAGAGCCTTCCTCCAGAGCGATGATGACGAGCTCCTCCCTCGGTGCGCGAGGGGCTCCGGGCTCCCTCCCTATCGTGAATGACTTCCGTGATGAGGTAGCTCATGCTTTGTTTCATGGAGTGTATTTTTTTGTGAAGCTTGATTGACGACTTGTATGTTTAAGTGGGATATCTCATTTATATCGACAAAGTAAAATTTATCATGTTTTGCATGCTCGATTTGTAAAGATGGTTCGTTTATGTCAATTGTGAGCGGGAGGAGGCCACACAAGAGCCGACCACACCAAATCTGGCAGGAAATAGGGTCCCAAGTAGTCAAATGATTGAGAAAGAGCATTTATTGTCAATCTAACCCTGCCATCCATACACCTCTTTGGTTTAGAGTTAGTTCAGGGTTAGAATCTAACTCTAACCTCTAACTGAGTTAGAGTTCTCCTCGTCTCGGTTCATCGCCATCATACTTTCCCTATTCCTGTGTTTTCAGTATCCTGCGAATCAAAGAGGCCCTTTTTTGCGGGAAAAATCAAAGAGGCCCTTAGACTGGTTTAGGCCCAGTCATCTTTTATAAACGTGTTATGTCCAAAATTTAATGAACGTGCTCCGGTTTCTACGAAAATAATTTCATTCATTTATTTATTCTTCTACGGGGGGTTGGCATGTAATTCGTGAGGTCTGAAATGTAAATTACCCCAGCATATGCTCCGAGTCATGCATGCACTACGACACAGATGCTCTATGTCCCACATGTCGGCGAAAGGGAGCACGTGGAAATAGCCTAGGAGTACATATAGGAGGATAAATGCGTGAAAAAATATGTATTGTGAAGCGTAGCTGCGGTTCGAAAAGCAGACCTAAAGTGATGACAACTATAGGTCGCACGCACCCAACTAGTGGTACTAGACATACAACTATTTTTTCCCTCAAAAAAAGAGGTGCGAGTGCTCAGTACTCCTATTCTATCAACACGAGTCCCATCCGACAACAGCGTCTGTGCTACAACTAGCTCTTCTCCCTCATTTCTCTCTTCTAATTCTAAACTCAGTCGACGCCTGGTGGGCGAGGTGGGTATTTGCCGATGGTCAGTTTGCTCAACTACGGCCCCACCTCACAGTGAAAACATTACGACTGGAATAAAAATGCCATATACTCCCTCCGTTCCTAAATATAAGCCTTTTTAGATACTATTTCAAATGGAATACAACATACGTATGTATGTAGAGATATTTTAGAGTGTAGATTCACTCATTTTGCTCCGTATGTAGTCACTTGCTAGAATCTCTAGAAAGACTTATATTTGGGAACGGAGGAAGTACTATACTAATAAAACATTAAGGCCACAAGGCGATGTAGTACTGGTTACAGGAGGCAAGAAGAAGAGATGCATCCATCGACGATGTCCACCTCCTCGACTCAGGGCACCGGCCCACCGAACGACGGCTAAGTAGCAACGGCTTTCGTGGCCAGGTCGACGTGCTTCTAAACAATGGCGTCCAAAGATTCCAACCGTTGGAAGAAGGCCAACATCTTTCTGTCCTCGCTTGCATTGTAGTGGCCTATGTAGACGATTTCCTCGTAGACGTGGATGTGCAGGTCGACAGTTTCTTGCATGGCGAGGCGCTGCGCGGCGAGTACGGCCTCGAGGTGCACATTCTTCGTCGTGACCTCCGGCACCTGTAGGGCCACCAGGACTTGAAAGAGTTCGATACCATGGAGGCCGATGAGGGTGGCAGGCAATGAGGATCCTGGGCGCACGGGCTGGAGCAGTACGACAAGGTCGTCCGTGTGCTTCTTGACGGTGGTGAACTTGCGGATGGAGTTGACCATCATGTCGTCCATGCGAGAGGAAAAGCTGATGTCGGCGAGGGCTACGACGCCGATGGTCGCCAGCACCGTCTGAAAACGCTGCACGGTGCGGGGCCGTAGGCCAGTGCCTTGGATGATTTGGCACAGCCGACTGCCACTCGCGTCCATCGCCTCCATAGGTGCTTGTGGCTTCTGGTCACTTGGTCTGGGATTGGAGTGAGCAGTGTTGCACAGAGACTAGGAGTAGATGGATTGGAGTGGTGGGACGCCTTTATATGAGAGTCCAAACTCTGTTGCATTCACATCATGCTGGCTCTATTCTGCTTCTCCAATTAATTCCCTCTACATGTAATTGAGGATGCATCATTAACCATTCATCGTCTCGGGAACCGCTACCCTCTCCCTCCTTGGCATTCAAGAACCTATGGAGGCGACTGCCGCTCGTGTCTATCGCATGTCAGGAGACGTTCACGTTGATGACGAGGTGCCTATGGTGACTTCGTAAATTTCAAGATGATAATGTCGTCTCAGTCTTTCAGAGGTGCTCATAGGGGTAAGGTGTGCGTGTGTGCATTCATAGGGGTGAGTGTATGCGCGTGTATATGAGCGCTTGCATCTGTACTGTGTTAAAAAAACATAAATGTGTGTCAAAAAGAGACTAGTCAGTATACTCAATATTGTGCACCGCGACCAAGGCGGAGAGGAAAATGGGAGAACTACGTATTTATTTACGGTGCAGATCCACTCATTTTGCTCCATATGTACTCCGTCTCGGTGTAGTCTAGTCACTTGTTGAAATCTCTAGAAAGGCAAATACTCCTTTCTGGTTTACAGGGCTATACTAGCAAGTACTACAATAGTGGGATCACATAGCAATTTTGTCTCATGCAAGAGCCTGGCTATATGCGTTCTCCAAGGTTCGCAACTGCCACGTTCGGGTTGCGCTTGGCTCTTTGCTTCTTCGAGAAGACAAACAATGATGTTACTACTACTGCTTCTACATTGTCGAATCCACTGCTGCATGTACGTTCACCGCGAGCGGGAGGGATAGCTTGTTGTAGTACTATAAGCAAAAGCCTATCCTCGTTTGCGAGCAACCGCACGCATGGGTGAGGGAGAAGGCATGTAGTAGTAAAATCAAGCTTCTCCTTGTTGTACAAGTTGATGCGACACATCATATCACTGGACCCACATGCTTGCCTCTAAACTTGGCTGAAAGACTCGCAATGTACAATATATTTGCTGCAACCTCTAACATTTACCCACCACAAATTAAAATATATATTCCTGTCTTGACCAGATGAGCATGCAAACTACAATCACCAAGATGACAGGTAGGGCCAGAAGATTATTTTAATAAAAAAAGCTTCGAGACGGCCACATAGCATGGAGCCGACCCCAACGATTTTAAGCTTACAGGCACGATACACGCTATCCTAGACTACTCTACACATGAAACTGCCACACGAGCATCCGGGCTGCGCTTGGCTCTTCGCCTCTTCGGGAAGTCAAAGAATGATGGAGTACTACAATATGCTTTTGGCCATCTGACACCGATTGAACTACTGCATGTCCACCGCGTGCGGGAGGGACAACGTGTAGCGAAAGCTTCTCCTCATCGTGACAGCCACCACACTCATGGGAGAGGGAGGGACGCAGCTTCATTGACTTAGTGCTCCTGCCTTTGCATGTATGATAGGTGGGCCCAATAGGTGGGTGGCCCACCTGTCAGACAGCGAAAGGCAGGTGCATTTAAGGCACCGGAGCTCAGTCCGTGAGGGAGAGGATAATCAAACTTCTCGTTGTTGTACGAGTTGATGCAGCACATCAAAGCACTGCACTCGATATATTTCAATAATTTGCGTTTACCGATGCATTAATTACAATGCATACATGTGATGTCTACTACACAACCTTCTTCTTTTAGACGTTGTTGGGACCTGCAAGTGCACAGGTTTGTAGGAAAGTAGCAAATTTCCCTCAAGTGGATGACCTAAGGTTTATCAATCCGTAGGAGGCGTAGGATGAAGATGGTCTCTCTCAAACAACCCTGCAACAAAATAACAAAGAGTCTCTTGTGTCCCCAACACACCCAATACAATGGTAAATTGTATAGGTGCACTAGTTCGGCGAAGAGATGGTGATACAAGTGCAATATGGATGGTAGATAAAGGTATTTGTAATCTGAAATTATAAAAACAGCAAGGTAGCGAGCGATAAAAATGAGCGTAAACGGTATTGCAATGATAGGAAACAAGGCCTAGGGTTCATACTTTCACTAGTGCAAGTTCTCTCAACAATAATAACATAGATAGATCATATAACAATCCCTCAACATGCAACAAAGAGTCACTCCAAAGCCACTAATAGCGGAGAACAAACGTAGAGATTATGGTAGGGTACGAAACCACCTCAAAGTTATCCTTTTTGATCGATCTATTCAAGAGTTCGTAGTAAAATAACATAGAGCTATTCTTTCCGCTCAATCCATCATAGAGTTCATACAAGAATAACACCTTAAGACACAAATCAACCAAAACCCTAATGTCACCTAGATACTCCATTGTCACCTCAAGTATCCGTGGGCATGATTATATGATATGCATCACACAATCTCAGATTCATCCAACCAACACAAAGTACTTCAAAGAGTGCCCCAAAGTCTCTACCAGAGAGTCAATAAAACGTGTGCCAACCCCTATGTATAGGTTCATGGGCGGAACCCGCAAGTTGGTCACCAAAACATACATCAAGTGGCACGTGATATCCCATTGTCACCACAGATAAACACGACAACACATACATCAAGTGTTCTCAAACAAAAGACTCAATCCGATAAGATAACTTCAAGATGGAAACTCAATTTATCACAAGAGAGTAGAGGGGGGAGAAACATCATAAGATCCAACTATAATAGCAAAGCTCGGAATACATCAAGATTATGCCATAGAGGGAACATGAAAGAGAACACGAGAGAGAGAGAGAGAGATCAAACATATAGCTACTGGTACATACCCTCAACCTCGAGGGTGAACTACTCCCTCCTCGTCATGGATAGCATCGGGATGATGAAGATGGCCACCGGTGATGGGATCCCCCTCCGACAGGGTGCTAGAACGGGCTCCCGAGAGGTTTTTGGTGGCTACAGAGGCTTGCTACGGCGGAACTCCCAATCTATCTTGATATCTGATGTTTTTAGGGTACGTAGGCTTATATAGGCGAAAGAAGTCGGTCGGGGGGTACTCGAGGGGTCCACGAGACAGGGGGCGTGCCCAGTAGGGGGGGCCTATCTCCTGGGCTCCTCGAGTATCTTCTGACATGAACTCCAAGTCTCCAGGATGATAATCTTCCAAACAATCACGTTGCCGAAGGTTTCATTCTGTTTGGACTCCGTTTGATATTCCTTTTCTTTGAAATACAGAAACATGCAATAAAACAGCAATATGGGCTGGGCCTCCGGTTAATAGGTTAGTCCCAAAAGTAATATAAAAGTGTATAATAAAGCCCATAATCATTCAAAACAGGTAATATAATAGCATGGAACAATCAAAAATTATAGATACGTTGGAGACGTATCAAGCATCCCCAAGCTTAATTCCTGCTCGTCCTCGAGTAGGTAAATGATAAAAACAGAATTTTTGATGTGGAATGCTACCTAGCATGATTGTCAATGTAATTTCTCTTTATTGTGGCATGAATGTTCAGATCCAAATGATCCAAAATAAAAGTCCATATTGATAAAAGAAATAGTAACACTTCAAGCATACTAATCAAAGTAATCATGTCTTCTCAAAATAACATGGCAAAGAAAGTTCATCCCTACAAAATCATATAGTTAGGCTATGCTTCATTTTCGTCACACAAAGATGTTCCCAACTTCTATACCCCCGATGACAAGCCAAGCAATTGTTTCATACTTAAATAATCTCAAACTTTTTCAACCTTCATGCAATACATGAGCGTGAGCCATGGATATAGCACTATGGGTGGAATAGAATATGATGATGGGGATTGTGTGGAGAAGACAAAAAAGAGAAAGTCTCACATTGACGAGGATAATTAACGGGCTATGGAGATGCCCATCAATTGATGTCAACATGAGGAGTAGGGATTGCCATGCAACGGATGCACTAGAGCTATAAATGAATGCTCAACAAAAGAAAACTAGTGGGTGTGCATCCAACTTGCTTGCTCACGAAGACCTAGGGCATTTGAGGAAGCCCATCGTAGGAATATACAAGCCAAGTTCTATAATGAAAAATTCCCACTAGTATGAAAAAGACAACCTATGAGACTCACTATATGAACATGGTGCTACTTTGAAGCACAAGTGTGGAAAAAGAGATAGTAACATTGGCCTTTTTTTCTTTATTTTTCTTTCTTTTCTTTTTGGGTCTTTCTTTTTTTTCTTTTGGCCTTTCTTCTTTATTTTTTATTTTTAGGCAATGCTCTAATAATGATGATCATCACACTTTCATTGATTACAACATATGGATTACAACTCAAAACTAGAACAAGATATGACTCTATATGAATGCCTCCGGCGATATACCGGGATGGTGCAATAAATCAAGAGTGACATGTGTGAAAAATAATTCATGATGGCTTTACCACAAATACGATGTCAACTACATGATCATGCAATGGCAATATGACAAAAGTAAAGTATGTCATGATGATGATGAACGGAACGGTGGAAAGTTGCATGGCAATATATCTCGGAATGGCTATGGAAATGCCATAATAGGTAGGTATGGTGGCTGTTTTGAGGAAGATATAAGGAGGTTTATGTGTGATAGAGCGTATCGTATCACGGGGTTTGGATGCACCGATGAAGTTTGCACCAACTCTCAAGGTGAGAAAGGGCAATGCACAGTACCGAAGAGGCTAGCAATGGTGGAAAGGTAAAAGTGCGTATAATCCATGGACTCAACATTAGTCAAAAGAACTCATATACTTATTGCAAAAATTTAGAGGTCATCAAAAATCAAGTACTACGCGCATGCTCCTAGGGGGATAGATTGGTAGGAAAAGACCATCGCTCGTCTCCGACCGCCACTCATAAGGATGCACAAGCCAGGTACACTTCATGTTTCAAATTTGTTACACAACTTTAACCATACGTGCATGCTACGGGACTTGCTAACTTCAACACAAGCATTCTTTAAATTCATAATCACCCAACTAGCATGACTTTAATATCACTACCTCCATATCTCAAAACAATTATCAAGTATCAAATTGATCATATCATCCAATTCACTTCCTATGATAGTTTTCATTCAAATTACCATGCTGTTTAAGACTCTCAAAATAATATAAGTGAAGCATGAGAGACTAGCAATTTCTACAAAATATAACCACTGTCGTGCTCTAAAAGATATAAGTGAGGTACTAGAGTAAATGACAAACTACTCCGAAAGATATAAGTGAAGATCAATGAGTAGCAAAATAATTATGAAACTATGTGAAGACTCTCTCTCATTAAAGAATTTCAGATCTTGGTAATGTATTCAAGCAGCAAGCAAAACAAAATAAAATTACATTGCAAGGATAGCACAACTCATGTGAAGAAGCAAAAACTTAGGCTCAACCGATACTAACCGATAGTTGTTGAAGAAGAAAGGTGGGATGCCTACCGGGGCATCCCCAAGCTTAGATGCTTGAGACTTCTTGAAATATTATCTTGGGGTGCCTTGAGCATCCCCAAGATTTAGCTTTTATGTCTCCTTAATTCCTCTCATATCATGGTTTCTCTTTTTATCAAAAGCTTCACCGACAACAAACTCAACAAGAACTCGTGAGATAGGTTAGTATAAACCAATGCAAAACCTTATCATTTTCTACTGTAAAAAATCACTAAAATTATTATTCAACATTGCATACTAAATGCCTCTGCATGTTTAACACTCCTATCCTCAAATAGAATCATTAAACAAGCAAACATATGCAAACAATGCAACCATAACAGCAATCTGCCAAAACAGTACAGTCTGTAAAGAATGCAAGAGTATCAATACTTTCCTAACTCCAAAAATTATGAGAAAAATACTACGCTGTAGAAGATTTATCAGAGCTCAATATGCAAAAAGGTTCAACATTATACCATTCTCTGACTTTTCTAGGGAATTTTGCAACAGCGGTAAACTTTCTATTTTCAAACAACAACATGTATACTAGCAAAATAAGCATGGCAAATGCTATCCTTGACATTTTTATTGGAAATATAGATGCAAAACATTAATCTAAATAAAAGCAAACAAATACTAATAAAATAAAATGACGCTCCAAGCAAAACACATATCATGTGGTGAATAAAAATATAGCTCCAAGTAAAGTTACCGATGAACGAAGACGAAAGAGGGGATGCCTTCCGGGGCATCCCCAAGCTTAGGCTCTTGGTTGTCCTTGGATATTACCTTGGGGTGCCTTGGGAATCCCCAAGCTTAGGCTCTTTCCACTCCTTATTCAACAGTCCATCAAATCTTTACCCAAAACTTGAAAACTTCAACCACACAAAACTCAAAACAAAACTCGTAAGCTCCATTAGTATAAGAAACTAAAACCACCACCTAGGTACTATAATGAACTCATTCTAAATTCATATTGGTGTAAAACCTACTGTATTCTAACTTATCTATGGTTCATACCCTCCGATACTACTCATAGATTCATCAAAATAAGCAAACAACACAATGAAAACAGAATCTGTCAAAAACAGATCAGTCTGTAGTAATCTGTATGAAACATATACTTATGTAGCTCAAAAAATTCTTAAATAAATTTATGTACCTGAGTAATTTGTATATTAATCATCTGAAAAAAGAATCAACCTAAAATCACTCTCCAGTAAAAAATGGCAGCTATTCTCGTGAGCGCAAAAATTTCTGTTTTTTACAGCAAGATCACAAAGACTTCACCCAAGTCTTCCCAAAGGTCCTACTTGGAACTTTATTGAAACAAAAGCTATAAAACATGATTAATACAGTATCATAATCATGTGGGCACACAAAAACAGTAAGTATAAATATTGGGTTGTCTCCCAACAAGCACTTTTCTTTAATGCCTTTTAGCTAGGCATGATGATGGCAATGATGCTCTCATAAAAGATAAGAATTGAAATATAACGGGAGCATCATGAAGCATATGACTAGAACATTTAAGTCTAACCCACTTCCTATGCATAGGGATTTTGTGAGAAAACAACTTATGGGAACAATAATCAACTAGCATAGGAAAGTAAAACAAGCATAGCTTCAAAATTTTCAACACATAGGGAGGAAACTTGACATTATTGCAATTCCTACAAGCATATATTGTTCCCTCATAATAATTTTCAGTAGCATCATGAATGAATTTAACAATATAACCAGTACCTAAAGCATTCTTTTCATGATCTACAAGCATAGAAAATTTACTACTCTCCACATAAGCAAATTCCTTCTCATGAATAGAAGTGGGAGCAAACTCAACAAAATAATTATCATGTGAGGCATAATCCAATTGAAAACTAAAATCATGATGACAAGTTTCATGGTTATCATTATTCCTAATAGCATACAAGTCATCACAATAATCATCATAGATAGCAACTTTGTTCTCATAATCAATTGGAACCTCTTCCGAAATAGTGGAATCATCACTAAATAAAGTTGACACTCTTCCAAATCCACTTTCATATTCATCACAATAAGATTCAACATCCTCCAAAATAGTGGGATCACTACTTCCTAAAGTTGACACTCTTACAAACCCACTTTCATCAATATAATCATCATAAATAGGAGGCATGCTTTCATCATAAGAAATATTCTCATCAAAACTTGGGGGGCTAAAAATATCATATTCATCAAACATAGCTTCCCCAAGCTTGTGGTTTTGCATATCATTAGCGTCATGGATATTCAAGGAATTCATACTAACAACATTGCAATCATGCTCATCATTCAAAGATTTAGTGCCAAACATTCTATAGATTTCTTCTTCTAGCACTTGAGCACAATTTTCCTTTTCATCATACTCATGAAAGATATTAAAAAGATGAAGCGTATGAGAAAAACTAAATTCCATTTTTTTGTAGTTTTCTTTTATAAACTAAACTAGTGATAAAACAAGAAAAAAAAAGATTCCATTGCAAGATCTAAAGATATACCTTCAAGCACTCACCTCCCCGGGAACAGCGCCAGAAAAGAGCTTGATGTCTACTACACAACCTTCTTCTTGTAGACGTTGTTGGGCCTGCAAGTGCACATGTTTGTAGGACAGTAGAAAATTTCCCTCAAGTGGATGACCTAAGGTTTATCAATCTGTAGGAGGCGTAGGATCTCTCAAACAACCCTGCAACCAAATAACAAAGAGTCTCTTATGTCCCCAACACACCCAATACAATGGTAAATTGTATAGGTGCACTAGTTCGGCGAAGAGATGGTGATACAAGTGCAATATGGATGGTAGATAAAGGTATTTGTAATCTGAAATTATAAAAACAGCAAGGTAGCGAGCGATAAAAGTGAGCGTAAACGGTATTGCAATGATAGGAAACAAGGCCTAGGGTTCATACTTTCACTAGTGCAAGTTCTCTCAACAATAATAACATAGATAGATCATATAACAATCCCTCAACATGCAACAAAGAGTCACTCCAAAGCCACTAATAGCGGAGAACAAATGTAGAGATTATGGTAGGGTACGAAACCACCTCAAAGTTATACTTTTTGATTGTTCTATTCAAGAGTTCGTAGTAAAATAACATAGAGCTATTCTTTCCGCTCAATCCATCATAGAGTTCATACTAGAATAACACCTTAAGACACAAATCAACCAAAACCCTAATGTCACCTAGATACTCCATTGTCACCTCAAGTATCCATGGGCATGATTATATGATATGCATCACACAATCTCAGATTCATCCAACCAACACAAAGTACTTCAAAGAGTGCCTCAAAGTCTCTACCGGAGAGTCAATTAAACGTGTGCCAACCCCTATGCATAGGTTCATGTGCGGAACCCGCAAGTTGGTCACCAAAACATACATCAAGTGGCACGTGATATACCATTGTCACCACAAATAAACACGGCAAGACATACATCAAGTGTTCTCAAACAAAAGACTCAATCTGATAAGATAACTTCAAGAGGGAAACTCAATTCATCACAAGAGAGTAGAGGGGGGAGAAACATCATAAGATCCAACTATAATAGCAAAGCTCAAAATACATCAAGATCGTGCCATAGAGGGAACACGAAAGAGAACACGAGAGAGAGAGATCAAACACATAGCTACTGGTACATACCCTCAGCCTCGAGGGTGAACTACTCCCTCCTCGTCATGGATAGCATCGGGATGATGAAGATGGCCACCGGTGATGGGATCCCCCTCCGGCAGGGTGCTAGAACGGGCTCCCGAGAGGTTTTTGGTGGCTACAGAGGCTTGCGGCGGCAGAACTCCCGATCTATCTTGATATCTGATGTTTTTAGGGTACGTAGGCTTATATAGGCGAAAGAAGTCGGTTGGGGGGTGCTCGAGGGGTCCACGAGACAGGGGGGCGCGCCTAGTAGGGGGGGAGGGGGCGCCCCCTATCTCCTGGGCTCCTCGAGTATCTTCTGAAGTGAACTCCAAGTCTCCAGGATGATAATCTTCCAAAAAATCACGTTGCCGAAGGTTTCATTCCGTTTGGACTCCGTTTGATATTCTTTTTCTTTGAAATACTGAAACAGGCAATAAAACAACAATATGGGCTGGGCCTCTGGTTAATAGGTTAGTCCCAAAAGTAATATAAAAGTGTATAATAAAGCCCATAATCATTCAAAACAGGTAATATAATAGCATGGAACAATAAAAAATTATAGATACGTTGGAGATGTATCAACATGCATGTCGTGACTCTCCTTTTGATACTTGCATCTGTTGATTTAATGCACCTTGAAGTAGTATGAATATGTGATGGTAGAGGTTTGTAATGCCCCGGCCCTAAAGCGAGAGATGGTTGTGCACGAGGAGGGTGAGATCATGCAGACAGAATAGGTCCCAACGATGGAGCTCTCTATGGTCTCGATGGACCTCACCTTGCTCCACTGCCCCTTGTGCCTCCGCCCCTTGAAGCCTCCAGTGTATGAGGTTCGAATACACCTCGTCCGTTCGTCTGATCGAGCAAGGTGCAGGTTTCTTGATTAATGTGCTGTTTGATTGATTTGTGCAGTGCAAGGGAGGGCACCTGGCCTGCATGAACTTCCGCGTCGAGCACCCCGGGAACCAGCGGCAGTGCCAGAAGTGCGAGCATGGCGGTTGCTTTGACATGCGGAACACATCGGTGGACGCTGACCTCTCGTCGGTGAGGGTGGAGTGCCTGCACGAAGGCTGTGGGATCTACGTCACTTACCACAAGCTCGCCGATCACCAGAGCATGTGTCCGCTCGCGCCCTGCAAATGCCCTGTTCCCGTCTACGGCTACGAAGGCCCGCCGCCGGCGCTCTCCCCACTACAAAAAAAAGACACATCCATGACATTTTGGGCTAAACGAATTTTTTTCCTGTCATACTTATGACACTTCTATGACGATAATTGTGACAAAACCCGGTATCATCATAGATGTGGTGGGCTCCTACTTCTATGAAAAAAAATCATGACAGAAAATGGGCTTTTCGTCCTGGGCGGGCCGGAGACGCAGCTGCATGACATTCTTTGGGCCGTCCACGACGGAAAAAACCGTGGTAGAAGCGAGGGCGAGGAAAATTTCGGGGAGTTCCCGGTTACGGTGGGTGGTCGGGGGCCGAGCGATGCGCGTTTCTCTCGTACACGTACGCGCGTGTGTGTGAGGCATTGACTCTAACTGAACCCGAGCGAGGCGTTGGGCTCTAACTGAACCCGAGCGATTGCACTGCAAGCTACGCGTTATTGAAACTGAGCGATTGATCGATGGCTGTTAACTGAACCCGATCGAGCGATTCCTTCGCTACTGCTGCTAACTGAAGTCGATCGATGCTGCCTCTGGATGAATAGTGAGTGTTGTGGGGGGGGGGTGGATGAACAGTGAGCGGTGGGGGTGGATGAACAGGACCCCGTGGCCTTGCCTTTGGATGAATAGGACCCCGATCGATCGAGCCGGTTGGGGCTGGATGAACAGGACCCCGTGGAGGGCTGGATGAATAGGACGACCCCGTGGAGGGCTGGATGAACAGTAGACGGTGGAGAGGTTGTTGGGGATCGTTGCAGAAATTAAAAAAATTCTACGCATCACCAAGATCAATCTATGGAGTAACTAGCAACGAGAGAGAGGGGAGTGCATCTTCATACCCTTGAAGATCGCGAGACGGAAGCGTTGCAAGAACACGGATGAAGGAGTCGTACTCGAAGCGATTCAGATCGTGGTGGATTTCGATCTTAGCGCCGAACAACGGCACCTTCGTGTTCAACACACGTGCAACCCAGTGACGTCTCCCGCGCCTTGATCCAGCAAGGAGGAGGTTGAGGTTGAGGAAGATGGCTCAAACAGCAGCACGACGGCGTGGTGGTGATGGAGTGGTAGTTCTCTGGCAGGGCTTCGCCAAGCTCGTGCGGAGGAGGAGAGGTGTTGGGGAGGGGAAGGGTTGTGCCTTGGATGTGGTGCTACAACCCTCCCCTCACCCCTCTATTTATAGGGAGAAGGGGGAAGGGGGCCGGCCCCTCTAGATGAGATCTAGAGGGGGGGGCAAGGGGGAGGGGCTTGCCCCCCAAGCAAGGGAGGCGCCCCCCTTAGGGTCCCCCCCAACCCTAGGTGCATGGGACCTAGGGGGGTGGCGCCCAGCCCACTTAGGGGCTGGTCCCCTTCCACCTACATCACATAAGGCCCTCCGGGGCAGGTGGACCCTCCCGGTGGACCCCCGGAACCCCTCCGGTGGTCCCGCTACAATACCGATATACCCCCGAACATTTCCGGTGACCGTATGATGACTTCCCATATATAAATCTTCACCTCCGGACCATTCCGGAACTCCTCATGACATCCGGGATCTCATCTGGGACTCCTAAGAACATTCGGTAATCACATACAAATCTTCCCTATAACCCGAGCGTCATCGAACCTTAAGTGTGTAGACCCTACGGGTTCGGGAATCATGCAGACATGACCGAGACAGCTCTCTGGCCAATAACCAACAGCCTGATCTGGATACCCATGTTGGCTCCCACATGTTCCATGATGATCTCATCAGATGAACCATGATGTCGAGGATTCAAGCAATCTCATATATAATTCCCTTTGTCAATCGGTATGTTACTTGTCCGAGATTCGATCATCGATATCCCAATACCTCATTCAATCTCGTTACCGGCAAGTCACTTTACTCATTCCATAATGCATGATCCCATGACTAACCACTTAGTCACATTGAGATCATTATGATGATGCATTGCCAAGTGGGCCTAGAGATACCTCTCCATCATACGGAGTGACAAATCCCAGTCTCGATTCGTGCCAACCCAACAGACACTTTCGGAGATACCTGTAGAGCACCTTTATAGTCACCCAATTACGTTGTGACGTTTGGTACACCCAAAGCACTCCTACGGTATCCGGGAGTTACACAATCTCATGGTCTAAGGAAATGATACTTGACATTAGAAAAGCTTTAGCAAATGAACTACACGATCTTGTGCTATGCTTAGGATTGGGTCTTGTCCATCACATCATTCTCCTAGTGATGTGGTCCCGTTATCAATGACATCCAATGTCCATAGTCAGCAAACCATGACCATCTGTTGATCAACGAGCTAGTCAACTAGAGGCTCACTAGGGACATGTTGTGGTCTATGTATTCACATATGCATTACGGTTTCTAGTCAATACAATTACAACATGAACAGTAGAGAATTATCAGGAACAAGGAAATATAATAATAACCATTTTATTATTGCCTCTAGGCATATTTCCAACAGGGGTGCCCGTGGAGGGGTGGTTGAACAGGAGCCCATGGAGGGGTGGTTCAACAGTAGCCGGTGGAGTAGCGCGCGGTGGAGGCTGGATGAACAAGAGCCCGTGGAGGCTGGAGGAGGTCGACGGTGGATGAACAGTAGCCCGTGAGGCTGGAGGAGGTCGAGGTGGAGATGAACAGTATCCCGTGGAGTCCCGTTATGTGGTACGCCACACCCCTCCCGATGAATAGGACCCCTGTTTCGACCGTAGCGCTCCAACACAAGTCCGTTTCCTCCGTTCTATGGTACGCCAGGCCTCGTTTCCATCGCCTGTTCCGTCCAAGCCCTCCCGATGAACACGACGACGCATTCCGTTCCGACCCAGCCGGTTGGCTCTCCATGAACACGATGACGACGCTGTTTCTCCGTTCCGACCCAGCCATGTACACGAGCCCTGGCCGTACATATGCGCGAGTAGGCGTTCGACACCCCGCCCGTATGTACACATACGTGGCCGTATTTTCTTTCTTGCACACTGGCCGCTGTACGTACGTGTACATGCTACGTGCATGCCTCTACTACGACACATGCACGCCTCTACATCGACCAATATATATGTACATACACGTTCGCGACCAGAATGACAATGCTACGTACGCTTCGACCAGGTGGGTCCCAACTATCAGGCACTTCCTTGCGTGTGAAGATGTAGTTGGTGGGTCCCAGCAGTCAGGGGGGCAAATCATTTTTTTACCCAGACGCACTTCCTTGCGTGCGAAGGTGTAGCTGGTGAGTCCCAGCAGTCAGGAGGGGAACATTTTTTTCGTGAAATATGGTGGCCCATCCGGTGGGTCCCTGCTGTCAGATGGAGGAATAATTATTTTGCACATAATAAGGAGGCACTTCCTTGCGGCCGCCGTGGACCCAACTGTCAGCCTCTTCACGTACAGTACTCTTCCGATGGAAGTTGTTCCTTGACCATGTTGACCACGCCACACGGAGAGCACCACGGCGGTGGACAACGGCGAGGCCTAGGAAGGGGACGACGCGGAGCCGGTGAAGACGCGGTAGTGGAAGCCCGCGCGGAGAGGAGTACGAGGGTTCACTGGTTCGGCTGCCGTCGCCGCAGGGCCTGGCCATGGTGGGAATAGTAGGGGCGGTGAGGCCTCTGCCGCATCGCAGTCGGCCACGGGAGCAGGAGCACGAGGCATGACCGGTGCTGGTTTGGGTGGCTAGAGTAAGAAAACCAGAGGTTGAAGAAGCACTACGGCCGTTGGATGGACATCGTACGGTCACTGGAGCTAGAATCATGCATATTGACTAAGTTGACAAAGCCCTCCGTCCCCGTCAACTTAGTAGGCCCACAAGTCAGCCTGCCACTATACTGGGTCCCAACTAGCAGGGGGATTATTCATTTTTTTTGTGCATAATAAGGAGGGACTTCCTTGCGTGTGAAGATATAGCTGGTGGGTCCAAGCTGTCAGCGTTGGTAACGTCTTTTTCGCGAAATACAGAGGCCCTTTCGATGGGTCCTAGATGTCAGGTGGAGGAATCATTATTTCGTGCATAATAAGGAGGCATTTCCTTGCGTGCGGCCGTGGACGCAGCTGTCACCCTCTCCATGTACAGTCCACTTCAGATGCATGTCGTTCTTTAACCATGTTGACCAGGCCGCGCCGAGAGCACCAGGGCGGTGGACGACGGCGAGGCCTAGGAAGGGAAAGACACGGAGGCAGGGAAGACTCGGCAGTTGTTTCCCACGCGAAGGGGAGTATGACTGTACGAGGGTTTACTGGTTCATCTGCCGTCGCCAGAGAATAACAACAGGTGTGGGTGAGTAGAGGGATGGCTAGGCCAGCGATGGGAGTAAGGTGGGGCGGTGAGGCCTGCACGGTAGCACAGTCAGCCACGGGGAGGAGGGAGCAGGCAGTCCTACCGGCGCTTGTTTGAGCGGCTGGAGCAGGAAGAGCAGAGATTGAAGAAGCACGACGACCGTTGGATGGAAATCCAACAGTCACTGCTTGTGTGTCAACCTTTTTTTAGGAAAGCCTCAAATCTGTGGAAAACAGCATACAACCCATCTGCCATTATTTCTAATAATTTATACCCATTTGCTAATTCTTAAGGGTTTTTGGAGCCCATATTCTTTTTTAGCATTACAACACATATTGTGGCCATGGTTAAAAAATTATACGAAGTTTTGCATATTTTGGTGCGGTCCGAACTATTTTTAATCCCGAAATTTCGAGTCACATTCAAAATGATTTTAAAAATAAATGTATATCAATATAAAATCCAACAAATTGTCCATGCATAAAAATAAATGCAATTTAAAACCTCGAAATGAAAAAAAGAAAATTGAAACTAATTACCGGTTTGATGTGTTTTAAAAATATACAACCCATTTCTCATTACTGATAGGCCATTTTCTCGGCCAGCCGAATGAAGCTCTCCTCGTCTTGAAAGATTTGCAGCCCAACAGGCCTGACAAAGCGACTTACTTGGCAAATCATAAAAAACTGGGTTGTGGCCGTGGACCCAGCTGCGGTCGTGGACCCAGCTATCAGCCCCTCCACCTACAGTACTCTTCCGATGGAAGTCGGTCGTTGATCACATTGACCACGCCGCGCTGAGAGCACCAAGGTGGTGGACGACGGCGAGGCCTAGGAAGGGGATGACGTGGAGCTGGGGAAGACGCGACAGTGGATGCCCACGCAGAGAGGAGTACGAGGGTTCACTGGTTCGGCTGCGGTGTGAGGCTACCGTCGCTGCAGAATAACAGGGGGTGTGGGTGAGTGGAGGGATGGCATGGCCAGTGGTGGGAGTAGTATGGGGGTGGTGAGGCCTCCGCGGTAGCACAGCCGGCCACGGGAGGCAGGAGCAGGCCACACGGCCGACGCTGCTTTGGGCGGCTGGAGCAAGAAGACCAGAGGTTGAAGAAGCACTATGGCCGTTGGATGGACATCATACGGTCACTGGAGTATTGACTAAGTTGACAAAGCCCTCCGTCCCCGTGAACTTAGTAGGCCCACAAGTCAGCCCAACAATATGGTGGGTCCCAGCTAGCAGGGGGTATTCATTTTTTGGGTGTAATAAGGAGGCACTTCCTTGCGTGCGAAGATATAGCTGGTGGGTCTGACATGTCAGCAGGGGGAACATTTTTTCGCGAAATACAGAGGCCCTTCCTGTGGGTCCTAGCTGTCAGGTGGAGGAATCGTAATTTTGCGCGTAATAAGGAGGCATTTCCTTGCGTGCGGTCGTGGACCCAGCTATCAGCCTCTCCACGTACAGTCCACTTCCTATGGATGTCGTTCATTGACCATGTTGACCAGGACGCACCGAGAGCACCAGGGCGGTGGACGACGGTGAGGCCTAGGAAGGGAATGACACGGAGCTAGGGAATACTCGACAGTTGTTTCCCACGCGGAGGAGTACGAGGGTTTACTGGTTCGTCTGCCGTCCCCGGAGAATAACAGCAGGTGTGGGTGAGTAAGGGATGGCTAGGCCAGCTATGGGAGTACGGTGCGGCCGTGAGGCCTGCGTGGAAGCATAGCCAGCCGCGGGAGGAGGGAGCATGCAGTCCCGCCGGCGCTTGTTTGAGCGACTGGAGCATGAAGAGCAGAGATTGAAGAAGCACGACAGCCGTTGGATGGACATCCAACAGTCACTGCTCTCATGTGTTGACTAAGTTGACAGGGCGTTGCATGTGCGTCAACCTTTTTTTTATGAAAGCATATGCGTCAACCTATAGTAGGCGCACAAGTCAGCCTCAAATATGTGGAAAATAGCATACACCCCATCTGCCATTATTTATAATAATGTACAACCCATTTGCTAATTCTTAAGAATTTTTTTGGAGCCCATCTTCTTTTTGTTAGCATTACACCCCATATTGTGGCCACGGTTAAAAAGTATACGAAATTTTGCATATTTCGGTGCGGTCAACTATTTTTAATCCAGAAATATCGATTCACATTCAAACTATTTTGAAAAATAATTTATATAAATATAAAATCCAAATAATTGTCCACGCATAAAAATCAATGGAATTTAAAATCTTGTAATGAAAAAAAATTGAAACGAATTCCCGGTTTGATGTGTTTTAAAAATGTACATCCCATTTCAGGGCAAACCGAATGAAACTCTCCTTGTCTGGAAAGATTTGCAGCCCAGTAGGGCCGATAAAGCAAGTAGGCCTTGTTTGGGTATTTCTTTTAAAAAATAGAACTGGGCTAGCCATTTTCAGCAAGAAAAAAACACAACTGGGCTCATGATGTGGTAAACATAAATAAAACCCTGGCTAGACGGGCCACAGCCGCCGCACAACCCCGTTGTTACCCTGATCCGTCGCTAAAACTAGTATAAATAACAACTGCTTGTTCCTCAATAAAAAACTACGCGACCTGCTGGGTCCCTGGTGTCAGCCGCTCATAGTGTAATTCTCTCGTTTATTGACTATGTTGGCAATGGCATGAGCCCCAGATGTACAACCATTAGGAGGAACCATATTTTTGGGCTTGTAATATAGAGGCACTTGCTTGCGTACTGCCATGACACTGGTGGGTCCCTACTGTCATCCTCTCCATGTACATTCATCTCCTTGTTCCTCTCGGTTGTTGACGATGTTGACAACGCAAGAGGGCGGCGCACCGCTCACAGCGAGCTAACCAAGGCCGCAAGGTGGAGGACGACATCGAGGCCTCGGACGGAACGAACAGGAGCCGTGGAAGATGCGCCGGTCCAGTCGCAGGCAGAGGGGAGTACGAGGGTTGACTGGTTCGGGCGCTAGTGCGTGTTGGGGCTGACGTCACCGGAGAATAACAGGACATGTGGGGGAATAGAGGGAGGGACTGGCCAACGTTGGAGGGTACGTACGGTAGGGCGGCGGAGGCGCAGCCAGCCATGGCAGGCGGGAGCAGGCAGAGCCGACGGGGTGGTTTGGTTTGGGCGGCTAGAGGAAGAAGAAGACAAGAGATAGAAGATACACGACAGATGTTGGATGTCAATCCAATGGCTGGTAGGCAGAATCGTTTGTTGACTGGGTAGTAAGTCGACACCAGCTTGGATATGCTATTTCCTCACGGGTCCCAAATGTCAGAATCCAAATCTGTCACGGTCATGCAGCCTTTCCTATGAAAATTTACAACCCATTTGATGTGCTAGTTCGAAATAAGTTTGTGGTTGCTGGTGGGGGCTAATCACTTGGCTTCTGTAATGCACAGTGAGCTCAAGTAGCCAGCGAGAGTGATGTTATTTCCCTTGGTTGGGATTTGTTACAATATTTCACTCTAAATTAAACGAATGGCAAGCCATTTTCCTTGTTTCAAAGAAAATATGACAGTCACAGTCGAGTTGAAAAGGGCAGGAACATCTAACTCCAACTTACAAACTATACAAAAGCACGAGGGTTAATTGTTCATCAGGTTTACAAAAAAACCCAGGTTGAAAAGGGCAACAACATCTAACTCCAGCACTGTTTTCGGCAGTCACAGTCAAATGGATCGGTCAGGTCCATACAACGAACATCCTGGGTCGTAAATTTACTGGATGATGACCACAATATGTTATAAATAGAAGCCCAGCACGTTCAAAAGCTCTTTTGCCCACCTGAAACTCCTTTTTTTGCTCTTCGACATACCCATCCGTCAAAACCATGCTGCTGATAAACTTAAGCTTGATGGCCAATAGTAACCTCACATTCAGCAGGAAGAATGTGACAAATCTAGTGTTTGCACAGTTGGCTACATATCATTCTAGCGTTACTGTCTTCAATCGAATCTCATGAGAAGTGAGAAAATCCCGATGCTTATGAATCCACCGATTGGTTATAACTTTCTTACCTCGTCCTGTTGCCTAAATAGACACGAAGATTGAAAACAGTTAAGGTCTAAAAAAAGAGTGTCGAAAGAGAAACAGCTGAACGGTTAATTCTAGTACACTATATGCGGGCTTCCAATGTGCGTGAAATTATCACCTTTATATACAACTTCTCCAGACATGGAAAGCATTGCAGCAAGCCAATAATCTTGTTCAGATCAAAACTATTCATTTGGATATATAAGATCTTGACAGAATCCAGCACCATTGATAGGCCATCCATGGAGAAACTCTTCATTGAGCATAGAACATAATATTAGTACAAAATGTGTACTCCAAGATGATATATAACTTATGCGCAGAAATTTAAAATGCAGTTTATGGTTACAAGTGTAGATGATAATACAAAGTACCTGAAGAACTATGGAGCCAAACACCATATTGAAATGAGCACAAAGATCATGTATTACACCCAAGGTCTCCAGTTTAGGTGCAGAGAGGACAGTTATTTGCAACGGTGAATAACTAGAATCAAGGATCAACCTTTGAAGTGAAGGGGCATCTTGGATGATGAGCTACCTTCCGTTAAAATAAATTCCAATTCTTACAAGGTTAGGCGACTTTATTTGGAGATAACCGATTCTAACTATGAAAACAAGCACCAAGCACTCCATGGCTGGGCAACTGGAGTGGATGATGCTGTGCAATGAGGCCTCCAATATACGTACCCACACAAGTGAAAGTTTCTTGAGAAATGGGAGTCAAAGGTTTAGTACCAGATTGTCTGGTAGGTAGCACAGCGCAAAGGTGGCGGTTTGGAGAGAGGAGTAAAACCACGAGATTGACATCGGTGCTGAGGGCACAAGTTCATGGCTTTCGGTATGTGGTATGTGATTTCCAGGGGAATAGTAGAACTCAAGCAGGTGTAGTTCTGTCAATTCAGGGGATTTCAGCCAGGCGTCCATCATGCAGGGCATGGTATGCTTGCTCAGGTAGCATGACGGGATGCAGAGGCTTTAAATGGAGTCCTGGTGGGAGGAGATGATGGCTCTAGGGATTTCAAAATCACTGAAGAGAGATAGCTGATGACAACCGAGATTAAGGGGCACGACACGCCATAGAGGGCGCAACCGAATTGAGAGGACTTGGGTGGGGTAGCAATCCTTGGTGGGGAGAAGCGAGATGATCTCCCCAAGGACGGCGTCCGAGAGATCGCTGATGCAGTCCACCTGAGATTCTCAGGGTTCCTGGGATCCGGTGGGGGCGGGGTCGCCACTTCTCCCCGCGCTGCCGGGTGCGGGATCTACAACAGGCGTCACCGCTAGAGGGAGCCTCATCTTCTTGGCGCTGGGGTCAGCCGACTCCATTTTCCTCGAGGGCATCGTGTCGCGCTCACGGATTTGAGCAGAGTAACGAATTATGAGCCTAGTTGTAGTGCGAGTGAAGAAGAAGGGGAGCTGGGGGTTTTCTGTAGGAGTAAGGAAGAAGGGGAGCTGGTGTTTTCTGTAGGAGTGAGGTGAGGAATTTGGGGGTACGAGTGGAGTGAGCTGACGTGAGGTGGGTGGGAGCGAGGAGGAAGAAGAGCACCCAGGTTTTTGGGGGGCGGTGTGCTGGGTGTGGGTAGCGCCTCTCATTCAGTAAATATATGGGCTTTTGAATTGATTTTACTATTTACTAGTGTGGATGGGCTGTTTTGTCTTGGGCCCACAGAAACAATTACTACTAGTACAGTGGAGACACTCTACAGCTACCCAGAAAAACAATTACTACTAGTACAGTGGAGACACTCTACCGCTTCTGGCTCCTCCTAGGTCATTGAAACGTCTCCCTCTACTGAAGTCGTTATACTTTTGTTCACCGACATGCGGGCCATGCAGCGCGCGGCCCAAATGCCATCCGCCAAATTAGAAGGCAGTATGCAGGCGGAGAGTCACCCCGGTCGTAGCGCGGCAGTAACGAGCCGCGTATCACAAAACCCCACCTCCCCGCAGTCTAAGTTTGACGGATGAAGCAACCATCATTTCACTCTTCACTGAATCCCCTTCTCCCTCACCGTCTTCAATAAAGGCAACACTCGCATCTGCCACTGTTCTTCTCTCCCAACGAAGGGAAGGTAAGCGGATCCGTGATGTTGGTATATTTTCGTTCAGAGAAAAAAAAGAACTTTTGCAAAGCAGTAACCGATCCTCACTCTCTTTTTTGTTTCATTGTCATTGCGATTGTGTTTTCCTTTCAGTGGTCCCCTAGTATTCATCAGTTTCATGATGGACCAAGGAGAACCAGGCAAAGATCTGCCGATATTGGAGCAGACGCGGGAGGCTGATCCCCACGAGACAGAGAGCTCCAAGAAGATGGAGGCAGCCACCGAGCCGACCCCAGATACGCTCACGACCACTACTGAGATGGTCAATGCCCCGTTTGAGGTTACAACCCCTGTGGCACTGCAGGAGTGGTTTTCGCCCTTCGAGGATGTGTCCCCCCCCACTGAGCTGCCCAAGGTGATCTTCTTCTTTGCCGATCTCGATTGTGGTTTTTCATCTAAGTATGTGGTGATTAATAATGCAAAATTTTATTAGCTTCGATGCCATGCTATACATAGTGGTTTAAATAACTTGTGTTTCTTATACTGAAAAGTAATTCAGAATTTGTTTCTGTTTCAACTAGAGCCCTGATGCAGACAAGGATTGTGTGGTTGTACATGTCACTCGCTAGGAGGCGGATGACCTGAATATACGCACTAGGAAAACAGAGTTCTTAGGCTGTTGGATCCTGGAAGCCATTTGTGGTTATGCCAATGAAGAGTTGTATTCCAGCCTCACTGTTGTCAGGCGTGTTGTCCAGGGTGTACTGAAGCACAAGAAGTTCAAAGCTACTCCTTCGTTTGTGAGGCATACTGTTCTTGTCAAGCTTACGCAGGAAGATGACGTGGCATGCCTCCACAAACAAGTTTATCAGTGGCAAGGCCACAAGGTTGTCTTCATGAAGGTTCACAGGATTGAGCTGCTGCGGGACGTCCTCGATGATGTTCATGGCAAGGTCCGTCTTGTGTCCAGCCCAAATTAGATCAAGGCATGAAATAGTTGCCCCAGCTAGTGTTTAATAGTAGTTTGGATTGTGTCTAATTATCCGAACCTTGCCTGTTATCGACCCCTCTGGGGCTAGTACTCTGTTTGAATCCGTCTATGGGAACTGCTGCTACTTTTGTGTGCCCGTGAATCATGTGAGAACCATCATAATTGTTGCCGAAACAGATGCGTCCTCACTAGTTTTTTCATGAATATGGCATGGTAAGACATAAGTTGTCATGGTTTATCATATGAGCAATGTGTGTTTTGATGAAATAGAGCACTCGTTCGAGACCTGTGTGCCGACGTATACATAAGTACTTGTAAACACTGTTGGTGCTACCCCACTTGTAAGCAGTTGTGCAAAACACGGTGCATTGGCTCAGCTTGCTTCAACACTAGGCTATCGACCAGCTAACAATCAACAATCTGTTGTCTGACATATAAGCAACTATGTATCTTGTTACAGTGGTTCATGCAGTTAACTAAGGCCACAGTGTAAATTCCAAACGTTCACACACTAGTCCAGCGCTCATGTGGAACACTCACATTAAACTTGTCTTCATAAAAAACTTGAAAAACATAAGTTAAGTAATTTTATACATCTCAATGATTCATAGAACATAACAAACATATACTAGTTCACAGCAAAAGACAAAGTTGTGAGAAGGTTTACAAATCAGGAAAAAACAAGCAAGGCTTCTCTGAGCAAAGGGCCTCCCGGTAGGCTTAAATTTCCTGGAGTTCACTCTGGTTTTTCTTGTTTCCACCATCCAGGGTTAGGTTCTCTCATTCCAGAATAACCAATTATAATTGTGGTCTCAGCTGGAATGCTAAACTGAACCATGCAGTGTACTGACCAGGTGAAATTCTTGTGCATTCCACTGAATTTAAGCACTGCTATTTGCAGAAATAAGCATACCACAATGCCTCTTGTCCGTGCACCTATCCAAAAAACCGCCATACATCCATGCCAGCTAGTCCTCGGTCCATGGATGAACTGGTAGAAAGTGCATTCTGGACTAGGATGTAGTTGTTTTCGCTCGTCCCTGCACTACAATCAGGAAGTAAAACATATGAATCAGCTTATTTTAGATTGCGTTGGTCATTCTACCTTAGTTACTACCAATGTAGGAATACCTTGAAGACTGGAGGTTAGACGACGGCAATGAGGGATAGCCATCTCATTTTGCACAGTTGTACTAAAGCTGAGGTGTGTGCTTTTGATTGCGCGGATAGAAAAGATACGGAGACAGACATCCCAAAATGATATGGAGACAGACATCCCTGCTTGCGCAAATACGAAATACGGTTATTTAAACAGTGACAGATATTTGCAGTGGCGTATGATTAACAGCAGCATATATTGTGTTATAATTGGCACTAGATTGACAGTATGAAGAGTCCTTAAGTAAGTAGCATCACATCACATCAACAATGCCACTAGATTAACATGCAGAACAATAGCATTAGTACTACTGTCATGAGAGTAGCACATGGTCAGTAAATGTGCAATCAAATTTGTGCAGTTCCACTGGGATGAAGCAATGTTAGCGGTGTGAGATTTAAGTGTAACTGCAAAAACACAATTCATGGGGAATAAAGAAAGACAGAAGCACTTCATAAAATGGTGGTGGCATTGCTTCAATTTATCGACGGCACTAGACCATTACTTATAGTGACATTAGGTGGCATTGCTTAATGCTTCATGTGATTTTACATTAACGGAAGTGATATGGGCGTAGGGACAACAAGGGCATAAAGTGGTGAGGCAGATGTGGCTGCCAAGAGCGGCAAACACTCAGGCAGCATGTCTGCATTTGTCCCATTTTTTTATCTCCTTGGCGACATTTTCCTATGTGAGCACAGGAAATCTAGACCTGCTCATTCTCATTTGTGTTGTCCCCCAACACCCGTCAATTTCTTTCATTTCTCAACCAAGAGATAGGTCCACTTCCCCCACCCTTCACCATCCACCATGCTTTCTTTGTTTTTTCAACCAACAGACCGGTTGGATAGCCAGTATCTACTACTTTCCCTCGTTTCCTCTTAGAACCAAGTCCTAGATTCATGCTACAACTTTCCCACTTTCTTCCCTGTTTGAACCAACTCTTAGAGTCGACTGTATGAACTAGCTTTACCTCTAATAATAGTAAAAGTCTAGGTGGCTTTGGAACAGCGGACAAAAGTAGAAAAAGATCCACACAAAGGGAGCTGGGGCAGTAGAGCAAGGCAGGTGTTCCTTTTCGAAGGAATATATACCCGAGGGTCGTCGGCATGTGGCAAACATGGCGTCGGGAGGCCGCATCTTGGCCACAATACCGCAGAGAGGAAGAAGGGGTTGGAGGCCCTCCTGAGCCGGCGCTCTCTCGGAGAGAACGGCACAGCCGCCGATCGGGACGCGCGGGCAGCCATTGGTCTCCTCCTTCGCCGCCGACGACAGCGTGAACGATGCACCTACACCCCTGCCCCGGTCGAGGTTGTTGAAAGTGCAACTATCCCTAGGTGGTTTTGGTAATTCATAACAACATATAGCTCATTAAGCTAATGCTATTCCAAGAATATTATTTCAGGAAAGCTCAATGAATGGCATGGCATGGATGATGAAAGTGGATCCCTCAAAATACTAAGGACAAAGGATTGGCTCAAGCTCAAAAGCTCGAGACTCTTCATTTTAAATTTTAGTGATCCAAGATCACATTGAGTCTATAGGAAAAGCCAATACTATCAAGAAGGGATGAGGTGTTGCTTAATGAGCCTCTTGCTTCATGTGCTTAGTGATATGCTCAAAAACCCTCAACTACTTTCCCACATCCACAAATGACCTAAACCTAAAGCCAAAATCGGTCACACCGATTCTTTCTATCCGGCGCCACCGATTCCAAAAGTCATAGCCACTGCCACAAACCTAAGCAAATCGGTCTTACCGATAGGGATCTCGGTCTCACCGAGATGGGGTTGCAATCTCTCTGTTTCCCTTCGTAACGTTTCGGTCTAACCGAAGTGAGCGATCGGTCCCACCGAGATTGCAATGTAAACTCTCTGTTTCCTTTTGTAACATTTCGGTCTCACCGAAAAGAGCAAATCGGTCCCACCGAGTTTACCTGACCAACTCTCTGGTAAGCTAATTACCAAATCGGTCTCACCGAGTTTGTGTAATCGGTCTCACCGAGATTACGTTATGCCCTAACCCTAACCGAATCGGTCTCACCGAGATGCATGTCAGTCCCACCGAAAATCACTAACGGTCACTAGGTTTACTAAATCGGTCCGACCGAGTTTAACGATTCGGTCCCACCGAGTTTGGTAAATTGTGTGTAACGGTTAGATTTTGTGTGGAGGCTATATATACCCCTCCACCTCCTCTTCATTCGTGGAGAGAGCCATCAGACTAAACCTACACTTCCAACTTACCATTTCTGAGAGAGAACCACCTACTCATGTGTTGAGGCCAAGATATTCCATTCCTACCATATGAATCTTGATCTCTAGCCTTCCCCAAGTTGCTTTCCACTCAAACCCTCTTTCCACCAGATCCAAATCCTATGAGAGAGAGTTGAGTGTTGGGGAGACTATCATTTGAAGCACAAGAGCAAGGAGTTCATCATCAACGCACCATTTGTTACTTCTTGGAGAGTGGTGTCTCCTAGATTGGCTAGGTGTCACTTGGGAGCCTCCGACAAGATTGTGGAGTTGAACCAAGGAGTTTGTAAGGGCAAGGAGATCGCCTACTTCGTGAAGATCTACCGCTAGTGAGGCAAGTCCTTCGAGGGCGACGGCCATGGTGGGATAGACAAGGTTGCTACTTCGTGGACCATTCATGGGTGGAGCCCTCCGTGGACTCGCGCAGCCGTTACCCTTCGTGGGTTGAAGTCTCCATCAACGTGGATGTACGATAGCACCACCTATCGGAACCACGCCAAAAACATCCGTGTCTCCAATTGCGTTTGAATCCTCCAAACCCTTCCCTTTACTTTCTTGCAAGTTGCATGCTTTAATTTCCGCTGCCTATATACTCTTTGCATGCTTGCTTGAATTGTGTGATGATTGCTTGACTTGTCCTAAAATAGCTAAAATCTGCCAAACTCTAAAATTGGGAAAAGGTTAAGTTTTTAATTGGTCAAGTAGTCTAATCACCCCCCCTCTAGACTTACTTCAAGGTCCTACAAGTGGTATCAGAGCTTTGGTCTCCATTTGCTTTGATTTCCATAGCTTTTGGTGGTCATAGCCTTGGTTTCACAACCTAGGAGAGTATGGCGTCTAGCGAGGGAAATTATCACCGTAGAGGTCCTTACTTTGATGGTACTAATTTTGCTAGTTGGAAGCATAAGATGAAAATGCATATTCTCGGACATAACCCTGCCGTTTGGGCAATTATTTGTATTGGCTTGCAAGGTGAATTCTTTGATGGGAGAGAACCGAACCGTGAAGCGAATGCGGAAGAATTGAAGATGCTGCAATACAACGCTCAAGCATGTGATATCATCTTCAACGGATTGTGCCCCGAAGAATTCAACAAAATCAGCCGTCTTGAGAATGCAAAGGAAATTTGGGATACTTTGATTGATATGCATGAAGGTACCGAATCCGTCAAGGAATCCAAGTTGGATGTGCTCCAAAGTCAGCTTGACAAGTTCAAAATGAAGGATGGTGAAGGTGTCGCTGAAATGTACTCTAGGCTTGCACTTATCACAAATGAGATTGCCGGCTTAGGGAGTGAAGAGATGACCGACAAATTCATCATCAAGAAGATCCTAAGAGCATTGGATGGAAAGTATGATACCGTGTGCACATTGATCCAAATGATGCCAAACTACAAAAATCTCAAGCCAACAGAAGTCATTGGAAGAATTGTTGCTCATGAGATGTCACTCAAGGATAAGGAGGAACTTCACAACAAGTCAAGTGGTGCTTACAAAGCCTCAAGTGAAGCCCCCACATCATCAAGTGAGAAACAAACCTTCAATGAAGAATTGAGCTTAATGGTGAAGAACTTCAACAAATTCTACAAGAGTAGAAGCAAAGAAAGAAGCTCCAAGTCAAGGTCTTATCATGACAAGAGATCTTCTAGTCGAGAGCGCAATTGCTACAATTGTGGGAAGCCTGGACACTACTCCAATGAGTGTACGGCACCCTACAAAAGAAGAGAAGATTCTCCAAAAAGAAGAAGCAAAAGAGAAGAATCACCACCAAGAGAGAGGAGGAGTAGAGATGATCGTTATGAACGAAGACCCTCACGGAGAAGCAAGGATTCGGAAAGGAAGGACAAGTCATCAAGGAGCTACACAAAACGAAGACATCAAGCTCATGTTGGTGAATGGGTTTCCGGCTCCGACTCCGACAATCACTCCGAGAGAAGCTATCACTCCGACTCCGAACATACTCAAGATGAAGGTGTTGCCGGTCTAGCACTTGTGTCAACCAACTCCTACGACATATTTGATTCACCAAATGAAGGAATTGGAAGATGCTTCATGGCCAAAGGTCCAAAGGTAACACATCCCGAGTATGTTGATTTCAATAGTGATGAAGATGACTTGCTTGTGGATGATGATTTACTTGTTGACAACTCTAGTGATGAATACTATGATGAAACGTCAATTAATCATGCTAATCAAACGAATGACAATGATAAGGAGAAAATTGAGCTTCTAACTAAAGAACTAAACACTCTTAAGTTGGCTCATGAAACTATCTTCGAAGATCATCGAGAACTTTTAAGGGCTCATGAGAAGTTACGCTTTGAAAAGCTCAATCTTGAGCAAGAGCATGAGTTCTTAAAGGCAATCAATGATGATCTCCGCAAGAAAAGTTCTTCTTACATTGCCAAGCGTTTACTCTTATCTACTTACATGCCTCAAGTCAAGTCTAGTAACAAGTACAAGAAAGATACTTCCTCTAGTAGTAACAATAATAATGTTAAATCCAATGTTGTTGCTTCTAGTAGTTCTCTTGATTCCACTAATGATTCTCTTAGCCAAGTTACACTTGAGCAAGAAAATAGTTTATTGAAGGGAATTATAGAGAAAGGTGTTTACAAGAGCCTTGCCGGGAGTAAGCAATTCGAGGAAATTGTTCGCAAGCAAGGAAGACACAGGAAGAATCAAGGTGTTGGTTTTGAACGAAAGTTCAATGCCAATGGAGTTGAGTGGGAAGAAGATCAATACCCCAAGACGAAGTTTGTTCCTCAACAAGAGAAGTATGATCCTACTTCCTTCAAGGGGACACAAGCTCAAGATGATCTTCCACCACAAGACCACAAGAACAAAGGCAAGGACAAGCTTCAAGAAGAGATTGATGCATTTGAAGAAGCACCTAAAGCCTCGTTCAGTTGGGTCCCCAAGACTACGTCAAGTTCTACTTCATCAAGTACAACTACAACTCCAAGGATTCCCATCAAGATGATGTGGATCCCGAAGAAGAAGAACTAGAGAGTTCTTGAGGGTGACTCCGCCAACATTCTTCACTCATATCATTTTGGCAAGAACAAGTACAATCAACTTTCACATCTTGCACTTGTTCAAGGAGTCACAAACCCTCTTGTTGGTAAGGCAAGGGACAAGGTAACCTAATGTTTTCATGGACATCATCTTGTGTGTGCATCACTCTATGTCTATGGATATTCTTGTTTGTTCCTTGTGGGACTAACCCATGTAGGCAAGTTGAAAGTGCAACTCACTCCAAAGGATTGCTCCAAATGATCTACATCAACATTGAGCATCTACATCTTCAACACCTACATGAAGTCATCATCGACAAAACCCAAGGTTAGTTCATCCCTCTAAGGGGGGATCTCACATCTAGGGGGAGCTTAACTCAAAGAATTGAGTCAAAGCAACTCTAATGGTGTGAACACATTAATGCATTATGTAAAAGTGGTAACCCCACTTGAGCTTAAACGATGAGTATGACCTATGATCAAATGTTCTCATTTGACTCCTAAGTCAATATACTCATATATAGATGACCTAGTCATCGCCAATTGTTTGATAGATGCTAGAATTGGTTGTGCATGCTTTGCCACATATTTCATTTGTCATCTTATTGTGTGAGCATGTTGGTGCATATTTTTACTCATTCAAGGACATCCACTTGTTGTTTTGATTGTTTGGTTCTTTCTTCTTTTGGCCAAGTGGATGGACAAGAATGCCTAAGAACCTTCTTTAGCTATCTATGCTTTTCTCGTCTCAAACTCTATTCATGCTACATCACAAAATTTGATCAAGTCAGATTCGAACCACTCTGTGTGAGGAGCACTCGGAGTCCCCGATTTGTCATAGACTTAAACTTCCAAAACCTCTTTGTGATTCTCGGTCCGACCGATTCCTCCATTTCGGTCCTACCGAGATCATTAAGTTGATCTGAGTTTTCAATCTCGGTGCAACCGATTTGAACTTTTCGGTCTCACCGATTTGCTGTAACTGAACACAGTTATGCATCTCGGTGCCACCGAGTTGTTCCACTCGGTCACAATGACAGGGTCAGGCTATATATAGCATGGGCAAAATTTTGGAAATTTCTCCGAAACCCTTCGTCCGCACAACAGCTCGCTCTGCCATCGTGGTCTCCGGATCGTCTCCTCGTTGCCAGCAGCCTCCTGTCGCTGGTCTTCGCCACCGTCAACGGATTTTGTCCCCACCGTTGCCGCCGTAGCAAGTCCACCGCCAAGTTAGGGTATGGACTTGATCTTTGTGCTATCCACGTCTGATTCCTAGCACATTGTTTTCATATTGATTCTTGCCACGATTGAAACTCATCTATCCAGCCAAAGTAGTTCGTAGATTAGATGCGATTCAAGTTTTTAGGGTTAGGTTTCCGCCGAAACCATCTCGGACCCACCGAGTTGAAAAACTCGGTCTCACCAATTTGGCTTATGCCATTGCACTAGTGACTCTCAGTCTGACCGAGAATTACTAATCGGTGCAACCGATTTGAGGATTCAGTGAAACCCTAGCAGTCTCGGTGCCACCGAACTGAACTCGGTCCAACCGAGATCATCAGTTTAGGTTCCAAAACTGCTTCGGTATCACCGAGTTTGAAAATCAGTTGATCCGAAATGCTTTCTGTGGAAAACTAAAACTGAACTTTTGAGTCATTCTTTTGCAAAAACCTCTGCATTTTGTGATGCTCATCTTTTCTATCTCATCTATAACTCTTCACAGGGTCAGCAGTCAGCTTTTGCAGTATGTCTGATCAAAGTGACAGCCAGAACAAGTCAGAAGAGCAGATGGACTTGAGTGAGGGCACTAGTCCCTCAACTTCAGATGAAGGGAGCAGAAGTACTCCTAGTAACTTACCTAAGGCTGCAACTAGGCAAAGGAGGAAAAGAACTTCAGATTCAGAGGATGAGGATTACAAGGCTGAGGAAGATGAGGCTACTTCCAAGAAAGTGGTGCTCAAGAAGGAAATTGGCTCAACAAAGGATATAAAGCCAGGCATGAAGATTAAAAGGCCTGCAAGAAGGCAACCTATGCCCAAGGCCAGAGCATCAACTCAACTGCCTGAAAGGCCTGATCCCAAAGAGCCAGTTGATGAAAGCAACAAGAGGAAGGAAAGGGTCAAGAAGACCATAGCCAGAGTTGTTGGGAAACCTTCCATGATGGAAGAGGAAGAGCCTGCTGCACCAGCACCAAAGGCACCAAAGCTTATGGGTGATGCAATCAGATCAGGGGCTGCAACATCCAAGCCCAAGGAAGCACCCAAAGCTGCCCCCAAGGCCAAGTCTGCACCAAAGAGGAATACCAGGAGTATTCCAGCTGCTGAAAAGAACAAGGCCCCAGTGCCTGAGATTGCTGACGAGGAAGATGAAGAAGGACAAGTTCTAAGGAAGCTTAAGACAAGGATACCAGACCACAATGATGCCCATCCTGTGGCTGAGGACATGAGTATCAGGAAGGACTCAGGATTGAGACTATGGAGGATGGAAGATCCATATGCCTCAAGGAGAAGAACTGCTGTTGACTACAGGTTCCACACAAAGGAACAGCAGGACTTCTATGAAACAATTTTTTTGGACAAGAAACCCATAGTCTGTGACATGAGATGGGTTGACTGGGAATTCATGAAGGAGAATGAAGAGCACTATCCTGGAGTGCAAGACAGCTTTGTTGCTTGTGGAGTTGCAGATTTTGTTGGGCAGAAGCTCACAAATTGGAATGATGAGCTTATCATGCAGTTCTACTCCACAGCACACTTTTACCCAGATGGAAGAATAGTTTGGATGTCTGAAGGTACAAGGTACCAATCTACTGTTGAAGAATGGGCAAGACTGATCAAGGCCCCCAAGGAAAATGAGGATGACCTAGACATTTATGCAAAGAACAAGATGGGTCACAATTCAATGGCTCACATGTACAAGGAAATTCCTGACAAGGCATTAGAGACTCACAAGTTTGGATCAGTTCACTTTCTGCTGTCAGGGTTGCCAACCATAAATTGGATTCTGAGGCACACTTTGTTGCCCTAGTCTGGTGACCATAACATGATCAGAGGGCATGCCATCAACATGTTGCATGTGTTTGATGTGCCACAGAAGTTCAAAGTCACGAGCCTGATCATTGAAACTATCAAGAGGACTGCAGCAGATCAGAAGAGGAGCTGTGGATATGCACCTCAGATTCAAGAATTGATAAACTCAAAGATGGGCACAGGAAAATATCAGTTGGATAAGGAACACTTTCCACTTTATCCAGACTTTGAGGACAATGAGGTTGTCATGAATGAAGATGATCCACAATCAGTTCAAGCTCAGGAGAAGAAGGAGAAGGCAAGGAAGGAGAAGGCTGCCAAGATGCCAACTCAAGAGGAGGCATCTGAATATTTCTTGAAAAACAAGCAGGAGCAGCTTGGTTACTTGATAGCATCATCTCTGAGGATTGAGAAGGGGTTGGCCACCTTAACTCAGAATCAGGAGAGCCTGGAGAGAATCATGGAACAAAAATTCTATGATCTAGATGTCAAGGTAACTGAGATTCAGTCAGTTGTGGAGCAGCTGCAGGATGACATGCAGGAGAGGAAGGGCAAGACTACCACAAATGTCTTTGCCAGAGTGCCTAGAGCCCAGAGGTCAGTTGCAGTGCTAGTGCCAGACACTAGAGCAACATCTTCAGCACCAGCTACTGCCCCTTCAGCTCCAGTGCAACGAGCTTCAGCATCAACTCCAGCACCCTCTACATCAACTGAAGCCTTCGTCCTTGGAGTTATCAGGACACCACCACCAGAAGATCAAGCCTGAGAGTCGATCTAGCACTATGCATTTTCTATGAACTTTTTGGTAACTTGTTGCCAAAGGGGGAGAAAAATGTATAGATCATAGGCTTCGAGAGAGAAAGTGTTGCTTTTGTTCTCTCTTGCTTTATTTGATCTTAGTTTGCTTTTGGTTGAGATACTATGCTTGTGAGACATTGATGATCATGTGTTTGATCATAAGCTGCACCTATGCATGCTTGATATTTATCCTATCTATCTTATGTGATCATTCACTATGCTTGGTGATGAGTGCATGTATTCATTGTTTATTATTTTGAGCGCTCCACCAAGATGTATGTGACATGGAAGAGTAACCCATGAGCCTAATTCATTGTGCATTTGCAGTCCAAAGCAAATCTAAAACTATGCACAAATTTAGGGGGAGCTCTTGCTTATCACATACTTCTCAAAGCGACGATGTTATTTAAAGTTTATTATCATTTGTCGAAGCTTTGATCTATATGTTGTCATCAATTACCAAAAAGGGGGAGATTGAAAGTGCAACTATCCCTAGGTGGTTTTGGTAATTCATAACAACATATAGCTCATTGAGCTAATGCTATTCCAAGACTATTATTTCAGGAAAGCTCAATGAATGGCATGGCATGGATGATGAAAGTGGATCCCTCAAAATACTAAGGACAAAGGATTGGCTCAAGCTCAAAAGCTCAAGACTCTTCATTTTACATTTTAGTGATCCAAGATCACATTGAGTCTATAGGAAAAGCCAATACTATCAAGAAGGGATGAGGTGTTGCTTAATGAGCCTCTTGCTTCATGTGCTTAGTGATATGCTCCAAAACCCTCAACTACTTTCCCACATCCACAAATGACCTAAACCTAAAGCCAAAATCGGTCACACCGATTCTTTCTATCCGGCGCCACCGATTCCAAAAGTCATAGCCACTGCCACAAACCCTAAGCAAATCGGTCTTACCGATAGGGATCTCGGTCTCACCGAGATGGGGTTGCAATCTCTCTGTTTCCCTTCGTAACGTTTCGGTCTAACCGAAGTGAGCGATCGGTCCCACCGAGATTGCAATGTAAACTCTCTGTTTCCTTTTTGTAACATTTCGGTCTCACCGAAAAGAGCAAATCGGTCCCACCGAGTTTACCTGACCAACTCTCTGGTTAGCTAATTACCAAATCGGTCTCACCGAGTTTGTGTAATCGGTCTCACCGAGATTACGTTATGCCCTAACCCTAACCGAATCGGTCTCACCGAGATGCATGTCAGTCCCACCGAAAATCACTAACGGTCACTAGGTTTACTAAATCGGTCCGACCGAGTTTAACGATTCGGTCCCACCGAGTTTGGTAAATTGTGTGTAACGGTTAGATTTTGTGTGGAGGCTATATATACCCCTCCACCTCCTCTTCATTCGTGGAGAGAGCCATCAGACTAAACCTACACTTCCAACTTACCATTTCTGAGAGAGAACCACCTACTCATGTGTTGAGGCCAAGATATTCCATTCCTACCATATGAATCTTGATCTCTAGCCTTCCCCAAGTTGCTTTCCACTCAAACCTCTTTCCACCAGATCCAAATCCTATGAGAGAGAGTTGAGTGTTGGGGAGACTATCATTTGAAGCACAAGAGCAAGGAGTTCATCATCAACGCACCATTTGTTACTTCTTGGAGAGTGGTGTCTCCTAGATTGGCTAGGTGTCACTTGGGAGCCTCCGACAAGATTGTGGAGTTGAACCAAGGAGTTTGTAAGGGCAAGGAGATCGCCTACTTCGTGAAGATCTACCGCTAGTGAGGCAAGTCCTTCGTGGGCGACGGCCATGGTGGGATAGACAAGGTTGCTACTTCGTGGACCCTTCGTGGGTGGAGCCCTCCGTGGACTCGCGCAGCCGTTACCCTTCGTGGGTTGAAGTCTCCATCAACGTGGATGTACGATAGCACCACCTATCGGAACTACGCCAAAAACATCCGTGTCTCCAATTGCATTTGAATCCTCCAAACCCTTCCCTTTACATTCTTGCAAGTTGCATGCTTTAATTTCCGCTGCCTATATACTCTTTGCATGCTTGCTTGAATTGTGTGATGATTGCTTGACTTGTCCTAAAATAGCTAAAATCTGCCAAACTCTAAAATTGGGAAAAGGTTAAGTTTTTAATTGGTCAAGTAGTCTAATCACCCCCCTCTAGACTTACTTCAAGGTCCTACAGTTGTCCGGCCGGATTTGTGACCAGCCGTGAGCTGAGAGAGAGTATGGCCACCTATGTCTTGCTTAGATCTGGAGAGCATGACAGAGTGAACGAGAGGAACCCTAGTAAAGCAAGCGCTAAGGCTCCTGCTTATATATATAGTGGAGTGATTTTGTTCTACCAACTTCAAAAAAATGCGCTCCTACGTGTACCCGCGAGTGGGTGTGAGAGAACTAGTGTGTGCGTGCACGGCTTTCTTCGTGAGATTACAATATACTATGCCCAAAGAACGTTCGCCGCAAGAGTAATAGTATAAGTGTGTGACGTGTGAGCTAAAATAAAATGTGCGCGACGTATTTTGTTTTTTAGAAGTTTTGAGGGTAGGGTGTGAAGAGCACATATGTGCGTGACGTCTACCTGCAGATAGATGGTGGGTGCGACGTGCGAGTCTGCGAGAGGACTCGGGAGAGTCGTGACTCGTGAGGGTGCGTGTGCGTGAGAGAGAGGGGGGCACGTATCAATGCAATGCATGTGTTCGTAAATCATTATCCGAGAAACGTTCGCCACAAGCCTTTTCCTGACGAATGCCATAAGAACCGTTCTATCGGCATCCGACAGTGTCAGTTTTGCCATGTCATTTAACAGGACAGCCACTCCTCCTACACACAAATCTTCCACGTGAGTGTTAGCAACTGCCGTATGCTCCCTCCGTTTCGAAATGCACTGCATATAGCTTTATTGAAAATTCAAATCTCGCAAACTTTTACCGAGTTTTTGTGTAACAAATTGCACATGTAGAATACCCTGTATATATCATTTCATTCATCTCTAGATTCAATAGAAAAGTTCCTATG
Organism: Triticum aestivum; assembly: GCF_018294505.1. Classification (NCBI taxonomy): domain Eukaryota; kingdom Viridiplantae; phylum Streptophyta; class Magnoliopsida; order Poales; family Poaceae; genus Triticum; species Triticum aestivum. Next base: position 579,562,254 of record NC_057795.1, read on the forward strand.
ATGTGAACCAAATGACATCTCTTTTCCAATCCCTACTCATAAGAATTGAGATGCTCCATGTCATCTCTTTCCCTACAACTTCCATGGATACATCTTCTATTCCTAAATAGATAGTACAACCCACTAGTAGTTTTTTTCCAAAACATGCAACTATGGCACAAGAACTATATAGTGTGCCAATAACTTTGAAAGATGGTCGCTGGATGAAGCTAATCCGATAGTGCAGAGATGGCAAATCCGAGCACTACTGGCCATTGGATATCATCAACATTCCACCAGATCTGCCACACGTACAATTTAGTAGACTCCATGGTTGAACTTAAGCATAATGCACAAACCTCAAAACACAAGCACTTCTCCTTTGTTCTAGAATCTTCTGTATCATAATTGATTTATTTTTTCTAAATGAATTGCCATTATTTGTTTTTTACTTTATGCTTTACAATGCACAACCCCATGAATCTTAACATTTTATAAAACTAATTGATTTTGAATGAGATGAACTATAAGAACTAAACAAACATCTACATCATGCTAGAGTGTGTATTTATTCATAATTTGGTTTTGAAATCTCATGCGTTCAATGCATGTGTACCTTACTAGTTTTGAGTAGAGTAGCAAATTTCAAGCGGCCCCGGGTATATCAAAATGCAGGGCCCATGCATCATTGCCTTTCGGTCGAACCTACGTCCACAATTTTTTGCACGTACTATATCTCCACTGGTCCCCAAACCCAAAATGCTGCCTCGTTCCCGTAAAACCAAGCGGCCCACACATATTTAAGGCGTCGACTCAAACCCGTTTACTACGACGTGGCCCCGCTCGCCATAGTACTCCTACAAACCCTACCGCCGCACTCATCATCGGTTTTCTTCAAGAGGACGAGGGAGAAGCCGATTTGTAGTGGAGGCGCTTTAGAAAAAGGATCTGTAGTGGAGACCCCTACCCTAGGGTGCCCTAGGTAGCTGCCACACCCATAATTGTTTTCTCTTTTCTTTATGCTCTTGCACCCTACATTGAAATGATGGTTGCTTCGTCCGTCCAGCTTAATGCGGGAAAGGTGGGGCTTTGTGATTTGACCCCTCCTCGCTCATTTTCTACTACTACGGCGGTATGGTCGGGGTGCCTCCAATTCCAACCGTTGCTTCGAACTGTAATTTGGTGCATCGCACGTGGAACAAGACGGTGGATGAACCACATGTCGGCCAAAGGGGTCCTGTTAAGTGTGTCGCCATTTTGTGAGCGGACTGACCCTGCTTGAGTTGCTACGCCAACACGATAGGAGCAGCCTACCACTTGGTTTTGCTCCTTGGTGAATCCCGACTATATTGATCTTAAAAGATACATGCTGAACTACCCTCTCCGTCTCGGTTTTTTATTTTTAGGCATCTCAGTTTATAGGGCGTGCACGTAGTTCTAGGTCATCCATTTGACTAACTAAATATGAGTTACTATGTCACAAAAAGTATATCATTGGATTCTTAAGCGGATGTAATTGTATTTAAAAGTCGAGGGCGGGGCTTTTCCTGCGTGGTAGGCAAGGCAGTTCCGCCTAGTCGGTTCGACAGAGACACGAGAAGACGAGGGAGTAGGCTGCTGCAAACGTAGGGCTGTGTGATTTGACTGCAAGTTACTGCTGGACAGGTGGGGCCCCATGATTTGACTTGCCATTATCATTTTAAGTGCGGTGCTATGACCGGCCTGAGTCTCCCGATTCCTGACCACCTCCATACAGGTGCCTCTCCGAATGCTCCACCATGTAGTAGAGGCTGGCTCTTGCATGAGAGCCCACTTCTACACTTTTTCCTTGCCTCTCTTTCCTCCACATATGCAAAAATGCCATGTAAAGCGCACTATTGTACTTAGGTTGGTCGTAATGGAGAGTATCATATACTAGTATCATGCATATGACACTTTTGTATGATACTACATCCGTAATGCATAGTATCATGTGTTGGTATCATAGGATAGTTTATTTATTGTCATTCATGACACATAGTAGCACATAATATGATACAGTATCATATTATGATACTCAACTATCTCTTTTCTTAATTTAATTTGACGTCACCTCATCAAGATTGCATAGTTGGCATGCATTATACTACTACCTATGATACTCCCATTACAAGCAGCCTTACTTACTCCTACAGGTGCTAAGCTTGCCACATAGGCATAAAGTCTGATGTGGCAAGTTAATCAAGAAGAGAGAGACTAGTTTGGTGACCCAAGGAAGAATGAAAAGATAATTTTGAGTCTATAGGTAATTAAATGAAGCAAACTTATCAACAAAAAACTAATAAGCACACCATTTCATGGGAAGAGGTCACTCCTTGGCAAATGCAATAAATACTAGTACTCCCTGTGTCCCATAATATAAGAACATTTTTGGCACTACACTAGTGTAAAAAATGTTCTTATATTATGGGACGGAGGGAGTACGAAGAAAGAGATAGAGAGAAGTAAAAAAATACACTTATAGCCAACCTTATAGCTAACCTTGTTGTAGTATGAGTGACTAAGTGATGACTATGTATGACATGCCAACATCAGATAGCCTAACACACCGTGTTAAATCTCCAAGGGCGCGACCACACAAGTGATGCAACGGTCGTGGTAGGCGCGACTATGATACGGGCTGCTGGCAGCCCTTGGATCTAAGATCAAACGGTCGCATGCTAAGTTGCTGAAAATTTGCAGAATAACCCTCCAGGATAGGATATTTACCCATAGGTCTAGAATCACGCCATGCAACCGTTCGATCTCAGATCCAAGGGCTCTCGGAAGCCCGTATCATGGGAGAATGGAAAGCCACTATCCTGTCATTCGCACGCTGGCAGTTCGCTCCTACTCGTCCCCGCACGTCCTTTAATACTACGGCGGTTCGCTCCTAGTCGTCCTGTCCTTTCACATTACGACAGTTCCACTAACCCTAACCCTCCTCCCAAATCCATGGTGTCCCAAATCTCCATGATCGACGGTGAGTACAAGGTTAGAACCATCACCGGCGATGAGTTCGACGTCATCTACACCCGTTCTTCCGCTACGGTGAAAGGATGCCTTTCTCTCTTCAGACGCATGTTCGAAAACTCAGATAATGAGTGGGTCGCTGGGCTAGATGTTGAGTACACCATAGTCCTGGGACGAGAGAAGGATCTAAAGGACGAAGAGAGGAAGAATCCCGCCGTGATCCAGGTTTGCGTGCATGACTTATGCTTGGTCTACCACATATGCCATGCCGACGTTGAATGCCTGGATTTTAAGGACTTCCCTGAGAGCAACCTAGTCAAATTCGTTACTGTAGACTTTAGTAACGACAAAGAAGTCTTGGGTCGGATAGACCTCATTTTAGGCAACCCCTTCGACCTCTAGAAGAATCGGCTGATGTCCTCTCCTCAACCTTCAATGTTGACCCTGGCAGGAGCCATGGTTCATCCTTCATACGGTAAACTGGAGAAACCTCCATACATGTTTCATCGTTATGCATGGCAACAGAATGTACTAGATATAGACCACATCCACTACGCTGCAATGGATGGCTACCTTTGTTTCAATATCTACAAGGGCTGGATGAAGAGCAAGAGCCAAGTGTGCGGTTCAAGCAAAGAAGTATCGGCCAAGAGGAAGAGGGACAAGGACGGAGTCGAGGACGTGGACAAGGACTCCGAGTAAGGTGGCAGTGTCGTTGCTCATGGTGGTTCTAATGCAGTGTCTACCGGAATAGTTGCAAAGTTTAATTTCAGGTGTGCTTAATTTAATTTGAGGGGTGTGTTGTGCTGAGCCCCCAGCAGAACTATGTTATGTTTCTTCTCATTACTTTAACTCTTCAGTGCGTACATACTAGTATTTCTTACGTTTCATCTTTTAGTTGGTATAGTACTACCACTCGTTTCTTCACATTATATACATACAATATATATGGCCAACATCATATAGCCAGCAGTATAGTTGTCAAAGAATTTCAGGGTGCTTAGTTTTGTCAAAGAATTCCAGGGTGCTTAGTTTTATTTGAGGGGTGGGTTGTGCACTTGTGCTGGACACCATTATTGTGACTAGCTTTTTTAATAGTACTATATGCATAATTTGGCGACGAGCGCTCTCTATATGTACCACCTTTTTTTTAATTTCAAGTTTTGCTCCATGGCGCAATCCATCGATACTACTACTGTACAAAAGTATACATTTTTTAAAAGGCTAGAGTACTGTTCATCACATATATAGCCAGTTAAATTCTCAACCTAGAACAACGTGCATGCCATGTAGTAAACCGATACGGAGGAAGTATAGTAAAAATGAGGTGATTTTACCGAGCGATCGGCGGGGGAGCATGGCCTATCATGCGGTCCCACGTGTCATGATGTGCCAAGGCGATGCGCGTGTCCCTCTTGAGGCAGAAGCAATACTACATGGATTGAGATGATGGCGAACCGAAGTGTGAAATAATGGTTGCTTTTTCCGCCTGGGAAGGTGCGGCATTGTGATTTGACGTCTCATTGCTCATTACTACTACTGGGCCGGTATGAGTGGGATGCATCCCCCTGTTGTTCTGCACTATTATTTGGCACTTGACACGTCGACCCGGTTGCTATATGTCCCATATGCCGGCAACAGGAAGTACAAAATTCATGAAAGGGAGCATCGACGGAGAAGTATACTACAGAATTCATGAAAGGGAGCGACTTAGTTTTGGAAAAATCTATTTTTACCGAGTACGTACCCACTAGGGTTTATAGGGCTCATCTAAAAAACATTCGTTTTTCCGTTTGATAAGTCTCAGTTCTACTACTGGTAGTAGTACCATTACATGTTGGATTTCGAGGTGCGTTAGATCACCCGATGCAAGCAGTGTCAAGAGGAAACTAACCAATGCATGTAGAAGTTCATGGAAATTAGTGGTCATTCATGCATTCGTTCCAATTAATGCCTTGGTAAACATAACTTCTTGAGAAAAACGAGCGTACTAATTACTTGTGCAAACTACGAAATTAATTCGACCACTCACCGTCTACCTTGGTTGGAGAGATTTTGAAATTGAGCCATAAACTGGAAAGGAGGGAGTTGTAACTTTTGTCTCGATTACTATTTGTGGCCTTGTATAGATGCAAAATGTATTTTTTATAGTGGCCTTGTATAAGTAAATGGAGGGAGTACTAAAGGACATATATATTCCAAACAATATGACAATCTCTCTAACCAAGGTACGTAGTAGGGACGAGGAGTAAACGGAGGGAGTAGTAAAATTTTCTCCTCGTGCTGCGAGCCACCACGTGCGTGGGCAAGGGAGCGGGCGTAAGGCGTACAATAGTACTACTACTACTACTACTACTCGTAAGCAAGCTTCACCTCATCCTGCGAGCCACCGCGCCCGTGGGCGGGGGAGACGGCGTACTAAGCAAGCTTCTCCTCATTCTGCGAGTTGACGGGATACGTCAAAAGTACTCCAGTGTATAGAGACTTGCCTCTAAGGTAGGCCCCACATGGTTTGCCTCTTTTTTAACATAACACGTCAAGTTGCAATTTGTTTGTTCACGCGTGGTAGAAGATCCTCCCTCCACCGAGTGGACAACCAGTACACGTGTCAAATTACCACGTGGGCTGCCTTTTCGTACAACACAAGTCACCACCACGGGGGTGTGGTTGGGAAAGAGACGGGAGTACGTGCGCTGTGCGTGCACCTCTTCTCTTTGTGCACGCCCCCACCTACGTGTGTGTGTGTGAGAGAGATACAAACCTAGACATAATGCGCCGTCCATCCCCATGCCTCCGCCCAGTCCGACCACCAGTCACCACCACGCCCCACTCCTCCTCACCTTACCTCTCATCTTTCTCCCTCCATTTTTATATACAAGGGGCCACTATCAAAATTACAATTTGCAGATATACAAGGCCACTAACACTAATCGATGCAATATTAATGGTGTTTGCCTCGTGGTATTAGCCAAGGAGGACATTAATTATCCCTTGCATGCATGCGGGAGTTTGTAAAAAAAATGCATCTTGATGTTCCATGCAATGCACATGCATCTTGCTAGTCCATGAAAACAACACATGGAAAAATTCTACGGTGAACAAGGGATTTGAATCTGTTGGGAGGGGCTGTTTGGATCTTGCCCGGGGTAACCAACATATTGGCGACCCTTTTGTCCACCGATGCCTTTGCCACCGATGAATGAGGAATGGCTCGGGTGCTCATGCTGTCATGCATCCTCCAGCGCGAATGTTGGAGACGAGCTTGCACGAGCAGTGTTTTTTTGTCCCACAACGCCGCCCGAGCCGCCCGCAGACCGACAGGCGACCCGCAAATTACGCCATCCAACTGTAACCGCACACATTATGATAACAACTCAACCAACCGGACAAAATTCACGCAAACACATAGATAAACTGATATTTCATATAAGCGAAGATGGAAATCATATAAAATACCGGATTTTCATACAAACATGACGGATTTCATTACATTCAAATGAACTACACGGTGCTAGTTCTGGACATCACAGGTATATAATACCTGGCCTAAATGGTCGGCCGTCGATCGATTTGTGTTCCTCATGTTCGGCAGCACGATCACCGGACCTGGAGGTATGTGCTTCAGCGCAAAGGACGGCTCGCTTCCCCACTGCCCAACTGATATCATTGGCTGATGCCAAAGATGATGGTGGCCGACACCGGTTCGAGTTCGTCACCGGCCACTACTTCGCCATGGCTGGCACCGGCTCGAGTTCATCCTAACATTCCCCTCTTCCGTGGAGCCCATGCGTGGTCGACGAAGGTCCTCGCAACAAAAGGATCTGACAAGACACATGTTGTGTACGCCGGCATTTCCTCCGCGGTGGCCTTCATGGGACCCAAGCGGCGGCGGCCTCCCATGTTCTACTTCTCCTTGATGATGGCGGCGGACGCGGAGGCGCTGGCCACCGACTCCTCGCTCTCCATGCACCCGACTTCTGTCGCTGCTTGCATGGTGCGGCCACCGGCATGGGAGTCTCGGCCACAGAAACGGGAGACGTGGTACAAGGCATCGGCGTGGACGGCAGCAACGACGCCCGTGCGCCGCTCTTCGTCGAGCTGGCCTGGAGCGGTGAGTTGCTGAACCACGCGCCGGCTTGGGGCGGCAACTGGCTCCATCGGGCGAGGGGGGGAGGTGGATTAGCGACTGCATAGCTCGTATCCGGTGGGCTACCCAGACGGCTTGGATGCGGAATAACTACTCTTCGTAAGACATTGTAAGAGTGGACAAAATGGTGGAGGAGATAGGGCGGCGGAGGTGTGCGATTCTTGGCTGGTGTTTGGCCTCGTTTAAATAGGAGATTAAATATACGGCGGACGATAGGAGCTCGACCGGCGTTGCGTCTAATGCCGGCCCGGTCATGAATGGACGTGTGTCCAGAGTGGGTTTCTCGGCTTCCACACGGGCGGGTTTCATGGAGGCGTTTGAATGCGGCAAGGAGGCGTGTTCAGCCCGGCGTGCGAGTGGCACCCTCGACTCTGACCTAGGACACCACGTTGTTCTTCCACTGATGTGTGGGCTCTTTGGGTACATGGTCTGCATGTTAGTGACCCAACGCAGGCAGCGCACAGCAGAGGAACCTTTGGTGGGCAAGAGCGGTCAGAAGCGGGCATTTCATAAACCGATGATTGTTCATTGAGTGTGACATCATCTTTTTCATGTAGATAAGCCTACTATGTTGATAGCCCGTTCGATACGTTGTGATTCATAAAGACCGCTGCAAACATCAATGTTCTGCTTATCACAGATAAGATTGATTAATACCCGTAACAATCCATGTCCTTAACAAAGGGTGCATGCATGTATAGGTTGAGCGTGTGTCTTGCGTCGTGTGCTGTGTGCATGCAGGCGTGCGAGTGTTGCGTGTGTGCAAGGGTACGTTTTAGTGTTGCATGCATGGGTGCATACATGCGTGTGTTTGTGAGTTCATGTGTACGTGTCAGTGTTGCACGCCAGCATGCGTGCGTGTGTATGTTATGTGTACGTGTCAGTGTTGCACGCCTGCATGCGTGCGTATCTTGCATGCGTGCATGTGTACATGCGGGGTGAGGCTACACGTCATTCGACTGACTTTTTCATCTCTGGTCATTAGATTTTCCAGCCGTTGGATACGAAATCAAGGGCCTCCAGTTTATCATCAAACTCCACCCCCTGAGCCGCCAGCCACCAGCCCACCACCGGCCGAACCACCAGCCCCCTCCACCCGCAGCCGGCCCGCGCCGCCACGCCGCCCCGCCCTCCCCGAAACCATTCCCCACCGCCGGTCCGCCGCCGCACCGTCCATCCCTCTAGCCCCCCCTGCGCCGAGCTTTTTCTTCGGCGATCCCCACCCCACCGCCCAATCAACGCCCCCCAACCGCCGGCGATTGCCAACCAGAGGTCTCACGACTTCGAATACCCACCGATCACTAATTTATTACCATTTATGTCCTTCATATACGCGTTGACGGGTGGGCCCTATGGTAATGTGCGCTGGTGAATGTGGACCGTTTGACTAGTCAATTGATCGTGTTATCAACAAATTAAGGAGCTGTATGGTGAGCCAGTGACCGTATGATCACCCTAAAATGTACTCCTATTTTATTAACACAGTACAGACTCAAAATACCATTTCTTTCTTTCATATATGGGCTGACAGGTGGGCCCCACGGTTATGTGCCCCGATGGTGCAACACTAGTTGCGCCCCGTGGAATGTTTGACTGGTCAATTGATTGTGTCATCAACAAAATACGGAGTTGTACGGGTGAGCCAGTGACCGTATAATCATGACATGTATTTGTTTAACACGGTACAGACGCAAGGGCTCATATATACGCGCAAGCACTCACCGCTATAAGCGCACACACGCGAACCCTACCCCTATGAGCACTTTCGAGAGAGTGGGCCAGCATATATGATCTTGAGATTTTACGAAGTCACCATAGGTGTCTCGTAGTCGAGTGGAACGTCTCCTCCCACTGAACGCACATCGCTAGAAAATACTGAAATTAACACAAGATAAATGCGAGTACTGGGACTTTAACCTTGGTGGGCTCGAGAAACCACTATCCTCCTAACCATCCAACCATATGTTGGTTAGCACGACAAAATTTATGTGGTGATCGTGATGAGCTTATTCTGAAGTCCAGTGACCATATCGTGCTTTCGCTTCAAATACAATGACTGTAAGTGTCGTCAACAAAATACGGAGCACGCATCAAATGCAAAGTCCATCAGTGTCATCAACAAAATATGGAGACGTATCGTGAGCTAGATACCATTGTACTATTGTATATGCTTATTTTCTTAGTGACTGATTGCGTGTGTGGTGTGGTGGGCACATCATTTCTAGTTGTGGTGGGTGAACATGAAGACTCATGGGTCGGTTCCATCCTGCGCCACATATAGGTTGGACCGAGACGCGTTATACGAAGACCCATGTGGAGGACTCGGTGTACAACACGAAGCTACCAGAGTTGCGGAGGACTCTATCCCCACTGGTGATAAGCCGACTATATATGATTTGTAACCCTAGGCCCCCAGTATGTTATCGAAGCTTGGGGGCTAGTTCGTCAATAGTATACACACACGCACAATGCCTGGTATTCACATGTACTTTGTACATGTACTTTGTACACACGCACAAAGCTGTCGAAAGAGCTGGAAGAGTGCAAAGCCCAACTACGGGCCGCAGTTGCCGGAATGGAGGAGTCCAAGAAGGCCTCATCTGGTAACTTTTGTCTTGATCAAAAAGAATGCACTCACATATACCAGTTTAGTATTCGGCATGCGTGCAGATCTAACAATAGATTCTGTAGACAATCCCGAAGGTAATCCAGAGATCATATCAGAGGATGATCCTCATGCTGAACAACAGCTGAAGGCTGGCAAGCGTGTGCTTACAAAAGTTATGAGAGAAGAATGATCTCCAGGACGCGAAGACCCGGCTGGACATTGAATTGAAGGATGTCCGGGGCCAGCTTGCTGATTCCGTGAAGGAGAATAAGCGGCTTCGACGCGGCATTTTTAGTAAGTGCCTAAGCGAACCTTTAAACAGTTTGGTGAAGAAACACGCTAACAAAATTATATCTGTAGGTATGCTGATAGGTCGTCCCGGAGAGGAGATGCCCGGATCTATAGGTGATCTTCTCCAAGAACTCTCACAAATGCACGAGCCAGTTCGACAGGTGATGCAAGGTATTGCCCAGGCTTTGTGGCCATCCGCATCCTTGTCCGGAGGCATGGGAGAGCTTGTGGAGATGCTCAAGGGAGCACGGCGACGCTTCCGATTATGGAAGATATCGGCCTGCCGACAAGGTGCAAGGGAAGCCTGGGCCATGGTGAAGACGCGATACACAAAGGCTGACCCAAACCATATGGCCGAAGTCGGACCGGTAGGGCCAGATGGGGAAGAGATCCCCGTCAGTCTGGTATATGACTAGGTAGCTTTAGCCACAAAGTATTCCCAACAGGATTGTAGGCTAGACAACCTGTTGGATGGTATAGAAGAAGAATTCAGTCAGTCTAAGTGACTTTTATACTTCAAAGGACATATTTTGTCCCTAGCCGGATTGTAAATCATTTGTCTTAGCCGACCTTTTTGGTTCAACCTCTGGACCCGATAGTCCGGAGTGTATCCGAATACCCGTGCAGTAATTTAAAAACCGGGGTATGCATGGAGACCAGGCGTAGGGGTCATAAGTGCTTGAATAGACAAGTACCCAACTAGCTATGTTATATTACATGGGTAGTAAGAAACATCTTCCAGGAGAATAGTTCGGTTAAGGGTTCCTTTCCCTGGGTGTGCATGCATTAATGTGCATGTCTGAACTTCGAAAAATGACGCATGATATAAACATCTGGGGGCATGTTTTGTAATAAGTAAAAGACATCTTTTGTTCACCGACCGAATATTCCCTTAAGAACGCTACCTTTTGGCTTCACCCAGTCTGAGGTACACATCTGGCTGACCCGGCAGTAACAATCGCAGAGGTGCTACCCTTATGCCCTAGCCGAATTAACGGGAACGTAGGGCATAAACACAAGAGCCAGGCAACCCAGCTTGGCCGAAACTTAAGTCATATCGATGCATATAATGGTGAAAAAGGCACATATGGAGAAATGACGCATATGTGGTGGGCATGAAGCCGAGAAGAAGATTATTTTAGGCTTCTGTATAAGAAGCCCTCAGGTATATTGAGCACACATAGTGCGGCAGGAGTGTGCGGTTAAAGCATACTTGAAGCTTTTAAAGCTATGTATATGTAGAAGAGAGATAAATAAGATATATGTACATAAAAAAAGGAAAATGGAGATGAGGAGACAAACACAGAGTCCGGCACTAGGCGTAGAATCTTCGGAGTCTGGCCGTGTTCCATGGGTTCGGCTCGAGTCGATTATCTACTGCATCACGCAGACGGTACGCTCCTCCGGTGAGAACTTTGTCAATGATGAAGGGACCCTCCCACTTGGGCTTGAGCTTGTCCTTTTTCTTCTCCGGTAGGCATAGAACGAGTCGCCAACATTATATTCTTTGGCCCGTACTTCTCTGCTTTGATACCTCCGAGCCTGCTGCTGATAAAATGCGGAACGGGCCTTCGCGACATCCCGCTCCTCCTCCAGGGCATCTAAACTATCCTGCCAATCTAGCTCAGCTTCTCTCTCTTCGTACATGCGCACTCGAGGTGAGTCATGAATGATATAGCGGGGTAGTACTGCCTCTGTGTCGTACACCATGAAAAATGGTGTGTATCCGGTGGTACGATTGGACGTGGTCCACAACCCCCATAGTACAGAGTCAAGCTCCTCGACCCAGTGTGAATCTCATTCCTTCAAGGATCGCACTAGTCTGGGTTTGATGCCACTCATAATAAGACCATTAGCTCGTTCGACCTGACCGTTTGTTTGGGGGTGATAGACAGAGGCATTATCTAGCTTAATGCCCATCTTGCCGCACCATGTTTTCACCTCGTCGGCTGTAAGTTGGAGCCATTATAGGTGATGATGCTGTGGGGGACACCGTAATGGTGTAAGACTCCGGATATAAAGTCTATCACTGGTCCGGATTCAGCCATTTTAACTGGCTTGGCCTCTATCCATTTGGTGAATTTGTCCACCATGACCAACAAGTATTTTTTCTTATGGCTTCCTCCTTTAATGGGTCCAACCATATCGAGCCCCCAGACCGTGAAGGGACAAGTTATGGGGATTGTTTGGAGAGCGGTAGGCGGCATATGGCTTTGATTGGCAAAAAGCCGGCAACCAACACAATGTTGGATGAGGTCCTGTGTGTCCGCTCAGGTTGTCGGCCAGTAGAAACCTATACGGAAGGCCTTGCTTACAAAGTCCCGAGCTGCGGCGTGATGGCCGCCAAGTCCAGCATGAATTTCTGCCAAAAGTTGTCGTCGTTCCTCTTCAGAAATGCACCTTTGTAGCACTCCAATCACGCTTTTCTTATAAAGCTCTCCCTCGTGGACCTTGTAGGCTTTAGAGCGCCGCACAATGCAGCGTGCCCCATTTTGATCCTCACGGAGTTCTTGCCTATTTAGGTAGGCTAAGAAGGGTTTGGTCCATGGGGCGATTATGGCCATGATCACGTGGGCCGACGGTGTTATTTTGGTGGAAGAGCCTCCGATTATGTCAGAGTGTTCGGAGTCTAGGGTTGTCTTCAGCTCCGGACTGAAATTGCCGGTCTCCCCTTCCCATACCACGGATGGCTTGAACAACCTTTCCAGGAAAACGTTAGGTGGGACGGGGTCGCATTTAGCGCCCATGCGGGCGAGGATATCCGCCGCTTGATTGTTTTCTCTTACCACATGGTGGAATTCGAGCCCCTCGAATCAAGCTGACATTTTAAGAACGGCATTGCGGTAGGCCACCATTTTTGGGTCCTTGGCATCAAAGTCTCCATTTATTTGAGATATTGCGAGGTTCGAGTCCCCGCGTACTTCTAGGCGTTGGATGCCCATGGAGACTGCCATCCGAAGACCGTGCAACAGAGCCTCGTATTCGGCTGCATTGTTGGAATCTGTGAATAGTATTTGAAGTATGTATTGGACTGTATCTCCTGTGGGGGATGTCAGGACGATGCCCGCCCCTAGACCAACCATCATCTTAGAGCCGTCAAAGTGCATGATCCAATTGGAGTACGTGTCATACTCTTTAGGGAGTTCGGCTTCCATCCATTGGGTGACGAAGTCTGCCAGTACCTGCGACTTAATGGCTCGCCGTGGTTTATATGTTATGTCGAACGGGAGGAGCTCGATAGCCCATTTATCAGTCCGGCCCGTGGCATCACGGTTATTTATTATGTCATTGAGTGGTACTTCGGAGGCCACAGTGATTGAACACTCTTGAAAGTAGTGTCGTAGATGAAAACCGCGTATGCTATCTTTTGATAATGCGGGTACCGTGACTTGCATGGAGTGAGGACAGTGGACACGTAGTATACCGGCTTTTGAAGCGGGAATTTATGTCCGTCCGTCTCTCGTTCGACGACGATCGCTGCGCTTACAACCTGATGTGTAGCAGCTATATATAACAGCATGGGTTCACCAATACTTGGTGCGGCCAGGATTGGGTTGCTGGCCAAGAGGGCCTTTATCTCTTCCAGTCCGGCCGTAGCCGCATCCGTCCACTCGAAGCGGTCAGTGCGTCGAACAAGGCAATAGAGAGGTAATGCCTTTTCTCCCAATCGGGAGATAAAGCGGCTTAAGGCAGCCACGCATCCATAGTGTAGCCAACTATGACAGAGCTCAGATTTTAGCCGGATTTGCTTCAATTCCTCTGTTCGAAACGATGAAGCCCAAGAGCTTTTCGGCAGGTACGCCGAAGACGCATTTTTCTGGATTGAGCTTGATGTCATATGTTTGGAGATTGTCGAATGTAAGCCTCAAGTCGTCTATGAAAGATTCAACGTGTCTAGTTTTGATGACCACATCATCTATGTATGCCTCCACTATTTTGCCGATTTGTGTTTCTAAGCATGTCTGAATCATGCGTTGATAGGTTGCACCGGCGTTTTTGAGCCCAAAAGGCATGGTGTTGAAACAGAAGGGGCCGTATGGAGTGATAAATGCCGTTGCGGCTTGGTCGGACTCTGCCATCTTGAATTGGTGGTATCCGGAGTATGCGTCGAGGAAACATAGTGAGTCGTGTCCTGCGGTAGCGTCGATTATTTGATCGATGCGGGGTAGTGGGAAGGGATCCTTTGGGCAAGCCTTATTAAGGTCCTTGAAGTCGACGCATAGGCACCAGGATTTGTTCTTCTTTGGTACCATCACCAGGTTTGCTAGCCAGTCCAGATGTTTTATTTCTCTGATGAATCCAGCCTCGAGTAACTTGGCTAGTTCTTCTCCCATGGCTTGTCGCTTGGTTTCTGAAAAGCACCGAAGAGTCTGCTTGACTGGCTTGTATCCCTTTTATATGTTTAGGCTATGCTCGGCCAGCCTGCGTGGGATACCTGGCATGTCTGAAGGATGCCAGGCAAAGATGTCCCAATTCTCGCGCAAGAACTCTCCTAGTGCAGCGTCTATTGTGGCGTTCAGCTGTGTCCCAATTGATGCTGTTTTTGTAGGGTCCGTTGGGTGGACCTGGAATTTGACTATTTCGTCCGCTGGCTTGAAAGAGGTGGATTAGGTCGTTTGTCGAGTATCACATCGTCCCTGTCCACTGTGGAGCGCAGCGTGGTTAGTTCCTCAGCTGCGAGGGCTTCAGATAATGCCTCAAGGGCTAGTGCGGCGGTTTTGTTTTTGGCGTGGCGTGCTATGTCCGGATCACTAGCTAGAGTGATGATTCCATTGGGCCCGAGCATCTTGAGCTTCATGTACCCGTAATGGGGTATAGCTTGAAAGCTCGTGAATGCATCCCGCCCTATAAGGGCGTGGTATCCGCTACTGAATGGGGCCACTTGGAATATGATTTATTCAGACCTATAATTCTACGGCGTGCCGAATACCACATCCAGTGTGATTTTTCCTGCACATCGTGCCTCCCGACTAGGGATGTTTCCCCTGAAGGTCGTGCTGCTTTGCTCGATGCGGCTCTTGTCTATTTCCATCTTGTTGAGAGTTTCCTCATAAATGAGGTTTAGTCCACTGCCACCGTCCATGAGCACTTTAGTAAGCCGGAACTCGTCCACAATTGGACTAAGGACTAACGCGGCTGGTGCCCGAACTTTTCGGGACTTAGGTTCGTCACTGGCATTGAAAGTTATAGCCGCGTCGTTCCATGGATTTGTTGCTGCAACGTGGCAGACTTCGGCAAGGCTGCGGAGTGCCTGCTTACGTCTATTATTTGAGGCAAAAGTTTCAAAGACTGTCAGTACTGTATTGTTATCCTCCATGGGATGGAGCTCTGCGGCATTATTAATGAGGAGGTCCTCGCCACTCTTGGCCACCTGCCGGAGTACCCAACATGCTCTAAGGCTGTGTATTGGTATAGTATCCGGTGTACTGTAAATTTTGCATGGCCCATTGAGCCATCCCTCCAGTACGGTTCCACGCCCAGTGAGGGGCTTTGGCTTCTTTGTGATTAGATTGGGTGGCTTACAGGAGTGCACCCTTTTAGTTCGGACGGGGGATTTAGTTAGAGCCGGAGGATCCCAAAATTTTGTTTGGGTTTTCGAGGCACTTTCCATCGCGCAATACTTCTGTACTAAGGCTGCCAAGTCAGCAAAGTGTACTATCTCACGGTGACTTATAGCATTGAGAATTCCCTTGTCCGTGCAATTTGTGCAAAAGAATGAGATTGCGTCTTCCTCGCGACAGTCCTTGACCTTGTTCATTACAAGGAGGAATCTGGCCCAGAAGTGATGTACTGTCTCTTGGGGCTCTTGTCTAATGTGGGAAAGATCACTTGTATCTAGGTGGGTGGATGGATTTAAGTCCGAACCCTGACCCGATCTGAAACCCAGGAGCAGAGGAGTTTCTGAGCACAGAAGCTCAGACTCCAAGATGTTGCCCAATTTTCCTGGCCTGCTGCCCGATTCTAAGTTCGGATCCTGGGCCATGTCCTCCCGTAGACGGGTATCCGGCTTAGAGAGCTCAGGAATCCGTGCATAGTTCATCCTCAGAATAGAGGGAGAATCGCTGATTTGTTCCTCCACCACCGCTATCTGATGGGTGACCGACAGATATTTAATCTCCCTTTGGTCGGGTTTAAGCCCAATCTAATCATAGTTCGTAGCGACTCCCAGAGCGGCGATGCGATGCAAGAGCTCGTTCAGGGAGGAGAGCTCTATTGGATCCATCTGCTCGGTGAATTCCGAGCTAGCATGGAGGCTGTTCTTGATGATCTGAGAAGTCATCATCGGCGTGGAGGCCGATCGGGCGGTCATGACAAAGCCGCCCAGCTGGAGGGTCTGGACTATAGCTAGGGTTCCTCCAGAGGTGATGTTGTCCTTGACAACAAGGCGAGCCATCAAACCTTATCGCGACGACACAGTGGAACTCTCAATGAAAGCACCAATGTCGGTGTCAAAACCGGCAGATCTCGGGTAGGGGGTCCCAAACTGTGCATATAAGGCTAATGGTAACAGGAGGCTGGGGACACGATGTTTACCCAGGTTCGGGCCCTCTCGATGGAGGTAATACCCTACTTCCTGCTTGATTGATCTTGATGATATGAATATTACAAGAGTTGATCTACCATGAGATCGTAGAGGCTAAACCCTAGAAGCTAGCCTGTGGTTATGATTGTCCATGTCCTACGTACTAAACCCTCCGGTTTATATAGACACCGGAGGGGGCTAGGGTTGCACAGAGTCGGTTACAGAGAAGGAGATCTACATATCCGAATAGCCAAGATTGCCTTCCACGCAAAGGAGAGTCCCATCCGGACATGGGGCGAAGTCTTCAATCTTGTATCTTCATAGTCCAACAGTCCGGCCAAAGTATATAGTCCGGCTGTCCGAAAATACCCCCCAATCCAGGACTCCCTCACCTTCTGCTTAGTTACCACATCATAGGTGTGAATATGTCATGCCATCCTGTTTTTCATACATATTCCATCCTCGCATCATGTGTTTGCCATTCATCCGAGTAGTGTTCGTCAGTATCATGCATGAATGAGTTCTGAAGAGCGAATTTTATTCCTTTTTCTTATCGGTTTGACTTCACAATGCAAAATCATTACAACTGAAGGAAATAGTCCAGTAGTGGATGATGGTGGTCCTTCGGAGCAACTCAAACAGGGGGTCTCTACAGATTCTACTCCGCCATCCTCTCAACAAGATTCGCAAGACAACACAAGGTTGGACAGTCAACGTAGCTGTGTAGATGATGAGCACATCACCCCTACTCCACCATCACAGGTGCTTGCTCTAACTTGGAACTATTATATGTGGTTGCATGTTGCGTATGATGTCTAGCTTGTATTGCTTCTCACTTGAGTTGCATCTGCTTACTTTACACATAATGCCTGTGAATATGACATGTGTTCCTGTTTCTAGAACATACATGTACATGATGAGCACATCTCCCCTACTCCACCATCATAGGTGCTTGCTCTTACTTGGAACTGTTATATGTGGTTCCATTTTCCGTATGATGTCTAGTTTGTATTGCTTCTGATTATGTTGAATTGCATCTGCGTAGCTTACAACTTATACCTGCAACGATCACTTACCCATAAGACACATTTAACTTGGGACTGCAATGTAGGTTGCATCTTGCATTGACTTCTAGCTTGTACTGCTTCTAATTTCTTGAAATGGCACTTCCGACGAGACACTTTTTACCTGATAGAGTGATATTGGTTGCATGTTCATATGGTGCCTAGCTTTCATTTCTTCTAATTTTGTTGAAATGCCTTCCGCTTACTGTTTTTTCATACATATTCCATCCTCCTATCATACGTGTGAATATGAAACGCTGTCTTTTTTTGTATATATTCCATCCTCCTATCCCACGCTTGCCTTACATCAAAGTAGTGTTCGTCTATATCATGCATCAACCAGTTATGCAGAGCTAATTTTATTCATCCTCTTGTGGTTTTGACTTCATAAGGCAATATTAGAAAATAGGAAGGAAAAGAGTAAGTTAGGGGATGTTGGTGGTCCTCCGCACCGACGCAAACAGAGACTCTCTAGATTTGCCACTCCAACTGCTAATTAAGTTGAAGTCCCAAGTCTACATGATGAGTTCATCTCCCGTACTCCACCATCGCAGGTGCTTGCTCTAAGTTGACAGTGTGATAATTGGTTTCATGTTGCATATGTTGTCTAGCCTGTATTTCTTCTATTTTGATTAAATTGCACCTGCTGAGTTTATACGTTATACATGTGCATATGACATGGCTTTCTGTGTCTAGAATACACTGCATCTATCTATCATACCATGTTCTTACATCAAAGTACTGCTATTGTGTATCCCGCATCAGTCACTCATGATTGGACGCTTTTAACATGGCAGTTTGATAGTGGTTGCATCTTGCATTGATTTCTATGTTGTACTGCTTCTAATTTTTTGAATTGCCACTTATGACAAGACACTTTTAACTTGGCAGAGTAATATTGGTTGCATCTATCATATGGTGTCTAGCTTGCATTACTTCTATTTTCTTGAAAATCCTTCTGCTTAGTTTGCACATCGTAGCTATGAATATGTCATGCCGTCCAGTTTTTCTTACATATTCCATCCTCATACAGTTGTCTTACATCAAAGTATTGCTTGTCTGTATCATGCATCAATGAGTTCTGAAGAGCAATTTTATTCTTTTGTGTTGTGGGTACGGCTTGACATGGCAAAGTCAAAAAAGAGCAAGGAAAATAATATAGTAGGGAGTGTTGTTACTCGTCAGGCGAAATGGAAAAGGATCCGCCATCGAGATTCTGCTGGTACTTATAGTGCAATAGAAGGTCCAAGTCCACCGGCTAAATCTACAAACACAGTATCACCTGCTCCACCAGCTGCAACATCCGCTTCAACTATACCAGCATCTCAACGAGTTACTCGTTCGTTTGCTCCGGAACTGGCCAGTTCCCAAGCTGCCTTCACACCTAACACTACTTCCGAAGCATTGCTGACACAACATGACTTGGCAAGATCAGATGAACCTCATGAGCATTAACACCAAGACAGTACCTGACAAAGTCAAGTTGTAGTTGCATGCTCCTTTATATGTACTCTCACAGTTTGATGTACACTAACACTTTCCATATTCGTTGTTGAACTAGCACCACGGCACAAGCGGAAACAGACATCAGGGATAATGCTTGACAGATTAACAAAATCTAAAGGAGGAAGAATGGAGATCCATTTTGAGGCAGGTTTAAAAAGGCCACGTGATGCTACAGAGTCAGCCAAGTTAGTATCAGAGGCAGCCATTGCCGTTAGGTGTCATGCACGTATCCTCCCAACGTGGATCCAGTACATGAATGAGAAAGACAACACCCAATTTAACACCTTCCTTGACCATTTATCCGTAAGTAATGTTATTCATCGCAATTATTAATATTGTCTTCCTCTGTCCCATACTTTCTAGCTTCCTCCTAATAAGACTCACATTCTTTTTTCAACAGATGAGGTTCAAGTTGGATCCGAAAGATGATGCAACTAAACAAGCATGCACTCATGTTTTTTAGTCTGCTCTGCGACAGTATCGGTACCACCTTAGAAAATCTCACTTTGAAGGCAAGGCTAACAATGAAATCGCCCAAACATCTCTAGTGGAACAGATGAAGACTGGACAACCCTCGTTAAACACTGGTCTGATCCAAAGTATCAGGTAGGCTATATATATTTGATCAGACCACATATTAAACTTGTATTTGTGTATGTGCCTTACAAGTGTATCTTCTTCTAGGCTAACTGTTTGAAGAACAAAACCAACCGTTCTAAAGTGAAATTCCAACAGACAAAAGGATCTCATAGCTATATTGCACACTATGAGGCTCTTGTAAATAGCTGCTACTTCCTTTTTTTGTGCCATATTGTCGTATCTATATTGAATTGTTCCAAATACAGAGGAAAGCCCGTGCGGACCAAAAAGAACCTGAACCGAATGTAGTGCAAATCTTCAAGGATTGCCACACCAACAAGATGAAGGGCATGAGCACACCAGTTCAAGCCGCTGTTGTAAGTTCTTACTCTCCTGCCTTGAACTAATTGGTATTGTGATGTGTTCATTTAACTACTTGGTTTGCAGCCAGTGTCAGTTACTCTATTCACTTTTATACACAATTGTCTTAACGTATCATTTCACCTTACATGGTGTAAAAGAGATGAATGATATTCTTTTGGTCTTGATCTGTAATCTAGTTGTTATGTTCACGTGATCACACAATGATAAAATAGCTTGTTTGTTTTATATCTGTTTGCCCATGATATGAATGATGTCATACTATGTTCATCCTACTTTAAACCATGTCTCTTTATCCTTAGATATCAACGAATGTGAGGAAATAGACAATACAGTAGGCATGCTACATGGACATATGTTTCGAAAGTGATTTTATTATGTAGTTGGCACTACAATACATGCTAATGTATTATAGTAGTTCACCAAAATAAGTTATGTATAAATGTTTAACCTACTTTGTTTGTTCTTGTCTCATTAGTAACTTATCTGGTACACTAATCTACAAGTTCAAACTTTCAGGAAGCTATGGAACAAATGATTGAACAACCACAACCACTTGAAGGTGATGAGGCTACCACAGGCACAATGTCACCTCTTGCTGCAATGCATCAGTATCTCTCCACTAACAGTGCAAAAAGCACCTTCCTGCGTAATTCCGGGTTGGTTGTCAAGGTAACCTCGTCCAAATCGCCTACTGAACAAAATCTTCCTGCTAGACAGAGTGATATATCTGTGCTCCAGACACAAGTCCAATCCCTAATGGACGTCATTTCGGAAACAAGAATACTGGTTGACAAATGTCATCAAGATATGAATGGTTTTGAAACCATACTATCAGACATTCGCTTCGTTGTTCAAGAGCAATGGCGGAAAAAGGTGAAGATTGTGATGCTCCATCAGATTCTACAGCCTGAAACATTAGCACTCAGGTCAAATGATTTGTGCTTCTATACATCTGATGATGCTTTTATCTGGAAGGACTATAAACTTTATGCCAACAAGACTTTTGTTGTATGGTTGGAATTTATTTTGTTGTGGTACAACATTTATGATACTGCCACAGGCTGCAGTGATTGCGACGCTATTTTGTATAGTGTAGGTTTATCTTAGTAATGTATTCGGCCAAAAGCTTCGTAGGAGCCCAACATGCCAACATTCATCGGGCCCTTTCCAATTGGGCTAAAAACGATTACGGGCCGAAATTGGCATGTAGCCCACTAAAAATATGTGGGCCTAAATCAAGATAAGCTCTCATATTTTTCTGGTAGGCCTGTGTCCATAGTGGGCCTTTAACAGGCTTAAACATAATTTGGGCCCTCAGTAAAAATAGGCCATTTACAGGTGTAAATATCTCGAGCCCATTAAAAACATGGGCCTTTAACAGAGCCAAAGTGAGATTGGGCCCTGATTGTGCCAAATAACCCACTGGTCTTAGCAGGCCAAAATGGTGGCCCATTTACAATGCGGATCTTTGACAGGCCAAAATTCGGACGAGCCGTAAATGCGCCGACCTAATACACGGGCCTTTAACAGGCCGGAACTTCGGCCGAGCTAGTTTATCGTCATTTTTATATGGGCCATTAATGGGCCCGATATGACGTTGGGCCACATATGGCCCATGGTTTTTGTCCGGTGTTAACATGCCGAAAATGACAATAGGCCGAAAGTGGCCCAAATCTATAGTGGGCCTCTTACAGGCCGAATGTCGGACATGGCCGAATATGACCCAAATCCTTCACAGTCATTTATGGGCCAAAAGTTTTGATGGCATGTAAATGGGCCCAAATGAAGCCGGGCCTTTAACAGGCCGGAAATACACCGGGCCGTAATTCGGCCCAATTACTTAGTGGACTATTAACAGGCCAGAAGTGACCATGGGTCGCGTTGATGACAAGTTTAGGACAGGCCGTTGACGGGCCGATTTGACAGAGAATGTTGGGCCTTTAGCTGGGCCGGCCCATTATGGTCTGCAGAATCTTGTGGGCCTTTAGCTGGGCCGGCCCATTGTGGTCCGCAAAATCTTGTGGGCCTTTAGCTGGGCCGACCCATTATGGTCTGCAAAATCGTGTGGGCCTTTAGCTGGGCTGGCCCATTATGGTCCGCTAAATTTTGTGGGCCTTTAGCTGGGCCGGCCCATTATGGTCTGCAAAATCTTGTGGGATTTAGCTGGGCCGCCCATTATGGTCCGCTAAATCTTATGGGCCTTCGGTTGGGCCGGCCCATTTAAACTTTATGGGCCTTTTTTGGGCCGATCCACGTGTCAATATGTCATAGGCCCATCTCGACCGTTGGATGAGTGACACCTGTGCCAACGCGGAGCTGACACGTGTTTCCTCCAGCCAATGATGATTTTACATGTGGAAAATTGGCATTGGTTGTGGCTGTTAGCGGGTTATCGGATCCAAAAACCAGACCCGATAGGTTAACGGCGGTTAACGCCGTCCCATTACGGTGGATGCCATGTGTCGGTCACCCTTGATGAAAGCACTTCTATGACGCGTGATTTATCGTCATGGAAGTGGACACTTGCGTGATGATAATTTTGGTAATGTCATGGAACACTTCTACGACAGCATAGGTATGACAATCTTGATTTTGTCATAAAATCGTCATGGATGTACATGCATGACAAAAAACACGACCTACTGTGACAAACACGTATCATCACGGAAGTGTATTTTTTTGTAGTGCCCACCACATCAGCACCACGCATCCCATGCCCATGCACAGGATCCAGCACGGCAAGGTGCTCCAGCTGCAAGTGCCACTGTCGGAGCCATGACATTTGCTGTTCATGGAGGAGGACGGCCGCACGTTTTTCTTGGTGGGCGGTGTGCTCGACATCGGTGCGCCTATCGCCGTGTCGGTCATCTACATCAGAGTGGGGGCATCCCCACTGCCACACTACGTGGCCAAGCTATGGGCGAACGGCCCGTCGGGGGGGGGGGGGGGGCAAAGGCAGGACCGACGCTGTCAAGGTGTAAATGGAGGTGACAAGCAGCAAGGATCCCGACAACGTCGCCGTGCAGGAGCTGACCTTCTTCACAGTTCCGCCCAAGCTGCTGCCCGGGGCTAAGCTGGTGTCCCTCCACATTCAGATTGACAAGCTCACGTCCTAAATGTTTCTATAGTGCCTTCTATTTATCTTAGTAATATGCTAATATAGGGATTAGCTCGGTCTACTATAGCTTAAGAGATGGTGGGTTTTGGTGGCGATGCAGCAATTACTCGACATCAGGTCAGTAATTTCCAACAGTCGAACGGATATTTTGTCTCTGTTGGATATAAAGTTCCTTTGGGTAAGAAGCACTACTTGTCATCAAAATGGATAAAAGGAGATGTATCTAGACGTATTTTAGTTCTAGATACGTCCCTTTTTATCCATTTTGATGACAAGTATTTTCGGACGGAGGGAGCTTATATGCTTGTTTGTTCACGAAGTGTTTCATACTTGTGCAAGTTGATGCAACACATCAAAGTAGTACTACCACTAGTCGAGGTGCAGATACCAAGCAGGGCCTGGTTGTGTTGGACAACTCACCCGACTGTGCACCAGGCAGACGAAGCTCGTGTCGTGTTGGTGTCGTGTGCGGCCCGCACATTAACCAAAACCTCGCGCCTCCAGCTTAGCCTCCGCGTTTTATACTTCTCAATTTCAAGGCCAAGGAGCAACGTGAAACCTATGATACAGCCAATCGGATGGTTGAGAACATTACAATCCGTAGCTACAGATGCGTGTGTGAGAGAGGACGAGTGCGTGCGTGCACCTCTTCTCTTCCTGTATAACGCACTAAACTCAGAGTACAAGTGTATGTGGGTGGCATCGACCTAGGGAGCTAGAGATGGTGCGTGCAAGAAGTCCCGAGAGATAGGTGTAATGCGTCTGAAAAAAAAAGACTAGTCTATAGCTCGCCACAAGGCTATTCCCATCGAACGCCCCAATAACCGTAAGATATGTATCCGACGGTGCAAGTTATTGCACATACACATCAGTAGAAAAAGAACTACCATGGCATATGCTACACCACGGGTGAGAACACGTGCCCATGCTATGCCATCCGAGAATAGTGCCGCACTTTGAAACTAGAACCGTCAATAAATTTTGAGCTTGCGTCTCGTCACATTCCAAATTACTACTACTACCACGCTATATTTAATTGCAAACATGTTCACACCGATCACAACCTAAACGGTTTCCCACTTAGGAGCATATCAGTACTCGGTTATAAATACTACTATGCTAAGATGACTGCACATTCCTCCTAACCTCCTCATCCACAAAAACAAACAAGTCATTCAACATCCTTCCCTTGCGTCTGCCATGGCCAACGTGAGTTCTGGATCGAGAGATTACCACCAGGGAGAGGCGAGCATGCAAGCGGAAGCACGAGAGATGTCTCACCTCGCCGCGAAAGCAGCCGACATGTCCCGCCATGCGGAAGTAGCAGCATAGAGGTCCTGTCGTGCCGCCAAAGCAGCACGGAGGTCCCGCCGTGCCGTCGATGCGGCATACTGGTCCGGCCGTGCCGCAGAAGCAGCAGAGATGTCACGCCGCACCGCGAATGCAGCAGAGATGTCCCGCCGTGCCGCGGCGGCCTGGGAAAATGTCTCGCGGGCAGGCGACGGTATCTTACAGGTGCATGCATGCAATCGTCCATAGCCAGATGGATCAGATCTCCGGCTGGGCGAGGTTGCAGGACGACATGAAAGCCTCGTTTGAACAGGCTACTGGTGTCATCCGACAACTAAAGGAGGGCAATGAGATGCTCCGGGCCGAGCACGACCTGCTAAGGGTGAAGATTGCCCAAAGTGCAGACCAGCAGGAGGAGACCAGTGCCTTGTTGAAGAGGACCGGCGTCATCGTCAAGAAACTTATGGACGAGAATGACATGCTCTGCACCGAGCGCCAAAGGCTGGTGGAGGAATCCGTGAATGCTCTCAACCAGCATCTTGAGGACATGAAAGAGCTCATCGCCGCTCGCCGTGGAGACTAGTTCCCGCGGCCTACAGTAACGCATCAAGAAAGTAGAGATCGACGAGCTAGATCGTTGTCTTCCTTCTTCTTTTTCCCTTGTGTATTTCGGGCATAGCCGCATGTGGCTTTTTTAATTATCTTCCTAATTATGTAAGACAATTATGATCCACTGTTATCGTCCTTATATATTCATCAGTCTTGCTATAAGTCGTAGTAAATGCTATATAGGTTCGTCAGATCTTACATCAAGATCCTTGCAAAATTTTCTTTTCATATTTCCTTTTTTCTCTCTTAAATCTCAGTCAAGTAAGACATAGCCACACCATTAAATAGAGGCTCGGGCACCATTAATGGAGACCTTGGGAGAGAGGTGGACGGCGGATGGAGGTCAAAGGGCTCTCCTCCTGATAAGCACGTGCAGGGGTGTGATCACACGCCTCTCGTACTCAAATAGCTACCTTGCATGGCACCTCCTAGCTAATAAAAAAAGGGGACAGGTGGCGGCACATAAATGGTAAATAGAACGCCCACGGTTTCAATAATACTTGTGTTTCCGATTGTAACGTGACAACACTTGTTCAAAAATGACTTTGTTGATTGTTAATGTGTGCGCCTTTGCAAATTGGACAGCAAAATTACCACAACATGTTGGTGCCTTGTCATGGTACCAAGCCAAGTTTCATGATTTTCATGCGTGTTTTGGATTTACAGGAATTAAAAAAACCAAGTTTCTCAATGTTTCCAGCAGAGCCACGACACCCAGAATTTTGAATTTCATTCCCATTTCTTGCATGGGACCTAGAAATTTACCCGAGGAAACACATGCGATTTTTCAACCAACTTTGGTGCACTAGAGCATGTGCTTGTATTTCAAATTTGAATTATGCACACAAACGTGACATGTTCCCTCTCAGAACCACGAGCCTTCTTGAGAGAAGCTCCGGTTTGCAAGAAGCTTATACCAAAATTTGTTCCTATTCGGCCAATTTCTTTACCACAACATGGTAGTACCATGACATGACACCATGCCAAGTTTCATGATTTTCAGGCGTGTTTTGAATTTACAAGAATTTTAAAACCAAGTTTCTCAATGTTCTCGGCTGAGCCATGATGCCCAGATGTTTGAATTTCATTCCCATTTCTTGCATGGGACCTAGAAATTCACCCGAGGACACACATGCGATTTTTCAACCAACTTTGGTGCACGGGAACATGTGCTTGTAGTTCAAATTTGAATTATGCACATTAAATGATCAAAAACTCAATTAATGTATAAAAAAGGCCAAAAAAACCCGGAATAATTCCAAAATTTAATAGGGCACTCATGTAGTTCTGTGTTGCCTCTATAAAGAAACTCAAGGGGGGCAGCGTATATTGTTTCGCACTCAAAGGTGGCACGTTCCCTATTAGAACCACGAGCTTTCTTGATAGAAGCTCCGGTTTGCAAGAAGCTTATACCAAAACTTGTTTCAAATCGGCCCAATTTTTTACCATAGCATGTTAGTGCCATGGCATGACACCATGCCAAGTTTCATGATTTCCAAGCGAGTTTTGGATTTACATGAATTTAAAATCCAAGTTTATCAATGTTCTCGGCCGAGTCACGAGCCCAGATGTTTGAATTTCATTCTCATTTCTTGCATGGGACCTAGAAATTCAACCAAGGACACACATGTGATTTTTTAACCAACTTTGGTGCACCAGACCATGTGCTTGCAGTTCAAATTTGGATTATGCACATTAAATGTCCAGAAACTCAATTAATGTATAAAAAGGCCAAACGAACCCGGAATAATTCCAAAATTTAACAGGGCACTCATATAGTTCTACGTTGCCTCTGTAAAGAAAATCAGGGGGGAGGCAGCGTATATCGTTTCGCACACAAAGGTGACACGTTCCCTCTTGATACCATGAGGCTTGTTGAGAGAATCTCCGGTTTTGCAAGAAGCTTATACCAAAAATTGTCCCAATTCAGCCAAAAATTATACATATGAAAACAAGGTTTAGATTATCCCGAACATCTCGCTACCTAGACCAATATACTATGATTTAGATTCAACATAAAATGGATACAAATAATTGAATTGGAGATTGTATGGTACATGTAGTTAATAGTGAAATATGATTACTGCTATATGCATGTTTTTTTGTTATCAAGATAATATTTAAATGATTGTATAACTTGACAAAAATCATATTCAAATAAGGAAAATTGATTCAAATTTAGTCCATATGGTAGATGACAATATATATGTTCATAGGGTGGAGTAAAATGTTCATATATAATGGAAGATCAAAATGTACGACTACAGCAATTATAAACCGCAAAGTCGCCTAACGATATATTCGAATTCAACATAACATGCATTCAAAATTTGAAATTCAAGATCGTGGCATTTGTAATCATATAAAAAGGGACATTACTCTTTCTTTTGGTGGGAATTGATTTGTATTTTGTTGTTGTTGAGGGAAGTGCGAATCAATTTGGTACTATACAGGGTAATCTTGTTCTCTCGATATTTTTTACATTTTTCTTGTAGTTTTTTCAATGGCATTTATTGCAATATAGTAAAAGGGACATGACCCTCTTATGTCTTGTATGAATTGTTTTCTTCTACATGTTAAGTTTGTTCTCCGAACAAGGAATCCGCACCTTGTTATCCCGAAATTTTCAAGCTCGAGTATCTTTTGTCTCACCTGCTTTGAAACTCGCGCCTCTTCAACCCTCGCTGCGTCTTGTTATCCCGAAATTTTGACGCGCGCGAAAACTCCCTCCTCATCCGAAATCGGTCCCGCAGCCCAGACACGCGAAATCCCCCTTCTACCCCTCAGCCGGAAATGTCGGCTTGATGTCGTGGTGTCAAAACCGGTGGGGGTACGCTGGTCACTTACCCTACATTTCGGACAAGCGCGTCCCTAAGCCATGGCTCCCCTACCTTCCCCTTCGTTCCCCCCATTCGTACACAGAGGCCGCCAAAACCAGCGAAACCCCATGCTCCTTCATCGGCCTCCCGACCGCCGCCCAGCTGGAGACTCTTCCCCGACGGCGTCGTCCACCGCAACAGCTCGTCGTCCCTCATCCACCGCACCAGATGAGGATCTGTCGTCGATCTTGTCGTCCCGCCGGCTCAGCCGCCCCGTCCTCCACCTCCAAGGAGCTACCCCGACGTTCGCCTCGTCTATCACGCCACCTCCATCCCCACAGCGCCGTCTTGACCAGCCTCACTGAAACTGCAGCACCCTCACCAATTCCTCCGATGAAGCCGAAGCCAACTCGGCGCCACCAAGGAGGTTCTGCACTCACTGCTGCATTTTATCTTTTATTCGATCTCACAGGGCTACCGGTGCTCGATACCGAGCAGCCATGGCGGGTCTCCATCGATGGCGCCATCGCCGGCCACTTCATCCAAGGCGTCTCTCCCCCATGTCGTTGATTCCTCGGTGGCGACTTCCACACCGACACTAGTTGCAGCTGCTCCGGCTCTCGCTCGTCCTGCTGCTGCTCCGGCTCTCGCTCGCACTGCGGCTCTGTTCTTCCTGTCAGTCACACTGCTGCACTGCCCTTGATTTCGTTCGTGCTGCTGCACTGCTCTTGATTTCGTTCGTGTTGCTGCTCTGTTCTTACTGTCGGTCGGGCTGCTGCTCCGCTCTTGCTCTAGTTCGTGTTGCTGCTCTGCTCTTGCTCTCACTCGCGCCGCTAGTGCTGTTGCACGACCTCTCGCAGCTACAGGAGTTGCTGCTTTAGCACTCGCTCGCAGTGCTACTGCATGACTTGCTCTCTGCTAGTGCGTACCCTGCTCGAGCGTCTGCTGATTTAGATCACTGCTTCTCTGCTACTAGTGCTCGAATGCCCTAAACATCTATTGCAATGCTCTGCTACTAGTTCAATCAATTTCAACAGTAAAATTCAGTTTCTACTATGAAGTTCAGTTTCTTCAGTTAAGTTCAGAGTGAACAGTACTTACAACATCTGTCGGAGCGGCCGTGGCGCGGCTGATGCGTTTTACATCTAGCACTTTTTGGTGATATATTTTACATCATCTATTGCAGATGATATTAGAGTCCCACTTCATATTAACATTGTCTGTCTTGCCCTGCTTCAGCCTCGCCGCCGTACACCTCACCGGAGCTGCTCTAACGATGGAACCGTCCATCACAATGGAGCAGTACCCTTGGTGCCAGAGGCCTCAGATCTTCTTCCCTGCCTCCGACAATCACACTAGCATCATCATCCTCCACGTCCAACCCAATGATGCTGAGGTCCAAAAGGCTATGCCAAAGAGGTTGCACACTCTTCGCATCACTTTGTTACTCTGCATTCATGTTGATCCCTCAGGGATCCTTTGCTATGGAACTACTATGGTACTACTATTCGTGCATTTGGTTAGAAGGAGTGGAGCAAAGCAAAACTGGAGGATTTTTCCTTTGGTGTCTCTTTCAAAGAAAAATGTAGGAATTTTAATATTCACTTGGACGTCCTTTTCAAATTAATATGCATGCAGAATAGAACTAATTGCATTACTGGCATAATAAGATTCTTATTTTTTTTTCATTTTCACATGGTTTGACTTTAATTTGACCATGTTTCTCCATTCTTGTGTTCTTCCAAATGTGAATCAAACACCCGGGTTGACAGAAATCCTATGTTTCCAAATGCTCTGTATTGCACGTGCATTCATATCCTATTCATGTGTTTTCCCTATCCCTGCGTTTATAGAATCCTCCAATTCTAAGGAGCCCTTACAGATTTACTTCATTTTCAGATAGGCGTCTAAGAAAATTCTGTGTGTTATGTTCTGCTCCTGCCGTGCTGTCCTCCACCCCACCTGAGGTGCACCATCGACAGAAGCGTTCATCGCAGCAGAGATTCCCCCTGCAGACTTTCTTTCGCTGCCACAGATCATCTTCCCCGTTGTCGGCAGCCACCCCAAATGCATTACCATCATGGAATGAGCAGATGAACCTGAGGACTACACAGTTCCGGAAGAGAGGTCGCAGTCTTTCGTGTTTGCTTATGTTATACACTGGTTATTATTACCTGCTACTTTATCGTTCAAACTTGAGTATTAAAATGCCCGTGGGTCTCATATCGAGGCAATAACGAATAGTATCTGTCTACTATCTGGTTCATCTGGGGTCTTCTATGTGGTTCATGTTGGGTGGGCAACAAACAGTAGATGATCCATTGTCTATCTTTTTAAGCTGAAGCTATAATCTACCTGCTATCATTAGTTTTGGATCTATCCACTCATTTGCTACCATCAGTCTTGATTTCTACACGCACCCCTTAGGCCTTACAAAATCTAACTAGTTTTTTTTGTTATGCATGTCAGTTATTGTACACAATCGTACTGAACATGTAGAGAAAAAGAGAAGACCCTTGTGTGGGAATATAATGTCATGCAAACGCCGCTCCATGGTGGGCGAAGCGCCCCCCCCTCCCGCCATTCCATATTGTATTTCAGAGGAAGATAACTGTTTAGATGGGGATTCAGAGGGAGCCGACCACTCCTATTGACCACCTGAGGTGTTTTCTCTAACCTGGCATGCTGATGTTGGTCATATCATGCATATGGCGCCTCGCATTGCTTACATTATACATCTTATATGTCATCAGCTTAGTTTAGATTTCCTTTGTGTGAATGCCACATGTTTGGTTTCTATATCATACTCCCACCGTTCCTAAATATTTGTCTTTTTAGAGATTTCAACAAGTGACTACATACGGAGCAAAATGAGTGAATCTACACTCTAAAATATGTCTATATACATCCGTATGTGGTAGTCCATTTGAAATCTCTAAAAAGACAAATATTTAGGAACAGAGGGAGTATATGGGAATTATGCAATGCCATCTTCTTTAGCCAGGTATCATATACGTGAATCATGCAATGCCATCCTGTTTACCCAGTCATCGTATATGTGAATTGTATCGTGACATTTCTTTTTTCATAATGTATTCCATTTGTCAACAATGTTTATACATTCATCTACTCTTCCTCTGCATCAGCCATTTGAGTCAGTCATGGGAAAATCTGGAGTGAAAACAAGGTCTTCTGAGCAGTCAGTGCTACCTGTGGATGCAGATTTCCTGCTGGTTACAGATAGCTCCTCAGAGGAGGATTCAGAGAGAGATGACCAATCGTATCGCCCCTGAGGTGCATGCTCTAACTTGGCAGGGTTATATTGCTCATATCATGCATATGGTGTCTTGCATTGCCATGCCATCTGCTTAGATTAGACATGCTTTGTGTGAATGCCTCTTGTTTGCTTTCTATACCAGATATGTGAATTATGCAATGCCATGTTTTTCAGCCAGTTATCATATATGTGAATTATGCACCGCCATGTAGCCAGGCATCATATATGTGAATTATCTCATGCCATCTTTTTTTCATTACGTATTCCATTTGTCGACAATCCGTGTATATCACTCAAAAAAAACACTTCCGTGATGATACGTGTTTGTCATAGTAGGTCGCGTTTTTGTCATGCATGTACATCCATGACGATTTTATGACAGAATCAAGATAGTCATACCTGTGCTATCATAGAAGTGTTCCATGACATTACCAAAATTATCATCAGGGAAGTGTCCACTTCCATGACGATAAATCATGCGTCACAGAAGTGCTTTCGTCAAGGGTGACCGACACGTGGCATCCATTGTAACAGAACACCGTTAAGCTATCGGGTCCGGTTTTGGATCCGATAACCCGTTAACAGCCTCGACCAATGGGGATTTTCCACATGCAAAATCATCATTGGCTGGAGGAAACATGTGTCGGCTCACCGTTCGGACAGATGTCATCCACTCATTGGACCGAAGGCGCCTATGATACGGTGACATGTGGCACAGCCCAACAGAGGCCCATTCATGTGAAAAGGCTGGCCCGTCTGACTTGGTCAAAAGGTGGCGGGATGGCCCACGGAAAGCCTGTTAACGGCATGTTCGCATATAGCCCATTTACAGCCCGCTAACCCAGGGCCCGTTACGACCTCTCCGAATTAGGCCAGCATCATATGGGCCGTCCAATATGCTTCAAGCCCGTTTTAACTTCCGGCCCATGTGTGGCCCATGACTTCTTTCGGCCCATATGAGGCCCTTTGTAACTCTTGGCCCATTAACGACTCGTAGTGAAACTGGCCCGTAATGAACAGTGTATCACTTTATACCCATTAACGGCCCGTTATTCCATTGGGCCATTTCCGGCCCAAGTTATCTTTAGGCCTTCTCAGGGCCCATTGATTCTTGGGCTCATTTGCAGCACTCGGTTACATACGGCCCACTACTGTCATTTTCTGCTTGTGGGCCAAATTCAGCTCGTCGTTATAGTCGGCCTGTTTTCGGACCGTTAATACGTTGGGCCGTTTTCATGTCAAAAAAAACCCGTTGGGCTGTTTTCATAGAGTTATCAAATACGGCCTATTAACGGCCTGTTATGGTCCACGAATAGTATGGCCCATGATTGGCGAAATGATGATACGCCCCGTAGAAGGCCCATGGATCCTACGACCCGTATGAGGCCCATGGATAGTACGGCCCGTAGAAGGCCCATGGATCGTACGACCCGTAGAAGGCCCATAGACCCTACGGCCCGTAGAAGGCCCATGAATCCTAAGGCCCGTATAGAAGGCCAATGGATCCGACGGTCCGTGTAGAAGGCCAATGGATCCTACGACCGGAATAAGGCCCATGGATCATACGGCCTGCAGGAGGCCAATGGTTATAACAGTCCGTGTGTTGCCATGATTATTTTGGCCTAGTTACCAAAAATAGGCTATTGTGGCCACTAGAAAAACACAGAAAAAGAACTACAATGACTACAAGCAAAAAACTAAACAAGACAATAAGGAAATAAATAAGCAAGCAATTAACGTTAGCCTATTACCTCTATTACACATATTACATCCACTGGCCATCAAAGTTCGCCACCAGTGCAAATATAGGGAACAAAGCAGCATATTACATTCACTGGCCGTCAAAATTGGCCACCAGTGCAAATAAATGCGGCAGCAAAACAAGAGCATAACTAAAACAACTTCAGAAGAGCTCAAGAAACGTTATCCTGGGTATCCACCATGCTGGCAATAAGCTTAGCAAGCTTATTAGCTTTGTCCTGTTTGGCGCTAAAATCCTCCAATGCTTGCTGTTGCACCAGAAAGTATGCATCTGAATGCTCCAAGGACTTTCGCAGTCCTTCCACTTGTTGTCGCAGCATAGCTAATCGATGTCTTTCAGCTTGTAGTTGAGACTCAAGAAACCGAACTGATTCATACAGTGAATTTGAATAGCTTGTGCAAGCGGTAGTGGCCAGTAACTCGAACACTAAACCAAGACAGGACTTTGGGGTTGTCTCGCTGTCTTCAAGATAGTCTTCCTTGGCTGTTTTATCAGCTTTGTTGGAGACCAACAAGGATGTGTCACTATCCTAAACCTTATCTACATTACTTCCTTTAGGATTGCTTAATAAGGCACTCATCCCCAATATTCTGTCAGCATTCTAAAAGAAGAAACAAGCAGACACATAACAAGTTTCGCATGTACTAGTATATGAAACTCATTTTGGTGAACCAGTTCATTAGTAAGGTGGACAGGATTAAACTACCAAGTCTTCTATTTCCAAGTACTAGTACATAATAAAAGCATCAAACAAACATATATCTATGTCCTATGGTCACTACATTGTCTTGCCAAATCAAAATAGAGACACAGTTCAAATCATATCAGTTCAAGACAAAGCAGCAGTGAAAGAATACAAAGCGTGGGAAACTACATGGCACAACAAGATTTCAGATGGGTACCACGGGTGCACATGTACAACAACACTATTGGCTCTGTTGTGATGCTAGTAATGTGCATGATATCAAAGTTAATTGTATACACAATTGAAATTGAAATCAACAGAGCTATTGATAAGAGCAAACCTGTTAAAGAAACATGCGTGAACATACCTGTTGTGCCATTGGAGTTTCGTTTGGATCCTTCAATTTAAAAATAAGCTTGTATGAGTAAATACAATGATACAAGAGCAAAGCAATCATAGTTAAAAAAAGGTGCGCCTAAGCGAGCGCTTAAGCGCACCTAGGCTCTAGGCGTTGGCAAAATGCATTGCGCATAACTATGCTTAATCTGTGCATAACTGCGCATAAGAATGCGCTTTGGTCAGTAAAGCGCAAGGCGGTGGCAAAACACACAATTAACGCCTAGCGCTTTTTTGAACTATGATAGCAATGGAATCTTAAATTAGAACAATTGTTCTTCAGGTTTAGGCACTTGTTCTACATGAACAGAGTACAGTAAGAGGCAAGAATATAATACTTAAAATAGAAAATGAGCTCATAGACCTTACCACATTCTTGGTTCGGGACCAGTACAGAACAAGGCGTTCCCAGTCATCGTCCAGTAAATGTGTCTCAGGAGAACGTAAGGGAATTTCATGAGTTTCTTTGTCGGTGAAGTACGTTTTCTTCAGGTAATTCCGATACTGCCACCAAGCATTCTTGAAGATATCAGAGGTATTAGCACATGTTACCTCATCCTGAGTTTCCAAATCGGTCCTTCTCTATAGAGAAATATGGGAAAATTTGATGTATTATAACCATGATGGAGGTAGGATGTATGGGACGAAGCAAAGTAATTGCCATGAATAACATTACTTACACATAACTCCTGGACAAACACCTGCAACTGGCATTTTCCTTCATCTTCAGTATAATATTTCTAAGGTGGGAAGATACGCACATATGATTTAACAACATCAAATGCGATAGATGCTAAACTACGACTAGCTGGTTGTGCTTCCTCCACAGGAATAGGCGTACTAACTGGTGGAGTTGGGGTTCACCGTTATAGTACTGGCCCTTTGGGCACTGGAGCTGCCTTACTAACTGCTCTTGTTTGGGAGCTCTGTGGTGGATATGGTGCTGTGTCAAAAGGAACTGGGTTACTATCGGCTGGGGTTGGGGTTAGATTGGGTGAAGCTGGTTCTCTGTCCATCGCAGTAGGGGTACAATCTGCGAGAGTTTGGGTTATGTGTGGTAGGGCTAGTTCTTGTGCATGTACAACCGGGGTGCTATCTCCACCAAGAGGTAGCACTATTTTATTTGAAGACCGTGTTTTTAGTCCGCTAGATACTGGCATCACCCGCTCCAATTCAAATGGCTGATAAACAGGAAACATAGTTGAATGTACAGACATTGTATGAGAGACAAATGCAATAGATAGTGTGGAAAAAAGAGGGCATGAAATAGTTTACATGTATATTGTTTAACTAAAACGGATAGCATGACATAATTTCCCATATATGATGTCTATCTAAACTGGATAGCATAGCATAACATAATTCAAAGATATGATGAATAACTAAACAGGATCGCATGACATAATTCACCTACATGTTATCTAAGTAATCAGGATAGCATCATTTAATTCACATATGTGATTTATATGCTAAACAGAGGGCATTCGATATGATGTCTGAACTAAGAACATGGTGTTGAATATTGTGTATATGATGTCTAAACTATGCAATGTAAGACACCATATGCATGATATGAGCAGTATAACCGTGCCAAGTTAGAGCATACACCTCAGTGGGGGAATAGGACCGGTCATCTGTCTCTGAATCCATCTCTGAGGAGCTATCGGGACCCAACAAGAGATCTGCTTCGACATGTAGCACTGTCTGCTCTGAAGGCCTTGTTTTCACTCCAGATTTTTCCATCTCCCACCCAAATGGTTGATTCACAGGAAGAGTAGTTTAATGCACAAACATTGTTGACAAATGGAAATGTAATGAAGAAAAGGATGGGCAAGATATCATTCAAATATACGATGCCTGGTTAAACAGGATGGCATTGCACATTTCACATATATTATGGCTGGCTAAAAGACATGAGACTGCATAATTCCCATATATGGTATAGAAACTAAACAGGTGGCATTACAGAACATGTCTAAACTAAGCTAATGACATATATGATGTCAAAAGTAGGCACTGCTAGGCAACATATGCATGATATGACTAACATCATCATGCCAAGGTAGAGCAAACACCTTGGGGGGGTAAATAGGAGTGGTCAGCAGCGTCTGAATCCGCCTTAGAACAAATATCTTCCTTTGGATTACAATCTGGAGAGGGGTGGGGAGCGTTTGCCATTGAACCCACCATGGAGCGATGTCTGCATGACATTGTATTGCCGCACAAAACTCTTCTCTTTTTCTCTACATGTTCAGCATGACTGTGTACAATACCTGACATGGATACGAAAAAAATATGGACAGATTATGTAAGGAGAGCATGCAGAAATTTAGAGTGATGGTAACAACCAGTGGATGGATCAAAAAATAATGATAGCAGGCTGATGATTGCTTTAAATTAATAAAAAGATAGATGATGATTGCTTTACTATTTGTTTCCCACCCAAGATGAACAACATATGCATACCCTAGGTGAACCAGATATTAGAAAAACATACTATTCATTGTTGC
This sequence comes from Triticum aestivum, assembly GCF_018294505.1. Taxonomy (NCBI): domain Eukaryota; kingdom Viridiplantae; phylum Streptophyta; class Magnoliopsida; order Poales; family Poaceae; genus Triticum; species Triticum aestivum. The sequence continues at coordinate 579,598,792 of NC_057795.1, forward strand.
CTCGATATGTGCCCTAAAACTAATTTAGAACTCAAGTTTGAACATTAATTTGGACCTGACTTGGGAGTCCAAGAGCTGAACAGGATGATGAAGTAGCAGGTAAGTTTAAGCAATGCATAACATAAGCAGAGACAAAAGAGTGCGACCTCTCTTGTGGACCCATGTACTCCTCAGGTTCATCTGTTGAGTTGATGATGGTGATGCCGTTGTGGTGGGTGCCGGCGGCAGGGAAGGAGATCTGAGGCGGCGAAAGACGGTCAGGAGTCATGATGTCTGGTTTGGTGGATGCTTCTATCAATGGAGCAGCTCAGGTGAGGTGGACGATGTCGCGGCAGGAGCAGTACAAACCACACAAAGTTCCCTTCGACACGTACCTGTAACTGAAGTAATTCTGTAAGGGCTCATTTGGCTTGCATGATTCTTAAAATGCAGGGATATTAAAAACACCGGAATAGGATAGGAATGCACATGGTAAACAGAGCATTTGTAAACACAGGATTTCTGTCAACTTGGGTGTTTGGTTTATAGGAATTGGAAAAGCAGAGGAATGCAAAGAAACATGGCCAAAATAAAGTGAAACCATACGAAAGCGTGTACAGTTAGAATGTTATTCTGGCACTAATGCACTTGGTCTTGTTTTCATGCATAGGATTTTGAAAAGTAGGTCCAGGTGGATGTTTTGTTTCAATCCTTTCAACAAAATGCATGAATAATTGAATAGTAGAGTGCCATTGGAAAATTCCCTATTGCTATGTTTTTCCGTTGAACCAAAATAGCCCTAATGGATCGACGTGAATGTATAGTAATAAGTGATGCAACAAGTGTACAACCTCTTTGCCGTAGCCGTGTCGACCTCATCATCATTGGTTTGGTCGCTGAAGCAGTTGAGGCAGAGGTGGCTGTTGGAGGTGTGGAGGAAGATCTGAGGAATCTTAGACGGCGTCCAGGGCACTGCTCTGTTGTGATGGATCATTCTGTCGTTGGAGCAGCTCCGGTGAGCCGTAAGACGTCAAGTCTGAAGCAGCACAAGACAGACATCGTCAATCTCAAGTGGGATTCTAATAGCATCTCCAATAGATGATGTAAAATGGATGTAAAATTTACATCACCAAAAACCACCTGACTACAATAGATGAGGTAAAAACTGTTGACTCTGAACTTAACTGTCGAAACTAAAATTTACTGTGGAATCTGAATGCTACTGTCGAAACTGAACGCAATGGTAGTAGAGAGGCACTTGACATGTAGTTTAGGGAGGCCTGCAGTTCATCTTCAACCTGCACCCCCATGAGCCGCCAGCCACCACCGGCCAAACCGCCGGCCCCAGCGCCGCCTTGCCGCCCCGAAACAACTCCCCACCGCCGCCCCGGCCAGCCCTCTAGGCCCCCGCCCCCAACCCTGAACCCTAAGATAGATAGTGGGGTACCTCTCCGGCGAGCCCCCATCCCCGCTGCGGGTGGTTCTTCCTTAACTCCGATGAGCCCCCTAACCCCTGAAAAACGACTGACCCAAAAGTTGATTCAGTCGACTGAAGTGTGGCTAAATCATAGCAGAGCAGCAGCACGAGCGAGGGGGGGAGAAGAAGCAGCAGCTGGACGAACGAGCGATCGAGCGAGAGCCGGAGCAGAAGCAGTAGTGCAAGCGCACGCGAGCGAGCGAGCGCGAGCAAGCGAGCAAGCGAGAGCCGGAGCAGCAGCAGCAGATCCGACTGCTATGGCCTCCGCCGCCGAAGGGGCCTCGCACTGGGGGAGAGCCGCCATGGAGATGTCGTCCGCGGTGTTGGCTTCAATGTAGCCGCTCCATGGGGGTGTGGGATGGAGTACCGTCGGTGCAAGGAGGTCTAGTTAAGGAGAAGGTGCGATGCGATGAGTGTACAACCTCTTTGGTGGCGCCGAGTAGGCCTCGACTTCGTCCGAGGAGTCGGTGAGGATGTTGCGGTTCCGGTGGAGCAGGTTAAGGCGGCACTATGGGGATGGAGCAGCCGTGATAGACGAGGTGATCTTCGGAGCAGCTCCTTGGAGGTGGAGGACGTGGCGGCTGAACCGGCAGGACGATGAGATGGACGACGGATCCTCATCCGGGGAGGTGGACGAGGGATGTCGAGCTGTTGCGGTGGACGACGTCGTCGGGGAAGAGGCTCCGGCTGGGCAGCGGTGAGGTGGCGGACGAAGGAGGGTGGGGTTTTGCGGCTAGAGCAGAGAGGTTATGGCGGCCTGGGATTTCGAATGGGCAAAAAGGGGGCGATGGGAGGGGGTGAAGCATGACTTAGGGACGCGCTTTTCCAAAATGTAGGGTGTGTTACAAAAGTACCCCCCACTGATTTGAACTAGCGGCCCTTTCGGCTCAGGGTTAGAAGGGCGATTTTGCGTGTCGGGATTTGGCAGCTGGAGGGAGTTTTCGTGCGCGTTGTAATTTCGAGATAGCAAGGCGCGGGTTGTGAAGGCGCCAGTTTTGGGAGCACGATATCTGAATTTTTGGGATATAACAAGACGCAGGTTGAATTTTAGGGACAAGCCTAACGTGTAGTAATATTGTACTTGTACGTACCAAATCAATTCTCACTTCCCTCAACCAAACAAAACGAAAAAAATAAAACTATTCACACCACAAATGATATTCAAACCTACTCCCTCCTTCCATATATATAGGGCCTAATGCGTTTTTCGATGCTAACTTTGACCAAATATTAGAGCAATAATATATGGCATGCAACTTACACAAAGCACACTGTTAAATTCGTCCGTGAAAGGTTCTTTCAATGATATAATTTTCACATTGTGCATGTCATGTACTATTAATCTTGTCAATAGTCAAAGGCGGTCTTAAAAATCTCATTACGCCCTATATAGATGGAAGGAGGGAGTATAAATCCATGTTATGTCCGATTAAATTTTTTTCGCTTGCTGTATAATGCATGTAACCTACTCATACCAACATTTTAGTGCATTCCAAGTGTCTATACTACCGCTGCAATTCAAACTAAATTTGAATTCATTGCTCTATTTCAATAAGAATCTACAGTCATGATTGTTGCCAAATTCAACCATCATTCGTCTATTACCTTAATAACACACCACATGATTACTATAGAGATAGATATGAACTATGTGTACTACATGAACTCGAATTCTATTTTTTGAATACACTTGATGTTGATTCCAAACAATAGTACATTTGATGTACTAGCTATATATTCATAATCTAAACCATGTTCCATGCGTACACCTTGTTTATCAAACAAAATATAGTGCCCCGCCCCCTACATTATGACAAGTATTTAGACCTGAGTTGCAAAAGCCACACATTAGCCCAAATTATAATCAATGTCCTACATTATGATATCTTGTTCAAGTATTCATATCCACTTTTTTATAATGAATTATGATCTTTGTTCGTCTTTTACACCTTCACGATCCTCTTCTATTTGTAGCTAGCTAGCGCAGACTTTCTATCGTGCATGCACACGCCCGCCCCCCTCTCACCCACCCTTAGCGTCCCCTCCATTGCGCATGTTCATTATTTCTCTTTAGGTCGTCCACCAGCGGTGTGTGTAGGCCCCCGGCTCCTTCTTTCCAGCACACACCGGTCGATATACCTCTCTAGCCAAGTGTGCCTACAACAAACACATATATAATTCCCCTCTTCTCTTCTCACCGTCCATGCCCCCATATGTCCAATACGATTCCACGCAGGTGCACACTCCCACCCCTCTTTTCATTGATCACATACTCGCACACTCCTCCCCCCTCGACATGGTAGGCCTCTCGCACCACCTCCTAGCCACACCCTCTCCCCATGTCTGCCTCTTCGGACCTTATTTGCTTCTAACACATGCAGGCGTGTATATGAACTGATGTCCCTACATATAGCCAGGTCGACTATAATTCGTTTTCACCAAGCACAGATACACTTACCTCGCTAGTTATGTGTCTCCTTTTCTCGGACACACAACGGTTGATCTTCCTATGTAGTTATGTATGCTTACCACAACCATATCTTCTCCCCTCATCATCCTTGAATACCTCCCTACCCGTCTCTCACACGCACGTGCATAGACAGACAGACATCCCCTGCCCTCTCTTATTGATATTGCACGCATACCCTCCGTTTGTCTAGCATGCCTCTCCCACCATTTGTGAGACGCCACTCCACCACCAACCCTCCGACGCTCTACCTTTGTCTTTTTCCCAACCTTATTCCTCTGCTACAGATATCCATGGATGTCGATCGATCTCCCTCAATACATAGCTAGGTCTCTCTCCTTCCCCACACATATACTAGTCGATCAGTCTCTGCCCCCCCCCACACACACACACACTGATAGTCGAACATTGTAGGTAGGTATCCATGCCACGGAGAAAAACTGCACCTCTGCCCTCTCAAATTCTAGTAGGCCGGCCGCCCTGTATCTTTGACGTGGGCAAACACAAATTCGATGGCACTCTTTATCGATCGTGCAGCCACACACTTCATCCCTGTTTTCAATTCTATCGATATCTCATGTCCATGACTCCGTTTCACACACATTGCATATGTTACATTTTTCTGATTGAGATATCATCAACACATTGCCTCTGTTTCGCACAAACCATCTCTCTCACACCCACCCACGTACGTACCTGCAACTAAAGAAGAAGTGCACGCAGAATGCACGTACTCACGTCTCGTTCCCGGCCACACCCGTGCGGGTACATGGTGGAGTTCGTTTCTATACGAAAAGGCAACCCACGTGATAATTTGACGCGTGTAGCGGTTGTTTACTCGAAGGAGGGTTGGGTACCACGCCTAGACGGAACAAAGTTCGACTTGACGCGTTAGCATTAAATAAAATTATATATTCCTCAATGGCACGTACAGAATATAAAATGATTGCCATGGGGAAAATGGAAAAATGGGTTTGTCTCTCGTCACACCATCTCACACAAGGCCACCGTGGCCTCTCTCTCAGCGTTTGTCAGTGAACCGGCCGCATCCCGTCCGCCGGCAGAAAGGGAGGATGTACATCTTCCCTCCATTCGACAGCGTTGAGGCAGCATGTCCCGATCTGTGGTACCCGTCGTTCTCTTTGACCAAGCTCCATGCGGTAGGGCCTTCGCCACTTGCCCGTTGCCGCAATATGGGCAGATCGCGGCCGTCGGCGCCCTCCTAGTAACATCCCGATGACCCTCAGGTACAGCTTCCTCCGGCCTTGCTCCACTGCCCATCTTCCCACGTTGCTGCATGTGGATCTTCTTTAGTTGTTTGCTTAAATCGTATCTCGGCCGGCGTACTTTGCATCTTGCAATCTCGTCCTCAAACCATTTTTCATAAACCACCATGTACTATCTTTCCCTTATTACATGGAACATGCTTATTTTTTGTCAGCGTATGTGTCTTCAACTCGTGTTATTGGGCAGTAATTGTTTCCTTTCGACCTCCTTTTGCAAACAGGGCTATCCATTTTCACCTCGTTGCTATTGCAACCTTTTGGTGAACTGCACAAATCACTTTTTTCTAAAGAGTGTTTTGTGTAGTTCCGCCAAAATGTCACACAGGCAACGTTTTTACATTTCTGTGGGACTACGGAAAGGGAGATTGGCTTTGCTATCCTCCTCATCCAACTCCGTGCCTAATCTTCTCCAACAAGAAGTTAGTCCTAAAGAGAGATCATAGAGGTGATCGGCTTCTATTTATGTGTGTTATGTTTCATCATCTAGTTCCACTATTATTGTAATCACACTGACTGGATATCTTTGCAAACACGGATGGTCCACTCGATTTTAGTGGATCTACACAAAATGATCGGATTGTGGTGTCCTTCATACACCTCTTTTTTGGCTACAGAGCTGGGTGAAACTAGCTGCTGAGCAATGAACATTGTGCCAAGGAAATGGAGCCATGCCTACGAACAACATCGATCAATTATATTTTTTTCTTTATTTGTACATGTTCTCACAACTTTGTCTTCAGTTGTGATGTGAATATTGGCGCTGATCTGTGAACCATTGAGATGCATTAGCCATGGTAGTTTCATTTGTATTTTATGGAATGTTGTAACGAGATAATCTCGAGGCAAGACACATGAATCCTAAGTTCAAACATTTTTTTCCCGCGGGAACGAAAGTTGAAACCTTCATAGCATCACAGTACAATTTCATCAAAATTATGCATACATATAAACAAATCCTGAAGGATTGATAACAATGCCAAAAACAATTCAACTTTGTTTCGCCAACATGTTGGACATCCTTCATCCAGCTCCACCTGCCATGCAGCAATATTGAGTGCACAACACAACTTCAGGGAAAGATTCACCCCGGTCAATGCGCCGCAGTGGTAATGACTAGTGAGCAGTCAAATCACAGAGCCCCACCTTCACCACAGTAAGTTGCTCGGACGAAGCAACCATCATTTCTCTGTTCCTTGAATCCGCTGGTACTCCCATATTCCCACAGTAATAAGTTTCTTGGGAGAATCAACCATCACTATATCCGCTCACGTGTGATGACCATGGGAGCTATCCATTCAGATTGCATGTTAAAAAAATAAAGGTCGATAACTAATGCGGCAAACTTTAAAAAAACTAATGCGGCACCTCGGGCCAACGCGGCCAGATCGCATTTTGCACGAGAAATTACACACCATGTTTCGTTGACATGTGGTCCCATTCTAACATATCAGTGAGACGACGGCGAGTCCTTTTCTACTAGTATTTCCGAATAGACGTGTAGGCCGGGGTGCCTCTTCGTGTACTGTGGCAAACTGGCAACCGTCCACCGACTCTTCGCCTTTCTCTCTCGATTTGGAACTGCTGTCGCACGCTCTTCCTCTCACTCCTCCATTTTCCTTCAGCCCTTCACCCTTCCTTCTGCCATTGTTCGATCGTCTTCTCCATGGAGGGAACAGGCCGGAAACAACCCCGTTATTCTTGCCCCGATCTGAAAGATGATGTGGTGGAGGAACTCATTGATCGGTGCGACGTCATCACCTCTGCTAGCATGGCAGGTTCATTCAAGACCATTCTCGACTCAACTAATAACATCATTACAAGGAACCCAAGAGTCAAGGAGCGGTTTGATCTTCCCTATCTTCTTCGCCGTGACCCTGATGACTACTGGCGCGGGGACGACGGAGGCCTCGCCTTGTGCAAGTTGATGCCTCTTTATAATGATACGTATGATGTTAAGATGCCATCGCTTGAGGGCAAGGATTGGGCAGGCGCAAATGGAGATTGGGTTGTTTATATTGAGTACAACTACAAGTGGGAACTTGTGAATGTGTACACTCGTCACCGGGTTCCACTTGGAAAAATCTTAGCAGACTGCCCAGAGGTTGAGCACACCGGTATTCTACGCACGTTCAAATACGATCATGGTGACTGTCTTCTACGGAAGATAGCAATTTGTCGAGTTCCCAACCACTCTTGGAATTACAAGAACTATGAAGTTGTTTCTATCTTCGACAAGCTTGTTGCCGTCCTTTGTGGTTCGACTCGATGGATATTGCTCAAAAATCAGTTTCTATACACGGATGTGTACTGTGATGCAATTCAATACGAGGGTCTTGTGTTTGCTTCCGCCGCTCATGGCACTGTTTTTGCATGGGATCCTCGTAGTTTCGGTATGTTTGTCTTCCACCGTAATTATAGTTGTTTCATCCACATGCATGCGGGTTAGCAAGTTTCCCTTTACTAATTAACCTTCTTCTTGTGTTTCCAAGGTCCTATGAACATTCCACCACCTATACTTGAAAAAATTTATAACCAAGGGGGAGATGACGATGGTGATGATCACGAGCATGAGGACGAGCAGAACGTATATACTCAGTGGCGCCTGGCAACTAATTCTGATGGATCACCTCTTCTTGTTTGTATACAGCTCACTAAGTTTGCTACTACTAAGGGAGCACATGTTGTCTCCCATGGTCGCACTCTTCGGACCTATTCCAACACCCGTTGCATGGTATTTGGGATGGATACTAGTGTGCTAGCGCCAACACCTTCTCCCTGGTACAGAATTGATAGCCTTGGAGAAAACTCGCTCTTCCTTGGACAAAACTATCTAATGATGGTGAAAGGTGATCCAACTGCTGTTGACACAACATTACTAGTACCATTTATGAGAAGCAAGTGTGTCTATACCTCGGACATTTGGGTGGTTCCCTACCCTGGTACTGATATAGTATGTCGCTTCAGCCTAGATGATCAGTCCTGTGTTGGTTTTGAGATCGACAATAGATGGCCCGTCCCAGAGAATCATGTGTGGTTCAAAGCAAGCGTTTCCAATGCCGAGGATTGGTTGAGTTGAAGTTCATTTCATTGCTTGTTATTTGTTGTGTGATGAAAACTTTAGTATTTATATTGTATCCTCGTTGTCGATGTGGGTTGGTGACCTATTGTATGTAATAAAATGATATGCCTGTGATAAACTTACTAAATTTATGAATGGCTTTCGAGTCGCTTCTCCGAGTGAGTGGTGCGACGAGGCAAAAATATATTTTCCGAATACATAATTGTACGTGCATTGCAATAGGTTATCGGATGAGGCCAATCAACAATAGTAGTACACTATTTGTACTAGCTTCACATGCTTCGCGCGTCGGGCGGGTGTTTTTACTGTAGCCATATGTTAATGTGTTCGCTGTATGTAACCAGCACCTCGAATCCTCGATACTAGTACTTACTATATAAGTAGTAGGAGTAGTAGGGTGGCATGGGCCAGAACAAGCATTCACATCAAGGAGTACGGCACACGCCACCAGCACGACTTCCATCTGACACCATATTTCTCGGAGTCCGTGCTTGAGCGATCTCTTCAACCTCATAGTTTCTCTAACTCAGCCATCACGGGGCTGGCGAGGTGGGGGTTTGCCGATAGTCGGTTTCCTCAACAGCGGTCCCACTTGTAAGGCCAACTCCAATGCTCTATCAATATATCGATGTACTCTTCTTCCCAATACCAAAACTTGCATCCATTCTAGTACACAATAAAAAAATTTAAGTTAGCACAACTAGTCTAATCCGAGAGCACAACCGGAGAAAATAGAGTGGTAGTTGAAGCCACGTGATGTGCATCTTGGGTTAAACTATAAATAGAATCTTACTACTCTTGAGTAACTCGAAAAGCAGCCACCGAAGATCTTTATTGGATTTGTTTTTCATCACCAGCACGTCAAGGTGAAAGATGTGCAGGTTCAGTGGGTCCTCTTGCGTTTTCACTGACATGTGGGACCGCATGTGAGCAAACAGACAATGGGCTCCATGCGTTCGCTGGCTGGCTGAGAAGCGAGATAGAGGAGGGCTTAGCACGGACTCCGGGAAATTTATTATACGTAACCAGCACCTTGATATTTGCGTGTGGTTGTTTCTAGAATAAAAAAAGGAGGTACCCCTACTTATGTTACTCCCACTATGCCTAGCCTAAGGTTAGCAGGTGACCTTGCGCTTGGCTCTTCGCCTCTTCCAGAAGTCGATGGTTCTACAGTAGAGCTTCTGGCAATCTGACACCAAATGAACTGTTGCACGTCCACCTCTTGTAAGCAAAAGTTTCTCCTCGTGCTGCGAGCCACCACGCACGCATTGGCGAGGGAGAAGGCATAATCAAGCTTCTCGTTGTTCTGCAAGTTGACGAGACACATCAAAGTTATTTAGTACGTACTCTCTCCAAAAAAGGGCTGACCATGTCATTGCTACCATCCCATGCTCCGTCGTTGAGTATGTGCACTATTCACGTGCCATCAAGGAGAAAAAATATTGCGTAGGTGCCATCGAAGTGCACGACTCACTTACGCACTGCTTATCTGATTATCTCCATTTTCTTGCATGACACATGCACCTTGATGCTAGATGTCTCGCGTGTTGGGAAAAGGATGAACAAAGCTCACGTAAAAGAAAAGAGTTGGAGAGCATAGATTCCCGACGACCGAGAAGGAGCAAGGAACCTCACGGTGGAGCGTCTGCAAGGAACCTTGCACGTTTTCCCCTGTTTTTTGTCACCTGCCCACCTATAAACAAATAAAAGAACATGAAATTTTCACTAACCACTAGAAACGGTACATCAGGATGCTAAGTTGAAGATGTTTTATACTCCCTCCGTTCCCAAATATAAGTCTTCTTAGAGATTTCAATAAGGGACTACATACGAAACAAAATGAGTGAATCTACACTCTAAAATATGTCTACATACATCCGTATGTTGTAGTCTATTTGAAATGGCTAGAAAGACTTATATTTAGGAACGGAGGGAGTAGTTTATATTGAATTACTGATAACCACGCAACAAGCCACGCATGTACAGGACGCATGCAGCCACGCATGTACACAAGCCAACGTACTAACTCCATCCGATCCAACTCATGCACATACGTGCACAGCATGGAGCACACAACGCACGTACACAACACGTGCATGCACACACGCTCGGCCACAGAATGCACGTGAATAACACATGCATGCGCACACACTCGGCTGCATGGAGGCGTGCGCCATCCGCCGCCACGTCCGGTTCGTCGTGCTATGGCGAAGCTCGCACGCAACGGCGCATACGCATCTCTTGCAACACCTCTTTGCTGCCGTTGCTCAACTACTAGTCGGAGACGAAGACGAGCACATACAGAGTGCCCACGACGTGGTGGTGGTGCGTCCCCAGTCTCCTCTACTCCTTCTGTGCATATTGTCTATCAAGGCGGCTGCATGCTAATGATGATGTGGGTGAGATCTTCTAGGACTCTGATGATGACAAGGAAAATTATGAGACACAAGGTGACGTACACTGTCAACGTCCACGGTCAAGGGGGTGCTAGTAAGTGCTTAGATGTGCTTAGAACAAGTACAATAGAGTTGAGTCAGCGGGCTATAAGGAATAAACTAGTATATTTCTGCTTAGTTGGAGGAAAGATAAGAGGAGAGAGAAGGTAAGCGGGCTCTTCGTGAAGAGCCAGCTCTAGCACGTGCCCCTAGGCACTTTGTGAGAATGAAAGGTGGGCCACATAATAAAAAAGTAGTACACTCTTTTGATCTACTATTGTACATGTTGACTATAAGATGGGCTGTAGATGACATGGCACTGGCTTATAGCCAGCAGCTGGCTATACTATTAACCATGCTCTTTAGATGAGGTGCTAAGTGCATTAAATGGCTTAGTAACTCAAGTCTTCAATGCATAGGTGCTTAGTTTATTGGTGCCACATCATATTTTATGCCTACGTGGCAGGCTTAGCAGTTATACATGGTGGAGCACCGGGAGAGACCAAGGCTGGTCATAGTGGGGAGTAACTTATACTGTAACATATTACTATGTTACTCTAAACATCTCTATAAACCGGAAAGGAGGGAGTAGTAACATAGACTAGTGTCATATGCAGAGTATGGGAGCACATGATATTTCCCCGTCCAGACCGATCCCAAGTTGGCTTCTCACCTTCTTGGTCCAACAAAAACCCCTCCCCCCTCCCGCGCACACTTCCCACCCGGCGCCAGCTGAGCCCGCCGCTCCACATTGATGGCAAGTCAGGGTGACGCAACCTCTCACAGCTTCCGCCGTTGAAGCGGCGCGTCGACCGAGGGCACTGCCCGCTGCATGCCCGACATTTCAGACTACACAGTGCAGAGTAACTTTAGAGCAAGTACTACAATTAGATGACATAAGCAGGCTATAAGGATTTAAATATAGTATTTGTGCTTAGTTGAAGGAGAGAGAAGAGGAGAGAGAAGAGAAGCGGATTGTAAACGTGTAGCCGGTTGTACTCCAACATACTTTGTGAGACAAAAGGTGGGGCCATTATTAATGATATAGTATTTATACTAAAGGGACTAACCGACGCCTTAATTACTCTATTTGTTTTTGAGACAAACCTTGGTGGGGCTATTATTGACTTTTTTTGAGCTATTATTGAGTTGGACGTGGGGTTTGGGTGCCAAAGGCCTACTATTATACTCGCATGATCGACCTGCCATGCTCTACCCTAGCCGCCAATGTATCATATGGTTTCGCATCGTTCCAGATCTTAGAACCGCCACGCAATTCTTCTCCAGCCCTCCTTCCGGCGCGCACCGTGAGAAGGGACAGCAGTCCTCCGGACCCCGCCTTTCGTGATCCTGTACGGGAGAGGGGCGATCAGGTTTTTGGGGAGCACACTCCTGTGACTGCTGCCAGCGACGACTTCCTCAATGACAGTCTTCTTCCCCGGCCTCGGTAACCTCTTCATCAACAACATGAGTGACAACATCAACTACATCGGTTCTACTCCCGCTGTACAGTATGTGATTATGTCCTCCTGGTTTAGTCCGCATCATTACTTTGATGTTTGCAATTGTCGTCATGATCTATTTACTGCTGATTTTCGGATTAAATCTCATACTAAATTGCTCATATATTCAACAATCCAATCCAAAAACCTGATTACAGGCAATTTACTCCGAGTGGTTTTGCTGCGCTTTTGAAGCCGCCTACTTTTAAGGGGGTGCAATATAAAAGGTGGCGCACAAGAGCAGTATATTGGTTTCAGATCATGTACTGCTATGACGCCACTAAGGGTAAGCCTGAGGGCGATCTTAATCCTACACAGCAGGAAGCTTTTCAGAACATGGATACCCTCTTCAAAGCCGCCCTGCTGAGTGTTCTTGATGATTCCATTGTGGATTCATATATGTCGTTTGACAGCAGCAAAGACATGTGGGCTGCACTCGAGCCACGTTTGGGCCCTCGGGCGCTGACAACGAGTTGTCCGTCATGGAGCAATTCTGTGACTACAAGATGACTGATGAGCACTTTGTTGTTCAGCAGACTCATGAGATACAGTCACTCTCAAAGGAACTTGAGTACTTTAAGTGTGTGTTGCCAGACAAATTTATTGTTGGGACCATCATTGCCAAGCTTCCACCTTCATGGAATGGTTTTGCTACTTCTCTGAAAAACAAGAGACGTGAGTTTTCTGTTTTGGATCTCATTAGCACTCTTGATTTTGAGGAGAAGGCGAGAGAAAAAGACACACGTGCTCGGGTCGCTGAGGGGGCTTCTAGTGCCCACATGGTACACGAGAAGAACTTCCAGCCCAACCAGCCCCAAAACAACAAGAACAAATCTCAGAGGAAAGGCAAGTTTGATGCCAAGAACAAGCCGTCACATTCTACCAACTTCAAGAAGAATTCTCATAACGGGAAGGGATACAAACCTCAATTTTGGTAGCACCGCACAAAATTTATATGGTTGCATCTACCTGCTGTCAGCTAACCTCATGGTGCTCCAGGTATTCCTACATTCATAACTAGGTACAATGACCACCGCAAGATGAAATTAGCTTATTTGTATGTTGACTTGCTGAATGCAGTGCGGAACAATCCTGTCATGTGTGGAGGAGCAAACAAGCAGTGCAGCCGAAGGTGGAAATCAACCAAGGACTTATAAAATTATATATAATCTTCCTCAGGCAGGTCAGTATCCCCTTCGTCCAGATGATTGTGTTTTGTCATGCCGAGCTATTGATATGTGCTACTATTTTGCAACACCATTTAAGTATAGCTACTGTTTTCCTATCTTTTCAGATTCAGGACAATGAATATGATTTCAGGGGAACTGCACAATATGGACCCATGTTGAGTCATCTCTATTGCCTCATGTGTTTGCTGCAAATGTGTCAGCATCAATTGCAAGATGAGGCAGCTAGATAGCTGTGGAGTTGCCAACATGCTCAAAGTGCTCGCAACATTGAGAAGAAACAAGCATGCCCAGGAAATTAATGCGTGCGCAGGGAGGCCCTTTGCTCAGAGAAGCATCGACCGATTTTCTTTATTTCCACACCTGCTCATAGCTTTGTATTGGTTATAGTATGGTGAATCATTGAGATGCATAGACATGCTGAACTTTTGTTCTTCTGAATGTTAGTATGCATACTGTATCTTCTGAAGCTTAGTTTAATGTGAGTGTCTGCATCCACTACCGCATCCTCTAATTTGGTGGATGCACACAGAGAAAATAAATCTCCTTAATTTACTCCATAACCACCCTATTAAATAGGCCTAGTAACAAACCATGCGCATGCAGTGGCCGGCGGGCACATGCATCATGCATGCATGGCCAGTCAGCCAAGTCCATGCGCCAGCTCCAATGCAGCAACGCAAAAGAAGAGAGCGATTCTTGGGAAAAAACGAGTAGTTAGTGCAGCGAGCCTTATAAACATGAACAATTCGCTCTCCCGCATCTGTCTCCCCCCCCAATTCCCCCCGCTCCCCAATCTTCCTCACTCGTCCACACTCGTACAGAAAACGCCTGCTCCTCTTCTTCCACTCCTACAGAAATCCCCAGCCCTCCTTCTTCCCCACTCGCACTGCCACTAGGCTCATCTCTGGCTACTCTGCTCAAACCCGTGAGCTCGGTGCGACGCCCACAAGGAAAATGGAGTCGGCTGGCCCCAGCGCCAAGAAGATGAGGCTCCCGCCAGCGGCAACGCCGGTTGTAGATCCCGCACCCGATAGCGCAGGGAGAAGTGGCGAGCCCCCCCCCCCCCACCCAGATCTGAAGAACCGGTAGAATCTCCGGTGGACCGCATCGGCGATCTCCCAGACGTCATCCTTGAGGAGATCATCTCGCTTCTCTGCACCAAGGATTGCCGCCGCACACAACACTACTAGAAACAGGAAATTTGCCATTAGCCAGCTCTTTGCCATCTGCCAGCTGATGGCAAAGAATGTCTTTGCCATCTGCTTATAAAAAACAGATGGCAAAGAACTGACAGACAGCAAAGAACATGGTTGCCATCAGCCAATTCTTTGCCATCTGCTAGTGGATGGCAAATAATCTTTGCCATCTGCCAGCAGATGGCAAAGAGGTTGGCAAATCCTGTGGCCGTCAATAGTGTAACGGCATACCAGCCCCACCTCTTTGCCATCTGCCAGCAGATGGCAAAGATTCTTTGCCATCTGCTGGCAGATGGCAAAGAGATGGGACTATCTCTCTCCTTGCTAAAAAAAGCAAAGAGTGAAAAATTAAAGAAAAGAAAACCCCCAACCTCCCTAAAAAAACCCAACCACCCCGAATCAGTCTCAGCCCACTCCCGTGCGTGCTGGATAGGGTTCCCCGCCACACTCACCGGTAGTCGCCGCTGCCCTCACCGGTCGCCGCCACCGTCGATTTCCCCTACATGGCCGGAGGATAGGCCATCCCGCCTGTCCATTCCCGCTCCACCGCGAGGGAGGAGACCGACCAGTTGCGCCTCCCTGCCGGTCGCTGCCCGCCACCACAAGGATCAAGGCCGGCGGCGCCGGTCCCCGTCGGTCGCTGCTTCGGATCCAGGCCGCCCACCGCCCCGCCCCCGTCAGCCCGGTCTATTTCCCACCGGATCCCATCTTGGCCGTCGTCCGACGCGCCTTCTTCAAGGATCTGCGACCCCATGTCTCAGAGGAGCTAGCCCCAATGCCATTGATGCCCGAGCGACGCTCCCAAGCTAGGAGCGGCACCAGGACGACCACGCCCCCAAAGCCTAAACTGCAAGGTGAGCTCGTCCCCTTCTCTTATTCCCTATGGATCAGTGTCCTGGCTCATGTTCTCTGTTTTGTACATGTGTGCAGTTTATTTTCAGAGTACTTGTTGTGTGCAAAATCCTACCATGGCGCATGTTGTTGGTTGTTTAATTCTGGAATCACAAGTTAATGCATTTTGCTATGTGGGTACTGCAATCTTATATCTTATATATTATATTTACTAATCGGAAGCACCATACGAGCACCATACGAGGCACCAAGTTAATCCTTCGAATTAAGAACTTTAACCATTTGATCAAGACTAGCAAAAGGGCCCGTGCGTTGCAACGGGAGAGAAAATCATCACATTTGGTTTGATTTATTATGGCCCAAAATCAATTATTTCATCCTTTAGAATTCAACTTCTAACCATGACTCTCGGTGTACACCTTGTTTATCATGCTGCTTCAGAGTAAATTATCTGGTGACACTATTTCTATATGTATGTGAAACTGGCCTATAAAGTTTCACAAGACACAGATTGCAAAATGAAAAAAAACTTATCAAGTGATCGCCATGTGCTTCTCCATCTTGTTTTTCTATAACTAACTAAAGAATACACAGCAGAGCCTAATAGCAACAGGATGCAGAGGAGGCTTCTCTGGATTGCGCTAGTGTATAACACATTAAAAGCTGCAAGAAGAAAACCACGGATCAATAATTCAGCATTAAACTATTTAAGGGAATTTAGCTTACGTAACAAATACAAATACTACATACTCTAGCAGTATTGAAGTGGAGTCCAAAAATCAAAAAGTCAAGCAACAAGATCATGATGAAGCAGTAAGAGAACAATGTATTCATAGTCATAACCATCAAAATCAGGTGGGGATAGCATGCATCTTGCTTGTGTAGAGAGTGTTCAATAATATACTGAATAAAATACTGAACATTGATATAATGATTACAAAAATCTTCCTGCTATGGAGGTCAAGCTAGATACAAACTCCTTTTCTGCAGTATCTAATGGATTCTATCCATGGATGGTACTCAAAGTGTGGACAACAGGACACCAGGCTCCCTATTTTTTTTGTAACAAAGCAGATAAGGGTAACCAAACTAAAGCATGGCCACAACATGATACGCAATGAACTTCTCTATTTGACAGATAACATGCGAGCATGATTTTTACGCTGAGACGGAGCAGATGATTGTGGGAGCTTTGCATCGGGATGTCAACAACTTGGTGACCACTGAAGGCAGAGGCTAGCGGGAGAGCAAGCGGCATGTGGCTGGAGGAAGAAGGAGCTACAACACATGAGAGTAGGCGGAGGTGGCTCCAGTAGAGATGTCACGAGCAGGGGTCGGCGGTCGTGAGAGACGATGTTTGCATAATTCAACACGCCGCCACCACAACTTCTTCCCTGTGGTGCAAAATTCAAAACAATGAGATCAATCTTTTTATAGAGGACAAAGCCAGAGCTAGATGCACCACAGATTAGAGAGAGGGAACAACAAATTACAAAGGTGGTTATGTAGTAATATGATAAAATATGACAGTTTCAACCAGTGGGCAGTTCTTGTATTATTTATTAGCTGGCTACTTTTTTCACCGCTTATTGATGTGATGGTTATCTCAGCTTACTCATAAATAACAGGGGTGTAATTTCGTACAAAAAGGTGTTGGTAGGATGACAATCTCTTTGGAATATTTTGTTCAACTAATGTTTTTTTATTCTTCTCACTCAGGATAAAGCGATTGGACGAGGCGTGCCTTGAGAGTATCAACAATACAATAGAACATACATCCAGTCGTGGATTCTTCAGGGTTAGTCTTCCCATACTTTTTTTCATTTGAATCTTTATAAAAACCTACATACTTGTTTAAATTAATTGGTTATTTTACGTTTTAATAACCTCTAGTTCAAGAAGCAAACTCTGACCATGCCAAATAAGCCGAAACGTATCGCATGCTATTAGCTTTTCATTCTGAACCGAATCAAGAACAACAAGAATGGCTACTCCTGCTCATATATAATATATTGATGAATCTGTATTAGCAAGCGCCAAAAGAGAAGGTGCACTTTCGAAAAAAAGGTAGATTTTTACTTGTGTGTGCACCCGTTTTAATGGCGTGTCACAATATCACTGGTGCATAGGAGGCATGTGTGTTGTTCATGCAGAATGGCCATGGTGCATCTGAAACACAGGCTTCTCGATGTCCAGCATGTGCATAAATACATGACTATACCCGCTGCCATTAAACTCATCTAGGACCTCATCCACCACAAAGATTAGGATTTTGTCCTTGACACAAATACCATGAATCGTTTTTGCTTCTTGATAACATGGACCCAGGGAACTTCCAATTGCAATGGTGTTTGATGCCGCATATAGCATGTTGTCGCACTGAAGTTGAATCTCATCCTTCTAGACAGTTAACAGTGTGGTTCTCTATAGAGTTTTAACAAACAAAATATCTTATCTTTGGCTTAAGGCCCAGGCTAAGGGATATCTTGTCTCTAACTGACAACTAACTAACTTGAATGATACTATTTCTAACTTCAAGATAACAGAGATTACATCCCTTAATTGGAGCCAACTAAGGCTTCCTTATTCCCTGTGCTAGTGAGAACTACACCTTATAGTTGGAACAGAGGGGGTATTAAGCATTGTTTTCTAGTTGTCTGTCTTCAGCATGTCTACATTGGTACTGCCTAATATGCTAAGATAGGCTCTATGGAATTGGTTGGGAAAAACTTCGAACTCGCTGCACTTAAAATTCCCTACTGCAGCATATTTTGTATACTTATACATGGTTCTCATGCTACTGCCACATTTGATGTGTCCAAGCAATTTCAGGATTATTTAGACACTTACCCTTTCACATGTGACCTTCTAACCTTATATATTTTGCATGTACAACCATATATGTAAATTACCCTACATTATTCAACCTCTTGTATGTTATATGTAAGGTCCATGTGAATGGCAGAGTTGTGAACAAAGCTGGAACGCAAGTATCTGACAAGTCAATCATATAACTCAAGGTTGAAATCCTGAAATATGTATGTAGGTGATGCTCTAAATAATTAGCTATATTTAGTTCCATTCTCCTATTTGAAAGTAATAGTAACATCAGGTTCACAAAGTTCACAATCGTATCGTTTCTTGTGGCCAAATTCAGGGTTGGGCATAAGCTTGAGGCAGCTGTCAAAGAATTTGGAGTTGACTGTGATGGAAAGATAGCCCGTGATCCAGCGCTGTCTACAGGTGGTTTTACCTAATGCTTACTTCAGCATGAGGAAATTTAGAAAACTGTTCAATTCATGAACTCCAATGGATAAATCTACCCAAAAATTTCAGCACATGGTTTCCAATTCAAAAGATCAAACACAGCAAACTGGTTGTTTAGCCCAGCACTAAAAATCAAACTCACCTCTATCAAATCTCAGGCTAGCGTACTCCTTATAAAAGGCTGAAGTTTAGTGGTGTTTTTCTATGCCAGCCAATGTTAGGTAATGGATTTTGTTAATGTTTCCTATGGTGATGATTTTGGAGTTGCATATATTGTTTCTTCTAGATACGCGCTAAGTCTTCGATTATCATGTATTGTATATTTTTTTTCTGCATTTCTGCATTAAACAATGGTACGGCTTTGACTATTTTCCTATACATATCACATTGACAGAACCGTGCCTGAAAGAGTAATATCTTCAAGCGATGAAACTTTGAATGGAACAACAGCTTGCAAATTATATGTTAGTGGAGATCCACCAGAGATAAAATTGTTTATTTTGGGTCTACATGTTGTCAGCTAAAAACTGTTTTCACTGAATTAGTAGATCTAAACCTTGATCGTACTTTTGTTTCTTTGTAGTAGCCCCAGACTGAACCATACTTCCACAAATATACCTCTGTGACATATTCAAAAGCCAACTAAACATAAACAATCAAACTTCTAATTAGTAAATAACAAAGGAGTATAATTCCGTCGTTCCATAAATAACCATTGCAAACGGCTATAACTTCTACAATGTCGTAATTATTTTGAACATTTATAAGTTTCCGTAACATATGTACGTGGTTGATGTTATTTTCATATTTATTCCGGAACAAAAAGATGCAATTCCATCACGATTAGTTTGAGCAGATACTCCAATTTGTTCCAATCGAAACTAAAATATTACTACAACCATTTAAGAACAGTTCAATGGAAAACTGATGTCAAGTCTAAGAGCATGTACTGTAGTGATCCACAATTACTATTTCTGTTTACAATTGTTTGTAATTTCATTGTTGTCCCAAAATATGAATATACAAACACTATTGAAGGACATTTACTATGCCATCTTACTATTCTCGGCCGTTCGTGTAAGTACATCAGTTTAATCTGTTTGTATATTATTTGTAGAACCTTATTGACGTAGCTAGCTTTAAAGTTTCCATTGGGGCGATCAAGAACCCTGATCAAGTGGATTTAAATGTGCAGTTGTTTCGTCGCTATGAGGGTCTGGTGTTTGACGACCACCCCGTGCGTTCATGCAAACGAGACATTGCAAACGATCTTTAATTTGGTGCAACATAACTCCCGACAAGCACCGACGTCTGCCATTAGGGCGAGCAAGAACCCTGATCCTCCTCCGTCAGCCACTACCGCGAGCAAGAACCTTGATCCTTCACCTACGGGTTGACGGTAAGTTTTGCCTAGTGCTTTTCTTAATTAGCTCCAAAATGACCTATTTAACCTAGGATAGCTCTAAAATGACCTATACTTCGCATTTTCCCCCCTCCAAAATGACTTAATATGCTTAGCTAGCTCAAAAATGACCTATTTAACCTAGGATAGCTCTAAAATGACCTATACTTAGCCATTTTTCCTCCAAGTGACTTAATATGCTTAGCTAGCTCTAAAATGACTTATGAAATGACATTTTTTTGCTCCGAAATGACTTCATATGCTTAGCTAGCTCCAAAATGACATAATAAACTTATTAGTTCCAAAATGACCTTACTTAGCATTTTTTACACCAAAATGACTTAGTATGCTTAGTTAGCTCAAAAATGACATAATAACCATAAGTTGCATCATAATAATCTTCACATTTTAGTTGCATCATATAATCTTCTTCTTCTAGTCTTCTTCTTCTAACTTTCTTCTTTCCCATTTTGTAGATTTGCTTCAGATCACGGAAGCTTGGGTTGATGGAGTGCTTGTCTTTAGTTTTTGTTTTGACTTTGTGAAACTTGCTACCTATGATGAAACTGTCTAATATTGATGAAACTATATATATGTATAGATGAAACTTGCTACTATTGTTGGATATGTGTTTGATATGTATGTGTTCATGACTATTGGTAATATGTGTTGAACATGCTATATTGGTCATAAATATATTTGTGTTTGATTTTCTGTGAAAATGAATTGATATAAGAAAAAACAAAATTAAATGGGGCAATATAGGCACTTTGCCATCTGCTGGCAGATGGCAAAGAGGCCACGTGTCATCTACATGTAAAATTAGGGCTGGCCTATTTGGGCCCTTTGCCATCTGCCAGCAGATGGCAAAGCTCTTTGCCATCTGCTGGCAGACGGCAAAGCCTGCAGCCTTTGCCATCTGCTGGTAGACGGCAAAGTATGCCTTTAGCCTTCTAACGGGGCTAACCCCATTAAGAGGCTTTGCCATCTGCCAGCTGATGGCAAAGGCACGGGCTCTTTGCCATCAGCCAGCAGATGGCAAAGAAGCGTTTGCCGGCAGGGTTTCAGACAAACTGTTTGCCATCTGCTGGCATATGGCAAAGCCTTTGCCATCCGCCGACCATGCCTTTGCCATCTGCCATGGCAAAGTGCCAGATTCCAGTAGTGCAAGTCCTCTCAACTCGGTGGCGCCCTCTATGGCACACCGCGCCCCTCAATCTCGACTGTCGTCAGATATCGGTCCTTCCTGAATTTGATCTCCTCAAAGCCATCGTCTCTTCTCACCAGCAGGGCCCCGTTCAATGCCTCTGCATCCCAACACGCTACCTGCTGTCCATACCCAGCAAGGTGGACGCTTGGCTGACATCCCCTGAATTCAGAAAACTCCAGCAGTTTGAGTTGTACCATTACCACAAAAGTTTCATACCACGAACACACCAAGAATTCGTGCCCACACCACCGTTGTCCATCTTGTGGTTTTCCTCCTCTCTCCACACCGCCACCTTCGCCCGGTACCATCTACCAGATGATCTGGTACAAATGCTTCGACTCCCACTGCTAACAAAACTTTCGCTTGTGGTGGTTTATATGTCGGAGGCATCACTGCACAACATCATCCACTCCAGTTGCCCTGCCCTGGAGAGCTTGCTGATTGTTTTGGGAATAGAAATCGGTATCAATTGTCTCCAAATAAAGTTGCCTCACCTTAAAAGCATTGGAATTTGTTTTAAAGGACAGCAGCTCGTCATCGAAGATGCCCCTTCACTTGAAAGGTTTCTCCTTCATAATTGTTATACACCTTCAGAAATAATTGTCGTCCCTGCGCCCAAACTGGAGACCTTGGGTGTAATTCGTGACCCGTTTAATAATCACAAGGAGTTGGTGTTTGGCTCCTCACTTTTTCAGGTACCGTATATTATCATCTACACATTTGTAATCAGATGCTACATTTTTCATTTGTGTGCATAAGTTTTATATCATCTTGGAGTACACTTTGGGTACTAATATTATGTTATATGCTCAATGAAGAGTTCGTCCATTGATAGCCTATCAGTGCTGATGGATTCTGTCAAGATCATATATATCAGAATGTATAGTTTTGATCTGGACATAATTATTGGCTTGCTGCGATGCTTTCGATCTATGGAGAATTTATACATAGAGGTGATGATTTCATGCACATTGAAAGCCCGTATATATTGTACTAGAATTAACTATTCAACTGTCATTCTTTCGACATACTGTTTTTCAGACCTTAACTATTTTCATCTTCATGTCTACTTAGGCAGAACCACATGGAGAAAAACATATAACCAATCGGTGGCGTAATAAGCACAAGGATTTTCTCAGTTCTCATGACATTCGTTTGAGGACAATAACGATGGGATGATATGCATCCAACCAGGCAAACAAAAGCTTTGTCACATTCTTCCTGTTGAATGCGAGGTTACTATTATCCATGAGGCTTAATTTTTACAGCAAGAGATTTCTCACGGACGAACATGTTGAACAGCAAAAAAAGAAGTTTCGGGTGGACAAATGGGCTTCTAAACGTTCTCGGCTTCTATTTACAACAAGTTGTAGACTAAGGATGGCAATGGGTAGGGTATGGGGCGGGTGGAGCAATACCATACCCATACCCGTGTAGTCAATGGGTATAATATTCTACCCATACCCATACCCATGGGTTTGAAACTTTACTCGTACCCATACTCGACGGGTACCCATACCCATTGGGTACCCAACGAGTAGATAAAATAGTACATAAGTAATTCATAATTTTACATTCATCTATAGCACATTTGACTAAAAACATATTGATCTCAACTCAATAACAGATAGATTAGTACATGATAATTATCTCAAATCAAATTAACAATTGGTAAACACTTTAACATATGTTCACAAGCTCATGACATAACATTAACATTGGTACAATTGTGAATCACAGGTAAGGTTCACATGTCAATATAAATGGGTAGGGTATGGGTATATCCATGGGTAAAAGGCTATACCCGTGCCCTACCCATGACTTAATGGGTAGGGTATGGGTACTACCCGTGGGTATAAAATTGTGCCCATACCCTGCCCATGCGGATACGGTACCCGTGGGTACCCGTACCCATGGGTAAAATTGCCGTCCTTATTGTAGACATCCTGAAATAATTTTTTTTGCATAGGATGTTGATTTTATGGATCAAACCGATCCATTTGTTTGTGATTGCAAAAAAGAGTGGTTGGATTAGATGTTACTGTCATGTTCAATCTGGGTTTTGTCTAAAAATTTGATGAACAATTAGTCCTTGGGCTTTTTGTACCATTTGTATGCTTGACTTGCAGGTTGTTGCCCTCGTACTCCCCTCCACCTGCCACTACACTGCCACATCTTCCATGGCTGTTGTTCGTTCCCGTCCGAGGCCTTGCCGTCGTTCTCCGCCTTGGTTCACTCGCTGTGCCTGCCGCCGTCTGGCGTTGTCAACATGGTCAACCACCAAGAGTAATCAGGAGATGACTGTACGTGGAGAGGCTGACAGTAGGGACCCACCAGGGTCATTGCATTTCGCAAGTAGGTGCCTCATTATTACAAGCCAAAAAAATACTTCCTCCAAATTGTTTGACAATTAGGTCCCACGCCATTGTCAATGTAGTCAATAAACGAGAAAATTACACAACAAGCGGATAACACCAGGGACCCAACAGCTCGCCCAGTTGTTTTTCAGTTTCAGAGATGGAGCTCAACTGCGCACTGTGCGGGGGCTGTGGCCCGTCTAGCCCACGCTTACGCTTTTATTAAGCACATGACGAGCCCATTTGATATATTTTTTCTTTCTGAAATTGGCTACCCCACACTACAAAAAAAAGACACATCCGTGACATTTTGGGCCAAACGAAATTTTTTTTCTGTCATACATATGGCACTTCTATGACGATAATTGTGAGAAAACCCGGTATCATCATAGATGTGGTGGGATCCTACTTCTATGACAGAAAATGGGCTTTTCGTCCTGGGCGGGCCGGAGACGCAGTTGCATGACATTCTTTGGGCCGTCCATGACAGAAAAACCATGGTAGAAGCGAGGGGGAGGAAAATTTCGGAGAGTTGCCGGTTACGGTGGGAGGTCGGGGCGGAGCGATGTGCGTTTCTCTCGTACGTACGCGCGTGTGTGCGAGGCGTTGGCCCTAACTGAAGCCGAGCAAGGCGTTAGGCTCTAACTGAACCCGAGCGATTGCACTGCAGGCTACGCGTTACTGAACCCGAGCGATCGATCGATGGCTGTTAACTGAACCCAATGGAGCGATTCCTTTGCTACTGCCGCTAACTGAAGCCGATCGATTGGATGAACAGTGAGCGTTGCGGGGGGATTGGATGAACAGTGAGCGGTGGCGTTGCCTCTCGATGAACAGGAACCCGTGGTATGGAGGGTTGGATGAACAGTAGACGGTGGAGGGGTGGCCGTGGAGGGGTGGTTGAATAGGACCCCGTGGTGTGGAGGGCTGGATGAACAGTAGACGGAGGAGGGGTGCCCGTGGAGGGGTGGTTGAACAGTAGCCGGTGGAGTAGCGCACGGTGGAGGCTGGATGAACAAGAGCCCGTGGAGGCTGGAGGAGGTCGACGGTGGAGATGAACAGTATCCCGTGGAGTCCCGTTTTGCGGTATGCCACACCCCTTCCGATGAACAGGACCCCCGTTTCAACCGTAGGAGGTCCGTTTCGTCCGTTTTGCGGTACGCCACACCCCTCCCGATGAACAGGACCCCCGTTTTGATCGTAGCGCTCCAACACAAGTCTGTTTCGTCCGTTTTGCGGTACGCCACACCCCTCCCGATGAACAGGGCCCCCGTTTCGACCATAGGAGGTCGGTTTCATCCGTTTTGCGGTACGCCACACCCCTCCCGATTAACAGGACCCCCGTTTCGACCGTAGGAGGTCCGTTTCCTCCATTGTGTGGTACGCTAGGCCTTGTTTCCATCGCCCGTTCCATCCAAGCCGGTTGGCTCCCATGCGTTCCGTTGCCTCCCGATGAACACGACGCATTCTGTTGCATCCCCATGAACACGACGCATTCCGTTGCCTCCCGATGAACACGACGCATTCCGTTGCCTCCCCATGAACACGACGCATTCCGTTGCCTCCCCATGAACATGAGCCCTCGCCGTACGTATGCGTGACTAGGCGTTCGAGACCCCACCCGTATGTACACATACGTGGCCGTATTTTCTTTCTTGCACCCTGGTCGTTATACGTACGTGTACATGCTACGTGCGCGCCTCTACTACGACACGTGCGCGCCTCTACAACGACCAGTATGTACATACAAGTTCGCAACCAGAATGACAACGCTACATATGCTTCGACCAGGTGGGTCCCAACTGTCAGGCACTTCCTTGCGTGTGAAAATGTAGCTGGTGGGTCCTAGCAGTCAGAGGGGCGAATCGTTTTTTTTTTGCCCAGAAGCACTTCCTTGCATGTGAAGGTGTAGCTGGTGGGTCCCAGCAGTCAGGGGGAAATGTTTTTTTCGCGAAATACGGTGGCCCGTACGGTGGGTCCCCGCTGTCAGGTGGAGGAATAATTATTTTCCGCGTAATAAGGAGGCACTTCCTTGCTGTGGCCATGGACCCAGCTGTCAGCCTCTCCACATACAGTCCACGTCCGATGGAAATCATTCTTTGACCATGTTGACCACGCCGCGCCGAGAGCACCAGGGTGGTGGATGACGGTGAGGCCTAGGAAGGGGACGACGGGGAGCTGGTAGGACGGGGCAGTCGAAGCCCGCGCCGAGAGGAGTACGAGGGTTCACTGGTTCGGCTGTGGTGTGAGGCTGCCGTCGCCGCAGGGCCTGGCCAGCGGTGGGAATAGTAGGGGGCGGTGAGGCCTCTGCGGCAGCACATCCGGCCACGGGAGGCAGGAGCATGCGGCACGACCGGCGCTGCTTTGGGCGGCTGGAGCAAGAAGACCAGAGGTTGAAGAAGCACTATGGCCGTTGGATGGACATCGTACGGTCACTGGAGCTAGAATCGTTTATATTGACTAAGTTGACAAAGCCCTCCGTCCCCGTCAACTTAGTAGGCCCACAAGTCAGTCTCCCACCAAGGTGGGTCCCAGCTAGTTGGGGGGTATTCATTTTTTTGTGCGTAATAAGGAGGCACTTCCGGTGGGTCCGAGCTGACAGCAGGGGGAACGTTTTTTTCGCGAAATACCGTGGCCCGTCGGGTGGGTCCCAGCAGTCAGGGGCAAACGTTTTTTTTGTGAAATACTGGTGGCCCGTCCGGTGGGTCCCTGCTCTCAGGTGGACGAATAATTATTTTCCGCGTAATAAGGAGGTACTTCCTTGCGGCTGTCGTGGACCCAGCTGTCAGCCTCTCCATGTACAGTATTCTTCCGATGGAATTTGGTCGTTGACCACATTGACCATGCCGCGCCGAGAGCACCACGGCGGTGGATGACGGCGAGGCCTAGGAAGGGGACGACGCGGAGCCGGGGAAGACGCGGCAGTGGATGCCCACGCGGAGAGGAGTACGAGGGTTCACTAGTTCGGTTGCGCTGTCGTCGCCGTAGAATAATAGGGGGTGTGGGTGAGTGGAGTGGAGGGATGGCCTGGCCAGCGGTGGGAGTTGTATGGGGCGGTGAGGCCTCCGCGATAGCACAGCCGGCCACGGGAGGCAGGAGCAAGCAGCACGACCGGCGCTGCTTTGGGCGGCTGGAGCAAGAAGACCAGAGGATGAAGAAGCACTACGGGCGTTGGATGGACATCGTACGGTCAGTCGAGCTAGAATCGTGCATATTGACTAAGTTGACAAAGCCCTTCGTCCCCGTCAACTTAGTTGGCCCACTATACTGGGTCCCAGCTAGCAGGGGGAGTATTCTTTTTTTGGGCGTAATAAGGAGGCACTTCCTTGCGTGTGAAGATATAGCTGGTGGGTCCGAGCTGTCAGCGGCGGTAACGTTTTTTTCATGAAATACATAGGCCCTTTTGGTGGGTCCCAGATGTCAGGTGGAGGAATCATTATTTTGCACATAACAAGGAGGCATTTCCTTGAGTGCGGCCGTGGACCCGGCTGTCAGCCTCTCCATGTACAGTCCACTTCCGATGGATGTCGTTCATTGACCACGTTGACCAGGCCGCGCCGAGAGCACCAGGGCACTGGACGACAACGAGGCCTAGGAAGGGAACGACATGGAGCCAGGGAATAATCGGCAGTTATTTCCCACGCGGAGGAGTACGAGGGTTTACTGGTTGGCCTGTCGTCGCCGGAGAATAACAGCATGTGTGGGACTGAGGGTGAGTAGAGGGATAGCTAGGCCAGCGATAGGAGTATGGTGGGGTGGTGAGGCCTGCGCGGCAGCACAGCCGGCCACGGGGAGGAGGGAGCAGGCAGTCCCGTCGGCGCTTGTTTGAGCGTCTGGAGCAGGAAGAGCAGAGATTGAAGAAGCACGACGGCCGTTGGATTGAAATCCAACAGTATACAGGCCATCTGTGGAAAGCCTCAAATCTGTGGAAAACAGCATACAACCCATCTGCCATTATTTCAAATAGTTTACAGCCCATATTCTTTTTGTTAGCATTACAGCCCATATTGTGGCCACGGTTAAAAAATTATACGAAATTTTGCATATGTCGGTGCGGTCTGAACTGTTTTTAATCCCGAAATTTCGAGTCACATTCAGACTGATTTTAAAAATAAATGTATATCAATATAAATCCAATAAATTGTCCACGCATAAAAATCAATGCAATTTAAAATCTCAAAATGAAAAAAAGATATTTGAAACTAATTGCCGGTTTGATGTGTTTTAAAAATGTACAGCCCATTTCTCATTACTGATAGGCCATTTTCTCGGCCAGCCGAATGAAGCTCTCCTCGTCTAGCTCAACAGGCCCGAAAAGTGACTTACTTGACAAATCACAAAAAAACTGGGCTAGCCATTTTCAAAAAGAAAAAAAAACTATTGGGCTGGTCTATGGTAAACATAAAAGAAAAGGCTGTCTAGAGAGGCCAGAGTGTCCCGCACAGCCCAGTTGACACCCTGCTTCCGTCTCAAAAACATATTAGATAAATGCCACTCCAATTATGGCGATTCATAAAAATGCCACTGCAATTTCCAAACTTTGAAAAATGCCACTGCAATTTTTGCAATCTTTGAAAAACGCCACTGCAGTTTGCAAACTTTGAAAAACGCCACTCCAGACTTCAAAAAATGCCACTAGAAATGGCATGAAATGGCATTTTTCAAAGTTTGGAAATTGCAGTGGCATTTCTCGGAGGCATTTATCAAATTAACCCAAAACAAAAATAAATGGGTGAGCTGCTGGGTCCCTGGTGTCAGCCGCTCGTTGTGCAATTCTCTCGTTTATTGACTACGTTGACAATGGCATGGGACCCAGATGTCAGAAATCCACTAGGAGGAGCCATTTTTTTATTGGCTTGAAATAAGGAGGCACTTGCTTGCATACTGCCATGACCTTGGCGGGTCCCTGCTGTCATCCTCTCCACGTACAATCATCTCCTAATTGTGTACGCGTCAACTTTCTAGGCCCACAAGTCAGCCTCTAAACCCGTGGAGGACAAATACAACCCATTTAAAAAAATAACAGCCCATTCCAGACGTTCAAACAGAAAGTTCAACATTCAGAGCAAAGTAATAGGTTTGATCCACATATAGAGTACTAAACTTCCACGTTGACAACCATCATAGCCAAGTTAACTATCTACTCCCACTAGACAAGTACTAACTTACTCTTAGCTAACTAGACGATGCCGGTGGTACACGCTAAACGCCGGCACCGGCGTCCTGCGCCTCACCTCGGACTTGCCAGAGGTGCGATAGGGCGCGTTGCTCGCGCGCGTTGGCCCTTTCCATGCCAGCGTGGTCCACCAAAGCTTCGGCTTCCAAGCGGGAAACCCACTTGATGAGCTGGTAGTAAAAATCGGCATCGCGAACGCGTGCGTGCCCGACAGCCTCCAGGGCTATTTGCCGGGCGCCGGCCTCCATGTAGTCGGCCCAGTTGCGGGCGCTCTTCTCGCGACTCAGAGCGTCGGTGCACTACTGCTCCATGTCCCGCTGGCAGCGCAAATTAGTGTTATGCTGCTCCTCCGCCAGGCGGTCGCGCTCCAACAACTCCTGCTCCTCCGCCATGCGGTCGCGCTCCAATAACTCCTGCTCCTCCGCCATGCGGTCGCGCTCCAATAACTCCTCGATCTGCGCATTGCCATCTAAAGATAGATAGAATGCCTCCTCCCTCCGTCTGCCTTCCGGTGAAAAACCGAACACTAGTTCTGGCGGTGACCGCCTCCGGCGTCGCCTACCGCGGACGGGCGGGGGCATGGCGGACGTGGCGAGCGACGTCGGGCTGGTGGGGGCTTATGAGGATATGGCGAGTTGCTCACGGTGGCACTGGAGAATGCCGGGAAACAGTACTTATAGGGGGAAGGTAGCACGACGGTCATCGGAATTCAATGCATAATGGCTTAGCGCGCCAGCTTGCCGTGGAAAACTAGGGAAACTGAAATTATGAGTGAGTCGTCCCGTCCCGTCTGGGTCGCACGCTGGCATGGCGGTCAAACGAGTGCACTCGAATCATCTCCCTCCTTGTCAATAATGATTTCACGGATTTAAAAAGCCCGCAACAATTAAAGCGTATCTTTTTCGCATCAGTTAGCTGCCTTAATTACGGTCGGCTGCATGCAGGCACTTAGAATCGCTTGCAGGCAGTACACGAAGCAGCATGCAATGAGTCGTAGCCGAGGGCACGCATGCAGCCACTTAAATCCCTGGAATTAATTAGGCTTAAACTTTTGCATGCCGTTAATTATTGCCATGCCTTGGTCTTGCTGCTTTGCTCACGGGACTAATAAACCCGGACGGAGGGAGTACCTTGGTTGGTGAGAGGTTTGAATTAAGCCCTGCAAACCAGAAAGGAGGTACTGGTACGTGCGTGATCCACTATTTATTCGTGTAGGATCGAGTAGGTCATTTCTTGAATTGAGCCCTGCAAACCGAAAGGAGGTAGTACGTGCGTGATACGCTATTTATCCATGTAGGATCGATAGTGTAGCTTGTCAGTTTCTTCAGAGGTAGGCATTTTTATTCAAAAAACTGCCACTTTGCATCTTGCGTCGCAAATAAAACTGCCAGGTGCGCATTTGTAGGCTAGCTAGTGATCGATCAGTAACTTGTAAACACTGAGCGAACAGAAATAAGTAACTATTAATGCATCTCAATGATTCACAGATCATATACAAATATGTAGCTTCAAAAGCAAAGATCAGCCACTTCGGATCTTGCGTCGCAACTAAAACTAACTAGTACGATTCCCATACATAAGATTAACATGTTAATGCATCTCAATGATTCACACATCATATAAAATATGTAGCTCCAAAAGCAAAGATCTAGAAAAAACATATGTTCTTCCTACTAAAATGGATGCTTCCCTTGGCCAACATTCAGTACAGACTGAAAGACAAATTTGTTTGTGAAGTCTACAATTCCTCTTGCAAACGTAAGTGGTTTCACCAACAACTGGAACCATGAGAATGAACCACACATGATGGAGGAACATCCATTGCAATATGATTTGGTCTTCTCTCAATCACACCGCGAGACTATTTTCGGAATACAAACTTTAACTTAGGGAAAATGATGCCCATTGTATAATCAGACCAAAGCAATGAAGCACCAACTGTTGGCCAGTAAATAGTACAGTACTACTTTTCTGCAGTCCATGAAGTGACTATCCAATCTTTGTGTCTATTTTCAAATGGCACTGCATGCAGTGACTATACTATTCTCTTGTGCAGTTCAACCAAAATTGCGGACACTTTGTTTGTTTGCCAAATAGCAACGGGCAGACATCTCTGTCTGCACAAATATCAAGCAGCTAGTAAACATATACCACACCATGTTCGCAGTGATGGAAGAGGTGAAATCGATACAACCGAAATTGAGCATCCAATCATTGAATCCTGTCCTGCACCTCCAATGTAGGTCCACCCTGCCAATAAATTCACATGCAAACCACTAGTATTACTATCTAATGACAGTACAAAAAGAGTAGCAAGATAGTAGCAAACCATGTACCTTCGTAATGAACAGCTCATAGTGCCACCAATTGGATATAAAGGTTTGGAAAAAAACATGCTCCTAATGTTGAACCAGTTGGACTTTTTGTGCAGCTCCACTAAAATCGAGCATCCCTGTTTGCATAGATATTGAAAGTGTGATTACTATAAAAGTGGCACTAGTTGAAGCATAGACTCACAAATATAAGCATTCCAATTTCTTAATGGGAAAAGGTAGCAAGACTGTTTCTAACCACCTGTTTGAAGGAATAAATAAAGCAACAACGGCTGATGTCAGGAAGGCATACATAGTTTTTTTCTGAAAAACTGAGCCATTCCTGACCTTTCCTCTTCTTTTAAGCAAATTTTGTGCAGTTCTACTAAAATAAAATGCCATCACCGCCTTGACAATTTAGTTACACTATACAAAAGGAAATGACTTAACATTACATCATGATGTCGGGTATATAGTAGACAGGCATTAGAGACAAACATACAGACCTCCTCCGATAACATAATGAACATTAATTTTAACAAAGGTGTGACTAGCTTTACCGGGATAATTTGAGTGAACTCTACACCCTTTGTTCCTTAATATAAGACGTTTTCGGGTTCAATTTAAAGTACCCAAACGTCTAGTATTTAGAAAAACAGGTAGTAGTTTTCTTGAGCATATATCTGGGAAAGCTTGCCACACTTTATTTATGTCCATACGCTAATACAACACCATTCGAATACTACAAATATACACTAATCCAGTGGCTAGTGTAATAGTAGAGTTGTTAGTTTATTACAGGGTACAGTACAATGGTTTTACTGAACAGATTTCAATAAACTCTAGCACTGGAAGGTTTCTATAAGAATTAACAATACAAAATGTAAAGGTAACAAGTTTCAGCATTAGTATACTAGCTGTGCATGAGCATTAAACCAAATACAAAAGTCTGAAGGTAACTAGCATTATTAACTAATGACAGTATAAAAAAATTGCAAACCATGTACCTCCAAGGTAAATATCATTTCGAACTCGGGGGGACATTAAAAATTGCTATCCCAATCTTGATAATCGATCAAACATAAAAACTTGATCTTTCCTCTTGATAATCAAGAGAACAGCCGGAGGAGGAGGTGCCCACTCTTGACCTTTCCTCTTGTCTTCATAATTGTCTGTGCAGTTTAACCAAAATAAAATGACATCAGCGCCTTGGCATTTTGGTGACACTGTACAAAAAAATTAACTTATCTCATGAAAGTGAGGTATGTAATCTATAAGCATTAACAGTGCAAAAATCTGAAGGTTATAAAATTGCTTGACTTGACTGCTGGCGTTATACTAACAGCAAAAAAAGTGGCAATAAGAGCATGGGAGGCCCATTCGGACAGTGGGCGCACCAGTACGATGTACCTCCACGGACGCAGAGTGGTGAGGGAGGTATGGTTGCCCAGAGCAACAAATATCCAGGCAGCATAATAGCATATGTGGATTACGTCCCATTTTTGTTCTCTTTAGCCACCTTTTTCCTATGTGAGGACAACAAACCGATCGACCTGGTCATTCTCTATTGCGTTGTCATGCCTTTCTACCCTTCTTCAACCAAGAGACACGAGACTCGTTCCTTAGCTACTGATTTTCCCCTTTTCAACCTAGATGCGGGTTCGATGCCTACTCTCTTGGACAGTACAGTCTCCCTTCCTTTCCTTATTCAACCCAGACATGCATTCGTCTGCGTGGCCAGCAGAGCAGAGGATAGCAAATTGGGAAGATGGTGGAGTGGAAAAAGATCCACATGCAACGACGTGCCAGATGGGGCAATAGAACAAGGGTATGGTTCGAAAAGAGGTAGCATACCTGAGGGTCGGCGGGAAGTGGCTTCGCTCGTGGTCGTCGTCCTCCGCACACACTACGGCAGCGATCCCGCGCGGGCGCTAGGTCTGAGAGGACGGCCTTGTCGTCAGTGCGTGACCTCGCTCGCCGACGACGAGTGCGTCAACGCTGCACGTCCTTTTCTTCCCCGGCGGATCTGTGACCACCGGTGAGGAGGGAGAGAGGGGCCGTCTTTTTTAGATCTGGAGAGAGGGTGGTAGTGTGAGAAGCAAGTGGGCAGCCCTTGGCAAGAAAGCGCTGAAGCTCCAGCCTATATATCTTCTTTATACTACTAGTACTGGAGGTGGAGTAGTGGTAGAGTAGTTTATATTTTCTCTGCGTACAGTACCAGTTAGTCGTGCTTCAAAACTGAACGGCGCGCCATTAAAAAATAAAGGCCGATAACTAATGCGGCACCTCGGGCCAACGCGGCCAGATCGCATTTTGCACGAGAAATTACACACCATGTCTCGTTGACATGTGGTCCCGTTCCACATATCAGTGAGACGACGGCGAGTAGTAGGAGTATTTCCGAACCGACGTGTAGGCCGGGGCGCCCCTTCGTGAACCGTGGCAAACTGGCAACCATCCACCGACTCTTCGCCTTTCCCTCTCGATTTGGAACTGCTATCGCACGCTCTTCCTCTCCCTCCTCCATTTTCCTTCAGCCCTTCACCCTTTCTTCTGCCATTGTTCGATCGTCTTCTCCATGGAGGGAACAGGACGGAAAAGACCCCGTTATTCTTGCCCCGATCTGAAAGATGACGTGGTGGAGGAACTCATTGATCGGTGCGACGTCATCACCTCGGCTAGCATGGCAGGTTCGTTCAAGCCCATTCTCGACTCAACTAATAACATCATTACAAGGAACCCAAGAGTCAAGGAGCGGTTTGATCTCCCCTATCTTCTTCGCCGTGACCCTGATGACTGGCGCCGTCACGATGGAGGCCTCGCCCTGTGCAAGTTGATGCCGCTTGATAATGATACGTATGATGTTAAGATGCCATCGCTTGAGGGCAAGGCTTGGGCAGGCGCAAATGGAGATTGGGTTGTTTACATTGGGTCCAACTGCGAGTGGGAACTTGTGAATGTGTACACTCGTGACCGGGTTCCACTTCCAAAAATCGCAGCAGACTGCCCAGAGGTTGAGCACACCGGTATTGTATGCACGTTCAAATACAATCATGGTGACTGTCTTCTATGGAAGATAGCAATTTCTCGAGTCCCCAACCGCTCTTGGAATTACAACAACTATGAAGTTGTTGCTATCTTCGACAAGCTTGTTGCCGTCGTCAGTGGTTTGACTAGATGGATATTGCTCAAAATCAGTTTCTGTACACGGATGAGTACTGTGATGCAATTCAGTACGAGGGCCTTGTGTTTGCTGCCACCACTCGTGGCACTATTTTTGCATGGCATCCTCGTTGTTTCGGTACATTTGTCTTCCACCGTAATTATAATTGTTTCATCCATATGCATGCGGGTTAGCAAGGCTGGTCATAGTGGGGAGTAACTTAGACTAGTAACATGCATATGTTACTAGTTTATGTTACTACCTCTATAGTGCATAGTATCTTAGATTAGTATCATAGGTGGTCTCATTTATTGCCATGCATGACACATAGTAGCATCACATTTATTATGTTACGGTATCTACCTATGTTACTATAACCATCTCTCTCTTCCTTAATTGCCTGCCACATAAGCATGTTTGCGAGTCCCAAGTGCATGATACTACTTATGTTACCCCCACTATGGCCAGCCTTACTAATTAACCTTCTTCTTGTGTTTCCAAGGTCCTGTGAACATTCCACCACCTATACTTGAAGATTTTTATAACCAAGGGGGAGATGATGATGGTGATGATCACGAGCATGAGGACGAGCAGCGCCCATATACTATTTGGCGCCTGGCAACTAATTCCGATGGATCACCTCTTCTCGTGTGTATACAGCCCACTGATGATGTTACTGCTAAGGAAGCAGGTGTAGTCTCCCATGGTCGCACTCTCCGGACCTATTCCAACACCCGTTGCATGGTATTCGGGATGGATACTAGTGTGCTAGCGCCAACTCCTTCTCCCTGGTACAGAATTGATAGTCTTGGAGAAAACTCGCTCTTCCTTGGACAAAACTATCCAATGATGGTGAAAGGCGATCCAACTGCTGTTGACACAACGTTACTACCATTTATGAGAAGCAACTGTGTCTATACCTCGGACATTTGGGTGGTTCCCTACCCTGGTACTGATATAGTAGGCCGCTTCAGCCTAGATGATCAGTCCTGCGTTGGTCTCCAGATCGACAATGGATGGCCCGTCCCAGAGAATCACTTGTGGTTCAAAGCAAGCGTTTCCAACGCCGAGCAATGGTTGAGTTGAAGTTCATTTCATTGCTTGTTATTTGTTGCGTGGTGAAAACTTTAGTATTTATAATGTATCCTCGTTGTTGATGTGGGTTGATGACCTGTTGTATGTAATAAAATGATATGCCTGTGATAAACTTACTAAATTTATGAATGGCTTTCGAGTTGCTTCTCTGAGTGAGTGGTGCGACGAGACAAAAAAATATATTTTCTGAATACATAATTGTACATGCATTGCAACAGGTTATCAGATGGGGCCAATCAACAATAGTAGTACACTATCTGTACTAGCTTCACATGCTTTGCGCGTCATGCGGGTGTCTTTACTGTAGCCATACTGTACTACGTAACCAGCACCTCGAATCCTCGATACGAGTAGTATTATATAGTACTAACTAGTAGGAGTAGTAGGGTGGCATGGGCCAGAACAAGCATTCACTTCCAGGA
Organism: Triticum aestivum; assembly: GCF_018294505.1. Classification (NCBI taxonomy): domain Eukaryota; kingdom Viridiplantae; phylum Streptophyta; class Magnoliopsida; order Poales; family Poaceae; genus Triticum; species Triticum aestivum. The sequence continues at coordinate 579,634,659 of NC_057795.1, forward strand.
GTACTGCACACGCCACCAGCACGACTTCCATCTGACATCATATTTCTTGGAATCCATGCTAGAGCAATCTCTTCAACCTCATCATTTCTCTAACTCAGCCATCATGCGGCAGGCGAGGTGGGGGTTTGACGATAGTCGGTTTCCTTAACTGCGGTCCCACTTGTAGGGCCAACTGCAATGCACGACCCCAAACGGACCTCCGTTTTGCACGAACTCCAATGATAATTTTGACTAGAAAAGCAAGACCAAAGAAAACAAGAACCACAAGAATACATTTTACTACTCCTGTAAGTTGGATTAGTGCCTTCTTGATGCATTCATTGTTAATCTACGGAGGCTCGATCTTGCGTGCTTCTTTCTTATTCGAGTGTAAAGAAGTAGACGTTGCTTCCTCGCATCTAGTCTCATGTCTAGCCTCTATTCTAGTACTCCCTCCGGTCCGTTTTTCTCTGCGTCTAAGCAGCAACACGCATACCAAGTAGGAGTATCAACAAGTGCACTAATCTCATCTATAGCCTCTGTGCTAGCTAAAAGTGATAGAACATCTACTAAATTGCGCTCTATCAATATATGGATGTACTCTTCTTCCCAATACAAAAACTTGCATCCATTCTACTCCCTCCGTTGCACAATACATGCCTTCTATTTGTCAAAATATATATGTATCTAGACATGTTTTAGTATATAGGCACATCCATTTTTGGACAAATGGAAGTCAAGTATTTTGGAACGGAGGGAGTACACAATAAAATTTTTAAGTTAGCACAACTAGTCTAATCCGAGAGCACAACCGAAGATTTGGTCGGGTTCTTCCTCCTTTTGCCGACACGTGGGACATCCAGCATCCAGGTCGTGTCATGAAAGAAAATAGAGTGGTAGTTGATAAGTTGAAGCCACGAGATGTGCATCTTGGGTTAAACTGTAAATAGAATCTTACTACTCTTGAGTAACTCCAAAAGCGGCCACCGAAGATCTTTCTTGGATTTGTTTTTCATCACCAGCACGTCGAGGTGAAAGATGTGCAGGTTCAGTGGGTCCGCTTGCGTTTTCACTGACATGTGGGACCGCATGTGAGCAAACAGACGATGGGCTCCGCGCGTCCGCTGGCTGGCTGAGAAGAGAGATAGAGGAGTGCTGAGCACGGACTGCAGGAAATTTGTTCTACGTACTGTACCTCGATATAGGCTCGATATAGTGGGGTGGCATGGGCCATAACTAGCATTCACGTCTAGCACTACGGCACACGCCACCCACACGAGTCCCATCCGACACCAATTTTCTTGGAGTCCGTGCTACAGCCATCTCTTCTCCCTCCTGTTTTCTCAGCCATCGCGCGGTGGGCGGGGTGGGGGTTTGCCGATAGTCGGTTTGCTCAACTACGGTCCCACTTGTAAGTGAAAATGCAACACCGCACGCATTCCCGCTTGAGCGGCGTGCCGGACCAACCGTGTGGGGGTGCGACGCGAACACGGCAGGCTTTTCCTTTTGAACTCGTAACTTGTAAAATTTGGTTCTGCTCCATGGCGTGATCGATAGATAGAAAATAACGATTTTGCCTAGAGTAATGAGAAGTTTGGTTCTGGCGCCGTTCATGCATGGAGTACGTATGAAAATTATGAAGTTGATGTGAAAGGTAAGATAATTACTGTAGTATCATATACTACTACATGGATTTGACGGAAAGATAAAAATATATACGGATCCATCAATGACATCCTCACGCCCTAGTGCGCCGGGTCACCAACCGACATGTGAGGAGCAGCGGAGTTGGCGGCGAGCTCAACGTGCTTCTGAACAGTGCGTCCAAGGTTGCCTTGCGGTCCAAGAAGGCCAGCGTCCTATCGTCCTCCTCTTGCATGCGCGTAGACATGGGTGATTATGTCCATGGTGTCTTGCTGCGCCAAGCGTTGTGCGGCGAGCGCGACCTCAAGGTGGACATTCTCCGGCACGACGGCGGGCAGTCGCAGGGCCACCAGTGCGTCGAAGAGGTTGTCACCATAGTGGCCGTTGAGGGTGGCGGGCATCGTAGAGCCTGGGTGCGTCGGCTGAAGGCTTGCGTCAAAGTCGTCCGCGAGCTTCTTGACGATGGTAAACTTGTCGAGGAAACCAACGAGGACCTCGTCGAACAAGGAGACGAAGCTATCGTCCAAGCGGCCCCTCGCCCTGCCGGTCTCAAGCAATACTACCTAGAGACGTTCCTCGTTCCCGGGCCGCAGGCCGGCGTCGTGGACCATCTGGCACAGCCGGCTGATGCTCGCGCTCATCCCCTCCATGGGTCTAGCTTAGCTTCTATTAGTCAACCGATCTTGCGATTCGAGTGATCACTCTTGCCCTTGGTTAGCATGCGTAGGTGTGTAGGATTTCGTACTACTCCTCGGCCCTCTACTACACCTTCCTTTGGTTGTATGATAGGTGGGCCAGCCACCCCCTGGGCCCACGTGTCATTCACCCAAAGGCAGTTGCCGTAAGTCAATGAAGTTGCACCCCCCTCCGTGCCGGTGCAGTATAGTCATCTCACCGGACCTCTAGTTGGGGCCAAACGAGAGAAGTTTGATGTTTACTAGTTTATTGGTCCCCTTTGCATTTTGCGCCAAGTTTTGACCTTTGATTTAACTAATAAAATGTTAATGCATGTAAACAAAAATGTTGTGTAAGTCACATTACGAAAACCAAATAATCCCAAAACACTTAGGCACGGTGCATTAACTCCCTCCTTGTTTCTTATTTCGTGACATATCAACCAATGAGAGATGTGGGCCGTGCATGCTTTCAATGACTTGAGACTACCAAACATGACATGCAGTGTTTAGTTCATTGCATGTAATCCTATTAAGACTCTAGTTAGCAAGAAAACATTAAGTTCTCTCGCCGATAGGAATAAAACACCATGTATTTATTTACAGAGGGAGTAGTACATTTTTTGTGACATGCATTACTAGATATTGCTAGTCAAATACTAAAATCCAGATGGACGTGGTAGTACTCCTAAATCCAGACGGTGGTGCTACTAGTACTAGTAGTAGTACTACCAATGTAGTACTCCTAGGAGTACTAGCACTGTACTACCCGTTGGTCAAATTATTACGTGCTGCTCCTCACAGTGAAGTGACAAGACCCTGCGCCGGAGATGACACCTGAGTATAGGCGCCGTGTTCGGCATACCATAGTCAGCCTCACCGTCTGCAGTCACTATCATCATGGCTGTAGAGCTAGCCTACTTACAACTAGCCCTGTTCGACATAATTTCCCGTGCATAGATGCCCGTGCATTGCACGGAACACCAAGATTGGGGGTGGACTGCTCCGGCAGCGGCCATCGCGCCTTATTTTTCCACGGCCTTCTAGATGTGGTGGGGAGGAGATAAGGCTGATTGTGAGAGACAAGGAGTTGTTTGTAAATAGGGAACAAGTGCGGGCATCTTTTTGCAAAAATGGAGAAGCTTGGTTTGTATGCGTCAGATCTAGATCCGACGGCTACTGGTGAAAGATGGGAGGCACAACATCATCACCAACTCAGAACTGTTTGATTCGTAGGATTTTGAAAACGCAGGAATAGGACACGGCAATATTACAAGTTTCAAACTGATATTACAAATGTTAGGAGTAATGCTGCACCTAGGAAGAGGGAATTACTAGGAAGTTCACGTAAGAACTTTCGTTACTTTAGGTGGATGCAGCGTTATCGTACAAACTAAAATCCACCGCCCTGACAAGTCACTAATGGGCAAATAAGTTTTCGAGTCTCTGGCCACTTGATGTTTCAAAAACAAATTCAGCTTCTGCGGAGACTTTGTCATTTAGGCTTAGACGCTTGCGGTGATCAGCACGCCATTCATTGTTGCGCCAGAGAACGCCAAACCTCATTACCTTGAGCACACTTGCCTCCAGAACAAAGAACCTGGCCAATTTAATCTCAGATGTGCTGCCTCGGTAGTCGATCAAATCAATTTCTGTAAGATGGAGATCAAGGCATTCGATGAGATTGTTATAGTGCAGCACATTTTTCACTTTCGGGTCTTTTTTATCTGCAAAAGAAGAGAACATATTAGAGCAGCTGGCTGCATAAGATTGCCGTGTCATCAAGAGGTACCAATATCATTCGCTCATACGATAGGGTTGGCTGGCTAGTGATATTTTTTCACTCTCTCTCTCTCCCTCTCCTCTCTCTCTGTTTCTGTTTCCTCTCATTTAACTAGGAGCACGTGAAGAGCTTGGGCATTTGTTGCCTTCCACTATGTGGCCGATGCCATATTTCGCAAAAGTATGCCACATAATACGCATCGATGTCAAATCAAAAGATTTTGGCACCGCTCTCGCGATGTGAGAGAGTTGGCACCGCTGTGCACACAGACCCACATGTATAAACAAATCAATCAAACCAACTACACCAGCCTCTCACTCTCCCAAACAAGTGTTTTTTATTGCCTCAGTCCTCTCTCTCTCCCACGCAGTGTTTTTTCATTGCGTGAGTTAATTTGGCACCGGAGCAAAGTAGGTGCTCCAGATTGGGGCACCAGGTGAGCAATGGAGGGGCATCGATGCCAAATGCATCACAAGTGAATTTGGCACATGTTTTGGCCTACATAGCCCACTTTTGTACTCCCTCCGTCCCAAAATTCTTGTCTTAAATTTGTCTAAATACGGATGTATCTAGTTACATTTTAGTGTTAGATACATCCGTATCTAAACAAATGTAAGACAAGAATTTTGGGACGGAGGGAATACTACCTCGTATTTAGTATAAAATTTTGACCATAGATTTACCTAAGAAAATGCCAATGCATGTCACTAAAAATTACACCATTTGAAATTATGTTCAAATACGAATCCAACGATATAGTTCTTAGTGACATGCATTAACATTTTGTCAGTTAAATCTATGGTCAAATTTTGATACTACAAAATTGGAAGAGTAAACCAGGACGGAGGTAGTACTTGCCCTTAGGGTAACCATAGAGTTACTGGAGTAGTCTAAGTTACTTTCCACTATGACTAGCCTAGGCTACTATAGTAGTACAGCATAAAAATGATGCAGGTGATCACGTGAGAAAAAATACTAAAAACATTTCTTTCGGTGCAGTGCGTAGATGTAGTTTTGAACACTACACTTGTCATCGTAATTTGGGAAAATTACGAAAAAATTGAGCTACGTTGTGATTACCGTTTACTAATAGGAAAGAAGTTTCACCTCGATGAGTAGCTTCTCCGTGCATGGAAAGCATGTAAGGAATCCAACAACTTGATCCAGATTGGGGCCGATAGATTTTAGTGCTAAGATCTTCACTGTGCGCATGGACTGGGTCAAGCTTGTGGGAATCATTTTCTGGAAGACGGTCGTAAATACATCAAGAAGAAATTTAAAAATGTGAATTTCAAGAAGACGGAGAAGAAGATGAGTGTTGTACCTGAACGATTACGGATCCAATAAAGAGTTCGGAGAATTTGGCAGACGAGTACACCAACGCTGTCAATTTCGGCGCGTCAATGACCCTGATTTTTGTTGGACCTTCTAGATCCGATACAAGCAATCTCTCAAGGAAAGGCGCATTCTCAATGACCATAACGTGGAACAGCTCAAGTGATCTCTTCCCAATTGATGTCTTGTTGCGGGGCCAGCAAGACACATAAATCCATCGGAGATTCGTCGAGGCGATGTGGAGGCTAATGAACCCGTGGATCTGCTCAAGACGAAGGTACTCGAGCGCAGTACAGCTGCGGAGCAGGTGCTCCATAGCCTTCTTCGAGATGACAATGTCGAAGAGGTCGAGCTGCTTGAGTTGAGGGAGAAGAAGGGCGGGCGCGGCATTAATCTGGGGAAGATAGCAGGAGCTGAAGCTGGCGCAGCGCAGCGTTGGCGTGAGGTGGAGCGCGGACGGCGGCAGAGAGCGACATCGTACAGCTTCAAAGCTGAGCTCCTCGAGCTGATCTAGGGCGGGAGATAAGAACCACTTGTTGAACTTGGGTTGGACCTTGCAGTTGGTACTGAACATGCGGATATCAAGGCATCTGGCTGGCCCAGGGTGCGATGAAAGGATCTTGGAGACTGCGGCCATGCGTTTGCAATCCCCGTCGCAGAGGCTGCTGTCGACGGTGAGGTTGAGGGGGACGCAGCGCCAGAGGGGGCGCCACCGCTGGGAGAGCAGGGCGGTCCGCACGGCAGATTTGGTGGGGAGGAGGCCGATGATGACGAGCAGCATGTCGTCGGGGAGGCTGCTGATGAAGTCCAGGCTCGCCGGATGCGGTTTTGGCTCGAGCGGCCTCCGCTTGTTGGCTACCTCGCCGTCCATCCCAACCGGCAGCGACGCTGGTGTACACATGTGCTGGTGTGTTTTGTGTGCTGGGTGTGCGCGGTGCGTCCTTCTGTGCATGCCGCCGTGCAGTGGTGAATTGTGCGTGAGTGCGTCCTTCGCGCGCAAGAAGTTTGTCCTCAATGCGCCCTCAATTTACTAGCGTGCGGGGTGCTACCCCGAGTGGTTTCAACTTTGTTTCCTTCACCGCGTGTCAGATGGGCCTCTAGTTTACTTATTTTCACCCACTGCCACATGGGCTAGCACACCAAGATACAGAACACGAGCTGACAACGCAGCATGTGGATTGGTTGACCGGTCAACTAAACAATATACAGAGCTATACGCTGAAACAGTGAGTGTATAATCCGTCGGTATAAAGAGTTCGAGTGAGAGGGGAGGCCCGTGAGAGATAGCAGAGAGAGAGAGAGAGAAAGAGCTACTCCCTCCGTTCGATAATGTAGTTACAACATTTTTTTAAAGTCAAACTTTTGAAACTTTGACCAAGTTTATAAAGAAATTACTTATATCGGCAATACCAAAGATAAATGATAGTATGAAGTAAGTACATGTTGTGATGAATCTAATGATCGTTCCAGATGTAAATGTTTTTCTCCACATATACCTAGTCAAACTTTTCTGAGGTTTGACTTTTCAAAACATCCATATGCTTATGGACGTGACAAAGTCCCTGAGGCCAACTCCACCGCGCGACCCCAAACGGACGTCCGTTTTGTCCGGATTCTGTCCGTTTGGGTAGGGGTTTGGGGCCGTGTTCGAGCGTGTCCTGGGATGCGGTGGCCGTGCGCGCAGCGCGCGGCCGCATCCATTTGCCCATCATCTCCGCGTCCACTAAAAAAACTAATTCAGCCATCGTCCCCGGTTCATCACGCCGGCCTACACATCCATCGCCGGCATCAGCCAGCGGCCGGCAACACAGCCAGCCTCCAAAATGAATAGTTCTCCTCGTCGGCAACACAGCCAGCGGACAGCAACACAGACGGCCTCCAAAATGAATGTTTTCTCGCCGGCACACTGCCGGCGGCCCCGACGGGCGGGCGGCACCCATGTCAGCCTAAAAAAGAACGGCCACGCCGATCGGATGACCTAGTTCAGGCCTTCGGTGTCGAGCATCTCCTTCTGCCTGGCCTCGAACCAGGCCCTCGTCTTGTCGCTCATCTTCGACAAGTCCATGCTTATGATCGCAAGGGCCATCTCCTTCGCTTTGGTGGCGGCATTGGTGGCCTCGATGTCGAGCTGCCTCTGCCTGGCCTTGACGTTGTCGGCCTCGATGTCCAGCTGCCTTTGCCGGGCGGCCTCCTCCATGTCGAGCTGCCTTTGCCGGGCCGCCTCCTCCATGTCGAGATTCCTCCTCTTGGCCGCCTCCTCCATCTCAAGCTTCTATCTTTGAAGGTCTAGGTATTGCTTCATTTGCTTGTCCTTGCTTTGCCGCTTCTTCTCGTCCCTCACATCCTTTTGGGACATCATGCCATGCAAAGTCTCATGCAAGGCCATGGATGAGGCGTCACGTATGTCGTCCACCTTGGAGTTGGTCTTGCCCCTCGGCCTCTTCAACGCCTCGCCATCCCCACCTCCCGCGAACTTGGCCGTCTTCAGTCCTCTCTTCCTTTGTAGTTCACGGTATTGGTCCTTGAACTTAGGGCACATGTTGATGAGCGTCCAACAATGTGTAAGAGTGAATGGCTTGTCATTGTGCCGGGCCTTGAATGCCTCCAAAGATTGGAATGCCTACACCACATGATCAACAACAACAAGTGAACATGCAAACATATACACGGCCAAAGTCTCATGTCCGTAGCAAGGAAAGGGCTAGAAAGAGGAGATCATACCATGTCCCCAACGCCGAGACCACTCACGGGCCGTGCTTCAACGCTCTCAAATGCGGTGCAATACTTGTTGCACTCTTGTTGGATGAACAACCATCTTTTTTGAATCGAACCGATGCCACGGTTTCTTGTAATTTGGAAGGGCTCAAACATCTTCCTTTCATGGAACGTTTTGTGGACTCTCGTCCAAAAAACAATGCCCTTTTGTTGCGCGCCGGTCCTCGGATCTTGGCTAATCTCCATCCAAGCTTGGCAAATCAACTTGTCCTCATCTTGTGTATATGAACCCGTGCGAATGCTCTTCCTCTTCTTTTGTGCCTCTGCTCTTTGGGTGAGCTCGTCGATGAACAATGGCGCACCACTAATATCAACGTCATTGCTTTCTTCTTCTTCATCATCACCTTCGACATAGATGTCATCGTCTTCATGCCACGAGTCACCATGGTCGTAGTCAGCACGATCGTTCCCACCTTCATCAGGGACGTACTCGGCGCGGCCATCCTGACTTTGGGTCTCATCGGGGTCGTAGGCACGACCATGCCCACCGTCGAAGATCACGTCCTCCATGTAGCGGTTGTAGAAGGGGTCGTTGACCGCTAGCGTTGGGGTTGGCATTCCGTCAAACAAGACACGGGGGTCCGGCATGGTGCCCGTGAACGGTGCCCGTGCCTGCTTTCTTAGCATCTCGACGGATGGCCGCCCGCCGCTGCTGGACCCGGGCGTGACGTTGAGGTCGATGACGGCCGCGGGGCGCGGTGTGTACGGCGCGAACAAGCCCACCTCCGGCGACCCCGAGAAATGGGTCTGTCCGTCATGCCTTGGTGGAGGGAAGCCGGGCGACATGGGCGTGGTGCGCGATGTCAGCGACTGGCAGTGTGTAGGCCGCGCAACCGATGAGCTGGTGCTCGCCGGGGCGACGGCCGCTGTAGGGAACCCGGCAGGACGGCCCATGCCAAGCATGAGGATGGCGTGAGATTTGTTGACGAGGTCCTCCTTCTCGTCGGCAGCGGCCTTGCACCGCGCGGCCTCCAGCTCCTCACGCATAGCGGCTCTCTTGGCCGCGGCGGCATTGAGCTTGACGACCGCTCTCTGTTCCCTCCTCTTCGCCGATTCCGCGTCCAACTTGGCGATCTCCTCCGGCGTGCACTCCGACCGCAGTTTCCTTGGCGCCTTCTTCTTCACCTTTGCTGGCGGGTCGATGGCCAGGCAGCCGGGACTCGGCGGGGTGTCGGCCATGGACGAACGAGAAAGGGGGCGGCGGGAGGGAGGCGGGAGGGTTTGGGGAAATGGCGCCAAATGGGCGTGGGGGGGTTTGGTTTCTCCCACTGACAGGCGGGCCAGGGGAGGACAAGCGCGCGCGTCCCGCCCGTCCGCGCGCTTTCTGTTTCACCCCAAAACCAGCGCAAGTTTGGGCCGGGGATGGGTCGAAAGCGGACACAAAGCGCACACAAAGTCCGTTTGCGCCCGCGCGCTGGGCCGTCTCTTTTGTCCCTTTTACCCCAAATGGACGGGGGCGGACAGGATAGGGTTGCGCGGTGGAGTTGGCCTGACGAGAGAGAGAGAGAGAGAGAGAGAGAGAGAGAGAGAGAGAGAGAGAGTGAAAAAAGTGTGTCTGCGTGTGTGAAAGAGACATGGACAACACACGATGAGAAAAAGTATGTGTGTCTTATGCAAACATATCACACATGCATCTTCGACAACGGAGGCAAGATGAGGAGATAGTGTGTGGTTGTTTGGAACCGAGAGAGGAAGACCCCTAGCACGTGGACAAGAGGGGTCTGACAAACAAGGGAGAGAGGTCGAGAGAGACGTACGGAGAAAATGCAGACATGGGGAGGAGAGAGTGTATGTTTGTCATAGAGAGATCCCCTAGAGATTGTGATGGGACTACATGGGTGGGAGTCGAGTGACAAGGTGTGTGCGCGATAGAAGATGCCCCGAGAGATATCGAGATAGACGTATGGATGGAAGGAGACAATACGTGTGTTCTTGATGGCTAGTAAGAGATAATCATACTTAGGAGGGGGGATTGCTTGCACCTATGGCCCTGTTTGGATACTCTAACCCTGAACTAACTCTAAGTAAAGTGGTGTTTGGATGGCAGGGTTAGATGGAGCGCGGATACGGCGAGGCACCTTCACGGGCGGTGCAAGAGGGAGGGAGGGAGGGAGAGGACGAGAAGCTTTGAGGAAGTGGAGAGGGATCTGCTGCGGGGAGAGCAAGAGAAAAAAGTGTTTATTAGTGGTCCCGAGAAGAACTAACCCAAATAAGCACCTCTTGGATGGGTTAGTTCTTTTGGATGGGTTAGATGCATCTAACCTAAACTAACCCTCCTGTTTGGATCTTTTTGGGTTAGTTGACTCCAAACTAACCCAAACTAACTCTAACCCATGGATCCAAACAGAGTCTATGGAGTGAGGGATTATGGTACTTAGGGGGGTGCGTGTCACATGGAGAGAGAACAAGGGAGGAGAGTGTTGGATGGGTCTATATGTATAGCGCGAGCGAGACATGTGTATGTGTGAACCAGGGAGATATAAGGCCCATTTGGCTTGCGCCGTGAGCATCTTTTACGTGGCCTGGGGTTGTGGCTGGATTTCATGCACGCTTGTTTGGTTGCTACCCTGTGAAAAGAAAGCCCGCATGGGCTGGGTTCCCTTGCACTTTAATTAGCCTGGCTGAACTCCAGACACTGCAAGTAGCCTGGCCCAAGCGACCGATTTCGAACGCCTGGTCGTGTGGCCACGAGGCTAACAGCAACATGGATGGATATTAGCATTAAATAATTGATGCATGGATTGATTGATGGGACATTGATGCTTTGCCTGGCCCAGGCATGAACCAAACGCTTCAGCACCACACAAGCCTGGCCAGGCAGAAATATTTTACATCTCACGTCCACACCAGGCAGTACCGACTTTCAAGGCATGAGGGTCAGGTCACGAACCAAACTGACCAATAAAGTTTGAGAGAGATTGAGGAGCCCCGATAAGGCTGAGTGGTGCGTCAGATAGCTGAGAGGGGGAAAGAGATATTCCATCCTCTTGATAATGCAGTGCATGTGAATTTTTTAGAAGTCAAACTTTGGAAACTTTGATCAGGTTTACGCAAATGTTATTTATATCTACAATACCAAAGATACATCATACAAAACTACATCTCATGGTGAATCTAATGGTATATGTTTGCCGTACTAGATGTAATTCTTTTTCTCCACGTACATGGTCAAACTTTGTGATGTTTGACTTTTCAATAAATCTATGTGCTATGGACGGAGGTGAGTGCCTCAGTCGAGACAGATCAAGTGTGTGTGAAGGAGAATGAGTAAGTGTGCAAAAAGAGTATGTGTGTGAAAGAGAAAGTGACAACAAAAATTAGAGAGAGTGTGTGTTTTTTCGTTTCTTATGCGAACATATCACGCATGCATCTCCGAGATGGAAAAGTGAGGCGAGGAGATACACGAAGATAGCTAGTGTGTGATTGTTTGCAACGGAGAGAGACACCCCTGTAGCACATGTCCAATAGAGGTCTGGCCAACAAGGAAAAAAGGTCGAGAGGGATACATGGATGGCATGGACGCATGGGGAGGGAGAGAGGGTGTGTTTGTGATAGAGAGATCCCCTCGAGATTGTGAGGGGACTATATGGGTGGGAGATCGAGGGAGTGCGTGCGCGATAGAAAGATGCCCCGGGAGAAATCGAGATAGACCATGCACATGTTTGTGATGGAGACTAAGATTAGCTAGTCATCTACATATACGGGGGACTGCGTGTGCCTACAATTGAGTGAGAGACCATCATACTTGGCTAGCTGGGCATGAGATTGTGTGTGTGTGTGCGTGTGAGATGGAGAGAGAACGATGGAGAGAGATAGAGTTTTAGATGGGCCTATCGAGTGCAAGTGAGATATGCATGTGTATGTGTGACCCAAGTGGATGGAGAGTTTGAGAGAGGGGGGAAGTGCTCCGAGACGACATAGTGGTGCGTGAGAGAGTTACGGGCAAAGAGCCAAGGAATTTGTGTGCGTACGATGAGTGCACCCAGGATATCTAGCTTGGACTAGCTATAGTATCATACATAGTGTGCGAGAGAGACCTATAGATGGTGTATATATGAATGCGGACTAGAAAGACCCCCCCCCCCCACACACACACACAAAGAGAGAGAGAGAGAAAGGGAGAGGGACCAACAAGGTTTTTGTGTCGGATGCGTGCGACAGAATTGAAGATTGTCCGCGAGAGTGAGAGAGAGAGAGAGAGAGAGAGAGAACATGAGTCCAGCAGAGAGGGAGGTTGTCAGGACCCCGACTCAATGCCATATCGATCTAGCATGTAACACCTCATATCACTTTGCGGCCTCACACACGGTATCCCACGGGTGTCGCCTTACCTTTGCCCGGGACCGTTTGCGTCTTTTGGCACACGTATATGATAGTGTCCTAGCATCCATATGATAAGGAGCCCGGGCTGACATGGCTAGTCGTAAACCCAAAGTGGCACAAACTTACAGGGACAGGCATCCATGACCCAACATCGAACGTGTCGGTCATCAGCGAGTGAATCCAGGCTGTAGCACTGGGCTAGCAGGACTCCGGTGAACCGGGCTGTAGCAGGCTAACAGGACTCCGGTATTCATCGCGTGACATTTCCCCGAGGGGACAGACACAGGAACGAAGAAGGACACATGTCGGCCAGCCTAAGTGTTCCGGAGCAGTAGCAAGCTACCATGGCTCAGTGGAAACACTAGGAGACATTTCTCGATAAGAGAGGCTACTAAGGATAAACAACTAGATAGTCAGATCCCACACATACCAAGCATTTCAATAACATACACACAATATGCTCGATATGTGCAAATACAACATGGCATCACAACATGACTCTATGACTCAAGTATTTATTCAATAGGCTCCGAGGAGCGAGATATTACAAACATGGGTCTTATGACCCAACAATCAGAGCATACAAGTCAAAGCACAAACGGAAGCTTAACATGTCTGAGTACAGACATCTACAAATGAAAAAGGCTGAGAAGCCTGACTATCTACCAGATCCTGCCGAGGGCACAAGATCGTAGCTGAGGTAGCAAGCTAAACGTCGAAGTCCACGCGGTACTACTAGCGAGACTGGAGTCTCTCTGCAAAAACATAAATTAAGCAACGTGAGTACAAATGTACCCAGCAAGACTTACATCAGATCTATCTACATATGCATCAGTATCAACAAAGGGGTGGTGGGGTTTAACTGCAGCAAGCCAGCTTTGACTCGGTGGCTAACCTGAACTACGACTGTAAGTAACTCTTTTGAGGTGGCGCACACGAGTCCACATATTCACCATATCAATACACCACTATGGATCTGCTCCCGTCTCCCTACGAGAACGCCATCCATAGCACTCACACTTATCTTGCGTATTTTAGAGTATCCACTTTCACTTGTCTATGAACTGTACAGGCAACCCAGAAGTCCTTTACCGCGGACACGGCTATTCGAATAGATAATGTTAACCCTGCAGGGGTGTACTTCTTCACACACGCTCTCACCACTTACCGCCGTTTACACGACATGTACTCGGCAACCTTCAAGCGGAAGCCCAGCGAGGGTGTCGGCCACGACCTGACTAACCACACAAGTCTCTCGTCCAGGTTTATCGCCTATTCGGGTTCCATCCGCAAGGAGATCCGGCCGGGGTGTCGCTCACGGCCCCAAACGATGTGAGCAGGGTTCCCAAGCCCACCATCCGGGTGCCACTTGGTACACCGTGCCACTGTGCCTAGTCTGTCCCAAGCCCACCTGTACCGGGTGCCACTTGGTAGACTACTAACACTACCTACAAACACCAGAAACTAGTTGCAAGTCTTGGACAGAGATCGAGTTGATTAATAAGTCGAGAGAGTCAATTAAGGATCCCAATGTGTGGTAGTAGCTGTTCATGGATCACAAACACAGAACTCAGTTCCTGAGGATGGCTGCAATGAGACAACCCACCATGTACTCCTACATGGCCTCTCACCGCTACCTTTACCAAATCATGTTCACACACTTAGCTCTCAACAGTAGGACATGTTCACACACCTCCAATTCAACCCCGAAGAATCAGACCTGACTCAACTCTAAGCAGTAGCAGGCATGACAAACAAGCATGTATGAGTAGGCACATCAGGGCTCAAACAACTCCTACTCATGCTAGTGGGTTTCATCTATTTACTGTGGCAATGACAGGTCATGCAGAGGATAAAGGGGTTCAACTACCGCAGCAAGTAACAGATATGTCGTTGTTGTCCTAATGCAGTAAAAGAGAGCAGGAGCGAGAGAGTGGGATTGTATCGGAATGAACAAGGGGGTTTTGCTTGCCTGGCACTTCTGAAGATAGTATAGCTCTTCATCAGTGTCATTGAACTCATTGTCGGTACGTCGTCTACTGAGAGGGGACAAACACCGACAAACAAAGAAGAAGCACAATCAATGCAATGCACAATATGATGCATGATCATGACATGGCAATATGTTGTGGTCTGAGCTAATGCAACTAGGAGCCAGTTAAATGAAGTTGGTTTGAATCCAAGATTCAAATGCAAACTCCATATGTGAAGGTTTAAATGTCATTATATGATTTGTGCTAAACAGCATCTATAAGTTGTTCTAACATGCATGAAAATGGTACAGATGGATAGATTGGATTTTTCTGATCATTTTTCATATATAAATTATTTCATTTGGAGTTACGGTTGAATTTATATGAATTTTACAAGTTTTAAACATTTTCTGGAATTTCCTGGATTTATTTTAAATTCAGAAAATTGTTAATTGCGTCAGCATGACGTCGGGGTGATGTCAGCAGAGTCAACACGCCAGGTCCAGGTCAAACCTGACCTGTGGGTCCCACATGTCAGTGGTTAGTTGACTAACTAAACAGAGTTAGTTAGTGTTAGGTTAGTCACTAATCTAGGTTAATTAGCGCTAAACTAACCTAACTAAAATTAACAAGGGTGGCCCACATGTCAGTGAGAGAGGGCTTAATTAGTAGGGTCATTAGCCCCTAATGATGGCGCCACGTCAGCACGTCGGAGACCAGCCGGCGGCGACCACAGAACACGGCGGGGGCACGCCGGACTTGCGCTAGAGACGTCGGTTTAGCACGCTGAGGGCACCAGGGCATAGCCCTTGCTCTTGCGCATCCAGAAAGCCAAGTAGGAGGGGCTGGGGTCGAACGAGCTCGCTGGAGTCGAGCTCGTGGCGGCGGGGCATTTCGGCTCCGGTGGAGGAAGCGGCTAGAGCTCGAAATCGGGCATGGAGTTAGGGGGAAACGAAGAAGGGGCTCACATGGAGTCGGTAGGGCGGCTCAGCAAGCTCGGGGATGTCCGGATGGCGGTGGAATCACGGCGGCGATCGCCGGGACCTGAGGAGGGGAACGGCGGAGCTAGCGGCATCCAGGGGCTTCCGGCGCCTTTCGTCTGGGTGAGGATGAAGAGGGGGGCGAGGCGGAGCTTCCTGGGTCGTCGGCGAGGCGGGGAGGTGGCTGTGGCCGCGGCGAACGGTGTCGGTGGCGACGGCGGCGCTCGGTGGGGAAGAGAGAGGAATCCAGGGGGGAAGTGAGGGTGAGGGAGAGAGCGAGGAGGGTCCAGGAGGTGTCGTGGCGTCCGCAGCGGCGTCGTGGAAGGGGGCAGGCAGGCAGGGAGGGAGGAGGTGGCGCTGCGCGTGCGTGCGTGGGCGACACGGCGTCGTCCTCCTGGCAGCAGCTAGGAGATGACTGGCAGGGCCAGGTGGGCTGGGCTGCCTAATGGGCCGGCTACAGGTAAGGCCAGGTAAGTGGCCCAGGTACTCTCTCTCTCTCTCTCTCATTTCTACTTTTGTTCTGTTTTCTATTTTTGACATTTGTTTTAATTTGGTTTTTGAACCAAACTAATTTTATTGCTTCTGATAAATTTTGCAGGGACTAAAAAGGATTATTCCAAAGCCCTCAACAAAAAATCAGAATTATTGGAGCAATAAATTATTTATAGTATTTATTTGCTCCTATTCAAAATACAATATGTGTTAATTCAATAATCCAAAATGTCATGCAAAAATGTGCATCACCTATGGTTGCTGTTTCCAGCATTTCCAAAAATGATGGACATTTTTGAAGGCCATTTGGGTTCACTGAAAAATATTTTAGTTGAACCTGGTGGATTCCTTTTTAATGCTAGGGTTTGAACATCCCCCATTTCAAGTTTCAAGAGAATTTAAACATGATGCATGGAAGCTAAAGCAAAGACAAGCAAGGCCTGAACTGGGGATGTGACAGAGGTCGCGTTTTATGCATCAAAGACTGATATAAACTTGCATTCAAATATTTAAATTGGAGACCGTGTTGTCTGCAATCCACACACGAACGGATATATGCGTATATCAAACAAGTTCATTAATTTGACTTTCAACATGTTCATGGAGTACTATAATACTGTACAACATGCTACTCGATTGAGGTGTTCAATTTTGGATTTAGTTCACTATTTTGACCTACTGAATGAGCAGTTCATTGAATCGAGATATTTCATTTTGGGTTTGATTCGCATTTTTGAGTGGGTCAGCTATTTGTCATATAGTAAATCGCTAGCAACGAGCATGTAAAAACACATTACTCCCGAGCATCATCTCTCCATCTAAAAAAGAAGTGGCAAGCTAATATTTCAAAATTTGATTCGAATTGACTTGGTAAGGTAGATGTGGATGCTCGTTCTCCCAAAATTTTAACGAACCGTTAAACATCCTCTCTGCTCGGAGGAATTCGCCCGAGCAAATAAATGGGAGACGCGAAATTACCGTCCTATGTGGGACACGCATCAATTGGCCCGTTGTACATCGAGGGTAGGTTCGTAACTTCATCCAAGCGCGCCTTCTCCTCGGCCGAAATGACACGTGCTGAATAATTCATAAACCATGGTCGGCAAAACACGCTCTCCTCGCCCAAAATAGCTCGCGCCCACTATTTCAAAACACGCTCTCCTCACCCGAATTCGCTCGCGCCCACTATAGTTCAAAACACGCCCTCCTCGCCCGAAATCGCTCCCGCCCACTTTTGGGGAGAAGCAAAGTTACTCTGCTATCCCCGACCCTCAGTACACATACCCAAGCCGAGAATCCTATAGACAAGGGTAGAACTATAACTCCCCCTCACATTTCAAACAAATGCGTCCGTAAGACATGGTTCCACTCCCCTCCCAATCCCCCACCCCCCGCCCGCCCCCATTCATACCTCGTGGGCGCCAAATCACCTTCTCCCCGGGAAGCTCCCTTCTCCCGAGCCGCGAAACCTCAGCCCCACCTCCATGGCGCCCCCCACCGCACCAATTTCACAGCCGCCCTCCTCCCTAATGTCGGAGACGCTTTCCAATTGTCGCCGTGCATTGGGCCGTGTGCCTCTTACTCCGTGATGCTGGTGCTGCCTCGATGACGGCCGCGTGAACTGTACCAGAGCCGATTCACCCCCGCCGTTGTTCATGGTGCCGGAGCGGCTCCAACTTCGGATCCGTCCAGAGTCCTGGCACTGCTTCCGCGTAGCCGTCGACCATCGCGACATCGCTCTTTCCCTGCCGCTGGTCACCACCGCAACCGCGCCGGCCTCACCAACTCGGCAGCTGGACCTGCCTACTTCACCATGGCGCCAGATAGGTCGCACCCTCATCTGAAATCACTTTATTTAGGCGTCAGTTGTCTGAATTTTTATTCTGGGCCAATCGATTCCCAATGGGAAGCAGCACCCCTCGAGGCGGCGGAGCTCCTAGGCTGCCGGTTGGCTGGTGTCTAACGTAAGGGTGCGGGGCCGCAAGTTCGCCGCGGAAGCAGCGCTTAGATGGCTATCTTTTAGAGTTGCGTGGGTTGAAGGTACTGCCGTCGCCGGATCTGGATGACGGGGAGTCTTTGTGGATTGGCCCGGGGGCGGCGCAACCACGGCAGTGCGGTGGGGCGGGGAGCGGGGTTTTGGACGGGGCCGGGACGGCGGAGGCAGGCTGCTCTGCCGTTGGTCGCTGGCTCTTCGGGGAAGATTCCGAACAGTGTCAGCCGGGAGGCACAAGACGGCCATCAAGCCATCCGGCATAGATCGGACAGTACCAAAATAAAATAAAATCGTGTGACCCCAATTTAGTCTTCAGTCAACAGACGTGTGACCACTCTTGTACCTTGCTGTTGATCTCTTAGTGTATTTCTTCGGATCAAAGAGATATGTCGTTCTTAACTTTATGTGTTATCTGCATCTTCAGACACACCGTCTTCCGACTCACCGCAGCTGCTCCAACAAGGGAAGCATACACCAGAAAGGAGCTACAGTCCCCACTCAACAGTTCCCTGCATCAAATGCGCGTGCCCGACATGGACAGCCACAACAACTGCAGGGCCATCGACAAGTCAGCACATGATGCTCACTCCTATGGATGGCAGCCAGATAGGTTGTACCCTCATCTCACTTGTGTGCAACATTTATGGCTTTGTTATTCATTTAAGCACGGAAAATAGATCATCACATTTCACTATATATTCCTGTTGATCTCTTACGGGTCTTGTTCAGGAGTTCACGTTGTTCCATAGTTCAGCTAAGATACTTGTTCTTTAGGTAACGTTGTTCCATAGTTATCATCCATCAGCCAATGCTATCCCACAGGCTAGTGATTATAGTATTATACCACTTCTAGTATTACCTATGTTGTTCGTTAATACTTTTGTGTGCCATCTAGTTAATCTTGAGTACAAACGATACATATTATGTAGCTTTCATCTGTGTTCTCCCTTTAGTTTATGAGACCTGTTGTTGCTAGTTAACCCCAGCCCTACTATTTATGTCGTCTCCTACAGGCACTCATTTATATAAATCTAACTACTAGTTGTCTTCCATGCATGTCAGATATAATTGCACACACTGATATATCCACAAGAACCTCACGGAGCAATGTAAAGGCCAATAAAGTTGATGTCAATGATACCCAATATGATGGAATATGTAAAGGCAGTTCTTCAGAAGACTTGCAGAAAGATGATGAATCCTCTTCACCCCACAAGGTCCTTGCTCTAACTTGGCCTGTGATATGGGTACAACATGCATATAATGTCCTGGAGTGTATCTACTCTGTTGCAATGCCATGTGCTTAGCATGCTGATCATGCATGTAAATATGTCATGCCTTCCTATTTTTCAGTACCTATTCCATTCATGATAACATGTTTTCAAATTCAAGTACTGCCATTCTACTCTATCGCAATGCCATCTGCTTAATTTGGACATCATGCTTCTGAATATCTTATGCATTGTTATTCATCAGTATGTACTTCATCTGTCTGCCATACCATGTTTTTTTACATTGAAGTGTTGTTCTAGTGCTTTGTTGCAATGCCATCTTGTTTTCCCAATCATACACGTGTATGTTGCCTTGGTTATTTCTGTATGTATTCCGCTAGCATATAGTTTTACATTCAACTAGTTTTTTTTGCTGTGTTGTCCTGTCGTATCCCTAGCTCTTACACCATACTCCCTCCGTCCGGATTACATGCTGCCAAAATGGATAAAAAAGGAAGTATCTAGAACTGAAATACGCCTAGACCCATCCATTTTTTTCCGGATGGAGGGAATACATGTCAATATGTCATGCCTTTCTATTCTTCAGTACCTATTCCATCTCTCTGTTGTCGCATGTTTTATAATTAAAGCACCATTCTTCTATACAAGGCATGCAAGGGGCAGACGACTATGTTAGAATCTGAAGGGTTACAAACAAGGCCTTTGCAAAAGATCCAAATGCTAGGAGATAATAAACCAACTCCAGTTTTTATAGATACTGCTCCAGCACAGAGAAACCCAACTCCTACTGATAATAAGCAGATTCCAGTGGCCAAAGAACTAGTCCGCTCCAGTCGAGCAAAAATATGTCAACTCAATTCTAAGAAGCGTGTGCGTATCCTTGCATCATGAAATTTTATAGCATGCTGATCACATTTTCTACATGTTTCTTACCCATCTCTCTTTTAGAAAATAAGCTTAACAGATAGAGGAATTTCTGCAATGGTATCGTTTGTGAGGAAAGATTCTTGCAGGAATTCTCTATGCTCCAATGTAGATGTAAGTACCTGTTGTATCACTATATTTTTACATCAGCATGTATTTTGTTAATTGGCGTGAATCCAACCTTTATCTGATCTAAATTTAGTTGTAGCAAAATGTATGATTAAAGGCCACAATGTTGATTTTTGTAAGGAAAACTGCTTGGTAGTTTTGCATCCTGAGCTGCATGAGTCTACTATCTCATATCAGTGGGTTTGAATACTTTGGTTCTGCAGTGGGTTTTTCAGTGTTTTTTTACTGTGTTGTCCTGTCATATCCCTAGCTCTTACATCATACTCCCTCTGTCCGGATTAAATGTCGCAGAAATGGATAAAACTGGATGTATCTAGAACTGAAATACGCCTAGACCCGTCCATTTATTTCCTGATCGAGGGAATACATGTCAATATTTCATGCCTTTCTATTCTTCGGTACCTATTCCATCTCTGTTGTAGCATGTTTTATAACTAAATCATCATTCTTCTATATAAGGCATGCAAGGGGAAGACGGCTCTATTAGAATCTGAAGGGTTACAAACCAGGTCTTCGCAAAAGATCCAAACGCCAGGAGATAATAAACCAACTCCATTTTTCATAGATACTGCTCCAGCACAGAGAAGCCCAACTCCCACTGATAATAAGCAGATTCCAGTGGCCAAAGAACTAGTCCGCTCCAGTCCAGCAAAAGAATGTCAACTCCATTCTAAGAAGCGTGTGCATATCCTTGCATCATGAAATTTTATAGCATTCTGATCATATTTTCTACATGTTTCTTACCCATCTCTCTTTTAGAAAATAAGGTTAAACGATAGAAGACTTCCTCCATTGGGATCGTATTCGAGGAAAATATCTTGCGGGAATTCTCTGTGCTCCAATGCTGATGTAAGTACCTGTTGTATATCACTATATTTTTACATCAACATGTATTTTGTTAATCGGCGTGAATCTAACCTTTATCTGATATTAAATTAGTTGTAGCAAAATGTTAAAGGTGCCAATGTTGATCTTTGTAAGGAAAACTGCCTGGTAGTTTTGCATACTGAGCTGCATGAATGTACTATCTCATATGACGCACATTACTGAATTGTAGTGCTTCTCTGGTTGCCCATTCATTCATTGTGTCAATGTTACTTTCGTACTACCTTACCTGGCTGATGATAGATGTGTCATATTGTGTCAATTTGGTGTAGGCTACTTGCCCAAACATTCGTTGTGTCAATGTTGCTTTCCTATTATCTGACTTGGCCAATGATAGCAATGCTAGTGTGTTAATTTTGTGCAGGCTGCTGAAGATAAGAAGACAAACTCTGAAAACAGCAAGGCAACCCCATTGTTTCTTTCCAATAAATCTAGGCCAGGTAATATGGCAATAACTCATGATTAATCTATTTGGTTCCTGTCCTAATTTATGTTATGATGCAGTGGTCGAGACACTCTCCACTATCAATAATACAAGCCTGCCAAAATCGCCATCTGAATCTGTTCAGTATCCTCTGTCTCGAATGCAACAGAATAAATGTATGTTTGTGAACCAATTAATGGCTGAAGCAATGATGGAAATGGTGGATGAATCAGAGGTGCAGAGTCGTGTGACACAACAACTGATCAATGTTTTCAGAGACAGTGTAGCAAAGCAGAAAGAACTTGCCCACATGCTTGTGGGCGTCATCTGTGCTGAGGTTGCAGATTGTGACGTTGTAGATGGTTAGGTTCTAGTCATTTATTTGCACTGGCATCAATCTTTGATTGCCCAGTGGATGTAGTTTCCTGTAATATATGCTGGATGTGCAACGTTATTCCCTGTATGCCGTACCTTTGCCTGGTCGGTTTTGGTCCTGTGCATAATTGCTCACCGTAATGGGCTCAAATTATCTAATTTGGCCTAAAGACATGTACGAACTTTAGTGGGCCCATTAAGTTAATGGGCCGTTACTAGGCCGAAAGTTAATGGTCGGCCCTCTTACCTCCCGGGTCGTTAACAGGCCGACATCGAAGCGGGCAACAGGTGGCCCCGGTTTATTTCACGGGCCATTAACAGGCCGTTACTAAGTTTGGGCTACATATGGCCCAACTATACTGTAGGCCTTTAGCAGGCCGAAAGAGACAGCGGGCTTGTACTGGACAATGAAGACCATGGGCCGCTAAGAGGCCGAAAGTCAGGTCGTATTGTAAATGGCCCAACTGTGTTGTGGGCCTTTAGCAGGCCGAAAGAGAAACCGGGCTGGTATTGGACCATGAAGGGCATGGGCCGTTAAAGGGCTAAAACTAAGGTCTGACTACAAACGGCCCAACTCATTTATGGTCCGTTAACAGGCCGAAAGTCACTCAGGGCCGGGAATTGGCCCAACACTTAAATGGGTCGCTAAAAGGCCAAAACTAAGGTTCGACTAAAAATGGCCCAACTGATTTATGGGCCGTCAACAGGCTGAAAGTGACACCGGGCCAGAAAATTGGCCCAACACTTAAATGGGCCACTAAAAGGCTGAAACTCAGGTCCGACAACAAATGGCCCATCAGATTTATGGGTCGTCAACAGGCTGAAAGACAAACCGGGCCGGAAACTAGCCCAACATTTAAATGGGTCGTTAAAAGGCCGAAAGATGTACATCCTAAAAATTGGCCCATCCATTAAACGGGCCATTAACAGGCCAAAATCTCATCGGGCCGATATTGAGCCCAGATATATAGCAGGCTGTTAACGGGCTCGAACTGACGATGGGCTGCAATGGTGTCAAATCTTTAACGGGCCATTGACGGGCCGAATTGGCTCATCTCATATGGGCCGTGGGCTTAAATGGACCTGACACAAGTAGGCCTTATATGTGCTGGCCTGCTAATTTTTACTGGGCCGGCCTTTTCACAGGAATGGGCCTCTGTTGGGCCATGCCACGTGTTGAGGTACCATAGGCGTCTTCCGTCCAATGAGTGGATGACATCTGTCCCAACGGTGAGCTGACACGTGTTTCCTCCAGCCAATGATGATTTTACACATGGAAAATCCCCATTAGTCGGGGCTGTTAACGGGTTATCGGATCCAAAACCCGACCCGATAGCTTAACGGCGTTCCGTTACGGTGGATGCCACCTGTCGGTCACCCTTGATGAAAGCACTTCTGTGACGCGCGATTTATCGTCATGGAAGTGGACACTTCCGTGATGATAATTTTGGTAATGTCATGGAACACTTCTACGACAGCACAGGTATGACTATCTTGATTCTGTCATAAATTTGTCATGGATGTACATGCATGACAAAAAACGCGACCTACTATGACAAACACGTATCATCACGGAAGTGTATTTTTTTGTAGTGCTAGTTCTTTTATTTTGGAGAATACCAAAACCATGGCCTACTTGCTTTTCTCAGCCCTGCTGGGCTGCAAATCTTTCAAGACGAGGAGGGATGTAAGTAGTAAGAAATGGGCTTCCCCAGAAAACGGGCTATAAGTTGTAAGAAATGGGATGTAAATTTTTAAACCAAAGCCAACCGGCAATTGCGTTAAAATATCATATTTTTTTAGGATTTCTCTACTCTCTACTCTTATAAAAACCAAAGCCAACTGGCAATTACATTAAAATATCATCTTTTCTCCCACAAGATAAACTACTCATACAAATGCATCTTCATGTTCCGTGCAACGAACGGGCATCTTGCTAGTTAAGATTCTAAATTTCATTCTTTTTTTGCTAAGAATTGTTTTTTGAATTTTATTTTGATATAATTTTTTGAAAATTATTTTTAAGGTGACTCGAAATTTTGTGATTAAAAGAGTTCGGACCCCACCGAAATATGCAAAATTTTGTTGAATTTTTTAGCAGTGCCCAGAATATATGGTCTGTAATGCTAATAAAAGGAATATGGGCTTCAAATATCCTTAAGAATTAGCAAATGGGCTGTAAATTATTGAAAATAATGGCTAATGGGTTGTATGTTGTTTTCCACAGATTTGGAGGCTGACATCTGGGCCTATTAGGTTGACGATGACGTTGTCCTAAATTTTTTTGACGCGTACGCAAGGCTTTGTCAACCTAGTCAACACATAGCAGTGACTGTTGGATGTCCATCCAACGGCCACCGTGCTTCTTCAATCTCTGATCTTCCTGCTCCAGCCGCCCAAACCAGCGTCGGCGGGACTGCCTGCTCCCTCCTCCCGTGGCTAGTTGTGCTGCCACCAGGCCATCCCTCTAACCACCCACACATCCTATTATTTTCTGGCGACGTCAGCCTCACCCCACAGCCGACCAGTCAGTGCTCGTACTCCCCTCAGCAAGGGCATCCGCTGTGGTGGCTTCGCTAGCTCTGGGTGGGTCTCTTCCTGGGCCTCGCCCTCATCCATCGCGTTTGTGCTCTCGGCACGGCGTGGTCAACATGGTCAACAAACAACAGCCATCGGAAGAGGCTGACAGTAGGGGCCCACATAGGGAAATGCCTCCTTATTATGCGCAAAATAATGATTCCTCCACCTGATAGCTGGGACCCACTGGAAGGGCCTATGTATTTCGCAAACAAATGTTCCCCCCCGCTGTCAGCTCGGACCCACCGGAAATGCCTCCTTATTACGCACAAAAAAATGAATACTCCCCCTGCTAGCTGGGACTCACCTCGGTGGGAGGCTGACTTGTGGGCCTACTAAGTTAACGGGGATGGAGGGCTTTGTCAACTTAGTCAATATGAATGATTCTACCTCCAGTGACCGTACGATGTCCATCCAACGGCCGTAGTGCTTCTTCAACCTCTGGTCTTCGTGCTCCAGCCGCCCAAAGCAGCGCCGGTCGTGCCGCATGCTCCTGCCTCCCGTGGCCGGCTGTGATGCTGCGGAGGCCTCACCGCCCCCTACTACTCCCACCGCTGGCCAGGCCATCCCTCTACTCACCCACACCCCCTGTTATTCTGCAGCGACGGCAGCCTCGCACCGCAGCCGAACCAGTGAACCCTCATACTCCTCTTCGCATGGGCATCCACTGCTGCATCTTCCCCGGCTTCGCGTCGTCCCCTTCCTAGGCCTCGCCGTCGTCCACCACCGTGGTGCTCTCAGCGCGGCGTGGTCAATGTGGTCAATGACCAACTTCCATCGAAAGAGTACTATGCATGGAGAGGCTGACAGCTGGGTCCATGACGGTCACAAGGAAGTGCCTCCTTATTACGTGCAAAATAATTATTAATCCACCTGACAGCAAGGACCCACCGGACAGGCCACCGTATTTCACGAAAAAAACGTTTCCCCCCTGACTGCTGGGACCCACCAGCTACACCTTTGCACGCAAGGAAGTGCGTCTAGGCAAAAAAAATGATTCGCCCCCTAACTGCTGGGACCCACCAGCTACATCTTCGCACGCAAGGAAGTGCTTGACAGTCAGGACCCACCTGGTCGAAGCGTACGTAGCGTTGTCATTCTGGTCGCAAACGCGTACATACATACTGGTGGATGTAGAGGCGCGCACGTGTCGTAGTAGAGGCGTGCATGTGTCGTAGTAGAGGCGCACACGTAGCATGTACACGTACATACAGCGGCCAGTGTGCAAGAAATAAAATACGGCCACGTATGTGTACATACGGGCGGGGTCTCGAACGCCTACTCGCGCATACGTACGGCCAGGGCTAATGTACATGGCTGGGTCGGAACGGAGAAACAGTGTCGTTGTCGTGTTCATGGGGAGCCAACTGGCTGGGTCGGAATGAAATGCGTCACCGTGTTCATCGGGAGGGCTTGGACGGAACAGGCGATGGAAACGAGGCCTGGCGTACCATAGAACGGAGGAAACGGGCTTATGTTTGACCGGCCACGTTCGAAACGGGATCCTGTTCATCGGGAGGGGTCTGGCGTACTGCAAAATGGAGGAAACAGACCTCCTACGGTCGAAACGGGGGTCATGTTGATCGGGAGGGGTGTGGCGTACCGCAAAACGGACGAAACGGACTTGTGTTGGAGCGCTACGGTCAAAACGGGGGTCTTGTTCATCGGGAGGGGTGTGGCGTACCACAAAACGGGACTCCACGGGATATTGTTCTTCTCCACCCTCAACCTCCTCCAGCCTCCACGGGCTACCGTCGACCTCCTCTAGCCTCCACGGGCTCCTGTTCATCCAGCCTCCACCGCGCGCTACTCCACCGGCTACTGTTCAACCACCCCTCCACGGGCACCCCTCCACCGTCTACTGTTCATCCAGCCCTCCACGGGGTCGTCCTGTTCATCCAGCCCCCCAACCGGCTCGATCAATCAGGGTCCTGTTCATCCAACCCCCCCCCCCCCCCGCAACGCTCACTGTTCATCCCAGAGGCAGCATCGATCGGCTTCAATTAGTAGCAGTAGCGAAGGAATCGCTCGATCGGGTTTAGTTAACAGTCATCGATCGATCGCTCGGGTTCAGTAACGCATAGCCTGCAGTGCAATCGCTCGGGTTCAATTAGAGCCCAACGCCTCGCTCGGGTTCAGTTAGAGCCAACGCCTCGCACACACGCGCATACGTGTACGAGAGAAATGCGCACCGCTCAGCCCTCGACCACCCACCGTAACCAGGAACTCCCCAAAATTTTCCTCGCCCTCGCTTCTACCACGGTTTTTTCCGTCACGGACGGCCCAAAGAATGTCATGCAGCTGTGTCTCCGGCCCACCCAGGATGAAAAGCCCATTTTCTGTCATGAGTTTTTGTCATAGAAGTAGGAGCCCACCACATCTATGATGATACCGTGTTTTGTCACAATTATCGTCATAGAAGTGTCATATGTATGACAGAATTTTTTTTTGTTCGGCCCAAAATGTCAGAATGTGTCTTTTTTTGTAGAGTATTGAACTACTCTTCATGTGTATCAGCCATTTGAGCCGGTTATGGAAAAATCTGGAGTGAAAACAATGTATTTAGAGCAGGCAATGGTACCTGTTGAAGCATATATCTCGATGGTTACAGGGAGCTCCTCAGAGGAGGATTCAGAGACAGATGACTAGTCCTATATCCCACCTGAGGTGTATGCTCTAAGTTGCAATGTTTATATTTCTCATATCATGCATATGGTGTCTTGCATTGCTTAGTTTATACATCATATGCACAATATTGAATTCCATATGCTTAGTTTAGAGAGCATACATGCGAGTGCCAGCTGCTTAGTATATGAATCAATTATGTCAATTATATCATGACATCCTGTATACTTAGACAACATGTATGTGAATTATTTCATCCCAACCTATTTTAGAAAGACATCATATAGTTTTTTCATGTCATCCTGTTTAGATACTCATCATATGTTGAATTATGCCATTATATCCTGTTAAGTTATCCATCATATATCTGAAACTGTGTCATGCCATCCTGTTTAGTTAGGCATCATATATGTGAAATTGTGTCATGTTGTCATGTTTGGTTAGACAACATATATGTGAATTACCACATTTGTCTATCATACAATGTCTGTACGTTCAGTTTTTTTCTTGTTTATCAGCCATTTGAATTGGAGGGGGTGATGGCAGTATCTAAGGGAGCAAAAATCTGTTCTTCACAAAAGACAGTGCTACCCATCGATGCAGATAGAACCATGGTTGTACTGGCCCACAAACTAGCCCCACCACACACAATCGAGAATCTTCCAGATTGCACATTACATCGTTGGGCAGAGAACCAGCTACAACCCATCTAACTGCAACCCCAGCGGATAGTAACCCACTTCTAGTTGACAAAGCACCATGTACACCACAGAGTACCCCCACACGAGCAGTTTTGTAAAGCAACTGCAGTGCCCAAAGCAAGAAGACCACCACAGTGAACCCAAACTCCATGTTTAAAGCAGAAGAGCAACTGTTCTCAGGTCAGATTCCGTAGCTATGGTCCATACTCCTTTGTTGTTGCATCACTGTATTTACTCATACCAACTACTTTCGAATTTGAAGGATCTAACTGAAACTCCAATGGACAACATGTATGTTTTAAACCTATTTATTTAACTGGATTGCTGTTCTAACTTCTTGCTCTATGTTGATTTCAGTTTCAGTTGTATAAACAGTTATGTTCTCATGTGATGCACATTACAAGTGTTGCCAATGTTGTGTAGTTTCTCACACTTATATTCTGTCTATGCTGCTGTGTCTTAAAAATATATGAGTTGAACTGTGTCTCTATCTTGATTAGGCAACATAAACTAGAATGATATGAACAATACATTGACCATAGTACATAGATATATGTTTGTTTCATGTTGTTATCCTGTCCACCTTACTACTGAACCGGTTTACCAAAATGAGTTTCGTATACTACATCCTAAACCTGTAATGTGTCTTCTTGTTTCTCTTGCAGTATGTGAATAGAATATTGGAGAAGAGCGCCCCACTATGCAATTGTAGAGAAAGTAATGTAGATAAGGTTCAAGATAGTGAGACAACCCTGTTGGTCTCCAAGAAAGGTGATAAAAACGATCTAGTAGACAGTGAGAAAACCCCACAGTCCTGTGTTGATGTAGTGTTCGAGTTACTAGCTAGTACCACTGGCACAAGCTCTTTGAACTCGCTACCTGAATCACTTCGGCTTCTTCAGTCTCAGCTACAAGCTGAAAGGCATTAGTCAGTTGTGCTGCGGTAAGAAGCCGAAGGACTGAGGAAGTCCCTGCAGAATTCAGATGCATACTTTCTTGTGCAACAGCAAGCGTTGGAGGATTTAAGCGCCAAACAAGAGAAAGTTAATAAGCTTGCTAAGCATATTGCCAGCATTATGGGTACCTAGGATATTGTTTCTTGAGCTCTTCTGAAGTGGTTTCAGTTCTGGACTTGTTTTGCTGCGGCGTTTATATGCTGCTTTGTTCCCTATATTTGCATTGGTGGCGAACTTTGATGCCCCGTGGATGTAATATGTGTAATAGCCATGATAGCCTAGCGTAAGTTGCTTGCTTATTTATTTCCTTGTTGTCTTGTTTATTTGTTTGCTTGTAGTCAATGTAGTTCTTTTTCCGCGGTTTGCTAGTGGCCGCAGTAACCTATTTTTTAAAACTAGGCCACAATAACCATGGGCTACATATTTACTATAGTGACACTGGGCCTTCTACGGGCCATAGAAACAATGGGACTTGTACGGGCCATAGAAACAATGGGCCTTCTACGGGCCGTAGACAGAATGGGCCTTCCATGGGTTGTATCATCAATGGGCCTCGTACGGGCCGTATGATCGATTGGCCAAACATGAGCCAATAACAGACCGCATTATGGTTGTAAACGGGCTAGAGTTGGAATCGTCCATTCATGAGCCGACCATAATGGGCCGTCGTTAATCGGCCATACTTGATGACGCTATGAAAACGGCCCAACGTATTAACGGACCACAAAAGGGTCGACTGTAACCACGGGCTGAATTTGGCCCACAAGCAGAAAATTATAGTAACGGGCCATAAGTAATCGAATCCTGGAAATGAGCCCAAGAATAAATGGGCCTTGAGAAGGCTGAAAGATAACATGGGCTGGAAACGGCCCATTGAAATAATGGGCCATTAATGGGTATAATGTGATACACTGTTCATTACGGGCCAGTTTCGCCACAGGCCGTTAATGGGCCAAGAGTTACAAAGGGCCTCATATGGTTCGAAAGACGTCATGGGCCATACATGGGCCGGAAGTTAAAATGGGCTGGAATCATATTGGATGGCCCAAATGACACTACTGGGCCTAATTCGGATAGGTCATAACGGGCCCTAGGTTAGCGGGCTGTAAATGGGCTATATGCGAACAGGCCGTTAACAGGCTTTCCGTGGGCCGGCCTGCCACCTTTTGACCAAGTCAAACGGGTCGGCCTTCTCAAAGGAATGGGCCTCTGTTGGGCCGTTCCACGTGTCGATGTATCATAGGCGCCTTCGGTCCAAGGAGTGGATGACATCTGTCCCAACGGTGAGCCGACACGTGTTTCCTCCAGCCAATGATGAATTTACACGTGGAAAATCCCCATTGGTCGGGGCTGTTAACGGGTTATCGGATCCAAAACCGGACCCGATAGCTTAACGGCGTTCCATTACGGTGGATGCCACGTGTCGGTCACCCTAGACGAAAGCACTTCTCTGACGCGCGATTTATCGTCATGGAAGTGGACACTTTTGTGATGATAATTTTGGTAATGTCATGGAAAACTTCTACGACAGCACAGGTATGACTATCTTGATTCTGTCATAAAATCGTCATGGATGTACATGCATGACAAAAAACGCGACCTACTGTGACAAACACGTATCATCACGGAAGTGTATTTTTTGTAGTGAGGGTTTCCCCCTGGTGGCTGCCACCCCCTAGGGAACCCTAGGGGGGCCTCCTCCTCCCTTTCCCCTATATATAGAGGGGTAGAGGGAGGGAGGGCAGCCGCACCCATCTATTCCATGATGCTGCCCTCCCTCTCCCTCGTAGTCCATCTTCTTCTTCGTAGTGCTTGGTGAAGCCCTGCTGAGATTTGTCCACCGCCACCGCCATCACACCATCGTGCTGCTGGAGGACTCGAGCTACTACTTCACCATCGTTCGCTGGATCGAGGAGGTGAAGGCGTCATCAAGCCGTACGTGTGTTGAGCGCGGAGGTGCCGTCCGTTCGGCACTTGGATTGGGAGTTCGCGGGACGGATCATGACTGGATCGCAAAGACGTTCGACTACATCAAATGTGTTTCTTAACGCTTCTGCTTAGCGATCGACAAGGGTGTGTAGATGCAATCTCTCCTCTCGTAGATGTTCATCTCCTATATTGATCTTGGTGAGCGTAGGAATTTTTTTGTTTCCCATGCATTGTTCCCCAACAGTGGCATCATGAGCTAGGTCTATGCATAGATGACATCACGAGTAGAACATAAAGGAGTTTGTGGGCTTTAATATTCAGATTACTTCCTACCTTGGTCTTTTCTTGATTCAGCGGTATTGTGGGATGAAGCGGCCCGGACCAACCTTACATGTCCACGTACATGAGACCGGTTCCACCGACAGACATGCATGTGACTCTGTTGCATAAAGATGGTTGGCGGGTGTCTGTCTCTCCCACCTTAGTTGAATTGGATTCGACAAAGGCGGTCCTTGTAGAAGGTTAAGTAGCAACCTGCATATCACCATTGTGGCTTTGTGTAGGTAAGAATCGTTCTTGCTAGATACCCATAGCAGCCACGTAAAACATTCAACAACAATTAGAGGACGTCTAACTTGTTTTTGCAAGGTATGTTGTGATATGATATGGCCAAAGACATGATGAGATATATTTGATGTATGAGATGATTATGTTTGTAATAGTTTATATCGACTTACATGTCGATGCATACGGCAACCGGCAGGAGCCATAGGGTTGTCTTTGATTATTCTATGACCTGCGTGTCAATCATTAAGTGCTATGTAATGCCTTACTTTATCGCTAAGCGATAGCAATAGTAGTAGAAGCATGGTTGGTGTGACAACCCCGATGGCGACACGATGATGGAGATCATGGTGTCATGCCTATGACGATGGAGATCCTGTTGGTTCTTTGGAGATGGAGATCTAAATCACAAGTTGATGGTCATATCATGTCACTTATGATTTGCATGTGATGTTAATCCTTTTATGCATCTTATTTTTCTTAGGACAACGGTAGCATTATAAGGTGATCCCTCACTAAAATTTCAAGATAAAATTGTGTTCTCCCCAAGTGTGCACATTTGCGAAAGTTCGTCGTTTTGAAGCACCACATGATGATCGGGTGTGATAGACTCTACGTTCACATACAACGGGTGCAAGCTAGTGTTGCACATGCAGAATACTTGGGTTAAACTTGACGAGACTAGCATGTACAGACATGGCCTTGGAACACAAGAGACTAAAAGGTCGAACATGAGTCATATAGCAGATATGATCAATATGGAGATGTTGACCATTGAAACCACCTCATCTCATGTCAGCACATGATGATCAGACTTGGGTTGGTGAATTTGGATCGTGTTACACTCGGACAACCGGAGGGATGTTGATTTGAGTGGGAGTTCTTAACTAATATGATTAATTCAACTCATTATCATGAATGATAGTCCAAAGTTGCCTTTGCAAATTTATGTTGAAGATCAATGGCTCACGTAGTAGCTCCCCTTAATTTCAATGCATTCCTAGAGAAAGCTAAGCTGAAAGATGATGGAAGTAACTTTGTGGACTAGGCCCGTAATCTGAGGATTATCCTCATGGCTTACCATAAGTCTTATGTCCTTGATGCACCGCTTGGTGCACCACCCCCTCCAGCGATTGTGGATGTTGTGAACGCCTGGCAGTCGCGTGTTCATGACTACTCAATAGTTCAGTGCGCAATGATGTATGGCTAAGAGACGGGACTTCAAAGGCGTTTTGAATGTCATGGAGCATATGAGATGTTCCAAGAGCTAAAGTTTATCTTTGAGAAGAATGCTCGGATTGAGAAGTATGAGACCTCCAATAAGTTCTATGCTTGCAAGATGGAGGAGAATGGGTCTGTCAGTGAGCACATACTCAGAATGTCTGGGTACTACAACCGTCTGGCTGAATTGGGAATTGAGCTCCCGCCAGAGGCTGTCACTGACAGAGTTCTTCAATCGCTACCACCTAGCTACAAGAGATTTGTGTTGAACTATAACATGCAAGGGATGAACAAGTCCGTCTTCAAGCTATTCACGATGCTGAAAGTCACTGAGTCAGACATCCAGAAGGAGCATCAAGTGTTGATAGTGAATAAAACCACTAGTTTCAAGAAGAGCAAGGGAAAGAAGGGAAACTTAAAAAGGGTGGCAAAACAGTTGCTCCTCCCGTGAAGAAACCCAAGGCTGGACCCAAGCCAGAAACTGGGTGCTTCTATTGCAAGGGAACTGTCTACTGGAAGTGGAGCTGCCCCAAGTATCTGGCTGACAAGAAGGGGGCCAACGTCAAAAAAGGTATATATGATATACATGTTATTGATGTGTACCTTACCAACTCTCGTTGTAGTGCCTGGATATTTGATACCGGTTCGGTTGCTCACATTTGCAACTTAAAGCAGGAACTATGGAATAGATGGAGGCTAGCAAAGGACGAAATGATGATGCGCGTGGGAAATGGTTCCAATGTTGATGTGATCGCTGTCGGCATGCTCGCTCTTCGATTACCATCGAGATTAGTGATGAACCTAAATAATTGTTATTTAGTGCCTGTGTTGAGCATGAACATTATATCTGGATCTTGTTTAATGCGCGGCGGTTACCCATTTAAATCAGATAATAATGGTCGTTCTATTTATATGGGTAATATCTTTTATGGTCATGCACCCATTGTAAGGGGTTTATACTTATTGAATCTCGATAATGATGATACACATGTTCATAATATTGATGTCAAAAGATGTAGAGTTAATAATGATAATACCACTTTCTTGTGGCATTGCCGCTTAGGTCATATTGTTGTAAAGCGCATGAAGAAACTTCATGCTGATGGAATTTTGGAGTCACTTGATTTTGAATCACGTGAGACATGCGAACCATGCCTCATGGGCAAGATGACTAAGACCCTGTTTTCCGGAACAATGGAACGGACAAGTGACTTGTTGGAAATCGTACATACTGATGTGTGTGGTCTGATGAGTGTTGACGCGCGTGGTGGATATCATTACTTTCTCACCTTAACCGATGACTTGAGTAGATACGAGTATATTTACCTGATGGAGCACAAGTCTGAAACATTTGAAAAGTTCAAGCAATTTTAGACTGAAGTTGAGAATCATCATAACAAGATGATTAAATTCCTACAATCCGATCGAGGGGGAGAATATCTGAGTTATGAGTTTGGCAATCACTTAAGACAATGTGGAATCGTTTCATAGTTGACGCCACCTAGAACACCAAAGCGTAATGGTGTGTCCGAACGTCATAATTGTACCTTATTGGATATGGTGCGTTCTATGATGTCTCTTGCTGATCTGCCACTATCATTTTGGGGTTATGTGTTAGAGACAGCTGCATTCACTTTAAATAGGGCACCATCTAAGTCCGTTGAGACGACACCGTATGAAATATGGTTTGGGAAGAAACCTAAGTTGTCATTTCTTAAAGTTTGGGGTTGCGATGCTTATGTCAAAAGGCTTCAGCCAGAAAAGCTCGAACCCAAAGCGGATAAATGTGTCTTCATAGGATACCCAAAAGAGACGGTTGGGTATACCTTCTATCTCAGATCCAAAGGCAAAGTGTTTGTGGCTAAGAACGGGTCCTTTCTTGAGAAAGAGTTTCTCTTGAAAGAATTGAGTGGGAGGAAAATAGAACTTGATGAGGTTGTTGAACCTTTACTTCAACCAGTGAGTAGTGCAGCGCAAAAAGATGTTTCTGTAACACCTATGTCAGTTGAAGAAGAAGAGGATGATATTGATCATGAATTTTCGAATCAAGTTACTATAAAACCTCGTAGGTCGATAAGGATACGTACTGCTCCTGAGTGGTATGGCAACCCTGTCTTGGAGGTCATGCTATTAGACAACAATAATGATGAACCCTCCAGTGATCCATTTATGGACTGGTGCAAGCATCTCGGAGTTGGAATATTCACTTTGATGAGGTGATCAAAGTGTTTTGGTTTATACAAGTTTATTGAGAAGCTTGTATCTACAAGAAAGTGAGTGGGAGCTCTATAGCGTTTCTGGTATTATATGTGGATGACATATTGCTGATTGGAAACAATATAGAACTTTTCGAAAGCGTGAAGGAATGTTTGAACAAGACTTTTTCAATGAAGGACCTAGGAGAAGCTGCTTTCATATTAGGCATCAAGATCTATAGAGATAGATCAAGACGCTTGATAGGACTTTCACAAAGCACATACCTTGATAAGATTTTGAAGAAGTTCAAAATGGATCAGTCCAAGAAGTGGTTCTTGCCTATTTTGCAAGGTGTGAAGTTGAGTCAGACTGAATGCCCGACGACTACAGATGATAGAGAAAAGATGAGTGTCATCCCCTATGCCTGTGCCATAGGCTCTATCATGTATGTGATGTTGTGCACAAGACTGGACGTCAGCCTTGCCATAAGTATGACCGGAAGGTTTCAAAGTAATCAAGGAGTGGATCACTGGACATCGATGAAGAATATCTTTAAGTACGTGAAAAGGACTAAGGAAATGTTTCTCATTTATGGAGGTGATCAAGAGCTCGTCGTAAAGGGTTATGTCGATGCAAGCTTTGACACTGATCCGGATGACTCTAAGTCTCAAACCGGATACATATATACTCTAAATGGGGGAGCGGTAAGCTGGTGTAGTTCCAAGCAAAGTGTGGTGGCTGATTCTACATGCGAAGCGGAGTACATAGCTACCTCGGAGGCAGCAAAGGAAGGTGTCTAGATGAAGCAGTTCATGATAGATCTTGGAGTTGTGCCTAGTGCACTGGACCCGATGACTCTATTCTGTGACAACACTGGTGCCATTGCTAACACTGGTGCCATTGCTCTAGCCAAGGAACCAAGGTTTCACAAAAGGACCAGACACATAAAGCAACACTTCAATTCCATCCGCGATTACATCAAGGAGGAAGACATAAACATTTGCAAAGTGCATACGGACCTGAGTGTGGCAGATCCGTTGACTAAACCTCTTCCACGGGCAAAGCACGATCAACACCAGAACTCTATGGGTGTTAGATTCATTACCATGTAATGCTAGATTATTGACTCTAGTGCAAGTGTGAGACTGTTGGAAATATGCCCTAGAGGCAATAATAAAGTGGTTATTATTATATTTCCTTGTTCATGATAATCGTTTATTATCCATGTTGTAATTTTATTGACCGGAAACTCAAATGCATGTGTGGATACATAGACAACAACATGTCCCTAGTAAGCCGCTACCAGACTAGCTCGTTGATCAAAGATGGCTATGGTTTCCTAGCCATGGACATGAGTTGTCATTTGATAACGAGATCACATCATTAGGAGAATGATGTGATGGACAAGACCCAAACTATGAACGTAGCATATGATCATATCAAGTTTATTGCTATCATTTTTCTACATGTCAAGTATATGTTCCTATGACCATGAGATCATGCAACTCACTGGCACCGAAGGAGTGCCTTGTGTGTACCAAACATCGCAACGTAACTGGGTGACTATAAAGGTGCTCTACAGGTATCTCCGAGGGTGTCTATTGAGTTGTTATGGATCAAGACTGGGATTTGTCACTCCGTATGACGGAGAGGTATCTCAGGGCCCACTCGGTAATACAACATCACAATAAGCTTACAAGCAATGTGACTAATGAGTTAGTCACGGGATCTTGTATTACGGAACGAGTAAAGAGACTTGCCAGTAATGAGATTGAACTAGGTATGGAGATACCGACGATCAAATCTCGGGCAAGTAACATACCCATAGACAAAGGGAACTACATAAGGGATTAGCTGAATCCTTGACATCGAGGTTCAAACGATAAGATCTTCATAGAATATGTGGGAACCAATATGGGCATCCAGGTGCCGCTATTGGTTATTGACCATAGAGGTGTCTCTCTCATGTCTGCATAGTTCTCGAACCCGCAGGGTCTACACACTTAATCTTTGGTGACGATATAAGTATAGTTTAGTCATTATGCTGGTTATCGAAGGTTGTTCAGAGTCCCGGATGAGATCCCGTACGTGACGAGGAACTTCAGAATGGTTCGGAGGTGAAGATCGATATATTGGACGAAGGGTATTGGAGTCTGAAATTGTTCCGGGGATACCGGGAAATGACCAGCGTCACCAAAAGAGGTTTCGGGGGGCCCCGGGAAGTGTTGGGGGGCCATGGGCCAAGGGGAGGGGGCAAACCAGCCCACTAAGGCTTCATTTGGAAGTTAGGGTGGATATTTCCAGGGAGTAGATGCACCGGTTGAAATATTCTTGCCCAACTAGAAGTCCTGTGGAAAATTAGCATCGACATTTAGTTCAAAAGTGCAAATCCCCCACACTACAGAAGCGCAGGCAGAGACTACCGAGAGGAGAGGCAGCTGCGGGAGGGCGTCGCAAGCGAGCGAAATAGGGGAATCTTTCTCGATGTCGCTAGTCGTGGATCTGATCCCGGGGAAATAAGGGGGATTGGGCCAAGAAAACCACGTGGACTCGAGCGTCCAAATGTCCACGCAGTTGGCCCGAGGCTGACTCTCCACGCGGGCTTTCCACCCAGGGAACGGGCCGGGATCCCGGGCGGATCCCTCGCTACCAAACGAGCCATAAGGGGTTGAGCGGCCCCCTCACCCCATCTCATGTAAGCAGAAGGGGTGGGGCAGGAATTCCCTATTGGACGCACGTTGCATCAAATTGTCGATGAATCGCACAGGGGCATGTGACTACCAAGCGATTTTGGGTCGGCCCTGTAGCGTCTACAGGTTCCGGTTTTAGGAACATTATAGAGCGTTCCCAGCCGGTTCTTACTGGTTTTGGGAACCATCTAGAAGGTTCCTAAACCGTTTTTTGGTTTTTCCTTTATTTTCTTTTTTTACTCTTTCTGTTTTTTCTTTTTCCTTTTTCTTGTTCTTTTTTTCTTTTCTTTTCTTTCAGTTTTCCTCTTCAAGTTAATTTCTCTCTTCAACAAATTTTCTTTCTTTGGTTTTTCTATTTCCTTTTCTTTTCTTATCTTTCCTTCAAACATTTTTCAAAATATTTAAGTTTTGTTCATGTTTCCAACAAATGTTCAGTTTTCGAAAAAATGTTCTCAAAATTTAAAAAATGTTCAAAACTTTCAAAATTCATAAATGTACCGGATTTCAATTTTTGGTTCACGTATTCAGAAAAAACTCATCCTTCCAAATTATTTGGGATTTTACAAAATTATTCTCCGTTTCAAAAAAAATCTCAAGATTCAAAAAAAAATCATGCTTTAAACAATTGTCCGCGCTTCGAAATTTGTTCTCCATTTCTAAATTTGTTCTCCAGATACAAAAAATGTTCGTGCTTTCAAAAATTGTTCACAAATTCCAAAAACAATCTTGTTTTCAAAAAATGTTCAGTTTTCAAGAAAATGTTCTAATTCAAAAATTGTTCTGCTTACACAAAAAGTTCAAAACTTTTGAAATTCAGAAAATATATCGAATTCCATTTTTTTCTGTTCAAAACAAATTCACGTTTCCAAATTTGTAATGGATTTTTCAAAATTGTTCTCCGTTTCAAATTTGTTCACAAAATTCGAAAAATGTTCGTGCGTTAAAAAATTGTTCGTGCTTCGAAATTTGTTGTCCAAATTTGTACACAAATTCAGAACTTTCCCGTTTTGAAAATTTGTTCACAAATTCAAAAATTGTTCGGAGTTTTTACAAAATGTCCTTGTTGTTCAAGATTTGTTCACAAATTCATAAATTGTTCCTATTTTTAAAAATATGTTCACAAAGTCAAAAATTGTTCACTGTTTTTCAAACTTGTTTGTGATTGTCATAAATTGATCGGTATTAAAAAATGTTCCTATTTTTTAAGATTTGTTCAGAAATTGAAAAAATGTTCATGCTTTAAATTTCATTCACAAATTCAAATATTTTTCTAATTTTGTAAAAAAGGTTCCTGTTTTCAAAATTTGTACACATCTTCAAAAATCAATCCCATTTTACAATTTTGGTTAAAAATTCTGAAAAAATACACAACTTTGCAAACTCGCGCGTGCTTGACAAAAGTGTTCGTCATTTAGAAAATGTTTTTTAGCAATTTCAATAAATGACTAAAAAAAGGGGGAAATACCCCGATCAAACGATTTATCTAGTGCTAAACTATTTCGTTGCCTCTGTACCACTAAGAGTAGTATGTCGTACTCGCTAACTATATTACTTTGCAACACAGCGATCGCGAGATCGAATCCTGCTTGAGGCTTTGTGTTTTTTGTACTTTTTTTACATTGTTCGCAGCTCATGCGTGGGCCAGCCTAGTCGGAGTACTCCCTATGCGAAGCCCCGACTTCCTGCCGCACAATGTGGTGTATAGGAGGTCTCGTGGGGGCACTCCCCTAGGGCAGCCACCCCATTTGCCTTGGGGGCCAAGGCTTCCGAGGGGGAGGCGCACCGAAATCCATCTAGGGTATCCCAATGGTGGCCGCCGCCCCCCTAGGGAACCCTAGGACGCCCCCTCCTCCTCCCTTCCCCATATATATATAGGGGTAGAGGGAGGGCAGCTGCACCCATCTATGCCACGGCGCTTCCCTCCCTCTCCCTCGTAGTCCATCTTCTTCCCTGTAGTGCTTGGCGAAGCCCTGCTGAGATTTCTCCACCACCACCACCAACATCACGCCGTCGTGCTGCCGGAGGACTCGAGCTACTACTTCACCATCCCTAGCTAGATCAAGGAGGTGAAGGCGTCATCAAGCCGTACGTGTGTTGAGCACGGAGGTGCCGTCCGTTCGGCACTTGGATCGGGAGTTCGCGGGACGGATCGTGATTGGATCGCGAAGACCTTCGACTACATCAACTGCGTTTCTTAACGCTTTCGCTTAGCGATCTACAAGGGTGTGTAGATACAATCTCTCCTCTCATAGATGTTCATCTCCTAGATTGATCTTGGTGAGCGTAGGAAATTTTTTGTTTCCCATGCAACATTCCCCAATAGTGGCATCATGAGCTAGGTCTATGCGTAGATGACATCACGAGTAGAACACAAAGGAGTTTGTGGGCGTTGATATTCAGATTGCTTCCTTCCTTGGTATTTTCTTGATTCGGCGGTATTGTGGGATGAAGCGGCTCAGAACAACCTTACATGTCCACGTACATGAGACCAGTTCCATCGACAGACATGTGACTTTGTTGCATAAAGATGGCTGGTAGGTCTCTGTCTCTCCCACCTTAGTTGAATCAGATTCGACAAAGGCGGTCCTTGTAGAAGGTTAAATAGCAACTAGCATATCACCACTGTGGCTTTGCGTAGGTAAGAATCATTCTTGCTAGATACCCATAGCAGCCATGTAAAACATGCAACAACAATTAGAGGACGTCTAACTTGTTTTTGTAGGGTATGTTGTGATATGATATGGGCAAAGACATGATGAGATATATTTGATGTATGGGATGGTCATGTTTGTAATAGTTTATATCGACTTGCATGTCGATGCATATGACAACCGGCAGGAGCCATAGGGTTGTCTTTAATTATTGTATGACATGCGTGTTAATCATTAAGCACTATGTAATGCTTTATTTTATCGCTAAGCGGTAGCAACAGTAGTAGAAGCATGGTTGGCGTGACAACCCCGATGGCGACACGATGATGGAGATCATGATGATGGAGATCATGGTGTCATGCCGGTGACGATGGAGATCATGCCGGTGCTTTGGAGATGGAGATCGAAAGCACAAGTTGATGGCCATATCATGTCACTTATGATTTGCATGTGATGTTAATCCTTTTATGCATCTTATTTTGCTTAGGACGACGATAGCATTATAAGGTGATCCCTCACTAAAATGTCAAGATAAAATTGTGTTCTCCCCAAGTGTGCACCGTTGCGAAAGTTCGTCGTTTCGAAGCACCACGTGATGATTGGGTGTGATAGACTCTATGTTCACATACAAAGGGTGCAAGCCAGTGTTGCACATGCGAAACACTTGGGTTAAACTTGACGAGCCTAGCATGTACAGACATGGCCTCGGAACACAAGAGACCGAAAGGTCGAACACGAGTCATATAGCAGATATGATCAACATGGAGATGTTTACCATTGAAACCACCTCATCTCACGTCATGATCGGACTTGGGTTGCTGAATTTGGATCGTGTTACACTCGGACAACCGGAGGGATGTTGATTTGAGTGGGAGTTCTTAGGTAATATGATTAATTGAACTCATTATCATGAACAATAGTCTAAAGTTGCCTTTACAAATTTATGTTGTAGATCAATGGCTCGCGTAGTAGCTCCCCTAAATTTCAATGCGTTCCTAAAGAAAGCTAAGCTGAAAGATGATGGAAGTAACTTTGTGGACTGGGCCCGTAATCTGAGGATAATCGTCACGGCTTCCCATAAGTCTTATGCCCTTGATGCACCGCTTGATGCGCCACCCCCTCTAGTGATTGTGGACATTGTGAATGTCTGGCGGTCGCGTGTTGATGACTACTCAATAGTTCAATGCGCCATGCTGTATGGCTTAGAGCCGGGACTTCAAAGGCGTTTTGAACGTCATGGAGCATATGATATGTTGCAAGAGTTAAAGTTTATCTTTGAGAAGAATGCTTGGATCGAGAGGTATGAGACCTCCAATAAGTTATATGCTTTCAAGATGGAGGAGAACGGGTCTGTCAGTGAGCACATACTCAAAATGTCTGGGTACTACAACCGTCTGGCTGAATTGGGAACTGAGCTCCCGCCAGAGGCTGTCACTGACAGAGTTCTTCAATCGCTACCACCTAGCTACAAGAGCTTTGTGTTGAACTATAACATGCAAGGGATGAACAAGTCAGTCTCCGAGCTGTTCACGATGCTGAAAGTCGCCAAGTCAGACATCTAGAAGGAGCATCAAGTGTTGATGGTGAATAAAACCACTAGTTTCAAGAAGATCAAGGGAAAGAAGGGAAACTTCAAAAGGGTGGCAAAACAGTTGCTCCTCCCATGAAAAAACCCAAGGCTGGACCCAAGCTAGAAATTGAGTGCTTCTATTGCAAGGGAACTGTCCACTGGAAGCGGAACTGCCCCAAGTATCTAGCCGACAAGAAGGGGGCCAACGTCAACAAAGGTATATATGATATACATGTTATTGATGTGTACCTTACCAACTCTTGTTGTAGTGCCTGGGTAATTATACCGGTTCAGTTGCTCACATTTGCAACTCAAAGCAGGAACTACAGAATAGACAGAGGCTGGCAAAGGACAAAGTGATGATGCACGTGGTAAATGGTTCCAAGGTTGATGTGCTCACCGTCGGCATGCTCGCTCTTCGATTACATGACAATGACCTTGCAAGCAATGTGACCAATGAGTTAGTCACGGGATCTTGTATTACGTAACGAGTAAAGAGACTTGCCGGTAACGAGATTGAACTAGGTATGGGGATACGGATGATCAAATCTCGGGCAAGTAACATACCGATAGACAAAGGGAACTACATACGGGATTAGTTGAATCCTTTACAACGAGGTTCAACCGATAAGATCTTTGTAGAATATGTAGGAACCAATATGGGCATCCGGATCCCGCTATTGGTTATTGACCGTAGAGTTGTGTCGGTCATGTCTGCATAGTTCTCGAACCTGCGGAGTCTACACACTTTATGTTTGGTGACGATATAAGTATACTTGAGTCATTATGGTGGTTACCGAAGGTTGTTTGGAGCCCCGGATGAGATCCCGAACATGATGAGCAACTCCGGAATGGTCCGGAGGTGAAGATCGATATATTGGATGAAGGGTATTGGAGTCCGGAACTATTTTGGGGGTACCGCGAGATGATCAACGTCATCAAAAGGGGTTTCGGGGGGCCCCGGCAAGTGTTGGGGGGGGCCATGGGCCAAGGGAAGGGGGCAAACCAGCCCAGTAAGAGAGTGAGTGCCCCCTCACCCCATCTCGTGTAACCAGATGGGGTGGGGGCGCTCCCCTAGGGCAGCCACCACCTTTGCCTTGGGGGCCAAGGCTCCCGAGGGGAGGCGCACCAAAACCCATCTACGGTTTCCCCTTGGTGGCCGCCGGCCCGCCTAGGGAACCCTAGGGCGCCCCTCCTCCTTCCTTCCCCCTATATATAGAGGGGTAGAGGGAGGGAAGCCGCACCCATCTTTGCCATGGCGCTGCCCTCCCTCTCCCTTGTAGTCCATCTTCTTCTCCATAGTGCTTGGTGAAGCCTTGCTGAGATTTCTCCACTACCACTGCCATCACGCTGTCGTGCTGCTGGAGGACTCGAGCTACTACTTCACCATAGCTCGCTAGATCGAGGAGGTGAAGGCGTCATCAAGTTGTACGTGTGTTGAACACGGAGGTGTCGTCCGTTCGACACTTGGATCGGGAGTTCGCGGGACGGATCATGATTGGATCGCGAAGACATTCGACTACATCAACCACGTTTCTTAACGCTTCTGCTTAGTGATCTACAAGGGTATGTAGATGCAATCTCTCCTCTCATAGATGTTCATCTCCTAGATTGATCTTGGTGAGCGTAGGAAAATTTATGTTTCCCATGCAACGTTCCCCAACAAGATTGTGTCTCAACATTAGAAATTGAAATATCATTTGGATTCTCATATGCTATAACATGTTTACTAGAAGCATGCAAAGTCCTATCAATATTCTTTTTCTTTTTAATAGTAGGACTAGGTGCATCAGTATTAGTTATTTGAGAATCTTGCTCAACTCTCTTAGGATGGCCCTCGGGATACAAAGGTTCCTAGGTCATTTTACCACCTCTAGTCATAACTCTAACTGCGTTATCATTATTCTTATTATTTAACTCATTAAGCAAATCATCATGTTCCTTAAGTACTTGTTCTACTTGAGTCGTAACCATGGAAGCATGTTTACTAATAAGCTTAAGATCACTTTTAACTCTAGACATATAATGGCTCAAGTGTTCAACCATATAAGCATTACGTTTCAATTGTCTACCAACATAAGCATTAAAGTTTTTTTGTTTAACAATAAAATTATCACATTCATCCAAGCATTGAATAGCAGACTTATTATGAGGAATATCACTTTCATCAAATCTATAGAGAGAATTTACCTTTACTACTTGTGTTGGGTTATCAAGACCATGTATTTCTTCAATAGGCGGTAAATTCTTAATATCTTCAGCTTTAATACCTTTTTATTTCATAGATTTCTTTGCCTCTTGCATATCTTCAGGACAGAGAAATAGAATACCCCTTTTCTTTGGAGTTGGCTGAGGAGTTGGTTCGGGAAGTGTCCAATCATTATCATTGCTCAATATATTATTCAATAGCAATTCAGCTTGCTCAATAGTTCTTTCCCCACAACCAGCACAACTATCCAGGTGGTCTGTGGAAGCATCGGTTAGTCCATTATAAAAGATATCAAGTATTTCATTGTTCTTGAGAGGATGATCAGGCAGAGCATTAAGTAATTGGATAAACCTCCCCCAAGCTTGTGGGATACTCTTTTCTTCAATTTGCACAAAGTTAAATATTTCCCGTAAGGCAGCTTGTTTCTTATGGGCAGGAAAATATTTTGCAGAGAAGTAGTAAATCA
This sequence comes from Triticum aestivum, assembly GCF_018294505.1. NCBI lineage: Eukaryota > Viridiplantae > Streptophyta > Magnoliopsida > Poales > Poaceae > Triticum > Triticum aestivum. The sequence continues at coordinate 579,678,934 of NC_057795.1, forward strand.
TATCCTGGGGACTACGCACACAACCAGGAGCAAGAGAGTTAAACCATATCTTAGCATCACCCTTTAATGAGAAAGGAAACAACTTAAGAATATAGTAATAGCGAACTTTCTCCTCATCGGTAAATAGGGTGGCTATATCATTTAGTTTAGTAAGTGTGCCACAACAGTTTCAGATTCATAGCCATGGAAAGGATCAAATTCAGCCAAAGTAATTAACTCAGGATCGACGGAGAATTCATAATCCTTATCGGTAACAAACATAGGTGAAGTAGCAAAAGCATGATCATATTGCATTCTAGCATTCAAAGACTTTTCTTTCAGCTTAGCTAACAGTTTCTTAAGATCATATCTATAATTTCAAGAAAAAAGGTCTATAGCAGTATCATCATCCATAATATAACCCTCAGGTACAACAGGCAATTCATATCTAGGGGGAGAATCATAATCTTCAGTTTCAATAATATCATCAGTTTCAGTAATTTCATTCTCTCTAACTCTAGCAAGTTGTTCATCAAGAAATTCACCTAGTGGCACAGTATTATCAAGCAAAGAAGTAGTATCATCATAAGCATTATGAGTATAAGTGGCATCATCAATAACATGCGACATATCAGAATCAATAGCAGTTGTACGTGTTGCAAGTTTACTCAAAACAGAAGGTGAATCAAGTGCAGAGCTAGATGGTAGTTCCTTACCTCCCCTCGTAGTTGAGGGGAAAATCTTGGTGCTTTGACCTTTCAAATTCCTCATAGTGATCAATATATATAAATCCCAAGTGACTCAAAAAATAGAGCTATGTTCCCCGACAACGGCGCCAGAAAAAGGTCTTGATTACCCACAAGTATAGGGGATCGCAACAGTTTTCGAGGGTAGAGTATTCAACCCAAATTTATTGATTCGACACAAGGGGAGCCAAAGAATATTCTCAAGTATTAGCAGCTGAGTTTTCAATTCAACCACACCTGAAAGACTTAATATCTGCATCAAATTATTTAGTAGCAAAGTAGTATGGAAGTAAAGGTAACAGTGGCAAAAGTAATAGTAACAGTTTTGTAGCAATCGTAATAGTGGCAACGGAAAAGTAACTTAGCAAAGATCAATATGTAACGAGCTCGTAGGCAATGGATCAATGATGGATAATTATGTTGGATGGCATACAACATGCAATAGTTATAACATAGGGTGACACGGAACTACCTCCAATTCATCAATATAGTGTAGGCATGTATTCCGAATATAGTCATACATGCTTATGGAAAAGAACTTGCATGACATCTTTTGTCCTGCCCTCCCATGGCAGCGGGGTCCTATTGGAAACTAAGGGATATTAAGTAAGGCCTCGTTTTAATAGAGTATCTGACCAAAGATTATCACTTAGTGAATACATGAACTCCTCAAACTACGGTCATCATCGGGAAGTGTCCCGACTATTGTCACTCCAAGGTTGCCGGATCATAACACGTAGTAGGTGACTATAACTTGCAAGATAGGATCAAGAACACAGATATATTCATGAAAACATAAAGGGTTCAGATCTGAAATCATGGCATTCGGGCCCTAGTGACAATCATTAAGCATAGCAAAGTCATAGCAACATCAATCTTAGAACATAATGGATACTAGGGATCAAACCCTAACAAAACTAACTCGATTACATGGTAAATCTCATCCAACCCATCACCATCCAGCAAGCCTATGATGAAATTAATCACGCACGACGTGAGCATCATGAAATTGGTGATGGAGGATGGTTGATGATGACGATGGCGACGAATTCCCCTCTCCGGAGCCCCGAACGGACTCCAGATTTACCCTCCTGAGGAAGAACAGAGCTTGGTGGCAGCTCCATATCATAAAACAAATGAATCCTTCTCTTAGATTTTTTTCTCCCCGAACGTGAATATATGGAGTTGGAGTTGAGGTCGGTGGAGGTCCAGGGGGCCACAAGACAAGGGCGCGGCCAGGGGGTAGGGCGCGCCCTCCGTCCTTGTGCCAGGGTGTGGGCCCCCTTTGGTTGGTTCTTTCACCAATATTTTTTATTTACTCCAAAAGTTATCTCCGTGAAGTTTCAGGTCATTCCGAGAACTTTTATTTCTGCACAAAAATAACACCCGGCAATTCTGCTGAAAACAGCGTCAGTCCGGGTTAGTTCCATTCAAATCAGGCAAATTAGAGTCCAAAACAAGGGCAAAAGAGTTTGGAAAAGTAGATACGTTGGAGACGTATCAGGCGGCGGCGGGATGAGGGAAGGTGGATTCAGGAGCGGGGGCAGCTAGGGCTAGGGACCCGCCCGAGTCGCCCAAGCGAGAGCGACATGGGGGGCGAGCAACAAAAACATGTATAAGATCTTCAAGCAGCCATGCAGCCCCATATCCTTTACCCAGGGCGGGACTTCCATCCCTGAATGGTGGAATGATCTAACTTGTTCTTTGGCTGGGAAGGACATGGTGATACGTCTCCAACGTACCTATAATTTTTTATTGTACCATGCTATTATATTATCTGTTTTGGATGTTTTATATGCATTTATATGCTATTTTATATTATTTTTGGGACTAACCTATTAACCTAGAGCCCAGTGCCAGTTTCTGCGTTTTGCCTGTTTTAGAGTTTCGCAGAAATGGAATACCAAACGGAGTCCAAACAGAATAAAACTTTCACGATGATCTTTCTTGGACCAGAAGCAAACCAGGAGACTTGGAGATGAAGTTGGAGAAGCAACGAGGTGGCCATGAGGGTGGAGGGCGTGCCCCCTACCTCGTGGGCCCCTCGGAGGTCTCCTAACCTAATTATTTCGCCCATATATACTCTTATACCTCAAAACCATTAGGGGAGCCACGAAAACACTCTTCCACCGCCGCAACCTTCTGTACCCGTGAGATCCCATCTAGGGGCCTTTTCCGGTGTCCTGCCGGAGGGGGATTCGATCACGGAGGGCTTCTGCATCAACACCATTGCCCTTCCGATGAAGCATGAGTAGTTTACCACAAACCTACGGGTCCATAGCTAGTAGCTAGATGGCTTCTTCTCTCTCTTTGATTCTCAATACCATGTTCTCCTCGATGTTCTTGGAGATGTAATATTCTTGTGCAGTGTGTTTGCCGAGATCCGATGAATTGTGGATTTATGATCATATTATCTATGAATATTATTTGAGTCTTCTTTGAATTCTTATATGCATGATGTGATATCTTTGCAAGTCTCTTCGAATTATAGGTTTAGTTTGGCCTACTAGATTGGTTTCTCTTGCAACGGGAGAAGTGCTTAGCTTTGAGTTCAATCTTGCAGTGTGCTTTCCAAGTGACAGTAGGGGCAGCAAGGCACGTATTGCATTATTGCCATCGAGGATAAAAAAGATGGGGTTTTCATCATATTGCTTGAGTTAATTCCTCTACATCATGTCATCTTACTTAATGTGTTACTCTGTTCTTTATGAACTTAATACTCTAGATGCAGGCAGGAGTCGATCGATGTGTGGAGTAATAGTAGTAGATGCAGAATTGTTTCGGTCTACCTGACACAGACGTGATGCCTATGTTCATGATCATTGACTTAGATATTGTCATGATTATGCGCTCTTCTATCAATTGCTTGGTAGTAATCTGTTTACCCATCGTATTATTTGCTATCTTGAGAGAAGCCACTAGTGAAACCTATGGCCCCTGGGTCTCTTTTCCATCATATTAAGTCTATTTTCCATCATACTAGTTTCCGATCTACTATTTTGCAATCTTTTACTTTTTGATCTATAAACCAAAAATACCAAAAATATTTACCTTACCATTTTCTATCTCTATCAGATCTCACTTTTGCAAGTAAGCGTGACGGGATTAACAACCCCTTTATCGCGTTGGGTGCAAGTTTGTTGATTGTTTGTGCAGGTGTTCGGTAACTTGTGCGTTATCTCCTACTGGATTGATACCTTGGTTCTCAAACTAAGGGAAATACTTACTCTACTTTGCTGCACAAGCTCAAGAAGTAGCAGGAAGAATTTCTGGCGCCGTTGCCGGGGAGATTTACACCAAGTCAATTCAAGATTTGTCTCCTGTCAACTTGCCAATTTCTAGCGCCGTTGTCGGGGAGATTTACACCAAGTCAAGTCAAGATTTGTCTCCCATCAACTTGCCAATTTCTGGCGCTGTTATCGGTGAGACCTACGCCAAGTCAAGACATACCAAGTACCCATCATAAACTCTCATCTCTTGCCTTACATTATTTTCCATTCGCCTCTCGTTTTCCTCTCCCCCACCTATAAAATGATTTTCAAAAAGATTTCTCTTTTCTTCACCCCTCTTTCGTTCATTTTCTTTGCTCGCTTTCTATGTGCTTGTGTGTTGGTATGCCTGTTTGCCTTTATGGCGCAACCAAAAAGCATTGGTCCTAACCTTAGGAGGTTGGAAGAAATTGAAAATAATGTTAGAAGCTTCATGTCTTTACAATTTGAGCATAATAGTTTCTTTAGAAACGAGCTTAAAGAACAGAAACGTTTTATGGAGTACATGAATAAAGAGCTTGATGATATGTCTAGAGAATTTTATGGTTTGAAATCTCAATTTGCTCATCTTGAACATTTAGTAGGCCAAATTTCTGATAAACAAGCTACCTTAGTAAATAAGATGGCTGCTAAACCGGAAGCTTTGAATAATGATGAAGATCTAAAAGTGATTGATGTGACTCCTATTGAATCTTTGTTTTCCAATGTAAATCTTGATAAAGATGGGACTGGAGATGAGTCAACTTCAGTTAAAAGGCGTCCCAATGATTCAGAGTTTTTAGATCTAGATGCAAAAATTGATAAAACTGGGATGGGAGAGGTCAAGACTTTAAGTAGTAATGAACCCACTATTTTGGATTTCAAGGAATTTAATTATGACAATTGTTCTTTAATAGATTGTATTTCCTTGTTGCAATCCGTGTTGAATTCTCCTCATGCTTATAATCAAAACAAAGCTTTTACCAAACATATCGTTGATGCTATGATGCAATATTTTGAAGAAAAGTTTGAATTGGAAGTTTCTATCCCTAGAAAACTTTATGATGAGTGTGAACCTACTATTAAGATTAAGATTAAAGATTATGACTGCCATGCTTTGTGTGATTTGGGTGCTAGCGTTTCCATGATTCCAAAAACTTTATGTGATGTGTTAGGTTTTCGTAAATTTGATGATTGTTCTTTAAATTTGCATCTTGCGGATTCCACTATTAAGAAACCTATGGGAAGGATTAATTATGTTCTTATTGTTGCAAATATAAATTATGTGCCCGTGGATTTCATTGTTCTTGATATAGATTGCAATCCTACATGTCCTATTATTCTTGGTAGACCTTTCCTTAGAACGATTGGTGCAATTATTGATATGAAAGGAGGAAACATTAGATTCCAATTTCCGTCAAGGAAGGGCATGGAACACTTTCCTAGGAAGAAAATTAAATTTCCATATGAATCTATTACGAGAGCCACTTATGGATTGCATACCAAAGATGACAATACCTAGATCTATTCATGTTTTATGCCTAGCTAAGGGCGTTAAACGATAGCGCTTGTTGGGAGGCAACCCAATTTTATTTTTGTTCTACGCTAGGCTCTTCTTGGAGATACACTTCACTTAACACTTGGAAATTGCATATATTTGAAATAGAATTGGGCCAAATGTCTTGCGGATGGATTTTAAAAAAGTGCAGCACATCGCGAAAGAACTCTGAGCTGGGTGGGGTGAACCCACGTAACATATGATCAATAAAAACCACTACTTCACCCTCTTTAGGGGCGGGTCTGGCCTCATCTCCAGAGACCCTCTAGTGGATATCCTCTTTCAGGGCTAAAATGCCCACTTTGACATGGTCATTCAGATCCTCTTCAGTGACCGTGGAGGCCACCCAGTTTCATGAAGTAACAATCTTTGTCATTTTTGATGAAAAGCCTAGAAGACAAGAAATTACCGGGTTAAGAATGTGATGGTAAGGCGACAAGTGATTTGAGGACAGATGTGCAAGGCAAGAATAATTGACTTTCAACAAGAATAAGTGTTATCAAGATTGGCATGGTTAAACCGGCGAGGAATAGTCGGGTTATGTTAGAATGATACATTGGCAGTTTAAAAGTGCTCAAAGTTAAGCCGTCAACTACTTGATGAGCTACAAGTATGTCATTTAAGCCGCCATGAGGGGCTAATGCCTACAAATATGGAGTGGAGCTGAATTTTTGCTAAGTCTCTGGTAAACAAGTTCCACATATTAGTTTCATAATTATGGATCTATAGCAGCTCGAAAATGGAAAATAAAGTTAACCTAATTACCGCGACCAAAGAACACGCGAGCTGGGAGTGGTGTTCCAATAGATGAAACACATCTATATTTTGCGACAAGGGCTAAAACAGCTACCGCGCTAATCCTATACTACAGTTGGATCAAACAGGTCATCAGCAGGGGGTGCTAGGGAAGTTTTTTGATGAACGACGAAGAACTCCGATGAACGGAGAAAGCCCTAGCGCAGATCTGAGATGAAGCAAGAAGGATACCTGCCAATGCTGATGGACAACAAAGGAGCACCGCGTTTCTTTGGACACAGTCAGGGTGATGTAGCGGCCAGAGTTTATGAAGTTGGAGACGGCGGCGGTGGAGCTCGAGCAGTGCTGGACGATGCAAAGAGGAAGAGGAAGACGTGAGGGCAGGGGTAAAAAGTTAAATGATGGACGCATTGCCCCTATTTATAAGGGAATGGATCGATGGCATGCGCGGGAATCAAGGAGACCGAAAAAATGATTAAGTGGTTATATAGACACCTTGATTTTGGAAAGACCATTAAGATAAAGATCCCTTGAGATATCATGGGCCTTGTGCAAAATTAATGCATGTGACATCATGGCGGGTTACTATGGTTCGGTGATGTGACATCATGGCGGGTTATGTTGACTTGGTGAAAATTGATGAAAGAAGAATCTGCTAAGTCAAGTGTTGAAGATAGATGTGAACCAGTTCAAATCAACCTGGGGCCTAATGTTGGGGATATAACTACTAGGTATAACCCGCCCAGGAGAGGTCGGGTCATGCCACTAGCGACTTAAGATGAAGAGGCCCAAGAAAATATGAAGATGGCGGTTCATAGAGCAAGCTTATTGAAGGCCCAAGACCCGGGGACGATTTGAGGCCCGCGGTGTGAGACGCCATATGCTTAACTTGTATTCTAAGGCAAGTTTAGTTAGTCACTGAGCCGGACACATTGTGTATGAACCGCCCGGGACTCTGTAAGCCGCCGGGCATCAACCTGTATATAAAGGGGTGACCCAGCGGCGGGTTAACTCAAGAAACAATTGATCAAGCACTAGGTCAAGCGTATTCACTCCCTGGTAGTCGAAACACAAGCAATACAATCTAAATCAAGAGTAGGACTTTACCTCGTTGAGAGGGGCTGAACCTGGGTAAAAACTCTCTATGTCCTTTGTCCCGTTTAACCCCTTTAAGCTAACCTAGCTATGATGGCTCCACACCTAAGTCCTTTTGCTAGGGCATCTGTCGTGTTAAATCCATGACATGTTTAGTAATAAATAATTCATCTAGCCTCTGGTTAGATGTGGTTTTATGTTTTAATTAGTGTTTGTGCCAAGTTAAACCTTTAGGATAGCTTATGGTGATAGTTGTGTTGATCCTGCTGAAAAACAGAAACTTTTGCGCTCAGTAAATAATTTCCAGAATTGTATTGAAACGTACTTTTGATCTGATTCTTTTTGCTCTGGATTGGTGAACAAATTGCTCAGGTTGTCATAATTTTTCAGAATTTTTGGAGTTACAGAGGTATTCGAGAGTTATAGGTTACTACATGCTGTTTTGTTTTTGACAAATTCTGTTTTCTATGTGTTGTTTGCTTATTTTGATGAATATATGGGTAGTATCGGAGGGTATGAACCATGGAAAAGTTGGAATATAGTAGATATTACACTAATATAAATAAATAATGAGTTTGCAACAGTACCTTAAAGTGGTGATTTATTTTCTTATGCTAACGGAGCTTATGAGATTTTCTGTTGAGTTTTCTGTTGTGAAGTTTTCAAGTTTTGGGTAAGGATTTGATGGACTATGGAATAAGGAGTGGCAAGAGCCTAAGCTTGGGGATGCCCAAGGCACCCCAAGGTAATATTCAAGGACAACCAAAAGCCAAAGCTTGGGGATGCCCCGGAAGACATCCCCTCTTTCGTCTTCATCTATCGGTAACTTTACTTGAGGCTATATTTTTATTCACCACATGATATGTGTTTTGCTTGGAGCGTCTTGTATGATTTGAGTCTTTGCCTTTTAGTTTATCACAATCATCCTTTCTGTACACACCTTTTGAGAGAGACACACATGAATCGTGATTTATTAGAATACTTTATGTGCTTCACTTATATCTTTTGAGCTAGGCAATATTGCTCTAGTGCTTCACTTATATCTTTTTAGAGCACGATGGTGGTTTTCTTTTATAGAAATTGATGAACTCTCATGCTTCACTTCTATTATTTTGAGAGTCTTTTAGAACAACATGGTAATTTGCTTTGGTTATAAATTTAGTCCTAATATGATAGGCATCCATAAGGGCTATAATAAAAACTTTCATATTAAGTGCATTGAATACTATGAGAATTTTGATTCTTTATGATTGTTTTGAGATATGAAGATGGTGATATTAGAGTCATGCTAGTAAGTTGTGAATTTGACAGATACTTGTGATAAAGTTTGTGGTTCCCGTAGCATGCAAGTATGGTGAATCATGATGTGATGAAGTCGAAGCATGATTTATTTCTTGATTGTCTTCCTTATGAGTGGCGGTCCGGAACGAGCGATGGTCTTTTCCTACCAATCTACCCCCCTAGGAGCATGCGCATAGTACTTCATTTCGATAACTAATAGATATTTGCAATAAGTATGTGAGTTATTTATGACTAATGTTGAGTCCATGGATTATACGCACTCTGACCCTTCCACCATTGCTAGCCTTTCTTGTGGCATGCAACTTTTGCCGGTACCATACACCCACCATATACCTTCCTCAAAACAGCCACCATACCTACCTATTGTGGTATTTCCATAGCCATTCCAAGATATATTGCCATGCAACTTTCCACCATTCCGTTTATTATGACACGCTTCATCATTGTCATATTGCTGCATGATCATGTAGTTGACATTGTATTTGTGGCAAACCACCATTCATAATTATTTCATACATGTCACTCTTGAGTCATTGCACATCCTGGTACACTGCTGGAGGCATTCACGTAGAGTCATATTTTGTTCTAAGTATTGAGTTGTAGTTCTTGAGTTGTAAGTAAATAAAAGTGTGATGATCTTCATTATTAGAGCATTGTCCCATGTGAGGAAAGGATGATGGGGGCTATGATTCCCCCACGGGTCGGGATGAGACTCCGGACGAAAAAAAGAGGCCATAAAAAAAGAGAAAGGCCCAAATAAAAAAATGAGTGAAAAAGAGAGAAGGGGCAATGTTACTATCCTTTTACCACACTTGTGCTTCAAAGTAGCACCATGATCTTCATGATAGAGAGTCTCCTATGTTGTCACTTCATATACTAGTGGGAATTTTTCATTATAGAACTTGGCTTGTATATTCCAATGATGGGCTTCCTTAAATTGCCCTAGGTATTCATGAGCAAGCAAGTTGGATGCACACCCACTTAGTTTCTTTTTTTGAGCTTTCATACACTTATAGCTCTAGTGCATTCGTTGCATGGCCATCCCTACTCACTCACTTTCATATCTATTGATGGGCATCTCCATATCTCGTTGATACGCCTAGTTGATGTGAGACTATCTCCCTCTTTTTTGTCTTCTCCACAACCACCATATTCTCTTCCACCATAGTGTTATATCCATGGCTCACGCTCATGTATTGGGTGAAAGTTGAAAAATTTTGAGAACATCAAAATATGAAACAATTGCTTGGCTTGTCATCGGGGTTGTGCATGATTTAAATTTTGTGTGTGATGAAGATAGAGCATAGCCAGACTATATGATTTTGTAGGGATAGCTCTCTTTGGCCATGTTATTTTGAGAAGACATGATTGCTTTATTAGTATGCTTGAAGTATTATTGTTTTTATGTTAATATTAAAATTTTGTTTTGAATCTTATGAATTTGAACATTCATGCCACAATAAAGAGAATTACATGGATAAATATGTTAGGTAACATGCCACATCAAAAATTCCGTTTTTATAATTTACCTACTCGAGGACAAGCAGGAATTAATCTTGGGGATGCTTGATACGTCTCCAACGTATCTATAATTTTTTATTGTTCCATGCTATTATATTATCTATTTTGGATGTTTTATATGCATTTATATGCTATTTTATATTATTTTTGGGACTAACCTATTAACCTAGAGCCAGTGCCAGTTTCCGTTTGGACTCTAGGTTAATAGGTTAGTCCCAAAAATAATACCTATTAACCTATTAACCAATTGTTTTCTCAATACCATGTTCTCCTCGATGTTCTTAAAGATCTATTCGATATAATATTCTTTTGCAGTGTGTTTGCCGAGATCCGATAAATTGTGGATTTATGATCAGATTATCTGTGAATATTATTTAAGTCTTCTCTGAATTCTTATATGCATGATTTGATATCTTTGCAAGTCTTTTCGAATTATCGGTTTAGTTTGGCTACTAGATTGGTTTTTCTTGCAATGGGAGAAGTGCTTAGCTTTGGGTTCAATCTTGTGGTGTCCTTTCCCAGTGACAGTAGGGGCAGCAAGGCACATATTGTATTGTTGCCATGAAGGATAAAAAGATGGGGTTTTCATCATATTACTTGAGTTAATTCCTCTACATCATGTCATCTTACTTAATGTGTTACTTTGTTCTTTATGAACTTAATACTCTAGATGCATGCAGGAGTCGGTCGATGTGTGGAGTAATAGTAGTAGATGCAGAATCATTTCGGTCTACTTGACACGGACGTGTTGCCTATGTTCATGATCATTGCCTTAGATATCGTCATAATTATGCGCTCTTCTATCAATTGCTCGGCAGTAATTTGTTTACCCACTGTATTATTTGCTATCTTGAGAGAAGCCACTAGTGAAACCTATGCCCCCCGGGGTCTCTTTTCCATCATATTAAGTCTATTTTCCATCATACTAGTTTCCGATCTACTATTTTGCAATCTTTGACTTTTTGATTTATAAACCAAAAATACCCAAAAATATTTACTATACCATTTATCTATCTCTATCATATCTCACTTTTGCAAGTAACCGTGAAGGGATTGACAAACCCTTTATCACGTTGGGTGCAAGTTTGTTGATTGTTTGTGCAGGTATCCGGTGACTTGTGCGTTGTCTCCTACTGGATTGATACCTTGGTTCTCAAACTGAGGGAAATACTTACTCTACTTTGCTGCATCACCCTTTCCTCTTTAAGGGAAAAACCAACACAAGCTCAAGAAGTAGCACATGGTCACGGCAATTTACACCTGCTGGCAGATTTGGAAGGAGCGGAACAGGCGGGTCTTTGAGCATGTTTCCCTTACATCAGACGATGTTCTTCATCTTATCAGACAGTATCTTTGGCTACCCACAACAACCATGCACTGGCTATCAGACTGCGAGAATGACCCACCACCAAAGCCAGATTAATTTTTGTAGTTTTTATTTTCTTTTAATTTGCATTTCTGCCTGTGGATGAACACGTCTTGGCCATCGGCTTCATGCAAGTTGTACCAACATTCTATTCCTCTTAATGTATGGACGGTTAACTGCCAATTCCTCAAAAAAATCCTCTCAATCCCTAGATTTTTGGCTAAAAATTCAATTTCCATGCTATGCTCTTTGACAACATTGTTTGCTAAAAAACCAACTGAAGTGACATCAACACTTGACAGGTACCCCTAATATTTTTAGGGTGACATATAGCACTAATTAAAGCCATAAGATTAATTAGGATACATCGGCAAACCAGCAGGCAGAAACCATCATTATATCAATTCTTGGATGACAGAACAACTAACTCTAGATATACTCTTATCATCAGCTTAGCTCGGCAATGGACATCATTTAAGATGAATTAAAGAATGGATATGAGTTGGGAGAGCAAACTGTAGAGTTTTTAAAATAGTAAGGCTAAGCTACTATCTACAAAAACAACAGAGCACATCTCTCATGCTGCAAGAAAATAGAGGCTCATTACGAGAAAACCCATTCACCCGGTAGTGTCTAAATTTTTGTGAACCACCACTATCATCTTCATCAACACGCCACACCTCCTTTACACTACCATAGATAAAATACGGATTATACATTCAAATGAGGAACTCCTACACATATGTGCACTTTGATGGTTTCAGTAGCAATACCAAGCACGTTCAACATATATATATATATATATATATATATATATATATATATATATACTAGAAGGGTTGGGTGCACTTTGCTGCTCCATTGGTGTTGTTGGGTATCTTAGAAACATTACTCACTTTGTTACAAATATAATGTGTATTACATTTTTAAAAAGTCAAATATTTTTAAGTTTGATCAAATTTGTAGAGAAATATATCAAAATCCATAATACCACATCGGCATAATTAGATTCATCATGAAATAAATTTCCATATTTTTTGTTTAATATTGTGGATGTTGACATTTTTGGCTCTAAACTTGGTCTTAAAGGAATTTGACTTTCCAAAAAACAAATACCCTTATATTTTGGAATTGATGGAATATTTAGTTTGGCGGGGCGGAGAGATGATGGAGTGTGTTTTAATTTTTTATAACTCGATTATTTGGTGGGCCTTTCTCGATGTGATTCTGTGTAATCCGCTAAGAAACTCATATTTATGTGGGGAAATTTCTGTTTCGGTAGCTGCATGTACTATATTGGTGCTACGGTATTATATGGCGGCGTTTCTTTTTTCTAGGTGGTAGGAGGGTGCACAGGGTTGATATATTTTTACAGGCGTGAAAGTATATGTAGTCCGCATGTGTGGTTTTGGTAATTAATGACAATCCTTATGGACTAATGTTTGCATTGAGATATACATGTGAAGGAAATTTCCATTTGCAATGCATGAAGAATACTGGATGAATTGAAGGATGAAATCCATCAACACAAATATATGCATTGAGGCTTGATAATGAATGACAATTCCTATGAAGAAACAATGGCATAAAGTTATATATGAAGGCTTGTTCCTTGGGCTATGCAAGAAGGATATTGAATGGATTCAGAATGAATGACATATACATATAGTTACGCATCAATATTATGCTCAATGATTGAATCAAATATGATCAAGATGAATTCCATGTGACGAACAAGATGTGATATGTATGGAGTCCATTAAAGGATCTCAAATGTCTTCATGCTTAGGATTATGGGGGCGAGCCATGATGGATCATGATCTTGAGAGAATCATTAAAGAAAAGAATTCTACATATGGCTTGAAGATAGGATCATGATGAGCTCATATGTTGAGTCATGGATGATCATTTCTTGAAGCAAGTAATTCATGTGAAGATTTCGTTGTGCCTCTCAAGATATTGTGATGGAGCATGAAGAAGAACAAATGCTGACAAATATGGTATTCATGGATAAACTCTATATGGTCATATGATAATTGAGATATGGGTAATCATGTCTTGAAGAAATGAAGCATACTGAAAAATCCAATATGGCCTTCAAGACGTCAAGATTGAGCATGGAGTAAAGATAAAGGTTGACCAAGATAGAGATCAAAATTGAACTCTAAATGGTCGACGCACAAGTGCAAATGATGTATCACATAGGATCTTGTGGTATGATAAGAAATCGTCAATTGCACTTTGTGTACTAACCCATGCTATGTGTTATATATGTTTATGAGGGTTAGGCTATTCTCATGGGCTCACATCGAGAGAAAGATTCCAAGTGTCCATTAGAGTATGACATCAAGTGTTCATGATCATGGTTGACAAGGGCAATTTCAAGATAACCATCCCAAAGGAATACATGCTTGAAGCTTGTGGATGATCACATGATGGTCAAGTGAAGATGAATACAAAGCAAAGCTTCCCACATTGTGTATGGGAGAACTACTTGAAGTTCACCATTGAGACAAGAAGAAACATCAACATAAAGCTCAAGTGAAAGGCTCGAGTCAAAGGTATTAGTTCCTTTGGCGTTAGTGTTGTGGAGTGATGACCATTGAAGAAACATATACACTCAAGAATGGACTCTCGCAAGATATCTAGTATAGTTCTTTTATGCTTATTGAGTTATAGAGATCCCGCACAATTAAGAGGGGATCAAAGGGTTTCGTGATGGACTTGCTCAAGTCAATATCTCCTACACACAATTCCACTCCTATCCTATATACCAAATAAATCTATAGCCAACTAGGTTCCCCAAAGTATATGATCTTACCTTTCCATACTTTGCACCCTCCATTTTGGTTTATCTTGGGTGGATCTCTATGTGAGGACCCGAAGCTTTTCCATAGCTTCAAAACGAGCCCAAGATCATCAAAATTGGAGTCCGGATGTGAAAGTTATGCATGTTTTACTTTTGGGGTGGCTACAGTTTTTGTGTTGGCTGGATGTCTGGGCTTTTCCCGGGATGTCCGACCACTGCTATCCAAAGGGTGTCTGCTTTATGTGAAATTGCTGGATGTCCGGCCCCTGGCCCAGATGTCCGGCCATAGATATCCAGAGAGCATGTTGAAATGTTGGTTTTGTCTCCCGGATGTCTGACACTTGTCCAGATGTCCGGGGCCCCAACTTTGGCCAGATGTCCAGGACCTGCACATTGGCTCTGCTTTTCTGTGTATGTTTGCACATTTCTCAACCGCCGATGTCTGGCCCTTTCCCGGATTTCCGGCCCGACACAACCACTTTGTAGCAACCAGACCTCAAACAGTGTGATCTCTGTGCATCAGTGTCATCCCTGGATCGGTAATGCTGACACGCATAGTACTTGAAGAATTTATAACAGAGTAGCAATCACACACTTATTACATCGAATGTCTCAAAAGAGAACTTATTACAATAAATATGACTTAAGGCCATCGAATAACGATAACAACGGAAGGCTTGGAAGATAAGCGAGTCCATCAACTCCAACGGCATCACTGAGTATAAGATCACAACCTAAGGCACCTTACTCGTCGTCTGAAAAGTTTGCAACATGAACGTTGCAGCCCAAAACGGGTCAGCACATGGAATATGCTGCCATGTAACACATAGAGAGTAATGAACAGAAATATGCTATACTACATGCATATATGGCTGGTGGAAAGCTCTATGGTTACAGTTTTGCATAAAGCCATTTTTCCCCTACTGCAAAGGAATAAATTTTATTTAACTATCATGGTGGTTGTTAAACATTGAGAAGGGTACTCCAACTCAATCCCAATTAAACATCATCATTAAACCAACAAAATTTAAATTAAGTAACATGATGAGATTCACATGATAATCCAAGTACTAGATACTCAAAACGTCCATAACCGGGGACACGGCTAACCATGATTAGTTTATACACTCTGCAGAGGTTTGCGCACTTTTCCCCGCAAGACTCGATCTCCTCTGCTTGATTTCTCGCACAACATGGTGTTTGATAAACGATGACCGAGACACAGTCTTTTAGAAGCATTAACTCTCTACTCCGGGTAGACAGTACCAACCTACATCCCCTACATCTGCTAGTCTACCTCTTCAAGAGCTCACGCAACATACTCAACTATGCTAGAGCCCATAATAGCTTGCGGCTACACACGGAAGTTTCTAGCATGAATAATCTCATGATCCCTTTGAGCCTGGGTGGCGGTCCATAGGAGAATCACACGGTACCCCGGGATTTCCAAAAATACAGGCAACACTGGGTTCCCTAGGTGCCTCAATCCACCCAGATGTGAATTTAAGTTGCCACCTTAAGTAAACCATTAATTTAACAATCTCACATCTGTCATGGATACACCCACCCAGTCCACGTCTACTAGCATAGCATAGCAATATAAGCAAACGTAGAAGTAACTCCCAAAGGTTTGATAATAAAACAGGTAATAGGTTCTACCTCATCTACTTCCCAAAACCCACATATTAATAAGATCCTAATCATGCATTTGTTTGAGGATTGATCTAATGCAATAAAACTGGGTAGTAAAGAGGTATGATCAAAGTGTTACTTGCCTTGCTGATGATCCGTGAAACCTAGGGATTCCAAGTAGCAAGCGCCGCACTCCGGGTACTCTATCGCAAACAAACAAGCATACAATAAGCACTCAACTAATGCACATGTAAAACTCAAATAAGAGATCTAACTAGAAAGTTCAACTTAAGAACTCCGGTTTGCAAAAAGAATCAAACCAAACGAAGCAACGAAAGTCAAACGGTGAAAGAAACAAGCTTCGTTTACTAATCTGGACCTAAGTCAAATTTTACAGTAGCAAAAACTTGTTTGAGTTGGTTAAACGGAAAGAGGGTTTCGAGACGAAACTCTAGGCGCTTGAATCGCCTGATTCTGATAAACGAGCGAAAAGTAATACTAAAACGAAAATCGGATCAGAAATCTCGATCTGGAATAATCGCGAAAAATCCGATAAAAAGAAAAACGGACGAACAGGCTAACGAACGAACGTTCGCTGTCTGCGGCTAAACAACGAAAACCGTTTGTTAAAACGAACACATGGACGAACGTCTGCTAAATAAACTAAACCGAGAAAAAAATAAAACCGATCTAAATAAAAAACAACCACGGTTTTATATTAAAAAATCGACGGTTTACTCTCGAAAACCGCGGCGGCGGCGGCGACTACCTCGGGTGGGTCAACGGCGGCGGTGGCGGCGGCAGCGGCGGTGGTCAGCTCCGGCAGGGCGGGTGGCTCCGGCGGCGGCGGCGGTGGTCAGCTCCGGCGGGGCGGGTGGCTCCGGCGGCGGCGACGTGGATCGAGGGCGGCGGTGGCGCTAGGGTTTGGCGGCGGCGCGGGATGGGCTGGGGCGGCGGTAGGGTTTGGCGGCGGCGCAAGCTGGGCTGGGGCGGTGGTAGGGTTTTGAGGGCAGGGGGCCCGGCTTATTAAGCCCCCCCTCCCCCCGGGCGGTGTCCCGCTCGGGTACGGCCCGGAGTCGGTTTGACCTTTTTTTTAATATTTACTCGCAGAAAAACAAATAAAAGAAATACTAAACATACTACAAAAATCCCAAAATAAATTTTCCCCGACTTCTAAAATCAAGCTAGAGAAGATGAACATTTATTTGGGGCCTAAATGCAATTTTTAAAAACGCGCATTTTTCCTAAATTCAAATAAAATAGCGAGAAACTCCGAAATAAAATCTTATTTGATTTTTTTATTAAATCCTCAATATTTCTTTATTTTGGGAAAGTCATTTTATTCCCTCTCTCATATTTTTAATATAGAAATAACTGAAGGTAAAATAAATAAAATCAAATGATCCTATTTTCGAAATTCGAGAAAACTCAAATATGAAAATAACGAAATCCCCAACTCTCTCCGTGGGTCCTTGAGTTGCGTAGAATTTCTAGGATCAAGCCAAAATGCAATAAAATATGATATGCAATGATGATCTAATGTATAACATTCCAAATTGAAAATTTGGGATGCTACAAACCTACCCCCTTAAGATGAATCTCGCCCTCGAGATTCGGGTTGGCTAGAAAATAGGTGAGGGTGGTCCTTGAGCAGATCTTCCTCTCGCTCCCAGGTGGCTTCATCTTCGGTATGGTGGCTCCACTGAACTTTGCAAAACTTGATAACCTTGCTACGGGTGACTCGGCTGGAAAACTCGAGAATCTTGACTGGTTTCTCCTCGTAGGTCAAATCACTATCCAACTGAATCGCCTCGAGTGGCACTGTATCTCTCAGCGGAATATCAGCCATCTCTGCATGCCACTTCTTCAACTGGGAAACGTGAAACACATCGTGAACTCCTCACAATCCTTCGGGCAATTCCAACTTGTAAGCAACTTCTCCCATACGCTCCAAAACTTTATATGGTCCGACAAAACGTGGCGCTAACTTTCCCTTAACTCCAAAGCGCTTAACTCCTCGAAGTGGAGATACACGAAGATAAACTCTATCTCCGACTTCGTAAATTGTCTCCTTGCGTTTAGAATCTGCGTAGCTCTTCTGCCTGGACTGGGCTACCTTGAGCCCATCGTGAATCAAATTTACCTTCTATTCAGACTCCTTAATCAAATCCGGTCCAACAACTGGCGGTCTCCAACTTCATCCCATAATAATGGTGTCCTGCACCTCCTTCCATACAGAGCTTCGAAAGGGGCCATCTTCGAACTGGATTGATAACTGTTGTTGTAAGAGAACTCCGCATATGGCAAATTGCCATCCCAACTAGATCCATAATCTAGCGCACAAGCTCTCAACATGTCCTCCAGAATCTGATTGACTCTCTCGGTCTGTCCATCTGTCTGCGGATGAAAAGCTATACTAAACTCTAGCCTGGTACCCAAAGTTTCGTGCAACTGATTCCAGAACTTTGAGGTAAACTAAGTTTCTCTATCTGATACGATGCTCCCTGGAACTCCACGCAGACATACGATCCTGGTCATGTATATCTTTGCCAACTTAGCACTGGTGTAGGTGGTATTTACTGGAATGAAATGAGCTACCTTCGTCAAACGATCGACTACAACCCATATCGAGTCATAGCCTGAACGAGTCCTGGGCAATCCCGTGATAAAATCCATGCCTAACTTGTCCCACTTCCATTTGGGTATCGGCAATGGCAGTAGCAATCCTGCTCTTCTGATGCTCTGCCTTTACCCTCTGACATACATCACATACTTCTACATACTCTGCAATATCCTTCTTCATTCCGGTCCACAAGAAAGTGTCCTTCAAATCCAGGTACATCTTGGTATTTCCTGGGTGAATCGAGTACAACGAATCATGGGCCTCTTGCAGAATCAACTTCCTGATCTCTGGGTCATTAGGTACATAAACACGGTCCTCAAACCATAGGGTATCATGCTCGTCCTCACAATATACTTTAGCTTTTCCTTTGCTCATCCTCTCCTTTATCTCAGCAATCTCCTTGTCAGTCTTCTGAGCTTTTCTGATCTTATCCATCAAATTAGACTGAATCTCCAATGTTGCTACATAGCCTCTTGGAACTATCTCCAAACATAGCTCGCGAAGATCCTCGGCTAGCTCCTTTGGTAATTCTCCGGTCATGAGTGTATTGACATGGCTCTTGCGGCTCAACGCATCGGCTACTACGTTAGCCTTTTCAGGGTGATAATGCAATCTCATATCATAATCCTTGATGAGCTCCAACCATCTCCTTTGCCTGAGGTTCAACTCCTTCTGCGTGAAGATGTACTTCAAACTCTTGTGATCTGTGTACACCTCACAATGGTTTCCGATGAGAAAATGTCTCCATGTCTTCAAAGCATGCACTATGGCTGCTACTCCAAATCATGTGTAGCATAATTCAACTCATGGGGCTTAAGCTGCCGTGAGGCATACGAAACAACTCTTCCCTCCTGCATAAGCACTGCTCCAAGTCCTCGACGAGAAGTGTCGCAATATACTTCATAATCCTTGCGCTGATCAGGCAGAATCAACACTGCTGACGTAACCAAACGTTTCTTCAACTCCTGGAAACTGGCCTCACATTCCTCTGTCCATTTAAACTTGGTGTCCTTCTTCAATAACTCTGTCATGGGCTTAGCAATCTTCGAGAAATTCTCAATGAACCTCCGGTAGTATCCTTCGAGTCCAAGAAAACTCCGGATCTCTCCAACTATCATTGGGGCTTCCCAGTTTGTCACAGTGACAACTTTGGTGGGGTCTACTGTTATTTCTTCTCCGGATATAACATGTCCGAGGAATCCAACTTCCTTCAACCAAAACTCACATTTGCTGAACTTGGCATATAAGTGATGTTCTCTGAGCTTCTCCAGTACCAAACACAAATGCTCCTTATGCTCTTCTTCATTCTTTGAGTAGACCAAAATATCATCAATGAACACCACGACGAACTTATCCAGAAACTCCATAAACACCTTGTTCATCATGTTCATGAAATAGGCAGGTGCGTTAGTCAGACCAAATGACATAACAGCATACTCATACAACCCGTACCTGGTGGTAAAAGTCGTCTTAGGTATATCCTGCTCTCGAATCTTCAACTAGTGGTATCCTAGTCGCGGATCAATCTTGGAAAATACCTTAGCTCCTTGCAATCGGTCAAACAAGTCATTGATCATCGGCAGTGGGTACTTGTTCTTGATTGTCACTTCACTCAATCCTCGATAATCAACAACCATCCTTAATGATCCATCCTTATTTTCTACTAGAAGCACTGGCGATCCCCAAGGTGAAGAACTTGGGCGAATATAGCCTTTATCCAGTAACTCCTTAATCTGCTTCTTAATTTCTTCCAAATCTTTTGTGAGCATCCTGTACGGTCTCTTAGAAATAGGCCTTGTGCCTGGCAAAAGCTCAATAAAAAACTCAATGTCTCTATCCGGTGGCATGCCTGGCAACTCCTCTGGAAATACGTTAGGAAAATCCTTCACCACTGGTACTTCCTCCTATACAACTCCTGATAAGGAATTTACTTGAGTCCTCTTTGGCACATGCCGGGATACATACTTGATCCTTCTTCCTTCTGGCGTGGTAAGCAAAATTGACTTACTGGCGCATTCAATGTTCCCTCCATACTTCGATAACCAATCCATGCCTAATATCACATCCAGTCCTTGTGACTCCAATACTATTAGGTCTGAGGGAAACACATAGTTACCAATCCTTAATGGTAACCGATCACACCATAGACTAGCCATATACTCTGCTCCTGGCGAGGTTACTAACATGGGTGACCTAAGGCTTGGGTTGGCAGCTTATACTTGTCCACAAATCCCCTTGATATGTATGAATGTGATGCACCGGTATCAAAAATAATGATTGCAGTAAATGACTTAACCAAAAACTTACCTATTACTGCATCTGGCTGGGCTTCAACCTCCTCCACGCTAACGTGGTTCACCTGTCCCTTGTTGAAAGGGTTGTGCTTCTTCCCAGAGCTTCCATTACCATTTCCATTCTTTGCTTCAGGACATTTAGTGGCATAATGTCCAGTCTTCTGGCATTTGTAGCAGGTAATGTGGCTTAGATCCCTCTTGGCTGGTGTTGATGGGTTGGTGCGGTTCTGTCCGTTGCTTCCTCCATTCCCATTACCATTCTTGGGGCCACTATGGTTGTGCGTACTACCTCCTCCATGGGTATGCTGAAAATGTCCTCCCAAGTTCGGGGTAAAACGAGGATTCTGCTAAGCTCCAGAATTGTACTTCCCTTGTCCATACTTCCTCTTGCAGTTGTCAATCTGCTGCTGCTTCCCTTCAATCATGAGGGCTCTGTCTACCAACTCCTGGTAGTTGTTGAAGGTTGCTACCATCAACTGCATGCTCAGCTCACCATTCAGTCCTTCCAGAAACTTCTCATGCTTAGCTGCATCCGTAGCAACGTCATCTGGGGCATAACGTGCTAGCTTACTAAAGTCATCCACATACTGGCCAACAGTACGTCCTCCTTGGCGCAAGTTGCGAAACTCATGCTTTTTCCTAGCCATAGCTCCTGCTGAAACATGGGCAGTACGGAAGGCCTGCTGAAACTGATCCCATGTGACAGTGTCGATAGGATAAGTGGCTGTGAAATTCTCCCACCATGATGCTGCGGGTCCATCAAGCTGATGTGCGGCAAAACACACCTTCTCCGCATCTGTGCATCCTGCAGTGGTCAACTCCCTTCCCACCTTGCGGAGCCAATCACCTGCAACTATCGGCTCGGTGCTACTGGAGAACACCAGCAGATTCAGCCTCAAGAAACGGACTAAGTGATCAACATGTGGTGGTGGTGGTGGGTTGTTGTTGTTGTTGTTCCCCTGGTTCTGATTCTGGACTAACAACTGCATCAATGCATTCTGCTGCTGGATCAACTGGGTGAGCTCTGGTGGGAAAGCAAATCCATTGTCACGTCTCGGAGGCATTTGAGGGTTTTAGAAAAGATGAGAAAATAGAATAGAATGAGGTATAGAGAGAAAAACACTACCCATATGCACATGAGACAAACACAAACAATATCACTTCAATCAAATCAAACAAGGGCATACAACAGTCTAATTATCGTTATAAAAGTGATCGGACTATACTATATACATGGGGGAATTCTACTACTGTTATGGTGGTCGACTAGAAAAACTGCTCGGTCGAAGACTCCATGATATATGCTCCAGCTTCATCAACAAAGTCATCATCGCTATTGTCTGGATCCGAGTCAGTGTCATCGATGATGATATAGTTCTCCGGGCAAGTGCAATCATCGTCTTCTCCTTTAGTCACGGGAAATCCCATAAATACTTTTAGCTTCTTTTTCAGATCATCATTCTTCTCCACGAGTGTTGCTATTTCCTCCTCATAACCATCGTGTGTAGACTTGAGTTCTTCCTCCAACTCCGTGATCTTGGTCATAGCCTTCTTCAGATCTATCATGCCTGCGCACATCTGGTTCTCCTGGCGACGAATGTGCTGGTTTAACTCCTGGATGAAAGCTGCAATTGATCTATCCTTCCTGGTGCTGATCATCTCCCATTGCTCATCTCGGCACCCACAAATCTGGTAGATAGTATCCTTGAGATCCTTGTGGTAAACTTCTCCAATGCGTCCCATGGTGATGTGAGCTGCCATGCTCTTTCCTAGACTCCAGGTTGGTGCATCAAAGGAAAACTCTATGGGCTCAGTGACGGGCATGAAAATCTTTCCTGGGACTTGAACTTGAATCATCCAACGCTCCTCTTCTGGTAAAGTGGCGATGTAGGTCCCGGTGAAGCTTGGTACTCCGATGTTCAGGTACTTAGTGACTTCCTTCAAGTGGCGTCCAAAGGGTGTATCTTCATCCGGTTGCCTGAACTTGTTCCTTGCATCCGCCATCCTAAAAGAGTAGAAAAGATGAGGAGTCAGAAATGAGAAGAGAGAGTAGTGATCTAGGGCTTTAGCTTAGTGGTCGTGTCCTACAGTCAGCGTGTGCTCTAATACCATCTTGTAGCCACCAGACCTCAAACAGTCTGATCTCTGTGCATCAGTGTCATCCCTGGATCGGTAATGTTGACACGCACAGTACTTGAAGGATTTATAACAGAGTAGCAATCACACACTTATTACATCGAATGTCTCAAAAGAGAACTTATTACAATAAATATGGCTTAAGGCCATCTAATAATGATAACAGCGGAAGGCTTGGAAGATAAGCGAGTCCATCAACTCCGATGGCATCACTGAGTATAAGATCACGACCTAAGGCACCTTACTCATTGTCTGAAAAGTCTGCAACATGAACGTTGTAGCCGGAAACGGGTCAACACATGGAATATGCTGGCATGTAACACATAGAGAGTAATGAACAGAAATATGCTATACGACATGCATATATGGCTGGTGGAAAGCTCTATGGTTACAGTTTTGCATAAAGCCAATTTTTCCCTATTGCAAATGAATAAATTTTATTTAACTACCTTGGTGGTTGTTAAACATTGAGAAGGGTACTCCAACTCAATCCCAATTAAACATCATCATTAAACCAACAAAATTTAAATTAAGTAACATGATGAGATTCACATGATAATCCAAGTACTAGATACTCAAAACGTCCATAACCGGGGACACGGCTAACCATGATTAGTTTATACACTCTGCAGAGGTTTGTGCACTTTTCCCCACAAGACTCGATCTCCTCCGCTTGATTTCTCGCACTACATGGTGTTTGAGAAACGGATGACCAAGACACAGTCTTTCAGAAGCCTTAACTCTCTACTCCGGGTAGACAGTGCCAACCTACATCCCCTACATCTGCTAGTCTACCTCTTCAAGAGCTCACGCAACATACTCAACTATGCTAGAGCCCATAGTAGCTTGCGGCTGCACCCAGAAGTTTAATCTCATGATCCCTTTGAGCCTAGGTGGCGGTCCATAGGAGAATCACACGGTACCCCGGGATTTCCAAAAATACAAGCAACACTGGGTTCCCTAGGTGCCTCAATCCACCCAGATGTGAATTTAAGTTGCCACCTTAAGTAAACCATTAATTTAACAATCTCACATCTGTCATGGATACACTCACCCAATCCATCTTTACTAGCATAGCATAGCAATATAAGCAAACGTAGAAGTAACTCCCAAAGGTTTGATAATAAAACAGGTAATAGGTTCTACCTCATCTACTTCCCAAAACCCACATATTAATCAGATCCTAATCATGCATTTGTTTGAGGATTGATCTAATGCAATAAAACTGGGTAGTAAAGAGGTATGATCAAAGTGTTACTTGCCTTGCTGATGATCCGTGAAACCTAGGGATTCGAAGTAGCAAGCGGCGCACTCCGGGTACTCTATCGCAAACAAACAAGGATACAATAAGCACTCAACTAATGCACAGGTAAAACTCAAATAAGAGATCTAACCAGAAAGTTCAACTTAAGAACTCCGGTTTGCAAAAAGAATCAAACCAAACGAAGCAACGAAAGTCAAACGGCGAAAGAAACAAGCTTCGTTTACTAATCTGGACCTAAGTCAAATTTTACAGTAGCAAAAACTTGTTTGAGTTGGTTAAACGGAAAGAGGGTTTCGAGACGAAACTCTAGGCGCTTGAATCGCCTGATTCCGATAAACGAGCAAAAAGTTATACTAAAACGAAAATCGGATCAGAAATCACGATCTGGAATAATCGCGGAAAATCCGATAAAAAGAAAAACGGACGAACAGGCTAACAAATGAACGTTCGCTGTCTGCGGCTAAATAATGAAAACCGTTCGTTAAAACGAACGTACGGACGACGTCCGCTAAATAAACTAAACCGAGAAAAAAAATAAAACCGATCTAAATAAAAAAACAACTGCGGATTTATATAAAAAACATGACGGTTTTCTCTCAAAAACCGTGGCGGCGGCGGCGACTACCTCGGGCGGGTCAACGGTGGCGGCGGCGGGTCAACGGGCAGCGGCGGCGGTCGGCTCCGGTGGGGCGGGTGGCTCCGGCGGCGGTGGCGTGGATCGAGGGTGGCAGCGGCGCTAGGGTTTGGCGGCAACGCGGGCTGGGCTGGGGCAGCGGTAGGTTTGGCAGCAGCGCGGGCTGGGCTGGGGCGGCGGTAGGGTTTTGGGGGCAGAGGGGCCCCCGGCTTATAAAGCCCCCCCCCCCCCCGTGCGGTGTCCCGCTCGGGTACGGCCCGGAGTCGGTTTGACCTTTTTTTAAAATATTTACGCGCAGAAAAACAAATAAAAGAAATACTAAACGGACTTCAAAAATCCCGAAATAAATTTTCCCCGACTTCTAAAATCAATACGGACAAGATGAACATTTATTTGGGGCCTAAATGCAATTTTGAAAAACGCGCATTTTTCCTAAATTCAAATAAAATAGCGAGAAACTCCAAAATAAAATCTTATTTGATTTTTTTATTAAATCCTCAATATTTCTTTATTTTGGGAAAGTCATTTTATTCCCTCTCTCATATCTTTAATATCGAAATAATTGAAGATAAAATAAATAAAATCAAATGATCCTGTTTTCAAAATTTGAGAAAACTCAAATATGAAAATAACGAAATCCCCAACTCTCTCCGTGGGTCCTTGAGTTGCGTAGAATTTCTAGGATCAAGCCAAAATGCAATAAAATATTATATGCAATGATGACCTAATGTATAACATCCCAAATTGAAAATTTGGGATGTTACACACTTACACTCCAACGACCATATTTGCACTACCACTATATATAGCCTTCTTTCACCTTGGGAGAAGGTTGAGCAACACATTCATATGAACCCTAGAACACAAAAAGTCTCCCTCTCACTTATCCTACACCAAATCTTAGATCCCGGAGAGATTCATGAGAGTTCTTGAGAGATTTTCCAATCAAGTGATAGATCCACTCCCTCTCCCTCTTGTGACCAAAGGAATTCATGATTTGAGCAAGTGCTCCGGTGAGGAATAACTTGTGATTTACCCCGCAGAAAGTTTGTGGAAGTTTGGAGGCCACCTCAAGGTCTACCACTAGTGGTTGAGAAAAGCCTTCGTGGTGTTGTCTCAAAGGGAGAATAGGGTGAGCCTTCGTGGCGTTGGTGTGTCTTCGTGGTAACATCCACCTCTCTAATGGTGACTAGCTTCCCTCCAAGGAAGTGAACATCGGGATACATCCTCGTCTCCGTGTCTTCAGTTATCTCTAACCCTAGCCACTACTTGTGGTTTACTTTGGTCTCTCGACCTTGCATTCACTATATATTGTTGTCCTCATTATATTGTGTTGTCTATTTCCTTGAAGAGATTATTTAGGCCTACACTTTATATCCCGCAATTCTTGTGTTTAGTGTGAATTGCTAACTTGTGTCATACACTTACATATCTTGTGATATTGCTCAAGTACGTTTGTGTAACTTACTTATGCTTGTTAGTATCCTTGTTGTGCTCACCTCATTTACATTAAGTTGTTGGTGCACTTAGTTGAGCCTAGTATATCTTGAAAAGTATCCATTTAGTTAATTTTCGCATTAGGATAAAGCCAAATCCGCAGAAGTTTTTAAAATGCCTATTCACCCCCCCTCTAGGCGACATCGTGGTCCTTTCAAGGTGGTTGATGCTAATTGATTTGAAAAACTATTGGCCCGATCAAAATCTTAAACCAAATCCATAATTGAATACCTCAATCAAATTGAAGAGCTTCAAAATGAGGGAACAATAGTTGAATGGAAGAGCTCCTTGAGAAATTGTTGACCCAGTCAAAATTGAGTGACTCATTTTTAAATTGAAGACCTCAATTAGTTGTGAGACCTTAAAAATTAGGAAGCATATTGTATAGTATCAAAGAATTGAATGAGAGTGCTTTGAGAGATTGTTGACCCGGTCAAAATCAGGTGATCCAGTTTTAATTAGAGACCTCAATTGATTGTGAGCACTTTAAAATTAGGGAGCTTAGTGTTATAGAGGATTAGAATCTCCAAAAAGTCTTATATTTAGGAACGGAGGGAACCAAGGTCTATCTTTTTTATCAGAGGTTGAATCGATCGTTAGAAGAAGAATTAGGCCAAAAATTAGGATACATTCTGGGAAAATGAAACTTCCATTAAAGAGAAGCAAATGAAACACTTTCTTAAAAATTCTCATAGAATCGAGAATGAAGTTTTTATTTTGTACATGCCAGATCATGAATTAGTAACTATACACTTTAATGTAGTTTTTTTACAATATTTGTTGATAATTATGAAGTGATAATAACTCATAAGGAATCCTTGAATGAAAAGCAACCATACTTTTGAGAAGTTAACCCCATAAAGCTCACCTTAGGCATATCCAACAAAGACCACTACCCGTCAAAAGAAACAAGCAAAGACCACTTTTAAGACCATCCCTCATAAAAAACGAAAAGTAAATTCAATTGAGGAATTGGATAAGCATGCCATTTTCAATGGACAAATCATTAGTAACCTAGTACATTTTATTTCTTGTTGTCACCAAAGATAACAACAACAACAACAACAACAACAACAACAACAACAACAACAATAACAATAACAACAACAACAAAGCCTTTAGTCCCAAACAAGTTGGGGTAGGCTAGAGGTGAAACCCGAAAGATCTCACGACCAACTCATGGTTTTGACACATGGATAACAAGCTTCCACGCACCCATGAGGCTACTTCTTTGGTGATACTCCAATCCTTCAAATCTCTCTTTACGGACTCCTCCCATGTCAAATTCGGTCTACCCCTACATCTATTGACATTATCCACACGCTTTAGCCGTCCTCTATGCACTATAGCTTCTAGTGGCCTGCACCGAATATGCCCAAACCATCTCAGACGATGTTGGACAAGCTTCTCTTCAATCGGTACTACCCCAACTCTATCTCATATATCATCATTCCGGACTTGATCCGTCCTCATGTGGCCACACATCCATCTCAACATGCGCATCCGCCACACCTAACTGTTGAACATATCACCTTTTAGTCGGCCAACGCTCAGCGTCATACAACATTGCGGGTTGAACTGTCGTCGTATAGAACTTGCCTTTTAGCTTTTGTGGCACTCTCTTGTCAAAGAGAATGCTAGAAGCTTGGAGCCACTTCATCCATCCGGCTTTGATTCGATGGTTCACATCTTCATCAATACCCCCATCCTTCTACACCATTGACCCTAAATATTGAAAGGTGTCCTTTTGAGGCACCACCTACCCATCAAGGCTAACCTCCTCCTCCTCATGCCTAGTAGTACTGAAAATGCACCTCATGTACTCAGTTTTAGTTCTACTAGCAAAAGAGCCCGTCATTGGAACGGGAGAAAAAAAATACCGCATGGCCCTAACCCAAAAATCTTGACTAAGAGCCCAATTTAGGACAGTATAACCGAGCCTGATCCCAGCCCTCTCACGTCATTAGCGATTTTAGTCGTCCGATCTAACACCCACGTCATTCTTGGTCGTTGGATTGATTTGCTGTTGTACGTTTTACCGCTAAGTGGGCCGACTGTCCTAAAGGGCAGCCACTCTGGCGGCAGAATTGGGCTACACTGGTTGATTGGGCTGCGCGGCCCACTGAGTGGCTCAACTCAATCGCGATCCAGCATCCCCTGCATCTCTCTCATCCTCCACAATCTCCCCTCACCACGCTTCTCGACTCCTCCCCGTCCCCGACCTCTCCTCTTCCTATCAACCTGGGAGGCTCGGCGAAACAGAACTGCCCCTTCTCATCTAGACTAGAGGGGATACAAAGGCGATCGAGAGTTCCGGTCCTCTCGCCGGGGCCGGCGGTCTGCCCCGGCTCCGAGGGCCCTGTGGACTTCGGAGGTGCGGCGGCCCCGACTCTTCGTTGGTGGGGGGGGGGAGGTGGTCCTACTTATTGGAGGTTTAGGTCTCCTGACAAGGTCTGTGAGGCGGACGCCAGTCTCTGCTATGGCCAGTACGATAGTACCTCTACGACGGCCTCTTCCTCTTCGCCTCATGTCGAATCAGTTGCACGTTCATTTGATTGTTCCTGCTCTGATCTGTGGCTATGTGGAATAGTGGTGGTTTTGTGGTAGATTCAGTTGTGAGGTCGAAACTTTGGGTGAAGAGTTGATTGTTCGTGTGTCCGATCTGTGGCGTTGGAGTAGTCTCTTATTGGAATTATTTGATATAGTTTGGTATATACAACTTTCAGAACTTTGGATGTAGAATTCTGGATGTACTGAACAATGTTCATTTGACGCTTATGTATCCGGAGTAGTTGTTTAGCTTAAGTAGAAAATGGGACTGTGGGTACGAATTGTTGTCAATTGCTTATTTTGACGTTTTAGTATGGGATAATCGATTACTTCTGATATTGGTTCTTAATGGTAGTATTTGCTCTTGACAGGTTTTGGTGGATCAGTGGACATAGTAGGTATATTTTCTTTCTTGGATTCATATTTTTGTTTACTTGACTGAATCTATCAAGTGAAGTGATGAATATGCTCTTTTCTGAACAGTACGAATGGTACATTGCGTGACACTTTGAAACCTGGTCTTACCCAAAATACTTAACAGAACTCTGAAAAATGGAATGATTCATACCATCCAACAGTCAATACTAGGCTCTGTATTATCAATGATGTTAGTACTTGGATGTACTTTTTTTCCTGGAGGTCTTCCCATCCTAATAGGGACCAGTCTGTAATAAGGTGCCAATAAACAAAGTAATTTTTATTTTCCACAATATATTTCCATTTTAATCCTCAGATTTTGTTTTTGTTGTAAACTCAGGATTATTTATGATGGTAGCCTGGAGTGTAACATCAGTGCTACACTTTAGACCTTCTGAATCGTACTATCTTAAATCTGAAGTTTCTTTTTCAAGGTTAGTCGCTGCAATTTCTTATTCAAGGTTTCGTAGCTGCATCATGCTTATGCATTCATAAGCTCACTCACTTGCAGCTCTTCAATTCTTTCATTTATGGAAGCATCAGGTATAGAAGGAGAAAATATATTAAGTATTCGATGAGTGAGGAGAAGCAGAACTACTATATCGCTAAAGCGTTTTTTTCTTTCAATTTGTGTTCTGGGGATGATCAGAATTGAGAGATTAGCATGCAAATCCTCGACGCCTTTGTGCGGTCAAGCTGCCAAGAGGGTCCATAAACCATAATCTTCGGGAGTTCTAGAAGTACCTCAAATTTGATATTGTTAATGCAATAAAAACACAAGTATAACCAGTGTCGGCGTCCTTGCATCTCCGATCGACTATATTCAGGAGGCCTTCACCTAATGGCACCACCCAAATGTACGTGTTTGTTAATTTTTGTTATGATATTGTGACTGCATGATTCTCATATATCCAGGATTTCATTTGCCCGTTGAAGCAATGAAAGGATTATATGGAATGCGGCTGATATGCAAAAGTTGCTTACAAGTTCTAGATCAGCCTTTCAGTTGTATTTAAGTTAACCATGCTTTCTAATAAGATAGGTCAAATGTATAAGCTTCTTTTTATCATTACCGTAATACATCATTGTTTACTAAACACGTTTCTTGAGCTAACTCAAAACGAATCATCTTGTAGGACCTCTTATTTTGCATTGCCTCTATGTTTCTTGTCTGCACTGCCTTATAAGGCATTATGGATGGAGTATGATGTGGGGGCCTCCTATGATATCTTGAGTTTGATTGAATGCCACCCTTTGAAGTTATAACAATATCAATGCACTAAACATTTCTGAGTTTTTCCCGGTATGACTCAGGAATCAGAACCATTAGCATATTCTATTTTATGTTGCAAATAGAACAATTAGCTTATAGCCAGCTATAATATTTAACTTTGATGCTTCTTGCTTCAAAGTATTTATACAAATTTCTCCCATTTTATTGAACAAGTGGAAGGGTACAACAACAAGATCTTTCTTGTGGGTCTTGCATAACAGTAGACAATGCCAACTAATTATGTGATTCCATGCTTACACACATCTTATTATTCCTTAGTTGTGTATGATCTATAGTACCTTATGCAAGGGTTGATGTATGGCCAGTGAACTAGAACGGAGCCTGAACCAAGTTGTATGACTCATTTTCGCCGGGTGCACATATTGCTACTCTTTTATATGGCATGTCGTGCTGGGGTGTTACTACTTAGTGTTGCTATGTCAGATATTGCTTCATTTTTTATTGCTAATGTTGTTTGTCCGGTTTTGTATCTTGGCCGCTCGACTAGTGCAGTACTTTTCAACTATTTGCACCTTCTATATTTTAACAAATGAATTATAACCATCTTTCAGCATTTCATTTATGCTTATTAACTCTGGAAAATCCAATTATTCTATTGTGAAATAGACGGGCGCGGCAACGCGCGCCATCAACGATCTAGTAGGTCTTGTGAGGCGTCTCTCTCGTCATAAGATAACAAATCTATTTTTTCATGCAATATTTTGTCGAGGCGTACATGCATGGTTATCGACGGGTTTTTCATCTCCAATTTGGCTTTGATGAGGTGTTCATTGCAATTCCAGTCCGTGTCGGTACGAAAGCAAGATGGGTCGTGCGCTGTTGATTAAGGTTGCAGCCTAAATAGTATTTAAAAAATATTTAACAAGTAAAATAACATCATATTCATATTCTACACATTTTAATGAAAAAATATATATAACATGTTAAAATTAAAGTTAGGGTTTAAAAGGTATGGATATTTTAGAAAAGGACTATTTGTTCTAGATGAACTACGGGTTACTTTTTGAAACGACAGTTTTTTTCCGCTAAAACGCAAAAATAGATTCGTTTTCTGTCACTTAATGGTGGAGTGCGGGTTATTTACCAGGCAGGGGGGAGGGGGTTCTGTAAAACAGTAAAAAAAATATTCATTTTGAAGTGCCTTCTCCAATTCTCCGAATAATGTACGTGTTTGTTAATTTTTGTTATGATATTGTTGAACGCCCTAGCATTGCGTTGCTTTCATAGGCTATAGCACACAAGCATCACAAGAGAATCAAAACCACATTATTTAGCTTTGGGAATGAACTGGCGAGACCTCCCCACCAATCCTGAAGATTATCGGTGACAGAAGGGGCTGGGACAGCATCAAGATGAGTCGATCGAAGACAACGATGTGATACCTGTCGAGTATATACACACTGAAGCGGGATGAGATCGCAATGTCCTCTTCCTGCTCAGAGAAAACAGGGCCAAATACGTACCTGCATTATGTCGGTCCTTTTAGCACAACAAATTCAACCCATAGTTTTCCTCGCTCTTACTCTGCTCACCGAAAAGTTCCACATGAATGGTGTCATCCTAAAAAACAATGTGTCCAACGCAGGCACCACCTGAATGCTTCCTGGTTGGAGCACTTCCAATCATTAACATCATTCTTCAGCCACACGATCACCTCTTCACAAACCAGGTATATCAAAGGAGGGCACCCTTACTTCTAGAATCAAGCTCTAAAATTGCAGCACGAAACTGAACACGAAATCCTCTTAGATGCTTAGAAAACATGTATAGTTATGTGATTACCTTCTCAAATACCCTCTTTGTAAAATTCATTCTCACAATCAGAAAGAAACCATGCTTGAGGCTTGCAAAAAATATTTCAGCATTGGTACCTAAAGAATAATTAATTTATGTTAGTTTTGCCCTTGAGAAAAGAATGGTCAATTTGGTTCAGAGAAAAATGCTATAAAGGAAAAAATATTAATTAGCAAAGTTGTAGCTTGCAGACTGTCCCGTTCATCGTAACTAATGTAGTAATTTAGATAATAGTGTTGGCTTCGCAGTTGTAGTCATCCTTGGAATTATTGGACTTGGAGAGGCATGTAGTAGCATTTCACGAGCATATGCAGTCTATCTACAGGTTATATGAATGCCAAAAATAGCTAGTGTCTTACAAATGTTGATTCCTTCTTGCACATGGTCTCGGTATCCTGTTTTGAAGGTATATTAGGTTAATACAATATTATAAGTAAATACATTGGTGATACAGGAAAATGGATCCCTAAGTTCAGGTGCTACCTCTGAAAGCAAGAATTTGACAGCCATTATGAGGATAGTCCATGAAAAGGTTCCCAATATGTTAGGTCCATTTGAATTATCGGTGTAGGAATCTTGTGATAAAATAGCTTGACATGTATTTTCATCAATCTATTAGAGCAAAACATATGAACAGAACCATACACTGTACAATTAAAAGCATGAACTCCACCTTGTCTGACCAAAAAACACCATCAGATGAATCAATAAGCTCAGAGGACAGAAAGACCAACTATCAACCTAGCTGAAAAATCTTGTATATCAGGTAACATCTTAAATAACATCTTAAAATAGTTACAACTTAAATCAGGTAACTGAAGCACCAAGTGTAGGAAGATATGTTATTGTTTCGGTGGTGGAAAAAAACTAAAAAATCATGTTAAGTCTGAGATATACATCATGCCACACTCGCCTTCTCCCAAATATAAGTTGTAATATCACATTATCATTTCCATCGAACTAATTCCATACAATATATAGTGGCGTATGAGGACTCTAAAAATGGATTTGCCCAACTTTAACAAATAAAAGGGGTTCGTGTAATAAAACAAAAATGATAAATACTGCAATCTAATGGGAGTCGAGAGCAGTATACGTGAGAATTAAGATATTTCTCACTGTTCATATGGAAGTAATTTCACAAAATCATATCCCACCGACCGATAAAAAATATTTGTTATGAAGTAAGATGGATCTAGGCCTACAGTATAAATTGATTCCTAAATAGGCCTACAAATAGAAGATGATGAGTGAAACAAAACCTTCATGCCCGTGACTTCCACAAGAACATATTTCTATCCAGTTCATTTTTTCGATCTACTGGTTAGTAACGTGGCCATCCCTTCGGGCTCTCCACCCCCCGCCGCCATCGCCGCCGGTCCTCGCCGCGAGATTGAAAGGTCGTGTAGAAGGGGAGCGCGGCAGTTACGCGGCGCTGCTTCGAGCTGTGGCCCGATTGGGTCTACTGGAGCTCGCGGTGGAGCTCAGTCCGAGTCCATGGTCGTCTCCTTCCGAGTTGTAGGGTTTAGGAATGGTTGCCCCAGTTCGAGTTCACTGGTGGCGATGGCGGGGGCTAAGGCTTTGCTGTGTGCTCGACTGTTTGGGTGTTCGTAAATAGCACCCCCCCCCCCCCTCTTGTGCTCGCGCATGGGTCAGGATGGATAAGATAGATTCAGTATGTAAACATTGATGTATTGGAGCAGATAGTGGATTGGATTGCGAGCAACCACGTCAGTCTGAAGGTTGGGGATGGGAGTGGCCGTTTATTTAATCATGTTATAGATGGAAAAAAAATCAATAGATAACCACGAATAATGCGGAGTTTCCTGGTATCCTTGCATTTGATTATTCCTGATTGAAGCCATTGGAGGGTGTGTAAAATGGTCGAGAAGCGATAGTGGATTGGATTTGGTAGCAACCACGTCAGTCCGAACGTCATGGATGGGTCCGCCTGTTTTTTTAATCATGTTAGAGGGAAACAAAAAAGATAACCACGCAATGTGGAGTTTCCTGGCACTCTTGCATTTGATTGTTGTGGATTGAAGTTGTTGGAGGGTGTGTAAGATGGTCAAGAAATGTGGCTATATTAATCAGAGTGCGCACATGGCGGATTAACTGATATGAATGCTAGGATTTAGTTGGTCTGTTGGATGTACTTAAAACACCATATTCAGGACATTCATATTTTTCCAGGTCTTGGTTTCTTTGATGTTTCATCATTGATGTCACACAATTACGATGTTTCCTGCTTTTTATTGATTAGTGATAGCACAAAATGATATCTATAGAAGATAAAGACATGGAAACAGCATACCCCCTTTCTTTCCTGTTCTCTTCGAATATCAAAATACTGTTGTTTTGCTTTTGTAACAGCTATCAAGATGCAGCAGAGAAAGATGTCAAGAGATATGAACGTTCATTCAAAAAGCTTTCTCCTGCCCACAAGGTTTAGTTTTCATAGGGTCACCCCGCATTCACCTTTTTTTATTTATCCAGGTTATATAATGCTATATGCTCTCTGATGTCTTTCTCTGTTTAGGAACTTCTATTTCACCTTGGTCTTAAGTACCAACGACTGAGATGGTAAGTAATATTGCTTAATGCTGGACCACCTCAAGCTGTACATCATCTGAAATAGTGGTTTGTTAACTGTAATTTATTCATTTAGTCTATATGGAATCACCAAACCTCACTTTTTCAGATCTTTGATATGACTCTGGGTAATTGATTCATTTTATTCGTATTTATCTGGGATTTAATGATGATGCTCTATCTTCAAGTCGTTGGCTTATTATGAAGAAAAAACTACCTATACCCTTTTCAAATTAATTTTGGCCATGCTTGTTCAATAGATATGTTTAAAATATGTGCTATAAATAGTGTTTTGGCACTTGTGCATTATAGATATGTTTAAAATATGTGCTATAAATCAGTATCAGATGTGATAATGACATGTAAGACAGGGACGGAGCTAGAAAATTTATACTAGGTGGTTGGTTGAGGGAGGAGTTAAACAAAGAACCTCACTTGTGAGGTATTGCCAAGGCAAATACATTAGAAAACGGGGGTAGACATTTTTTTACCATGGGGGTAACCATGCCCCCCTGTTCCATCCATGTGTAGCACTATCTGTACAGAAGCCTTTGTGCGTATAGCGTACTGTACAGTGCTGATCGATTCAACAATTTGACTACTGTTATTTGATGCATAATTACCTGCAGGTGTATATCCATGAATATATCTTTTATCATGAATATGCTTGAGGTATGGTCTTTTTGAGACTGTTTGATGAAAACTGCAATGCACGTGATGGTATTCTTAAAAAAGAAAGAACTGCAGGCATTTGAACCTCCTTTCGACATGAGTCAGTGTGTAGATGGTGATTGTCATGATTGTGCAGAGCACATGCACGGACATAGTCATGCTGATACCATAAATAATTCTGAATTGCTTGCTCAGCATTGTTGCCCAGAGGAAGGTGCAAATACTAGAGAAACTGAGAACAAGAAGGTAATTCCTCAGTCTGAATCAGTTTATTTCTTAAAACATTAAACATGATAATGAGTGTTTTCACTTAAAAGTCTGTTATCATATTTTTAGATTACAGCATTGGTGATATGTTGCCGAATTCCCCTTTATGTTGCATGTATAGTCTGACTGATTTATATTAAACAGGATGAGGAAGTCCACATGGTGGGCTGCTCCCAGCCTGCTGCCTGCAACTTGGGGATATCCCAAGGTGAAGATAAATCATGTAATGATGGTAAAGATGCGAGTGCAGCTGCTAACTGTCAAGATACAGATTGTTTTGCATCTTCTACTGATGAAAATGTAAGCTCATGTTGCAAGATCCGTTTTTATTCCAAATAATTCACCTATGCATAATTCAAAATTCCTATCAGACATAATTTTGTTTTGAAATGTCTAAATGACTTGTGCACAAACATGGAAATGCTTGTTATGTTCTCTTTGAGAACTTGTAATATGTCTCAGGAGACATCAGTCAATATATTACCACTAACCATTACTTAAAGACCCTGATAATTCTGAACTTCTGATTGTGATATGTGCTGAATTTAGGACTAGACTCAAATGCGCTTTATAAAGACTCTTCTGTAAATAGGGTATGTGACGAATAGATTTATCCCCAAGTTATTTCAGGAGGTTGTATTGCAAAAATATGCCTGGCAAAGAGTAAACCAGGTAATGTACTGGTACTCTTTCTTCCAGGTACCAATCGTCGAGGGTTTTGTTGCATAGTCACTTTCTTTGAGAAGTTCGACATTTTTTAAAGAGCTTCATAGTGTTAGAAAATACAAATAGAACATTCACCTGTGTTCTTTGATTTCTACATAAAAGTGGGTTATATGGCGTTTATTTGTGCCTTTAAGGGATTTATTCAAAAGTTCAAAGATTCATTGGGTGAATTTTGAACTAATTTAAGCCAAATTGGAACCTGGCAACATGCAGTTCCTTTTTCTCGAATACGCAGGAAAGCTGCACAGCATTGCACTAATAACAAATGTACCTAGAGTACAAACACACCCACATACTCCACTAAAACAGCTATAAACAGAGCGCCACAAGCAAGAAAAAGCATGACCAACACTCAACCATGGCCAAACCACGACTCTCCCATGGTCAGCCTGGCCAAGCCTTTTGCCCCAGCCATGCACCAATGCTGCGCCTCATCTTTAATAGCCAGCAGCACCTTCTGGACATTAGGTGAACTCCCGTTGAGGGCACAATCATTTCGATGATTCCAAATCATCCAAGCACAAAGGGTGATCAAGGAGTTCAACCCAGCCTGCATAGAACCTGGCACCATAGAGATTGTTCTGTACCACCAGCAAAAGAAATGTACAGAAGGTGATTGGGGCGCCAGGTCAGGTAACCTGCAGCTTAGCCAGAGTGATTGAGCCGTCGGTGCCATGCCATAGCCTCCCCACCAAAATTTAAGGATTGGACATAGGAAACTCCCATCAGATTAAGTTAAAATTGGAAATGGTTCAGCTTTCCTAATTTGCAGAACCAGTCAATGCTTCAGCTAACAGCGAACTATTCATAAAGTTTAGGACAGGATATCACAAAGCATTTCACGAACCACTTTCAGTTTATCAAGCACTGATTCCTGTTCTATAATATAATCTTTTGTGCCTTCTATTTGTAGATAATAATGTGTTTAAATAACTGTTGATTATAACGAATATGTTTTCTTCATTTCAGGTAACTCCAGGGCACCGCAGGGCTCCATCTTTGCCACTGGATGTTCCTCCAGTTGACGTTGACAAAGTAATTGTTGTTATCATTTGATACATTCTCCTTTTGCCTGCATTTGATACATTCTCCTTTTCTTGGCGTTGACAAAGTAATTGTTCTTCTCAGAATTCTATCTGCTTTGATTCATCTAGCATTCACTTTTTTAACTATTTATGTAGGTAAGATGTATCATAAGAAATATTGTGAGAGACTGGGCCCAGGAGGTAATTTTCTGTTCAACTGTAGATTGTTTTACAATGCGCTTGATGTAGACCTTCTATTTTTCTGTACTGTTCTAATGTTTATCTTTTTACCTTTAATTGTTTTTGTCCCAGGGTCAAATTGAACGTGATGAGTGCTATAAACCAATTCTTGAGGAACTTAATCGTCTTTTTCCTGACCGAAGCAGGTAAACATGCATTGTCTCTTGTTGTTTCAGTAATGAAGAGCTACTGTACATTTTCAAATCATTTGCTAAGATTAAGAATTGATCTTGATTTTAAGAGTGGATACTGGCAATAGTTTTTTGTCGTTGTGGGATAGTTGGTTGATAGGAATATCTAACAGTGTCATCTCCTTTGTGTTTGTGTTCACTAGTCTGCTTGCTTGGCGGGTGGGGCTGGGGCTTATTATAATGAAAACTGGCAAATCATTTCAGATAGTATTGTTTTCTCCGTAATGTTGAAAACATGTTTTGAACCTGCTCAGCGCTCCCAGAATCCTGTGAGGCTCAGCGTTCCTATTTTTCTATTTGTCCAACGAATCATGCAGAAGGAACAAATTGACAATGTTCTTGCAGATCTGTGTTTTGTCTTTGTACTCTTGTATCTTTGATTACAGGCGTACTGGTACTACTATTTATTAGCACATTTCCTTCAGGCTTTAGCTATATTAGTCTATTATCTTGGGTCAGAAGCGCGTGATAAATGCCACCGAAGCCTAACTGCGGAGGAAATTACTGTTCTTTTAGTTGCTATTGATGGTGGATCCAAGCATTTTCATTGACATCACAAACAAACAGAAGTTTTTTCCTTCCAGATTTACTTCTAGTCTTCCAGCACTGATCTGTGTATGTTCTGAAAATCACAGGCCACCTTCATGTTTAGTCCCTGGTGCTGGGCTTGGGAGATTGGCTCTGGAGATCTCTTCTCTGGGTACTGTATGGTGATGTTCAGTTGAAGATTAGCCAATACAATATATTTCTTGTAATTCTGTATTTTTCCCCCTTGAACAGGTTTTGTAAGCCAGGGAAATGAGTTCTCATATTACATGATGATCTGTTCAAGTTTCATTCTAAACCAGTATGCCAATCTATTAACTCTGTGCTACAGATATTATAAGCAATCAGCATCTTTATCAAACTGTGTTCATAATGCTAATAATATCACATATTCCTATCAGCACCCAAGAGGCCAATGAATGGACCATTTATCCTTGGATACACAACAATTGCAATTCTCTTTCAGACAAAGATCAACTTCGGGCTGTTTCATTTCCTGATATTCATCCCTCAAGGTATTGAGTACACTGTGTTTAACTTCTTTATTTTCAGTGTCAGCACCTCTACAAAAATAATGTGTTTCCACGCATCATTCTTTGTACATTTGGTGCAAGCTGTACATTTGGGATATATGTATTATTGAGTGCATTTAGATTATAGTATTTCCATGGGCCCAAGTACAGTTATGCTGACTACATCTGTAGGTAAATTGTGTTGTAGGATTCTGTATGAAATACAAATCAGCTTATGGAATATTTGCGAAGATCAATGTGCATTATGGGTCCTCAAAACTATTTCTGGGGTGTCATGTAGGTCCTGGAACTTGAAAATCGTCACCTGGGTCCATGGAAATAGTTTGAGGGCCCAACTTTTTTATCCACTAAATTTTGACTTTTGGATGTTAAAAATTTGCATTTGGCATTAAAAAATGTGTCATGCATAGTTACATTTGACTTCCTAATCTAAATTTTGTTTCATTTTAGAATTTGAGTTTACTGATAGAGCTTGTTTCAGTCTGCTGGCATTTTTTATTCTGTAGGCAAAAGCTGAAATTTTATTTCTATCGAGTGGACTTTGATTTCTCACGGATACACTGGTTGTCATATGTTTGTATGTTTCACGTTGGTATATTTAGCTCACTTGTATTTGGGTTCTCTTTTCCATTAACAGTGCTGGGATAACTGAAGGATTTTCGATGTGTGCTGGAGATT
Source organism: Triticum aestivum (assembly GCF_018294505.1). Taxonomy (NCBI): domain Eukaryota; kingdom Viridiplantae; phylum Streptophyta; class Magnoliopsida; order Poales; family Poaceae; genus Triticum; species Triticum aestivum. The sequence goes on from NC_057795.1 coordinate 579,718,919, forward strand.
TTGTAGAGGTCTACAATGAGGAAAGCCAAGAATGTAAGATCACTTGCTCTCTTATGATTGGGGCTTTTAGTAAGCAAAGCAGGGGTCAAACAAACAAGAACACAAAGCCTTTCAATCCCAAACAAGTTGGGGTAGGCTAGAGTTGAAACCCATCTCAGACGATGTTGGATAAGCTTCTCTTCAATTGGTGCTACCCCAACTCTATCACGTATATCATCAATCCTGACCCGATCCTTTCTTGTGTGGCCACATATTCATGTCAGCATGCATTTCTCTGCTAACCTAACTGTTGGACATGATGCCTTTTAGTTGGATAGGGGTCAAAATGATTTATGATTTGAAGAGTGTTCTGGGGCCCTTTGGCTTGTTGTGCACATATTTGCCACATGAACTATTGGTTATTATGTTAAAGGAATACTGAACTTTCTTCTCACGGACCAGGAAAGCTTCTAGTTTTAGGTGCATTAATGAAGAAAAATTTAATCCTTACACAACTTTCTGAACTAAAGAGTTATATGTTGTTTCAGAATCAGCTTAACTGTGCTTCTGCTTGCTACAATCCTCCATTAAATAGGCATGTAACTGCAGGAAACTGAAATAAGGTGGTTAGATTGTTAGAAGCACTGTGATTAAACAATTATTGACACATGGGTACTCCTGTAATGGGGCAGTGGCGTATCTAGGGGGTGGACAGGGTGGTCCATGGACCACCCTGGAATTTCCCCATAATCTATATAGCATAGAGAAAAATATATTTTTTATAATAAATAAATATATTTATGTGAATATTTTGCATTGGTGGACCACCCTGGCATGTTGGGCTAGCTACGCCACTGTAATGGGGTCAGTCCATCACTCCATCTTGTCTAAGCATATAAACGTGTTAATAATTGCAAGCTGCATCTTGTTTGTATCCTAAAAGGAGATGAAAATTTGAGCTGATTTTGTCTGTCAAGGTTGTCTGACTTTTAAATCACAAGGAAAAGCATGATTTATATTCTATTGGGTTAAACAGCCAGATCATAATCTGTGCTGTTGTTGCATCATGTACATATGAAGTACGAAGGATGCTTATGCGGGAAACATATTCAGTATTTTTTGTTCCACTACTTTGTTTGGTTTTGTTTCAGGGCTGCATATAATACATAAATTGCGTTAGGAGTAATGCCTTTGTTAACTTCAAAAGAAAAATGTCAACAGTTTTGTACTAATGTGGTGGGTGCCTGAGTGGTTGCAAAACAAGCCTTTAATTTAATCTGATTTGCATTTGTCGCTATTAACTTGGAGAGGACTGAAGCACACCCCTTCTGTAACCATGTAGGCTACTGATGCATTATTACTTTTCTCATGGATGACAACAAGCTGAAGTCCTCTTGGAGTTCAATGTTCTTGCATTTCTCTGTTTACTGTTTGCATTATTACTTTTCTTATTTTGTATAGTCCGTACCTGCGTATTGGATAAATGCTGTTTTGACACTCTTACAATTCTTATCTGCTCTTCCAGCTGCATGGGATGCTGTTGTAACTTGCTTCTTCCTCGATACGGCACACAATATTGTTGAATATATTGAGATAATATCAAAAATTCTCAAGGATGGTGGAGTGAGTTCTCTTGCTCTAATATTTTAATTATAATATCTATTCTTCATGAGAACCAGCACTGCACATGTTATTTTGTGAGCTGATTGGTAGGAAGTCATTATTTAGTACTATAAGTTGTTTCTCCACTATCCAGTGGTATTATACCTGCTCTTTGTTTATTTACTGTAATCACTAAGTAACTGCGGCAATTTGAATCAACAGGTCTGGGTAAACATGGGTCCGCTTCTTTATCACTTTGCTGATGCCTATGGACCAGATGATGTAATTACTCATTTCTCGACCCCCGTTATTTATACTAATTGAAGGTGGCATTATCAGTTGACATAATTTGTCTCCTTGAACTCAGGATATGTCTATCGAACTAAGTTTGGAAGACGTGAAAAGGGTAGCTTACCATTATGGATTTGTGATGGAGGTGAGGGTTTCTGCACTATAAATGGACTGTTGCCGCTTCCACAGATTTTATTAACATGCAATTTGCAGGTGGAGAAAATGATAGATACCACTTACACAGCAAATATGGTATCGATGATGCAGGTAACCTACCAAGAGCTGATTGAATTACGTGACGTATAACATTGAATTCAATCTATGTACGGCAACCGGTCTTATCTCTGGCATCTGATTTGAGTTGCAGAATCGATACCGCGCGGCATTTTGGACGATGAGGAAGGACGCGTCTCGATCGAAAGCTAAAAAGCGCCAGTGAGGTGAAGATCCTCTGTCTGGTGTGAAATTCGGGTCGAAGCTGTTAGAAATTTAGAAAGAGTGATTTGGGCCGGACCCATTGGTGATGTTTATCCTGGGACAAACGAGGATGATGTGTTGGTGCCGCCATTGTCGCACCATGATATGCTACTGTTGATACTCGAACCTCAGAGCGAAACTGTGCTGTGAATCCTGTGATATGATTTCCTTGAGTCACTTTTAGCAAACGGCGGTGTGATGTACACAAAAAAGGCTGACCAGTTGACCAGGCTATATTAGAAAGGAAAAAAAAGAACGGCAGCCAGTAATCAATCTGTAAACAACGACGAATCCAAAAGAAGTGGCAGTAGGCTGGGATGCTTTTTAGCAGCCGAAGGTGAGACTGTCGAGATAATCTTTGCCTGCGCCCACCTGATTTATAGACCAAATCCAGGTGTAACTCAAAAAAGGAATTGATTCCATAAAAGATGGGATCGACCAGTAAATAGAAAATTAATGATATTTCATCCTTGTGAGATTGTCAATTTTGTACCGAAGGTGTATTTTGAGTATACCGAATTAGTATAGCGCAAGGGAATATTCAGACTCGAGGGCAACGGAAAGGGGAAAAAAAAAAAGAACGCCGTTGCCGGGGATCGAACCCGGGTCACCCGCGTGACAGGCGGGAATACTTACCACTATACTACAACGACTGGCTTGTGGTCCAATCGAACGGAAAATTACTTAGCGCCACGCCCCGCCAAGCAACCGATGTTTTTTTTTTGTAATGATTTTCTGTAATGTTTACCACTATACTACAACTTTTCTGTAATCGAACGGAAAATACTTACCACTATACTACAACTTTTCTGTAATGCTTTTTTTTTGCATGAAAGCAGTGTTTTCTATCGATTGGAAACCAAATCGGCCAGCACGTATATCGCGATCATGCCGCCCTCAAATTTTTCCTCGCCTCCATGACACGGCACCCTACACTGCAACCTCGCCGCGGCGCTGCCCCGGCCCTTCCCCAACCGATGTTGCTCGATGGGGAAGGAGAGGAATCCACCTGATCCTGCTGCCGTCCGCGCGGGAGGCTGCATCGCCACCGCCAACCGCCTTGCTTAAAGCAGCAAGCGACCAGCCAAGAGACAACAAACAGCAAGTTCGTTCAATCTTATATGAATTTCAGCTCTGTTATATATTTTTCGCCTCAAGAATGAAACTATTTTGAAATATTAACTATGTTGATCGTCTTGCCTGAATCCATACTATTTGGCCAATTTATTCCGTTGATTGTCTTACTCCATTTCATGGTGGCTTGAAAATTTTGTTTCCTACAAAAACCCGCCCCTGGTAACTTCAAATCCTGGATCCGCCACTGCCCACTGGAAACCATCTTTCTCGCACGCCAGGTCCAGGGACCGGTGCGAGGCTTCTCCATCATTATTATCTGCATTGATCACTTTGGTAGAACCTTAACCCTGAATCCTTTAACGAGAACTCCGAAGAGGCTATGTAATTGAACGGACTGTATTTCTCTTCTTCTGTGGACTGTATTCTGGGTTGTAGTATGTATCATGCTGCCAATCCTTGTTGCTGTTTGCACCTTCTGGCTCCGCTGCTGAACCTGGGGATGGTGGGTTTGGTCTCCCCGTTGGTGTTGTTAGATGTGTATAGTTACTTGTGTACATTCCCATTGTATAAGGGGCTTTTCTGCACTTTACCACATCTGTATATGTACTGGCCTTTGGCCCTCAGTAAAGCTAGTTGCTCTTTATCCAACATGGTATCAGATGTTAGGTTCCTCCCTCTCCCGCACGCTGCAACTCCGTGCTAGCTCTCCTCCCCCGATTCGCTCCGTCCCGTTGCCGTCCGGCTAACGCTGCTCTCTGCCCGATTCAGGCCGCTCCCGACCCCGATCCTCCTCGCCGCGGATCCGCTGGGGCCTGCTAGTCCCGTGCACGGCCGGGGCTCCTCCTTGCCCCTCGTCGCGGATCCGGCCGGGACCTGTTCGTCCCGTGCACGGCCGGGGCTCCTCCTTGCCGCTCGTACGCCCCTCGTCGCGGATCCGGCCGGGACCTGCCCGTCCCGTGTCCGGTCGAGATTGGCTGCTGCTGCTCTGTACCGGCCGCTGCTGCCTGGCATCGTTCCAGCGGCCGGCCTCCTCGAGTGCTGCTGCCTCCTCAAGCCGCTCGTGAGCGGGGCTCCTCTCGCATACAGTTTGGGCCCCTCGATCCGAATACAGTTCGGGCCCCTCGCTCCGGATTCTATTCGGGCGTTCTGCATTGACAAAAAAAATAGAGACGGGAAGAGTGACTCCCTCATGTCCTCTTCGGGCTATGTCGTTGTTCCTCGGTGCTCGGTGATCTTCGATGGCACCAACTATGCCGAGTTTGCGGGTTTCATGCGTATTCACATGCACGGTCTTCTGCTGTGGGGCGTTCTCTCTAGAGAGGTATCCTGTCCGCCTTGCCCTGTTGCTCCGGTTGCTCCTGTTCCGCCAGTACCACCGGTGCTTGCTGCTGAGGCTTCTCAGGATGATCGGGATGCAGCCAAGGCTTTTGATGATGCTGCAGTTGCTGCCTACGATCAGCAGGTATCTGCATATTCCGATGCTCTTTTTGTCTACCGGGATGATCTGTCTGCTTACACTCAGTGGTGCAATGATGATGCTCGTGCTGCTGCTGTTCTCACTGCGAGTGTCCTCCCTCAGTTTGCTTCGGAGTTCATGGGCCTCGGCACTATTGCAGCGATGCGGTCCTATCTTTGTCAGCGCTATCAGCCCTCTGGTGATGCTCTGTACCTCTCTGTAGTGCGACAGGAGCATGCTCTTCAGCAGGGTGACTCGTCTGTTGATGAGTTTTACTCTCAGTGCTCTGCCATCTGGCGTCAGCTTGACTCACTGCGGACAGTTGTTTGTGGCACTTGTCGTTGTTGCCAGACTACGAGGTCTGACTTGGAGTTTCAGAGGGTTCATGAGTTCTTATCTCATCTCCGGTCTGAGTTTGAGCCTCGCCGTGCTCACTTGCTCGCTCGCGGTCGGGTTCCTATTTCGGAGGTGCTTGCAGAGCTTCGTGCTGAGGAGACACACCTCCGGTCTGCTGGTCTGTTTGTGGTTCCTACTGTTCTTGCTACCCGCGCTCCTGTGTCCTCTGCTCCACTGCTTCTGCCCACACCTTTAGGGGGCGGGTTACCCTTCTTCAGGAGAGGGTCGGTCGCGCTTGCACACCTTCTGTGGCTACTGCAACCAACCAGGTCGTCAGATTGTCACAAGAAGCGAAGAGACCTGAAGCACTCTTCTTCGAGTGGGACTCGTGCGTCTTCCTCGACTTCGTCACTCATTGACCAGGATATTATGCGGCTCAAGCGCGTGTTAGCTTCATCTGGTTCTTCCTCGACGGGTTCTGTTGCCACTGTGACAGCCACCACCACTCCGCCACCGCCGGAGCCTACTCAGTCGGGTACATCCTCATGGGTTCTGGATTCTGGAGCTTCTTTTCATATGTCTTCTGATTCTTCTGCTTTATCTTCTCTTTGACCTCTTGATTTTCCTCTTAATGTTCTCATTGCCGATGGCACACCTCTTCCTGTTATTAGTCGTGGCATCCTTTCCACTCTGTCCTTTTCGGTTCCTAGTGTGTCTCATGTTCCACGTCTTACCATGGATCTTTTTTCCGCTGCCCAACTTACTGATTATGGTTGTTGTGTCATTCTTGATGCCGACTCTTGTTCTGTTCAGGATCGTCGCACTCAGGCTTCGGTTGGCGCTGGCCCTCGGCGCCATGAGTCTGAGGGCCTTTGGGAGGTTGACTGGCTTCGTGTTCCTTCCGCTACTGTCTCATATGCCAGCTCCCATGCTCTTGCTACTTCTTCGTCTGCGTCCTTCCAGTAGTGGCATCATCGTCTTGGTCACAGACTCTCGCTTGTCTTCTTTAGTTCGTCAGGGCCTCTTAGGGTCTGTATCTGGAGATGTTTCCTTACATTGTAATGGTTACATACTTGACAAACAGACCCAGTTACCTTATCCTACTAGCGAGTCTGTATCTCAGCGTCCCTTTGACTTAGTTCATTCTGATGTCTGGGGTCCTGCTCCCTTTGATTCGAAAGGTGGTCATCGTTACTATGTTTTGTTTATTGATGATTTCTCTCGTTACACTTGGCTCTACTTTATGAAATCTCATAGCGAGGTTCTCTCTATATACAAACGATTTGCTGCCATGGTTCACACCCAGTTTTCTACGCCCATTCGTGCCTTTCGTGCTGACTCCGCTGGAGAGTATATCTCCCAGCTGTTGCATGGTTTTCTCGCAGAACAGGGTACTCTTGCCCAGTTCTCATGTCCTGGTGCTCATGCTCAGAATGGCGTTGCCGAATGTAAGCATCATCATTTGCTTGAGACGGCTCGTGCACTGATGATTGCCGCTTCTCTTCCACCCCATTTTTGGGCTGAGTCTGTCTCTGCAAACACCTATCTCATCAGTATTCAGCCATCGATTGCTCTGCAGGGTGGCATTCCTATGGAGTGTCTCACTGGTCGATCTCCTGACTACTCAGCTCTTCGTATGTTTGAATGTGTGTGCTATGTCCTTCTTGCCCCGCTAGAACGCACCAAACTGACTGCTCAGTCGGTTGAGTGCGTTTCCTTGGCTACAGTGATGAGCACAAGGGCTATCGCTGTTGGGACCTTGTTGGTCGCCGCTTGCACATCTCGCATGATGTGACCTTTAACGAGTCTCGCTCTTACTACCCACGTCCTTCTTCCTCGAGCTTCTCTGTGGATGATCTTTCTTTTCTTCTTCTTCCCGATACACCCTGCTATGTGCCCCATGTTTCACCTCCTCCTCCTGCACCTCTCCTTCCTTCTCCTTCCACTAGTAGAAAAGGGGGCAAAGGTCCAGGCTGGGTCAGCCCATTAGTCCCGGTTCAGTCCAGAACCGGGACCCATGGGGGCATTGGACCCGGTTCGTGAGCCCCGGGGGCCGGCCGGGCCACGTGGGCCATTGGTCCCGGTTCGTCTGGACCTTTTGGTCCCGGTTGGTGGGATGAACCGGGACCAATGGGCCTCACTCCTGGCCCACCACCATCGGTCCCGGTTGGTGGCATGAATCGGTACCAAAGGCTGCCCTTTAGTCCCGGTTCATGCCACCAACCGGGACCAATGAGGTGCCTATATATACCCCCTCGCGTAAGAGCAGAGCACACTGCTCTATTTTTTCTGGCTACCGAGGGGGAGAGGGCTTGGTGGTGCTCTAGCTCACCTCCTATGCACACAAGGTGTTCGATGGAATGCCCGAGCCACACTACTTAAGCTTTCTCCTCTCCAAGCTCGACCTCCAAGCTCCATTTTCCTCAATATTTGTCTAGGTTTAGCGGTCCGTCATGCCCCGTCCCCGTCTTCACCGCCGTCGATCACCCGCGCCGATCTCATCGCCGGCACCACCGTGGTGAGCCTCTTGTTCTTATCTTCTTTATGAAAGGAAAAATATTCTTACTTGTATGTTTATATAGATACTTGTACTATTTTCTTACTTTTATTATTGCATCTTATATAATGCGATGGTTTTGGTATCCGCCCCCGTCGGCCCTCGTCCTATCTATGATTCAGATGTGGTATATATTATCTTTTCATAACTATTGGTACATTTATTGTTTATGAAAATTATGCCGACCAACATGACATAGATTTTATTTATCTAGGAGGTTGTTGAACCGGAAATTCCAACCGACCCTATTGTCGAGAGGTTAAATTTAGTTGAAGAAGAAAACAATTTCTTGAAGGAAAAAATAAGAAAAATTGAGGAGGAGAAGATGATATTGGAGTTGCATGTTGCGGATGTCGTCGATGATCACAAGATCAAGATGGATGCAATACGCTTGAAGATTAGAAAGATTAGAAAATATGCCATTCATACCGAGGCTTAGTATCATTATGCAGTTGGATCAGTTGTTACCTTGATTGTGATTATGATCGCATTTGTTTTCGCATTGAAATGTTTTACATAGTTTCAATGTATGGTTTAATTAGTTAGATGCTTTGGAGAGCTATATGTTGTTAGATGAGAACTATGTATGTACTTTGGTTTTAATGTGATGATGAACTTCTATTAATTTGGTCACTTATTTATCTATTCATGATGTTCTATAATGGTTTTTGACACACTTAATTATATATAATGCACACAAATGAACCGGCAATGGATGTACGATGACAGACACATCTCCGAGTACATTAAGGGCGTGCATGATTTTCTCGAAGTGGCTGAGGCAAACAAGCAGAATGGTTTTATGTGTTGTCTATGCCCTATATGTGGGAATACAAGTCTTACTCTGACCGGAAAATCCTTCACACCCACCTGCTTTACAAGGGTTTCATGCCACACTATAATGTTTGGACGAGGCACGGAGAAATAGGGGTTATGATGGAAGACGGCGAAGAAGAAGAGTACGATGACAACTATGTGCCCCCTGAATATGGTGATGCTACTGAACATCAAGAGGAACCAGACGATGTGCACGATGATGCTGCAACGGGCGAAGCTGCTGAAGATCAAGAGGAACCAGACGATGTGCCCAATGATGATGATCTCCGCCGGGTCATTGTCGATGCAAGGACGCAATGCGAAAGTCAAAAGGAGAAGCTAAAGTTCGATCACATGTTAGAGGATCACAAAAAGGGGTTGTACCCCAATTGTGAATATGGCAACACAAAGCTCGGTACCGTACTGGAATTGCTGCAGTGGAAGGCAGAGAATGTTGTGCCTGACAAAGGATTTGAGAAGCTACTGAAAATATTTAAGAAGAAGCTTCCAAAGGATAACGAATTGCCCAACAGTACATACGCAGCAAAGAAGGTCGTATGCCCTCTAGGATTGGAGGTGCAGAAGATACATGCATGCCCTAATGACTGCATCCTCTACCGCGGTGCGTACAAGGATCTGAACGCATGCCCGGTATGCGGTGCATTACGGTATAAGATCAGACAAGATGACCCTAGTGATGTTGACGGCGAGCCCCCCAGGAAGAGGGTTCCTGCAAAGGTGATGTGTTATGCTCCTATAATACCACGGTTGAAACGTCTGTTCGGAAACGGAGAGCATGCCAAGTTGATGTGATGGCACAGTGAGGACCATAAGAAAGACGTGAAGTTGAGAGCACCCGCCGACGGGTCGCAGTGGAGAAAAATCGAGAGAAAGTACTGGGATGAGTTTGCAAGGGACCCAAGGAATGTATGGTTTGCTTTAAGCGCGGATGGCATTAATCCTTTCGGGGAGCAGAGCAGCAATCACAGCACCTGGTCGTGACTCTATGTATGTATAACCTTCCTCCTTGGATGTGCATGAAGCGGAAGTTCATTATGATGCCAGTTCTCATGCAAGGCCCTAAGCAACCCGGCAACAACATTGATGTGTACCTAAGGCTAGTAGTTGAAGAACTTTTACAGCTGTGGAATGGAAACGGTGTATGTACGTGGGATGAGCACAAACAGGAGGAATTTGACCTAAAGGCGTTGCTGTTCGTGACCATCAACGATTGGCCCGCTCAGTAACCTTTCAGGACAGACAAACAAGGGATACCACGCATGCACGCACTGTTTACTTGACACAGATAGTATATACCTGGGAAGCTGCATGAAGAATGTGTACCTGGGCCATTGTCGATTTTTTCCGACCAACCATCAATGTTGAAAGAAAGGCAAGCATTTCAAAGGCGAGGCAGATCACCGGAAGAAGCCCGCCATGCGTACCGGTGATCACATACTTGCTATGGTCAATGATTTACACGTAATCTTTGGAAAGGGTCCCGACGCACTAGCTGTTCCGAATGACGCTGAGGGACACGCACCCATGTGGAAGAAGAAATCTATATTTTGGGACCTACCCTACTGGAAAGACCTAGAGGTCCGCTCTTCAATCGATGTGATGCACGTGCCGAAGAACCTTTGCATGAACCTGCTAGGCTTCTTGGGCATGTATGGAAAGACAAAAGATACACCTGAGGCACGAGAGGACCTGCAACGTTTGCATGAAAAAGACGGCATGCCTCCGAAGCAGTATGAAGGTCCTGCCAGCTACGCTCTTACGAAAGAAGAGAAAGAAAACTTCTTTGAATGCCTGCTCAGTATGAAGGTCCCGACTGGCTTCTCGTCGAATATAAAGGGAATAATAAATATGCCAGAGAAAAAGTTCCAGAACCTAAAGTCTCATGACTGCCACGTGATTATGACGCAACTGCTTCCGGTTGCGTTGAGGGGGCTTCTACCGGAAAACGTCCAATTAGCCATTGTGAAGCTATGTGCATTCCTTAATGCAATCTCTCAGAAGGTGATCGATCCAGAAATCGTACCAAGGCTAAGGAGTGATGTGGCGCAGTGTCTTGCCAGTTTCGAGCTGGTGTTCCCACCATCCTTCTTCAATATCATGACGCACGTCCTAGTTCATCTAGTCGACGAGATTGTCATTCTGGGGCCCGTATTTCTACACAATATGTTCCCCTTTGAGAGGTTCATGGGAGTCCTAAAGAAATATGTGCGTAACCGCGCTAGGCCAGAAGGAAGCATCTCCATGGGCCATCAAACAGAGGATGTTATCGGGTTTTGTGTTGACTTCATTCCTGGCCTTAAGAAGACAGGTCTCCCTAAATCGCGGTATGAGGGGAGGCTGACTGGAAAAGGCACGCTTGGAAGGGACTCAATAATATGCAGGGACGGATATTCTTGGTCTCAAGCACACTACACAGTTCTACAAAAATCTACATTGGTGACCCCGTATGTCGATGAACACAAGAACAGTCTGCGCTCCAAACACCCGGAGCAGTGCGACGACTGGATTACATGTGAACACATCAGGACTTTCAACAGTTGGTTGGAAACACGTCTCAGAGGTGACAACACTGTTTGTGATGAGCTGTACTTGTTGTCCAGGGGACCATCTTTGACTGTATTGATTTACAAAGGATATGAGATAAATGGGAATACATTTTACACGATTGACCAAGATCAAAAGAGCACCAACGAAAACAGCGGTGTCTGCTTTGATGCAACAACCGAGAGGGGAAAGGACACATATTATGGTTACATAGTGGAAATATGGGAACTTGACTATGGACATGATTTTGAGGTCCCTTTGTTTAAGTGAAAATGGGTCAATCTGTCAGGAGGCGGGGTACAGGTAGACCCACAATACGGAATGACAACAGTGGATCTGAAAAATCTTGGGTACACTGACGAACCGTTCGTCCTAGCCAATGATGTGGCACAGATTATCTATGTGAAGGACATGTCTACCAGACCGAGAAAAAGAAAAGATAAGGAAGCGAATACATCATACGTTGAGCCAAAGCGCCACATTGTTCTTTCAGGAAAAAGGGACATCGTGGGAGTGGAGGGCAAGGCAGACATGTTTGAAGATTATGAAAAGTTTCATGAAATTCCTCCCTTCAAAGTCAAGGCTGACCCAAGCATCCTGATAAATGATGAAGATTATCCATGGTTACGGCGCAATAATCAAATGACACAAGCGAAGAAAAAGTGAAGACTTTCTCCCGCAACTATTATGATGATACCATGCCAACTTTGTAACAGACGAGTATGATACCATTGTCCGTTTTGTACATGCACATGCTATGTGGGTGAAATTATGATATCATGCCAACTTTCAACTTTTTCAGAGTTCATTTGAAATGCTTTAATGTCTTATGGTTCGGCCCTCGTAATACCATTAATCCCGGTTCGCTCCTTGTCAACTATGTTCTCACCAAGAACACTCTCAAGAGGGCAGCCACGTGGGCCATTGGTCCCGGTTCGTCTGGACCTTTTGGTCCCGGTTCCACGCACGAACCGGGACCAATGCGCCTCGCCCCTGGCCCATGACCATTAGTCCGGTTTGTGCCACAAACCGGGACTAAAGGGTTGGTCCTCGTTGCGCTCAGAGTTTAGTCCCACCTCGCCAACCGAAGGGCGCTCACACCGGTTTATAAGCCCGTCCCTCTCTGCCTTGTTGAGCTTCTCTCAAAGTGAAAATAGATGCCCCTATATAGGGAATTTGACCTAAATTCATAGTGAATTTCTCTGAAATTCATAGAATTTATTATGAATTTAGTTGAATTTTCTCTATAGGCGCATCTATGTTCATTTTTAGTAAAGTTAATCACAAACTTGTGATTCACACAAATTTCAAATAATTCAAATTTTAACTATTCAAATTTGAAAACTAATGGCACTAACAGAAAGTTTATAATTTTTCTAAAACTAATGGCACTAACAGAAAGTTTATAATTTTGCTGACCTAAAAGCAAAAAGAATTAAAAATAAATCAAAAAACAAAAGAAAATAAATAATGCAGAAAACAAAACAAAAAACTGGAAACAAAATAAAAATAGCAACAATAAGTATTTTGTTGTAAGTAGAAACATAATAAATTAAATAAAGCAACAAAGAAAACAAAAAAACAAAAAAAGTGTTTTTAAATTTGAAAACTAATGGCACTAACAGAAAGTTTATAATTTTTCTAAAACTAAAAGCAAAAAGAATTAAAAAATAAAGCAAAAAACAAAAGAAAATAAATAATGCAGAAAACAAAACAAAAAAACTAGAAAAAAAATAAAAATAACAACAATAAGTATTTTGTTGTAAGTAGAAACAAAATAAAATTAATAAAGCAAGAAAGAAAACAAAAAAACAAAAGAGTGTTTTCAAATTTGAAAACTAATGGCACTAACAAAAAGTTTATAAGTTTTCTAAAACTAAAAGCAAAAAAGAATTAAAAAATAAAGCAAAAAACCAAAAGAAAATAAATAATGCAGAAAATAAAACAAAAAACTGGAAAAAAATAAAAATAGCAACAATAAGTAAAGAAAACAAAAAACAAAAAAATGCCTCCTACTGGGCCCCCACGGCCTGAATACGACTAGAAACCCTACCATGGGCCAGGATTCAGGCCCGCAGGAGGCCTAGTAGGCCCACAGGCAGATAAGTGACTTTAGGCCCGTAAGCCTACATTTGAGAGGAGCTCGAGAGGGCAGCCGCAGTGGGGCTTATAAACCACTCTCGAGCTCTCTCAGCTAGCGAGGTAGGACTAAACTTTTGACGCGGGCAGCAAGGCTTTTGGTCCCGGTTGGTGCCACCAACCGGGACTAAAGGGGCGCATTGGTACCGGTTCGTGGCACCAACCGGGACCAATGCCCCCCTTTAGTCCCGGTTGGTGCCACCAACCGGGACCAAAGGCCTCTGCTTCCCGCCCTTTGGGCTGCTGAAAAGAGATCTTTGGTGCCGGTTGGTGGCACCAACCGGGACTAAAGGGGGGCATTGGTCCCGGTTGGTGCCACAAACCGGGACCAAAGCCTTTGCTATATAAGCAAACACTTTGCAAAAATTCAGAATTTCATCCCCAGTTGCCCCCGACGACGCCGACCTCCTCGACGCCGCCAGGCTGCCCCGCCGCCATCGCCGTCGCCCGTGCCCCCGAGCCCACGCCGACACCGTCCGCCGCCCCCCAGCCCACGCCCACGCTGTTCGCCGCCCACGCCGTCGTCGTCCACCGACCCCGAGCGTGCCCGGTCGTGCCCCTGCCCCACGACCCACCCCCCACCGTCGCCGTTGTCGCCGGCCACGCCCTTGCCCCGTCCCGCGCCGTCCGCTGCCCCTGAGCCCACGCCGACGCCGTTCGCCGCCCACGCCGTCACTGTCCGCCGCCCCCGAGCGTGCCCGGTCGCACCCCTGCTCCATGACCCGCCCCCCACCATCGCTATCGTCGACGGCCACGCCCCTGCCCCGGCCCGAGCCCCCCACCATGGTCATCGCCGACGCCCTCGCCGCCCCTGCCGTCGCCCTCGCCGGCCGCCCCCGATGTGAGCCGCCGCCGTCACAGCTCTATGTTCAGTGCTTTTTTCATATATACATGTGTATTTTTTTGTTCATTGCATTTTTTCATATATATAATGTATATATGTACGTGGTAGCTATATGATGAATGGATGTGGCTATGTATGTATGAATATAATGTTCATAGCATTTTTTTGTTTATATATGTTTTTTCATATATGTATTAATTTTTCATTTAGGTTGTTAGTAGATATCGATTTTAGGTTAGTGCATTTTAGGTTAGTGTAGAGGAAAAAGTAAAATAAGGAAAAGGAAGAAAAGAGGAAGAAGGAAGAAGGAAGAAGAAGAAGAAAAAGAAGGAGAGGAAAAAGGAAAATAAGATGAGGAAGAAGGATAAGAAGAAGGAAGAGGAGAGGAAGAAGAGGAGAAATAAATAAGAAGAGGAAAAAAGAAGAAAAGGAAGAGGAGAAGAAGAAAGGAATAGACGAGAAGAAGAAAAAAAATAGATATTTATCTATTTTTTTCTTCTTCTCCTCTATTCCTTTCTTCTTCTCCTCTTTTTATTTCTTCTTTGTTTTCTTATGTTTTATCGGGTCTGTCGTCGTCGATATACCCCTCCCGATAACTTCAACACGAGGGGGGGGTCGATATACCCCCTCCCCGATAATATTATTTTCCCATGTACGTATGTCATCGTTGTCGATATTACCCCCTCTCGGATAACTTCGACATAAGGTGCGGTCGATATATATACCCCCTCTCGACTGTGATAACTTATACCGCGGGAGCACCCCCCGACCCTCTCGCTCAACCAAAACTCTCGAGGACACCCAAACCATAGGGAAAAAAATGATGTCGGTCTCCTACCCACTCCCGCCGCGCCCCTACCCGATAAACTCTCTCGAGGCCACCCCAAACCCTTGAAGCGTTGTCGAGGCCACCGCAAACCCTAGAGAAGCAGCGTCGAGGCCACTAATTAATATGATTCCTTACTGTGATTAGCTAGCTAGTTCTACGTTTGCCACTAATATATCCATCTGTCATGTTTGAATAATAATTGCCATGTTGTAAATATTTGTAGAAACTATGGACACCCCCCCCCCCGAGATGAAGCAACAGAAGCGGTGTTGGGGGACATAATCGCACAAGGAAGTGATGCCGTCTTCTCGTTTCTCAACGACACCGATGGTCTGGAAGGACAGGGTGAAGAAGCATGCTATGATTATGATGGCTCCTTTGACCCAATGCCGGTGCAAGAAGGAGACCGTGAGGACGGCTCCGGTGACCCAATGACGGTGCAAGAAGGAGACCGTGATGACGGCTCCGGTGACCGAACCGAGTCTGGCCAGGTATATATATTAGTTAAGCTTGTGCTGACTAGTTAATTGATGCATTCATTGTTTTGGTATATGTACACATATTAATTAACTCTCGTCTTTCTTCTTTTTTCTGGCCCTCCGGATCGAGCACAACTTCGGTAAGGAGACAAGGCCCGAAGAAAAAGTTGAGCTCGGATGAAAGGTTTGAGATCACAGCAATCGCGCGCGACGGTGAACCGATTGAACCCATCCGGACAAAGAACGCATTTGCTGCTCAGTGCAGGGTTCTTATTAGGGACAAGATCCCGATCAGCATCCACCAATGGTATAAGCCTAAGAACGAAGACCTTGAGGTGTCTTATGTCAATGATATGCAGAAAGATGATCTTTGGACTGAGCTGAAGGCAAATTTCACCCTACCGCGAGAGGAGGATCCGGAGAAGCCAGTTACAGAGCAATTAATCAAGTCTTTTGCTCTTAAGAAGATGGCAGGCCTATTCAGGAGGTGGAGGAAAGAGTTGAAAAAGTTTGTCGACAAAGAAGATACACCAGAATTCATCAGCAAATATGAGAAGATCAGAGATCACTGGCCCGCATTTGTGGCCCACACGACATCGGAAAAGAGTAAGAAGATGTCGGCGACAAACAAGCAAAATGCTGCGAAGAAGCAGTTTCACCATCGCATGGGGTCAGGTGGCTACCTCAAAGCCCGGCCTAAGTGGGCCAAGGCTGAGAATGATCTGCTTGATAAAGGGATCGAACGAGAGACAATGAACTGGTCAGACCGTTGCCGGACTTGGTTCTTCGGGGCTGGCGGAACCTTGGACCTTGTATCAGGGAAGTGCCATTGGACGGACGAGTAACTGAAAATACCAATCAAGAGGCTTCGACACTATATCAATGCAACGCAGCAAGGGACGTTCATTCCAGACAGGGAGAACGACGAGCTCACAATGGCCCTCGGGAATCCTGAGCACCCTGGACGGACATGAGGCACGCCAGGCTCCATTCCGTGGAAGTTTGGTTTTCCGGACGCAGGGGGTTACAAAACCCAGGAGAGGAGGAAGAAAGTGGAGCATAAGCAACTGTAGGCGCTGCACGAAAGGGTAATGGGGCTAGAGGAACGAGAAGCAGATCGCAGCAAACAACCTATCGAAGCTTCCCCCGAAGCTACCCCGCCATCTTAGCGGAGAAGCAGCGTGGCTTCCACCGAGCTGCTTCAGCCGGAGCATGTCTTGACGGCTCCTGCTAGCTACCCCGTGGATTTTATCACGGAGTCTCAAAATTGCCACCTTATAGCGCAATGGCAGAACTTAAAAGTCAAGGCAGCCGGCGGCCAAGTTCGACCTTCTGACCCGGCGCAACTTTTCACTGTCGTCCGATTCCAGAAGGATATGCTAGGGTGACGGTGGACGAAATAACGGAGGGATTTGAGGACCTCCAGCTTGACCACCCTACCGGTGAAGGGGAGACTCGGCTGGGTTATGCTCTGAAGACTCCATGCCCATGGCGGAAGGAGTTCATCAAGCTTCCGAGCTGGACGCCTCCTCCTCCTCCTCCGACGAGTCAGGGCACTCCGCCTCCTCCACCGCCTCCTCCTCCGCCGAGTGACGATCACACTCGGCCTCCTTCTCCGGCGCGTGGCGGCACTCCGCCTCCTTCTCCGCCTGTGCCGGCGCGCCCGAGCAGCCAGCAGCCTCCTCCTTCTCCGCCTCGCCAGCAAGGGCGGAAGAGACCCGCCGCCGCCCCGGCTGCTCCGGTGTGTCGTAGTCCTTCTCCTCTGCCTCGTAAGAAAGCACGAAAGAAGACAGACGTCGCAACCGCTCTGTCTGCTCCAGCGTCTAGCAGTACAGCTAGAGGCGGGAGGCAATACAGATACGGTCCTTCTCTCAAGCCTCTAGAGAAGTTACCGTACGAGACGACCGAGGAGGAAAACGCGAAGATCGTGCGGGCCGAAGTGGACGACTTCTTTGAAGGGTTGAAAGCAAAGAGACATCCACCTCCGGAGGAGAAGGTAGATCCGATGAAAGCAAAGCACACTATCGATGCCCTGAGGAAACCACCAAAGTCTCTACCGAGAACCAACTATGAGCGCATTACTGAATAGACATATCTTGAAGCGGAGCGATCGGGAAGTACTGTCAGACATCAAAGGTCAAAAGAACAAGCAGCTACGAAAAAAATTGCCCAGCTCGGCGAACAAGCAAATCAATCGTGCCCCCCGCTCAATGTGTCTAGCGGCGACATCGTCGCTAACGCTCCGGGGACGGTGGCCGGTTATGGCAATCTTGCAGATTACCTGCCTGACGATCAACTTCCTGATTTCATGGAGGTGGACGAACACAGATACGAGTACGGGAAGCCTCTCGTCAAATATGAAAAATCTCTAACAACGATGATGCGAAGATTCCATAATTGGTACATGAAAACCTGCAGAGAGTCTGGTGGGACGAATAGTTTGTATCTGAGAATTAAAGAGGAGCACGACCTCGTTGGAACTGATCTGTTGCCTGTTCCATTTGAGGAGTTCTTCAAGTTCTTCAATCAAAAGGCCCTCGATAAATTAAAGGTCTTTTGCTACTGTTTGTAAGTACTATTTCTGTCATTAAGTCTCTATATATAGCTCGGCTCTTCCATTGCATGTATTTATAATTAATTATCCTCAATATATTATGAAGATTGAAGATCGTCGAGTGCAGAAAACAAGAAATGTCTGATACTGGGTTCATTAACACAAATATCATAGATGAAATTCAGGTTAAAAAGCACGCCGAAGAGGCCGAGGCCAACTTGCTACAATCGTTGATCAAAAATCAAAACAAAGATACCATACTCTTTCCTTACAACTTCGAGTGAGTGTTACTGTCGTGTGCATATTCGGTTTCCCTTATTACTCAAACGAGGTTATAGTAATGTAATTGATGAGTTATGCATGCGTGCGCAGCTTCCACTATGTTCTTTTGGAGATTAAGCTTGAGCGGGGACTAGTAACCGGCTTAGACTCGAGAAGAAAAGATCTCGAAACCTATGCGGACATGACTAAAATGATCAACAAGTAAGTTCAATCGATCATTATCGCACCATATCGGCAACTTTTTGTTCATTTCCTGATATCTCAAGTAATAATAATTATTTTCTTTGTCTTGCAGGGTTTGGAAACAGTTCACCGCAGAAGCTCCGAGACTGCCGAAGGAGCTGCGATATACATCCCCGAAAGTAAGTACTACTGGCTAGCTAGTTGCGCGCATCTCCCGTTGATTCTATAGCTATACTTTCATCAATGCCATTTATAATGCTTCATTATCAGTTTGATTGACCTCTATTTCTCGTAAAGTGCTTGTGGCAGGAACAAGAGAATGATTTCTGTGGATACTACGTGTGCGAGTTCATCTACAACAATAATATTGACAATTTCATTTTATTACACCATCATTTCTGTTGAGTTTCATTCATATATATGTATTAACCCCCTTCTTCAAATTAGACATGGCAGATGCGGAATGAACTCCTACCACAAGATCGCATGAAAGCAATTCAAGAGGAATTGGCAGGATTCTTTCTTGACCACGTCATCAATAAAGCCGGAGAATACCATGTGGAAGTTGATTTCAATTGCTAGGGGATTGTAAGAGATCTTACATATTGTATATGTATGTAGCCAATAGCATCGGATAGATAATACGAAAACTTGTTATTCGACCAATCTCTCGGAGAAGGAGAGGTCGATCACTTCTCTCGGTATGCATGACGAACTTCTGTACTTAATGGTTTCCTTCATTTTCTTACTAGCTAGCGTGTCAAGGGCCTCTCTATGTATAGTACGTAGCGTCAACCAAGCATGGAGATAAGAGAGGACACTTCTCCCTATTAATTAGCTAGCTAACACAATATATGAAACACCTAAATTAACCCCCCAAAACCCCCAACCCCCCCCCCCTTTAACAAAACAAAACCCCAGCCCCTGAAATTCTGATGCGTGGATGCCTTTTGGTCCCAGTTGGTGCCACCAACCGGGACCAAAGGCCCTCCTGCCTGGGCTCGGCGCATCGGCCACGTGGAGGCCCATCTGTCCCGGTTCGTGTAAGAACCGGGACTAAAGGGCCAGGGCATTAGTAACGACCCTTTAGTACCGGTTCAACAACCGGGACAAAAGGCCCGTATGAACCGGGACAAATGGCCCCTTTTCTATTAGTGTTCACTACCGACCCCATCTCCCCCCTCCTCCTCCTCCACCTCTCCACCATCATCTCTAGTCTGTCGCCCTCTATCACCGTTTCCTCTCCACTATACTCGCCGCCCTCATACTGAGGATGCTTCCCCTGACGTGTCTGACACGCCTTCCACCTCTGGTGAGCCTCTGTTCATGCCTACCCCGGTTCACAACCTCCATGCTCGGCCTCGCCCTCCGCCTGATCGTTACTCTCCTAATTGGTACGATCTCTCTGTTCTTGCTGAGCCCACCTCCTATCAGACTGCCATGACTCAGCCTAAATGGCAACTTGCGATGGTCGAAGAGCTTGCGGCTCTTGAGCACTCTGGCACATGGGATCTGGTTTCCTTCCCTTCTGGCGTTCGTCCCATCACCTGCAAGTGGGTCTACAAGGTCAAGACTTGCTCCGATGGTTCTCTTGAGCGTTACAAAGCTCGTCTTGTGGCTCGTGGTTTTCAGCAGGAGCAGGGACGTGATTATGATGAGAAATTCTATCATGTGGCCCACATGACCACTGTCCGCACTCTCCTTGATGTAGCTTATGTTCGTCATTGGTCTATCTCTCAACTTGATGTTCAGAACGCTTTTCTCAATGGCGAGTTACGTGAGGAGGTTTATATGCAGCCACCACCGGGGTACTATGCTCTTGATGGCATGGTCTGTCGCCTTCATCACTCTCTCTATGCTTTAAAACAGGCCCCTCGTGCCTGGTTTGAGCGCTTTGCCTCTATGGTGACTGCCGCTGGTTTCTTGCCCAGTGATCATGATCCCGCGTTGTTTGTCCACACGTCTCCTCGTGGTCGGACTCTTCTCCTTCTCTATGTTGATGACATGATCATCACTAGTGACGACTCTGAGTACATTGCCTTTGTTAAGGCTCGCCTTTGCGACCAGTTCCTCATGACTGATCTTGGTCCTCTTTGATATTTCCTTGGGATTGAGATCTTCTCGACCTCTGATGTGGCTTCTACATCTCCCAAGAAAAATATATTCAGGATCTTCTTGCTCGCGCTGCTCTCGGTGATGAGCGCACCGTTGTGACTCCTATGGAGCTCAACATTCAGCTTCGTGCCTTTGACGGTGACCCTGTTCCTAATCCCACTCGCTATCATCATCTTGTTGGCAGCCTTGTCTATCTTGCTGTTACGCGTCCTAACATCTCCTATCCTGTCCACATCCCGAGTCAGTTTGTTTCAGCTCCCACCTCTGTCCACTATAGTCACCTCCTTTGTGTTCTACGATATCTTCGTGGCACGATCTCTCAGCGCCTTTTCTTTTCCCGCTCCAACAGTCTTGCACTCCAGGCCTACTCTGATGCTACCTGGGCTACTAATCCCTCTGATCGATGCTTGCTGTCTGCTTACTGTGTTTTTCTTGGTGACTCTCTTATTGCCTGGAAGACAAAAAAACAGACTGCAGTTTCTCGCTCGAGTACAGAGGCTGAGTTGCGAGCCATGGCTATGTTGACGGCTGAGGTGATCTAGTTACGGTGGTTACTTGAGGATTTTGGTGTGTCTGCTACTACCTCGACTCCCCTACTGTCAGACAGTACCTGCGCTATCAGTATTGCGCGTGACCCGGTGAAGCATGAGCTCACCAAGCACATCGGCGTGGATGCCCACTTTGTGCGTGCTGCTGTCCAGGATCAGACTCTTGCTCTTCACTATGTGCCCTTTGAGTTACAGTTGGCTGACTTCTTCACGAAGGCACAGACTCGAATGCAGCATGGCTTTTTTCTATCCAAACTCAGTGTTGTTGATCCACCATGAGTTTGGGGGGGGGGTGTTAGATGTGTATAGTTACTTGTGTACATCCCATTGTATAAGGGGTTTTTCTGCACTTTACCACATTTGTATATGTACTGGACTTTGGCCCTCAGTAAAGCTAGTTGTTGTTTATCCAACAGGTGTGACGCGTTCAGGAACGGATGGTACATCAGTTGCTTGCCGATTTCTCTCGCGCAGAGGCAGTTAAAATCTTGAAAAATGTCGCATTCGTGGTTACGTTTACGCTGTTCGTTGAAGCTACACAGAAATGCATCACTTTGTCCGATCTAACCGTTGCTCTCCAACCAAAAAGGTAAGGAACGTTTTTCTTCAAAAAACAAAAAAAAAGGTGCTAAGAAACAGCCACTGAAGCGGGAAAGAAACTCATGGGCCTTCTGGTGCGGGGATGTACCCAGGCCGGCCTGCTACCTGGGCCAGTAGTCACACAATAAGTTGAGAGTGCAGAGTGCGCAACGTCCCTCTCTTCCACACCCACCATGCAGAGCGGCGGCGCCGCTACCAATGGTGATGCAATCGGCTGGCCCTGGTGCCAAGAGGATGAAACTAACGGTACCGCAGATCCATGAAGTGGCGCCGCCCGGTGGGGAGGAAGAGGACGACGACGAGTCGCTGGACCGCATTAGCCGCCTCCCGGATGACATTCTCGGTGAGATCATCTCACTCCTCCCCACCAAGGAGGGCGCCCGCACCCAAACCCTCGCATCTCGGTGGCGTCATCTATGGCGCACTGCCCCTCTCAATCTCGACTGTCAGTGATCTTCCTGCCGATGATAATGGCAATCTCCTCGGAGTCTTCCTCTCCGCCCACGAGGGCCCCGTTCACTGCCTATGTCTCCCGTCGCGCCACCTCCAGGATCGAGCTGCTGCCGTGGATGCCTGGCTCCGATCGCCCTCCCTCGACAATCTCTAGGAGCTCGAGTTCTACCTAGATACACCAGTAAGATATGGAAGCTTTATGCATTCGCCACCCGCGTCCATCTTCCGGTTCTCGTCCACTCTCCGCACTGCCACCATTGCCGAGTGCCGTATCCCTGACAATGCCATCGAAACGCTTCAATTTCCCCAGCTCCAGAAACTTGAGCTTGTGGAGGTCAAAATCTCAGAGGGCTCGCTGGCCAGCCTTATCACTGCCGGCTGCCCTGCACTAGAAAGCTTGCTGGTTGACACTTGTGTAAGTTTCCATATCTGTGGTCTCAGGATCAACTCCCCTACCATTAAAATTATAGCAGTTTATTCCATGTTTGTAGAGCTCATCATTGAGAATGCCCCTTCACTTGAAAGGTTGCTCAATTACATACTTCATGTCAAAATGCTACTGACAGTAATATCGGCGCCTAAACTTGAGACCATGGGTTACATTTGTAACACCCACGATGCGGCTATATCTCCCACGTGTCGAAGCACGACTTAGAGGCATAACCGCATTGTGGTTTTGTCGCAAGAAGGGTCATCTTCACACAATCCCATGTAATGAACAAGACTGGGATAAAGAGTTGGCTTACAATCGCCACTTCACACAATGAACATAAATAAATCATACATCATTCAGAGTACACACATATAGTCCGACTACGGACGAAGCCAAAAGAAAAGAAGATAACCCAACTGCTAGATCCCCGATCGCCCCAACTGGGCTCCACTACTGATCAACATGAAATGAAAACATAGCAACGACCAAGGTCTTCGTTGAGCTCCCATCTGAGCTCGGTTGCATCACCTGCACTGGTATCATCGGCACCTGCAACTGTTGTGATAGTATCTGGTGAGTCACGAGGACTCAGCAATCTCAAAACCCGCGAGATCAAGACTATATAAGCTTATGGGTAGGAAGTGGTAAAGTGGTGAGGTTGCAGTAGCGACTAAGCATATATGGTGGCTAACATACGCAAATAAGAGCGAGAAGAGAGCAAAAGGAACGGTCGTGAAGCTAGCAATGATCAAGAAGTGATCCTGAACTCCTACTTACGTCAAACATAACCCAAAAACCGTGTTCACTTCCCGGACTCCGCCGAGAAGAGACCATCACGGCTACACACACGGTTGATGCGTTTTAATTCGAATCTGGTGTCAAGTTATCTACAACCGGACATTAACAAATTCCCATCTGCCACATAACCGCGGGCACGGCTTTCGAAAGTTTATACCCTGCAGGGGTGTCCCAACTTAGCCCATCACAAGCTCTCATGGTCAACGAAGGATATACCTTCTCCCAGGAAGACCCGATCAGACTCGGAATCCCGGTTTACAAGACATTTCGACAATGGTAAAACAAGACCAGCAAAGCCTCCCGCTGTGCCGGCAAATCCCGATAGGAGCTGCACATATCTCGTTCTCAGGGCACACCGGATTGTCCAAACTTCCGGTAGGCCAGCCCAGAGTTGCCCCTGGTGGCCACCGGCGGCTGACAGGTTGGACCAACACTCACAACGAGCACTGGCCCGGGGGGGGTAAAATAAAGATGACCCTTGAGTCTGCAGAACCCAAGGGAAAAAGGCTTAGGTAGGCAAATGGTAAAACCAAGGTTGGGCCTTGCTGGAGGAGTTTTATTCAAAGTGAACTGTCAAGGGGGTCCCATAAATCACCCAACCGCGTAAGGAACGCAAAATCCGGGAACATAACACCGGTATGACGGAAACTAGGGCGGCAAGAGTGGAACAAAACACCAGGCATAAGGCCGAGTCTTCCACCCTTTACCAAGTATATAGATGCATTAATTAAATAAGAGATATTGTGATATCCCAACATAATCCTGTCCGTCATGGAGCAATCTTCAACTTCACCTGCAACTAACAATGCTATAAGAGGGGCTGAGCAAAGCGGTAACATAGCCAAGCAATGGTTTGCTAGGAAGGGTGAAAAAGTTAGAGGCTGACATGGCAATTTGGGAGGCATGGTAAACAAGTGATAGGTACCGCAACATAGCGATAGAACGGAGCAACTAGCAAGCATATCGAGGGTAATGGTCATCTTGCCTGAAATCCCGATAGGAAGAAGAACGAGTCCATGAAGAAGACAAACGAACGTAGTCGAATGAATCCTCACAACTCCGGAACGAAACCGAAGCTAACGAGAGAAGCAAACCGGAAAGAAGCAAACAACATGGTAAACACACAAGCATAGTCATGGCATGAAGCACAATCAAGTATGATGCATGTCCGGTTTAAAGAGGCATGGCATGGCAAGGTGCAACAAACAATACTACAAATTAAGTGGAGCTCAATATGCAACGAGTTGCATATTGACGAAACACCACATCAATTATTTAGTTCTCTCTCGGTTAGGTTACCAAACAATGTTAAATGTTGTTAAGCATGGCAAGAGGTGAAGCATAAATAAACTAACTATTTAGGCAAGTTTAAGCGAGGCCGGAAACAAGAAACAACAATTTTGGTAAATCCCCACATGTCACTTAGCATTTAAAGCAAACAACAATTTTTAACATTTTAATTGTTGTTATCATGATGCAGATGACATATACAAGTTTTATGCAATTTATGAAAACGTTAACATGAGCATGATACGAGGCATTTGTCACCATGGCGGAAGGAAAAAGGTGCCACAGCGGTGAAACAAAAATGGTGCCACGGCAACATATCCGAAAATGATGCCACGACAACATATCGGTTCCGGTAGCTCATGGAGATACCGGTGCAAAAGGAGGCGTGCGGATGTGCGCAACATGCTAGAGATGGTGGGGTGCTCCCGACTACCGGGTTCCCTCGGGATAGTGGCATGGAAACGAGTGACAATTCGGACACGGTGCAAACATATGGTACATCTCATACAACACATGCATTCGATCACGGTCGGTCATCTCGGGGTTATACCTTCGAAGCGTGCGTTTTCGGGGCGGAACTAGTTCAAAGCGGTGTAGAGGAAGTAGTTGTTCACGGGTCGTCGTGGGAAGTAGTTGTTCACGTGGCGACAGTAGTGGAAGTAGTTGTACTCAGCGGCGGCGGTAGTTGTACACGTTTTTGTAGATGTACATGTCGGCGGTAGTGGTACTTGGTGAAATACACGAGTGTCAGTAGTTGTACACGGGTCTTCGGCGTCGATGGTCGTACACGCATGTAGATGAACTTGACGGGTCATCAACCTCCTGGTACTTGGCGAGAACCTGAAGATGGCCTCCAGGTACTTGCCGAAAACCACATCGGAGGTAGTCGAACAGATTCAAAGACGAACTTGGCGCCGAGGTCGAACTTGCCGGTCTGGATGAATCTGAAGGGGCATCGAGGGACTTGCAAGGCTCTGTCTCGGGAGGTCACCGGGGACCGCTCGAGCTGCTGGATGCTGGCGCATGGCCGAGCAGCAGCTGGAAGCAGTGGCCGGCGTTGGCCTTGGCCGCAAAGGAGGTTGCATCCACGGGAGGCTGTCGAGGCCGAAGCAGGGGTGCGAGGAGGCGAAGCAGAAGACGGGGAGGCCGGAGGTGGCCCTCCTGGTGGTCACCGACGGCGGCGGGTGGTGATGGGAGGAGCGGGCGGTCTCGCGGGACGGAGGCGCGGGGCGACATGGACGAAGTGGCCGCGGGGCTCGGCGCAGATGAGGAAGGAGGGCGGCATCCCTGGCAGGGGAGGCGCGCCATGGGGTCGGGAACGATGGATCCGGGAAGCGGCCGCGGCTCGGGAGCCTCTCCCGATCGGGACGAGGATGGAGAGGGTCGAGCGAGGAGACGGGGCAGCGAGGGGATCGCGCGCAGGGAGGAGATGGGGGCCTGTCGCTGGGTTCGGCAGGGGCATGGTCGCGGGGCTCGGGAGGAGAAGCAGGGCACGGCGAGGGGATCGGGTGCAGGGGAGGAGATCGAGAGGGAGATGGGGATCGAGAGGATCGGGCGCAGGCGGCGCTGGAGGGAATCGAGAGGGAGAGATGCATGGGCTAGGGTTAGAGCTGGGGCACGGCTGGGCCTTGGGCCAAAAGGACTGGGGGGATTAGGTGGGCCGAACCGGCCAGTTGGGCCGCAATGCTTCTTCCTCCTCTTCTTGAACTCTTTAGCAGAAAAGAAATTAGAGAGAAGAAAAGAAGAGAGGGTTAGGGAAAGATTTGCGCATGGGGATAATTTTCCCGGACTCGCAAAAATATGCTCGTTCCAAGAAAATTAGAAAGGCCATGATTGAAAGATTTAAATTCAAACTCATTTGAATTTAATTCAAATGGGTTTGAACTAGGACTAGGATTTAGAAGTGTCCAAAAATGTTCGGATTTTTGGTGGAGCTCCGGAAAATGACGAAATAATTTATGGGCAAGGTTGGAGACCAAGAAGTGAGATAACAAAGGAATGGAGAATTATTTTGCAAGTGGGTTATGGGTGATTCCGAATTAGTGGAATATTTAATATAGCTCCCTAATAATATTGAGAGGCTTTAATATGTTATAAAGAGAAATCACAAGTGAATTCCCTCGATTTAAATGGATCGAAAAAAATCCATACAATTTATTTAGAAGAGTTTTTAAAATAAATGATATGATGGCATGATGACATGATGCAATGCACAAAAAAAAGAGCAAGCCCAAAAGAAACACACGGTGATCACGAAAAAATGGAAGTCTTCTGAAGCGTCGGTCTCGGGGCGTTACAACACTCCACCACTACAAGAGGATCTCGTCCCGAGATCTAGGATGGCACCTGAGAGAAAACGGAAGAGGAAGAGAAGAGGTAAAACTAAGTTGCTTCTTTGACAAAAGAGTGAAACCAAAGAACCTTGAGAGGTTGAACAAATTGAAAGAAAGAATACAAAGGAGATGAACGAGATTGCAAACAATCCGTTAGAAAAGAGGAACAAGGAACATTACAAGAACTTGAAGGTTGCAAAGACATGAATCAAGAGTTTAATGGACAAGATAGAATTCGAAACCACTCTGGTTGAAACAAGATAAACAAGGAACAAGGAAGATCAAATTCGGACATCACTCCGGTTGAAAAGAGATGCAAGACTTGATAAGATGAAAAGAACTTGAAGAGGTGACACAACACTTCGGTTAATTGGATATGCATGAAAAGAACATGATCTTCAATACGAGAAGAGGAGTGAAGAGAGCAACATCACAATGCCTCCGGAATGAAAGAATAGAAGCTAGATCATTAGAATAACGGAATGGAGAAGAAAATGCCAACTTCTGCCACAAATGAGCTTGGAAAGCACCCTTCCAAGAAGGTTAGAACGGAGTTGTTGGAAAATCAACAACGAAAAGCACAAGCTTGTTGTGGGCTTATGGCAAAAATCTCAAAATGATGAGGTGACAACCGGCCACTAACAGAAACAATTGATTACTTGAGATCAACGAAGAGATGAAAACTTCTTTCGCCTGGAGGATAGGAGAAAACTTGGATCATTGATAAGCACCCCAATAGCAACATTCCTTAGGGAAGGTTTTAGGTGAAATCTATACCAAGATAACTCCAACGAAGAGATTAACGGATTTAAAATACCTCGTTCTTGACAACATGTGAATCACGAAACATGGATGGAAATTGTCAAGAATGATATAACACCACCTGAAAAGATAAGGTAGAAGAATTGCACTTTGGAATGCAAGATAAAGAATGCTTGAACTCCTCACAAAAGACATGTGTTGGGCACCATGTTTATTTTTAGAGTGTAGCTTGGCGGGTCATAACTTCAAGAGAAATCTTGAAGAACAATTCGAGATTGAAAGGAATCCTTGGCGAGCCACCATGTAGAGCCTCCATGAAGAACTCCGGTAATAAAAGGATGATAGAAAGAAAGAGAAGTTGAAAACACAAGGTGAAGCCTTGCGATGATTTAGATGGAGCTTCGCGATGATATAACCGAGAGAACTTGGAACTCCGGAAAGAAAAGATGAAACATCTCGAACCGGGAAATGTGACATGATGAACAACTCCGAAAAGAAGAAACTAGATCACTTGGATGAAACAATAATAAGAATTACGTTATGTGTATCCTTCACCAATTTAAATTGATGACAAGCAACGGATTTGGCATACTACTTATTCTCGTAGAAAGAATTAAGAGAGACATAGCGTAAACTCGAGAAGCTATTGATGGAACCAGCGGTAGGATTGAAACAACAAAAGAACGAATGAATTGATACGATAACGAAGGAAGAGAAATCCTGAACGAACCACTGTAAGAATAGAAAATGAACGTAGCAAAGGCACAAATCACCGGGAAGAATTGGAAAATGAATGAAGATACTTGAGGGGATTTAGATACATGAGAACGAAGAGATCATGAACTGATTAGAGGATATTTGAACGATGCACCGATAAGATTTGGAGAACAAGAGTTGAAGGTTGAGAATGAGTAATATTCAGAAATGATTATCAAGAAAGGAAGCAACTCCTGAAATGCGTCTGATGGTTGAAAAGAATTCTCACAATCGAAAACAATTATGAGAGGATGGTATAAAGCTAGAACCATGAATCTCTGGAAGAACGGGTAAGGATTTAAGAGGAACTCTTCTTCGGTCTTCAAAATTAGAGAATGACAACGAGAAACACCATCATGAATTGTTGAGATACTCCGGGATGAAAATTAGAAAGGTTGAACCAACGATGAATTTTTTTTAAAGATCTTGGAGAAGGACATATGACTGATGAGAATTCATTCTTACATCAAACTTCAAAATGAATTTGGGAATAGCTCCGGAATAATTAGAAGAGTCAGGTAAGATCCTGGAAAAAGACCTGTGGGTTAGGGCCCACTAAAAGATACACCATTGAACAATTTTGAAGAGAGATTGCACCGGTTGAATTAAATGACTAGAATGAGATAATAATCTCCAAATAGCTTGAACGGATTGATAATGGAGACACAAATCTTCTGAGATATCTTCAGCACTCCGGAACAATTGAATAGCAAGCGGGGAATGATTAAGAGATCACCGGCATACGCAAACACTTGAAACAAGGAAGGGAATATGATCAACATGGAAAACTTGACTTGAATCCACCGGAGAAGAAAAGAGACGAAGAATAATAAACTTGAAGCTCCGTTAGTATCTTCTTGAGAATCACCGGATAAGAACATTGACGGAAAAGAATGGAGAGTCTTCCCATCAATAAAATGGATACCCGATTAAGAAATCTGAGTCCTTAAAGAAAAAGGGTGGGAGGGCGGGAAAACAAAGGCAACTTGGGGCAGATGGAATGGATACCGATGAGAAAATTTAGAATTGATCTTGCGGATGTTGAGATGATCGGATCCACTTGAAGAGAAGCACGCCGGTTGGAAAAGAATTAACATGACAACCTCAATGATCAAAAGGATTAGCACTCCCATAGAAATATGAGAACACCATTTAGGGAAAGTATGGATTCAACACTTGACATCGAAGCAACTCGAATACCACAAGTAAAACAAAACAAAGGATTTGGCTTGCAGAATAAGCCGAAACAAACATATGATAGAGATTTCGTCTGAAGCTTTCGTGGTGGGGCCCACACGGGCTCGAGTGTACAACACCATCATGTACAAGGCAGTGCACATGACATACGAAGCGTCCCCGAACCAGCATAGCCAAGGGTTCTTTAAGACACAACGAGACCACTGTAAAAACGACCGTGGAAAGGCGGACCACTAGACGTCGAACCCCAATCTCATATCATGCATCTGTCGAAAAGATATTCTAGGAGCTACTTGAATTCCCACCTATAAAACTCCCGAAACTTTCTGGTTATGCAATCTGGTGTTGGGGATACAGGGGAAGCAATATATATCTCACCCAAAACTAACAATTCCTACATCCAAGCTGTATCCATCCGTCAACACATAACCAAGAAACCTTCGGAAATCGTGTACCTCAACCTTCGAAAAGCATCCGTTATACGAGTTATGGCAATACTCCCGAACTCCCGCCCCAGTACTGGGTGGCGTCGAGGTTATCTCACCAACAACTGCATAAAAGAGATTTTCGATGTCGGCAAAACTCAGGTATTCCAGAACTGCAACGATAAAATTATGACGACAACACCTCGGAGCTCAACTCCCCGGGTCAAAGCCACATAATAGACAGGAGGCACCAAGAACAATGTTCTCGTCACAAAACCATCGGAACGATTCCAAGATACCCGCGTGATCCTAAAATTTTTTAGTGAAATTTGAGGAGAGGAAAGACAAAACATCTACGTCAGGAGACCTCACCAGAGCGACGAAGGGACTGAGGAGTAAAAAGAATCCTACTCTCCGATATATATAATCCTAAGACTCAAAACATTTTTTTCTAGACTCAACAACGCCAGCAAACAATCAAGCAGGGGGCTCCTAAGTCGGGGATGGCTCTGATTACCAACTTGTAACACCCACGATGCGGCTATATCTCCCACGTGTCGAAGCACGACTTAGAGGCATAACCGCATTGTGGTTTTGTCGCAAGAAGGGTCATCTTCACACAATCCCATGTAATGAACAAGAATGG
Organism: Triticum aestivum; assembly: GCF_018294505.1. Lineage (NCBI taxonomy): Eukaryota > Viridiplantae > Streptophyta > Magnoliopsida > Poales > Poaceae > Triticum > Triticum aestivum. The sequence continues at coordinate 579,749,741 of NC_057795.1, forward strand.
GATAAAGAGTTGGCTTACAATCGCCACTTCACACAATGAACATATAATAAATCATACATCATTCAGAGTACACACATAGTCCGACTACGGACGAAGCCAAAAGAAAAGAAGATAACCCAACTGCTAGATCCCCGATCGTCCCAACTGGGCTCCACTACTGATCAACATGAAACGAAACATAGCAACAACCAAGATCTTCGTTGAGCTCCCATCTGAGCTCGGTTGCATCACCTGCACTGGTATCATCGGCACCTGCAACTGTTGTGATAGTATCTGGTGAGTCACGAGGACTCAGCAATCTCAAAACCCGCGAGATCAAGACTATTTAAGCTTATGGGTAGGAAGTGGTAAAGTGGTGAGGTTGCAGCAGCGACTAAGCATATATGGTGGCTAACATACGCAAATAAGAGCGAGAAGAGAGCAAATGGAACGGTCGTGAAGCTAGCAATGATCAAGAAGTGATCCTGAACTCCTACTTACGTCAAACATAACCCAAAACCGTGTTCACTTCCCGGACTCCGCCGAGAAGAGACCATCACGGCTACACACGCGGTTGATGCGTTTTAATTCGGATCTGGTGTCAAGTTATCTACAACCGGACATTAACAAATTCCCATCTGCCTATAACCGCAGGCACGGCTTTCGAAAGATTATACCCTGCAGGGGTGTCCCAACTTAGCCCATCACAAGCTCTCACGGTCAACGAAGGATATACCTTCTCCCGGGAAGACCCGATTAGACTCGGAATCCCGGTTTATAAGACATTTCGACAATGGTAAAACAAGACCAGCAAAGCCTCCCGGTGTGCCGGCAAATCCCGATAGGAGCTGCACATATCTCGTTCTCAGGGCACACCGGATTGTCCAAACTTCCGGTAGGCCAGCCCAGAGTTGCCCCTCGTGGCCACCGGCAGCTGACAGGTTGGACCAACACTCACAACGAGCACTGGCCCGGGGGGGGTGGGTAAAATAAAGATGACCCTTGAGTCTGCAGAACCCAAGGGAAAAAGGCTTAGGTAGGCAAATGGTAAACCAAGGTTGGGCCTTGCTGGAGGAGTTTTATTCAAAACGAACTGTCAAGGGGGTCCCATAAATCACCCAACCGCGTAAGGAACGCAAAATCCGAGAACATAACACCGGTATGACGGAAACTAGGGCGACAAGAGTGGAACAAAACACCATGCATAAGGCCGAGTCTTCCACCCTTTACCAAGTATATAGATGCATTAATTAAATAAGAGATATTGTGATATCCCAACATAATCCTGTCCGTCATGGAGCAATCTTCAACTTCACCTGCAACTAACAATGCTATAAGAGGGGCTGAGCAAAGCGGTAACATAGCCAAGCAATGGTTTGCTAGGAAGGGTGAAAAAGTTAGAGGCTGACATGGCAATTTGGGAGGCATGGTAAACAAGTGATAGGTAGCGCAACATAGCGATAGAACGGAGCAACTAGCAAGCAAAGATAGAAGTGATATCGAGGGTAATGGTCATCTTGCCTGAAATCCCGATAGGAAGAAGAACGAGTCCATGAAGAAGACAAACGAACGTAGTCGAACGAATCCTCACAACTCCGGAACGAAACCGAAGCTAACGAGAGAAGCAAACCGGAAAGAAGCAAACAACATGGTAAACACACAAGCATAGTCATGGCATGATGCACAATCAAGTATGATGCATGTCCGCTTTAAAGAGGCATGGCATGGCAAGGTGCAACAAACAATACTACAAATTAAGTGGAGCTCAATATGCAACTGACGAAACACCACATCAATTATTTAGTTCTCTCTCGGTTAGGTTACCAAACAATGTTAAATGTTGTTAAGCATGGCAAGAGGTGAAGCATAAATAAACTAACTATTTAGGCAAGTTTAAGTGAGGCCGGAAACAAGAAACAACAATTTTGGTAAATCCCCACATGTCACTTAGCATTTAAAGCAAACAACAATTTTTAACATTTTAATTGTTGTTATCATGATGCGGATGACATATACAAGTTTTATGCAATTTATGAAAACGTTAACATGAGCATGATACGAGGCATTTGTCACCATGGCGGAAGGAAAAAGGTGCCACGGCGGTGAAACAAAAATGGTGCCACGGCAACATATCCGAAAATGATGCCACGGCAACATATCCGAAAATGATGCCACGACAACATATTGGTTCCGGTAGCTCATGGAGATACCGGTGCAAAAGGAGGCGTGCGGATGTGCGCAACATGCTAGAGATGGTGGGGTGCTCCCGACTACCGGGTTCCCACGGGATAGTGGCATGGAAACGAGTGACAATTCGGACACGGTGCAAACATATGGTACATCTCATACAACACATGCATTCGATCACGGTCGGTCATCGGGGTTATACCTTCGAAGCGTGTGTTTTTGGGGCGGAACTAGTTCAAAGCGGTGTAGAGGAAGTAGTTGTTCACGGGTCGTCGTGGGAAGTAGTTGTTCACGTGGCGACGGTAGTGGAAGTAGTTGTACTCGGCGGCGGCGGTAGTTGTACACATTTTCGTAGATGTACATGTCGGCGGTAGTGGTACTTGGTGAAATCCACGGGTGTCAGTAGTTGTACATGGGTCTTCGCCGTCGATGGTCGTACACGCATGTAGATGAACTTGACGGGTCATCAACCTCCTGGTACTTGGCGAGAACCTGAAGATGGCCTCCAAGTACTTGCCGAAAACCACATCGGAGGTAGTCGAACAGATTTGAAGACGAACTTGGCGCCGAGGTCGAACTTGCCGGTCTGGATGAATCTGAAGGGGCATCGAGGGACTTGCAAGGCTCTGCCTCGGGAGGTCCCCGCGGACCGCTCGAGCTGCTGGATGCTGGCGCATGGCCGAGCAGCAGCTGGAAGCAGTGGCCGGCGTTGGCCTTGGCCGCAAAGGAGGTTGCATCCACGGGAGGCTGTCGAGGCCGAAGCAGGGGTGCGAGGAGGCGAAGCAGAGGACGGGGAGGCCGGAGGTGGCCCTCCTGGTGGTCGCCGACGGCGGCGGGTGGCGATGGGAGGAGCGGGCAGTCTCGCGGGACGGAGGCGCGGGGCGACATGGACGAAGTGGACGCGGGGCGCGCAGATGAGGAAGGAGGGCGGCATCCCTGGCAGGGGAGGCGCGCCATGGGGTCGGGGACGATGGATCCGGGAAGCGGCCGCGGCTCGGGAGCCTCTCCCGATTGGGACGAGGACGGAGAGGGCCGAGCGAGGAGACGGTGCAGCGAGGGGATCGCACGCAGGGAGGAGATGGGGGCCTGGCGCTGGGTTCGGCAGGGGCGTGGTCGCGGGGCTCGGGAGAAGAAGCAGGGCGCGGCGAGGGGATCGGGCGCAGGGGAGGAGATCGAGAGGGAGATGGGGATCGAGAGGATCGGGCGCAGGCGGCGCTGGAGGGAATCGAGAGGGAGAGATGCACGGGCTAGGGTTAGAGCTGGGGCGCGGCTGGGCCTTAGAGGCCGGCTGGGCCTTGGGCCAAAAGGACTGGGGGGATTAGGTGGGCCGAACCGGCCAGTTGGGCTGCAAAGCTTCTTTCCTCCCTCTTCTTTAACTCTTTAGCAGAAAAGAAATTAGAGAGAAGGAAAAAGAGAGGGTTTAGGAAAATTTGGCGCAGGGGATAATTTTCCCGGATCGCAAAAATATGCTCGTTCCAAGAAAATTAGAAAGGCATGATTGAAAGATTTAAAATTCAAACTTATTTGAATTTAATTCAAATGGGTTTGAACTAGACTAGGATTTAGAAGTGTCCAAAATGTTCGATTTTTGGTGAGCTCCGGAAAATGACGAAATAATTATGGGCAAGTTGGAGACCAAGAAGTGAGATAACAAAGGCATGGAGAATTATTTTGCGAGTGGGTTATGGGTGATTCCGAATTAGTGGAATATTTAATATAGCTCCCTAATAATATTGAGAGGCTTTAAAATGTTATAAAGAGAAATCACAAGTGAATTCCCTCGATTTAAATGGATCGAAAAAATCCATACAATTTATTTAGAAGAGTTTTTAAAATTAATGATATGATGGCATGATGACATGATGCAATGCACAAAAAAAAGAGCAAGCCCAAAAGAAACACACGGTGATCACGAAAAAATGGAAGTCTTCTGAAGCATCGGTCTCGGGGCGTTACAATTTCTGAATACGCAGACTCCAAAATGACGTTTGGCTCCACATCTATTCAGGTAGCTAGCTACATATGTCTTCTGCATTGCTTTTCAAATGTTTCTAAGTGACATTTTCTTATGAGCAGAGAAGTTACGTATCACATGTACTTATTAATGTCTTAATTTCGTCTTCCATGCTGAAGGATTTGCGAATTGATAGTTTGACAACTGTGGTCCGTACTGTCAAGACCTTAGCTATGCATTCGAATTTTAATCTCCATATGGTTATTGATTTGATGAGATGCTTTCCATGCTTGGAGAATTTGTACATGAAGGTGATGCTTTTAATCTCCATATGTGTTAGTGCCTAGTTTCCTTTTTGATTTACTTGTAGTTCTGAACTGGTTCATATTTCCTGCCTATTCAGATTCAGAAATCTACAGCAGGGGCAGCAAACTCGTGGCGTTGTAAACACAAGAATTTTCTCACATCTCATGACATTCGTTTGAAGTCAATATTTCTAGGATATTATCAAGGCATCCGGGCACATGTCGACTTCGTCACATTCTTTGTGCTGAATGCAAAAGTGCTAGAGTCCATCAGACTTGAGGTTGGTTCCAGGGATTACAATGAGAGGTATTTCGCAGAACAACATAGTGTGCTTCAGATGGAGAAGATGGCTTCTAGAGGTGCTCGACTTTGCTTCAAAACACCTTGTGACCATATGCATGTCGGTGATTTAGATTCAGTTGATTGTTGAGATGTGTGTTTGGCCGGCCACGTGCGGTGTTATCCTTGGCCTATCTCATTTTGTGTTCTGTCCAAACTTGATTAGTTTTCGTTTTTGTAGTGTTTCTAAGATTGTCTTATTCTAAGACGCTGTGATATTTAAACAAGCCATTTGTGGAGCAGTGCACAAATTGCACTGAAAAGATTCAGGACTAAGCAATGGCTTGTGTGTGTGTGTCCAGAGATAGCTTCTGGAGGTGTTTATTTTTATTTTCCACTAGAACTTCACTCAAATCATTTCATTTTTAGTGCGGCAATACTGTATGCTTCTGTGGAGAAGAACCGAGCTTCTATGAATAGAAACATGCTTTTTTTTACTGAGGTGATCGAGATTGTATTCTAGTACTGATCATCGAAGTGGCATAAGGGGGAAATGTTGACCTCGTTAAAATGGTTATATGTTGGTTCGTTTCTGGTAATACAATTGTGTGCAATGGGACGTGCTATTGTGCATCGATCCTCTTGGTAGAAAACCTGTAAACCAAAACTCTGAATTTCTGGGGCTGTAGCTTTTTCTTTTCTTTCTGTTGATGAATTTTCTTGGCTGTAGTTTCATCCTGTCAAATTTATGTTGTTCTTTCCACTGCCTGCCAGGCCTCCTCTGCTGAACCTGGGAGTGTTGGGTTAACATACGAAGGAGGTTCAGGATTCAGACTCCCTGTTTCCGTGAGAAATGTCATGTTTGTGGCGAGTAAATAGCATAAAACTACTAGTTTAGAGGCTATGGTTCCAAAAAACTACCACTTTTTAGTTTTTCTTAGAAAACTACCAAACGAGCGGTCGACTGTTTCAAAAAACCCAAACCCACGGTGACTAGCGTTTTAACCGTTTTTCTGACATGCCGGGTCCACATGTCAGCCCACGTGGGCACGCGTGCTCACGGCGCGGCAGTTAACGGCCGTTAGCAGCCGGTCCGGTCGGAACGAAAGGAGGCGGTCGGGCCGCACTCTCTTCTCAGTCTCCCCCTCCTCTCCCCCGCACTGACCTAGGTGGGCGATGGCGGCGGCGAGTTCTTGAGCCAAGGCGTCACCGGCCAGGAGGGCGGTGCCCATTCAGAGGTGGACAAATGGCTAGGCAGCTCGAGCTTCCCGGCGCAGCGGTCGCAACAGCCATCACCGCCCGCGGCTCAGGTAGATCCGGCGAGCTCAGATCCGGCAGTCCGCGCGGCTAGGGCAGTGGCGAAGTGCATTCACGCGGATCCAGATGGCGGCCATAGATGGGCGTCGTCCTTTGGTGGAGTGAGGTAAGAAATTTCTAGGCCCTTTATACGTTTAGATGAAAATTAGAACTAGGGTTAGTACCTGTTTGTTCAAAATTAGAATTAGAACTAGGATTATGTCACTGTAGAAGAAAGTGCATTTGATTAGTTCATTTGTTCAGTGCATTCAGTCAGTGCATTCACTGTAGTTAGAAGCAAGTTCAGTAATGTTCAGTGCATTTGGTCATTGTTTTAAGTTTCAATGACTTAAAAAATAATTTATTTGTCAATTTAATCCTACAGCTTAGATGATGAGATTTGGGACATGAGGCTACATTTTCAAGGAACAGATAATATGGAGAGAAAGTTTTCAGTTTCTTCAGATATCAGTTATCTGACCATATTAGCATTGGTTGAGTTGGAGGGCTATGGAATGAATGCTTTTCTGACTTATGTAAAGGAAGAGGGAAAGGGGCTGGAGGGGGTGGTGAACCTGGATAGTGAGGAGGCATTAGAGGAAATGCTTGACTTATTTCTTGATAAGAAGGTACTGAACATCACTGTCAGAAAAGCTACTGATCCAAGCCCAGCAGATGTTAATATGGATCACATCATGCTTGAGGAACAGATCCCCATTGATCATGTTGGTGAACATGTTATTTATAGAGTTTCACAAGAAGGTGTGCTGTACCCTGCCTCTAATGCTAGTTTGCCACCTGTAACTCCTGATGATCCCTACCCGAACACACAGGAAAGTAGCAATTTGAACAAGGGGAAAACAATTGTGGAAGAAGAAGATGTAGAAGAAGAACCAGATGAAGAAGAAGAAGAAGAAGAAGAAGAAGAAGAAGAAGATGAAGGTGTACCAGAAGAAGAAGATGAAGTTGAAGATGACAAATCATCTTCAGATTTTGAGTTCTTTAGGGGTGATTACAAAGGGGAGAAAATTTCTTACAAAACTTGGTGTAGGGGTGAAGATGAGGCAGGCACTGATACTACTGAGCACTTTTGTGGAGCAAACTCAGAACCCTGAGTTTTGGCAGGAAGAACCAATTGTTTCTGAAGATGAACAAGCAGAGGATCCTGCTGCTGTAACTACAAAAGGAGCCAAAAAGCTTAAGCCAGTTAGAAATCCTGGCCCAACTAGCAAGTCTTACAGTGAGCCTGAGCACATAAAGTTTGAAGATTATGTCCCTGAAGCTGATGAGTACTGTTTTCCAGGTGATTTTGGCCTAAGTGATGAAGAGGATGTTCCAAGGCTGCCATCTGGAAGGAAGAGTAGGAAGAAGCAGAAGAAGGAGAGGAGATGGTATGATCCATCCAGGCCTGATGCACATGAGCAGTTTTCAATGCATTTTTGCTTTGAAAATGTAGTTCAGTTCAGAGAAGCACTTAGAAATTTTCATGTGAGGACTCTTAGGAATTATGAGTATCATAAAAATGAACCAACTAGGGTTATTGCTTGGTGCTCTGAGAGAAAACATGGTTGTGAGTTTTACATAGTTGCATCTAGGATAGCTCATGAGGCAACTTTCAGTATCAAGAAGATGAACCTGGATCACACTTGTGGAGAAAGTGGAGAGAACACAAAGGTGACAGTTAGTTGGGTTGCTAAGGTTTGTGAGGATACAGTTAGGTCCAACCCTGGAGCTGGTGTTGACACAATTATGTCATACACAAATAAGAAGTATGGTGTCCATGTGCCTAAAAGCTTTGCATATAGGGCAAGGAGGCAAGCAGTTGAGGTTGTGCAAGGAGATCACAAAGTCCAGTATCACAGAATAAGGGACTACCTGTAGTGTGTGCTAGATACCAACCCTGGCAGTAGGTGCATAGTAACAACACATGAGGACCCACTAAACCCAGCTCCTGCCCCAAGGTTTCATTATATGTTTTACTGCTTGTTTGCATGCAAGGAGGGTTTTCTGAATGGATGCAGGCCATTCACAGGTAAGTATTCAGACACAAATGTATATGATATTTTTGCATTGATGTAATTAGGCACTCATGTGATCATGTTACCAGGTCTGGATGGTTGCTTCATCAAGCTAAGCACTGGTCAGCAGATATTGGCAGCTACAGGGAGGGATAGCAACAATAACATATTCCCAATAGCTTTTGGTGTTGTTGATAAGGAAGAGACAGACAGCTGGACATGGTTTCTCACATAGTTGAGAACAGTCATTGGAACTGGCAATAAGTTTGGCAAATATACAATTATATCTGATAGACAGAAGGTATTGTTCTCTACCTAGTATTTACAATTGCATTTACATTCGCCATGAGTAAAATGTTATTCAGTAGTAACACTTAAGATTACACTACATTGAACAGGGATTGTTGAATGCAATAGATGATGTATTCCCTGACTCTCCACAAAGGTTTTGTCTTAGACATATTTATGCCAATTTCCAATCTGCTGGTTTCAGAGGAGAGGTACTTAAGAAACATTTAGATCAGGCTGCTTATTCCTTTACCAAACATGGTCATGATTTAGGCATGGAGAATTTGAAAAAAAAAGTTTAGAAGCTTGGCAGTGGTTGTCACAGATACCAGAGCATACATGGGCTAGGTATAAAATGGACACTGTGTGCAAAACAGACCTGGTAGTGAACAACCTTAGTGAGATTTTCAATAGAATGATATTAGATGTTAGGAACAAGCCAATCAGGACTATCTTAGAGGGCATAAGAACAAAGTTGATGATTAAGTTTCAGAAGATCAGAGATAAGACAGAGTCAAGAAGATGGGACATCACACCTACTTATTCAGAGATTTTAGAAGAGGGGAAGAAGTGGGCTAAGTATTGTGAAGCATACATGGCAGGTCCAGACATATGGCAAGCAGTCACAAGTAGCTCTAAAAACACATATTGTGTTAATTTGAACAAAGAGACCTGTGACTGTAGGAGGTGGGACATGACAGTTGTGCCCTGCACTCATGCCATTGCTGCAATGCAAAAAGTGAAGATACATCCTGAAGACTATGTGCATGCTTTCTTCAAGAAACCCATGTATTGTGAAATATATAAGCACATAATATTCCCTGTGCCAGGACCTGACCATTGGCCTCATACACCTGGTGATGATATTTCTCCACATGTTTTTAGAGAAAAGAAAGGCAAGAAACAAACTGCCAGGAGGAAAGACATGTTTGAGGTGCCAGCTAAAAAGGATACTTCTAGGATTGGTATAGTGACATGCAGCAACAGCAAGAAACAAGGGCACAGGATCAACAATTGTGGTGACCCACTCAAACCTAAGTTCCAGATGAGGATGAATAAGCACCAGGTAGGTCCTTCAGTTCCATTCATTGCATTGTATCATTCATTTCATTTGTCCTATTGTGTAGGAAAATAGAGCTAACTTATCTTCTTGTGTAGGAAAATAGAGCTAACTACTCTGAGGCTGGTTCTTCAATGGCTGCAACTGCACAAAGGCCACCAAGTGTACCTGCTGCCTCTGCACCTGCACCAACAGCTCCTCCAACAACAAATGAGTCAACACAGAAATCTTGTAGGTCAAGGAAGAGGGTTGCTTCCACATCAGTAGCAGCAGCAGGTACAACATCAGCCTCCAAGAAGAGGAGCACCAACATTGAGGCTAGAACAGCAGCACCACTGAAAGTGCAACTATCCCTAGGTGGTTTTGGTAATTCATAACAACATATAGCTCATTGAGCTAATGCTATTCCAAGACAAATATTTCAGGAAAGCTCAATGAATGGCATGGCATGGATGATGAAAGTGGATCCCTCAAAATATTAAGGACAAAGGATTGGCTCAAGCTCAAAAGCTCAAGACTCTACATTTTACATTTTAGTGATCCAAGATCACATTGAGTCTATAGGAAAAGCCAATACTATCAAGGAGGGATGACGTGTTGCTTAATGAGCCTCTTGCTTCAAGTGCTTAGTGATATGCTCCAAAAACCCTCAACTACTTTCTCACATCCACATATGACCTAAACCCAAAATCAAAATCGGTCCCACCGATTCTTTCTATCCGGCGCCACCGAGTTCAATTGTCATAGCCACTGCCACAAACCCTAGGCAAATCGGTCTCACCGATAGGGATCTCGGTCTCACCGATATGGGATTGTAATCTCTCTGTTTCCCTTCGTAACGTTTCGGTCTAACCGAAGTGAGCGATCGGTCCCACCGAGATTGCAATGTAAACTCTCTGTTTCCCTTACGTAACATTTCGGTCTCACCGAAAAGAGCGAATCGGTCCCACCGAGTTTACCTGACCAACTCTCTGGTTAGCTAATTACCAAAATCGGTCTCACCGAGTTTGTGTAATCGGTCTCACCGAGATTACGTTATGCCCTAACCCTAACCATATCGGTCCTACCGAGTTGCATGTCGCTCCCACCGAAATCACTAACGGTCACTAGGTTTACTGAATCGGTCCGACCGAGTTTGTTGATTCGGTCCCACCGAGTTTGGTAAATTGTGTGTAACGGTTAGATTTTGTGTGGAGGCTATATATACCCCTCCACCTCCTCTTCATTCGTGGAGAGAGCCATCAGAACAAACCTACACTTCCAACTTACCAGTTCTGAGAGAGAACCACCTACTCATGTGTTGAGGCCAAGTTATTCCATTCCTTCCATATGAATCTTGATCTCTAGCCTTCCCCAAGTTGCTTTCCACTCAAATCTTCTTTCCACCAAATCCAAATCCTGTGAGAGAGAGTTGAGTGTTGGGGAGACTATCATTTGAAGCACAAGAGCAAGGAGTTCATCATCAACGCACCATTTGTTACTTCTTGGAGAGTGGTGTCTCCTAGATTGGCTAGGTGTCACTTGGGAGCCTCCGACAAGATTGTGGAGTTGAACCAAGGAGTTTGTAAGGGCAAGGAGATCGCCTACTTCGTGAAGATCTACCGCTAGTGAGGCAAGTCCTTCGTGGGCGACGACCATGGTGGGATAGACAAGGTTGCTTCTTCGTGGACCCTTCGTGGGTGGAGCCCTCCGTGGACTCGCGCAACTGTTACCCTTCGTGGGTTGAAGTCTCTGAAAGTGCGTTATATCGACTAGAGGGGGGTGAATAGGCAATTTTTATGAATTCTTCACTGAGGAATTTGCCGGTGAGGAAATTCCTTAGCGAAGAACTACTAGCAGCGGAATAAGTACTCAGAAGTAAGCATAACAGGATACAGACATAGTCATCATGATGAAATGAAGACAAGAAAAGAGTACAGAAAGCGTAAACACAGGATATCACAAGATGAAGACACACAGACTGAAGAAATTGAACTGAGGAAATTGAGAAAGTCTTCAGTCAAAGTCTTCAAACACAGATATGAACAATCACTCAACACAGTAATGAGGAAATGAAAGAGTTGAGGAAATAGAACCAGTAAGGTTGGTGAAGAAAATGATTTGTTTGATCAGTTCCAACTGTTGTCTCAGTTGTACGTCTGGTTGGAGCAGCTGAGTATTTAAACTCGAGGACACGCAGTCCCGCACACCCAGTCGCTGAGCACGCAGCTCAGGACACCAAGTCCTCACCATATTCTCCTTGAACTAAGATCACACAGATCTCGTCCAATCACTCGCAGTAAGTCTTCAGGCGACTTCCAAACCTTCACAGACTCGGTCACTCGGTGATCCACAATTCCTCTTGGATGCTCTAGACCATGACGCCTAACCGTCTGGAAGAAGCACAGTCTTCAAAGGTAACAAGCGTCAGATCCACACATGATCAATCTCTTCAGTGATGCTCAATCACTTTGGGGTTTGTAGGTGTTTGGGTTTGGTATTTTCCTCACTCGATGATTTTCGCTCAAAGTCCTCGGAGGATGGGTTGCTCTCAAATGACAAGTGTCAGTTTCTGTCGGTGTACTAGAATAGGGGTACCCTAGTACCCCGAACTTGTGCACGGGCAGTTACAGCACCCCGCGGCAAGGCTTGCCGGGCTAACACCAAGATCTTTCGTGGTTCCCTTGGAGCCATTCAAGAACAAAGTATTTAAGCTCAGGAGACAAGGCCTCGACAAGCTCCAACCAAGGCACTCCAAGGAACTTGCCGCGACGCGCCACGCGCTCCGGCAAGGCAACAAGGCCCCGACAAGAGGAGCTTGCCGGGAAGACCAACCAAGGTACCTCGAGGCCCGGTGAGCTACAAGCTTCCAGGCCCGACAAGATAACAGCAGCGGCAAGGCGCTTGCCGCGGCAGGCGGCCACTCTGTGCCCACGCTCCAGCGCATCCACCAATGTGTCGCCCTGGGGGCCTCTCCAGGCGCGCGTGGCGGGAGGCTGTGCAGCCAGCGGTGCGCAGTGGCATGCGAAGCTGACAAGATCGCCATCGTGGCGAGCGGTGGCGGCCCTAACGGTCCTTTTCTGCACTGTTTGGGCGACCCAGACGGGCATTTAATGCCCTTGTCCCCTGCCGTCAGGGTTAGGTTGGGTGCACTGTACAAGTAACTGTACCAACCACCTCACTTTTTACATTTGTACCCTTCTCTGCGTTGCCACCTGTCGGTGACCCCTTTAGCGTATAAAAGGAGGCCCATGCGCAACGTAGAGGGGGTTTCGGTTCGACTCATTTCGTTCCCCAGAAAAACACTATGCTCTCTCTCTAGAGAAAGAACATAATACAACCAGACAAGCAGCAGTAGGAGTGTTATCTCTCCGGAGAGCTCCGAAGCTGGGTAAATTGCTCGTGTGCTTTGCCTCGATCTGCTCTTCGTGCGATCTCCGCCCCCCGCCGAACCGAAAGGGGCCCGGTCCGCCGGCCCCATAGGTGTTCGTGGATCAGTTTCCCCGACATCTTTGGCGCGCCAGGTAGGGGGCGTCGAGATTGTGTGAACCTGATCCGGCGTTCACACGAGCTAGATCTTCATTCCCTTCATCAACATGCCACCGAAGAAGAAGACTTCGGCGGCAGCCGCTCCGTCCACGTCACTTCCGCCACCGTTGGAGCAAACGGGTGGTGGAATGGACGCCGGCGGAAGAATGGACGTCGACGAGGAAGCTCATGATGCTGCCAGGTCCAAGAACAAGGCTGCACAAACCTCGGCGACTGTACATGTTCCACGCCACTCTCAGGAGGCGCAAGACCAACAGCGTCATGGCACTTGCAGTGCCATACGCATGATAGGCCAAGACCAAGCTGGTGGATCTCGGGGCGCTCAAGACCAGCATGCACGCCAGCGTGCTGGCACGAGCGGGGCACGGTCGCCTGGACGGGATACTGCTCCTTCTAACATAGTTAGAAGTCCGAGCACGTCCCGCTCCTCGCGCCGTCCGCCACTGCCACCCACCACTCCAGCAGAAGCTTTGGCGCGAGCTCAACTTCTCCTAGATTACCCTCCGACGTCGGACAAGATCGACGAATGGAGGGCCACCATTCAGAGTCTCATCGGCTACGCCAACGGCGACACTCCACGGCGGCCGAGCGCGTCGCCGCCGCGGCAGGGTTGCCGGGCGCGAGCCGGTGGCGACGAAACGGGTGGAGGTGCAACTACCATGCAATCACCACCCCGAAGGCCAAGATCGCCGACTCGCCGGATCCACCTCGACAGCGACTCCACCGCATCTTCGGATCCACGAGCTCGTCGCGATCAGCGCCAAGTTCTTCATGATCGACAACAAGAAGACGCTCGAACTCGCATCGAGCGCCGAAGAGAAGCGCGACGTCAATCCGACAAGCGCGCTGGGCCCTCTGTTGACATGCATGCGCCAGGGGAACCAGGCGATCTGCCGTACGCGGTAGGTTGCCCTGCGTTCACTCGTGAGCTGCGGCAAGTCCAGTGGCCCAGCACGAAGAACTTCAAGCCAGACGTACCGGAGAAGTACGACGGCAAGACGCATCCGTCGGAGTTCCTCAGCATTTACACCATTGCGGTGCAGGCTGCTGGGGGACGGGATGACAAGATCCTTGCCAACTACTTCCCGCTGGTACTCAAGCCCAACGTCAGGTCCTGGCTCATGCACTTGCCGGACAACTCCATATCCTCTTGGGCTGATCTGTGCCATCAGTTTGTCGGCGCCTTCACAGGCGGACACAAGCCTCATGGCCAGGAGAGTGATCTTCATCTGCTCGCCCAGAAGGAAGGAGAGCCCCTGCGCAAGTACATTCAGAGATTCAGCAGTGTGCAGCACAACATCCCAGACGTCCACCCTGCCGCGGTGATCAGCGCGTTCCATCAGAACGTGCGAAACCGCAGGATGCGGGAGGAAATGGCGATGTGCAAGATCAGGGACGTCAGTGAGTTATATGCACTGGCCGACAAGTGTGCACGTGCTGAGGAAGGGAGGAGACTCCCCGGAGAGAATGTAGGAGCGGGAGGATCTGACAGTGAAGATGCTGCCCCGGCAAGGAAAAACCGGCGGCGGAACAACAGAAGGAGGAAAGGCAAAGAGGTGCTAGTTGTTGAGCAGTCCGGCAACGGTGGTGGCGCCAAGGAAGCCAAAGCTGGTGACTCCGGCAAGGAGGTTGCCGCGGAGGTGGCGGTCGCCGACAAGCAGGACGGCACCAACAAGCAGTATTGCAAGATCCACCGCACCAAGGGCCATGATCTCCAGAACTGTAAGAAAGTCGAGCAGCTTGTTGAGCAACAGAAAGCTGAATACGAGCGGCGCGACAAGGAGAAGGCCCAGGAAGGTGCTGGGGGATCCGGCAAGAAACGTCCCGGCCGAGGAGGACGCCGCGGCAAGGCCAAGCAGCGGCAAGGAGACAGACCTCCTCGCGGCCGCGACAAGGATGAAGATGACGACGACGATGAAGACATGGATGATGAGGAGACTGATGAGCAGGAGTTCCAGAAAGCCACAGAGGTCCTGTGCGTTGACGGTGGTGCTTCTCTGCACACCTCGCACCGCCAGCTCAAGCAGTGGGTGCGGGAAGTTAATGCAGCAGAACCACCCGTCGAGTCACGCAAGCCTCTGAAATGGTCCAGCACGCCTATCATCTTTGATATTGAGGACCACCCTGATCGCATAACTGCGGTCGGGTGCTTGCCGATGTTGGTTTCACCAACAATCCGCAACCTCAAGGTCACTAAGATGCTAGTTGACGGCGGGGCCGGCTTGAACCTGATCTCCTCCGCGGTGCTCCAGAAACTCCAGATCCCTGACAGCGAGCTCGAAGAGACCGGTACATTTCAAGGAATCAACCCGGGAAGGAGCAAGCCGAAGGGAAAGATCACGTTGCCGGTAACATTTGGCAGCGAGCTGAACTTCAGGACTGAGAGGGTCACATTTGATGTTGCTGACTTTCCATTACCTTACAATGGAATCCTTGGCCGTCCGGCACTCGCCAAGTTCATGGCAGCCTCTCACTATGCGTACAACGTACTGAAAATGCCAGGCCCGATAAGTGTCATCTCTGTCCCTGGCGACAAGAAGGATGCTCTTATCTGTGCCGACAAGATCTACCGGGAAGCAGCAGCCGCAGCAGAACGCAAGACACTTGCCGCTGAAGCTCCCGGGGGGAAGAAGAAGACCAAGTCCGGCAAGAGCTCTGATGCCCACTCCGGCAAGCGCACCTCTTCGGAGTGCTGCGCTACCGTCGAGGACGCACCATCGAGCTCCACCGGCAAGTGTAAGAAGGCAATGGCAGCTCCACCTGAGACCAAGAAGGTGTCCGCCAAGGAGGACGGCACTGGTGGTACCTTCACCATCAGCGCCACTCTTGACCCCAAATAGGAAAGCGCGCTCGTTGCTTTCCTGCGGGCGAATGTCGACGTGTTTGCGTGGCAACCGTCTGATATCCCCGGTGTTCCCAGGAAAGTAATTGAGCACCACCTTGCCGTCTGTCCTCATGCGCGGCCCGTCAAGCAGAAAGTCAGGAAACAGGCAGTGGAGCGCCAAGAATTCATCGCAGAAGAAATCAAGAAGTTGGAAGCAGCAGGCCTTGTCAGAGGAGTGCTCCATCCCACGTGGTTGGCCAATCCTGTTGTCGTGCGCAAGGCTAACGGGAAATGGAGGCTTTGTATTGACTTCACTGATGTTAATAAAGCTTGTCCCAAAGACCCATTTCCCTTGCCGCGCATTGACCAGATTGTTGACTCCACAGCCGGATGTGATTTGCTTTCATTTCTTGATGCATACTCAGGATACCATCAGATCTTCATGGCAGAAGAGGATGAAGAGAAAACCGCATTTATCACCCCGTGTGGCACGTACTGCTTCGTACGGATGCCTTTCGGTTTGAAGAATGCTGGTTCAACATTCGCAAGGGTAGTCCACCACGCTTTTGAGCCGCAGATGCACAGAAATGTGGAAGCCTACATGGATGACATAGTGGTCAAAAGCAAGAACAGGGCGACCCTGATTCAAGATTTAGACGAGACATTTGCAAATCTGCGCAAGATCAACCTCAAGCTTAACCCCGAGAAGTGCGTGTTTGGAGTCCCTTCCGGCAAGCTTCTCGGGTTCTTCGTGTCTCAGCGGGGAATTGAAGCCAATCCCGACAAGATCAAGGCCATTGAGCAGATCGAAGCACCAAAGCGCGTCAAGGATGTACGAAGGCTTGCCGGTTGCGTGGCTGCTCTCAGCAGGTTTATCTCTAGATCTGCTGAGCGCGCCCTGCCATTTTTCAAAATTTTGAAAAAGGCAGGTCCAATGAAATGGACTCCGGAGGCGGAGGCTGCGCTGCAGGACTTGAAGAGATACCTGTCCTCCACTCCAATACTTGTCGCACCTAAGCCGCAAGAGAAGTTGCTGCTGTATATAGCGGCAACCAATCAAGTGGTTAGTGCTGCGTTAGTGGCGGAGAGGGAGGCAGATGATGAGCCAGCAACCACGGCAGATGCATCCAGCGACAAGCAGGGGGCTTCGCCGACAAGCTCTGGTCCCGACAAAGATGGATCTGCGCAGGAGCATGATAAGATGCAGAAGAGAATGGTGCAGCGTCCAGTTTACTTTGTCAGTTCCCTTCTACAGGGGGCTAGATCAAGGTACTCTGGTGTGCAGAAGTTGCTTTTCGGCCTCCTCATGGCCTCGAGAAAGCTGCGCCATTACTTCCAAGCACATGAGATCACAGTCGTCACTCGCTTTCCGCTGAAGAGGATACTGCAAAATCCAGAAGCGACAGGCAGGATTGTCGAGTGGGCGCTGGAACTGTCAAGCTTTGGCCTCAAGTTTGAGAGCACTTCAACTATCCAAAGCAGAGCATTGGCAGAGTTCATAGCAGAATGGACGCCAACACCAGATGAAGAAATTCCAGAGACGAGCATCCCCGTCAAAGAGGCAAGCAAAGAGTGGCTGATGTACTTTGATGGTGCCTTCTCGCTGCAAGGCGCCGGTGCGGGCGTGCTGCTTGTCGCGCCCACCGGAGAGCACCTCAAGTACGTAGTCCAGATGCACTTTCCCAAGGAGCAAGCAACCAACAATACTGCAGAGTATGAAGGATTGCTTGCCGGTCTCAGAATCGCAGCAGACCTTGGGATCAAGAAGCTCATTGTCAGGGGTGACTCACAGCTTGTCGTCCGCCAAGTGAACAAGAACTACCAGAGTCCATTGATGGAAGCATATGTTGATGAAGTGAGGAAGCTAGAAGAGCACTTTGACGGCCTACAGATGGAGCATATCCCAAGAGCTCAGAATGACATTGCTGATGGCCTGTCAAAGTGCGCCGCACTAAAGTTACCTGTGGAACCAGGGATCTTTGTGCTCAAGTTGACTCAACCATCCGTAACACCATCAACTGGACAAAGCAAGAAGAGGAAGTTGGTTTCTGGTGACTACTTTCCGGCAGAGCTCCCCGAAGCCGCCGCCAAGAAAGTCCCCAAGATCAACACCAAGGATGCTGAGGGGCAGTCTGCTCCGGCAAGCCTTATGGTTTGTTCCGTTGAAGCAGACGCTCCCGACAAGTTTTGCTCCGGCAAGCTTGCCGGGGAACATCAAGCTCCGGCAGGGCCGCAAGTCCTTGCCGTAGAAGCGGATGTTCCCGCAGCAGCAGATGTGCCTTTAGTCCTTGTTGTCGAGCCACAAGCTCCAGCATGGGCACAGCAGATTGTCCATTTCCTTCAGACAGGAGAACTTCCCGAAGAGCAAGAAGAAGCGGAAAAAGTAGCCCGGCAGTCAAGTATGTACCAGTTTGTCGATAGCATACTGTACAGAAGAAGACTCAACGGTGTGAAATTGAAGTGTATTTGCCGGGAAGATGGACAAAAGCTGTTGGCAGAGATACATGGAGGCATATGTGGCCACCACATTGGCGCAAGAGCACTTGCCGGCAAAGCTTTCCGGCAAGGTTTCTTTTGGCCGACAGCCCTCCAGGATGCAACTGCACAAGTAACCAAGTGTGAAGCGTGCCAGTTCCACTCCAAACAGATACACCAGCCAGCTCAAGCTCTCCAGACGATCCCTTTATCCTGGCCATTTTCGGTCTGGGGGCTCGATATCCTCGGCCCTTTCCCCCGAGCTGTCGGGGGCTTTGAGTACTTGTACGTCGCAATCGACAAGTTCACAAAGTGGCCGGAAGTGCAGCCAGTGAGGAAGGTGACAGCACAGTCAGCAGTCAAGTTCTTCAGGTCAATTGTTTGCCGTTTCGGGATCCCTAACAGGATCATCACCGACAACGGCACGCAATTCACGAGCCGCACCTTCATGCAGTACGTCCAAGACCTTGGCGCCAAGGTCTGCTTCGCTTCTGTTGCTCATCCGAGAAGCAACGGTCAAGCAGAGAGGGCAAATGCTGAAGTGCTGCGCGGGCTCAAGACCAGAACTTTCGACAGGCTGCGCAAGTGCGGAAGAAACTGGATCGAGGAGCTGCCGGTGGTTCTTTGGTCGATCAGAACGACGCCAAATCGAGCCACTGGCCAGACACCTTTCGCTCTAGTCTATGGAGCAGAGGCAGTTCTCCCCACGGAACTCGTATACGGATCGCCTCGAGTGCTCGCTTATGATGAGCTTGAGCAAGAACAGCTGCGACAAGACGACGCGCTGCTCCTTGAGGAAGATCGTCTTCAGGCTGCTGTACGAGCTGCTCGATACCAGCAAGCTTTGCGCCGCTACCATAGCCGCAAAGTTAAGGCCAGAAGCTTCGAGGAAGGCGACCTTGTTCTTCGGCGCGTTCAGTCCGCCAAGAATTCCAACAAGTTGACGCCGAAGTGGGAAGGCCCTTATCGGGTGAAACGAGTCACAAGGCCCGGCGCTGTCCGCCTTGAGACCGAAGATGGCATTCCGGTGAGCAACTCCTGGAACATAGAACATCTTCGTAAGTTTTTCCCGTAGGGCGCGGTTGCCGGAACCCCGTTCCGGCAACCACCTTTTGTACAAGTCTTGCCGCTGTTGCATGTAATCCTTTGTACAAAGCCGGGCGCAGATCCCGTGCATAAATAGAACCCCATGTGCTCCGCACAACTTGTCCATTTCATGCATTAGTTTCTTTCTTGCATGTGTTATCTGACACTTTGTGCAGCACCTACATCCGGTAAGCAATAACGAGCCGAAGGGCTCCATATCATTATTTTCTCTTCTTTCTTCTTTTTCAACAAAGGAAAAGAAGGTTCCCTCGCACACAAGTTTGCCGGGGGGGAAGGAGAAGATTGTGGTATGGACCAGGCGTCGTTCAAGCAAAGTTTTGCCTTGCCGGGAAGCAAACGACAGAAAAGCTAAGTTGCCAAAGTTTGAGCAATCAGTTTTTAAATTTTTGAGTTATCTTCCTCGAACGACCCTGCTTTGTATGGAAAACCTGTGCGCGGAGGAACCAACTCGTGGCTAGTTGCGCCCTTACTTTGTTTCGAGTCCGCTCAACAACTTAAGTGTGCTGCATCTAGTCGCGACAAGGTTTCTTGTCGGAAGCAGCGCCGCCAGCAGGCTGCTGAAGTTCCGCACTCAGCGCTCGCGGCTCGGGTGCCTGCGCCGACAAGTTCCCTAGAAGCGTAGGGTAAAAACATACAAAGGAAGGAATCTAGTAGAGGAAATAACATAGCAATTGATAACAGAAATAAAGTTATATTACAAGATAACTTGTCGCAGCTCTAACAGAATGTTTTCATAACATGATTAGCAGCGACAAGGGAAAAGAAGAAATGGGCGGCCTAGTCTACGCGTCCGCCCTCGACCCTCTTGATCTCGCTCACCTTGTCCACAATGGGTGCGACAAGGGCCTTGAGTGCGTCCCGATCGGCGTCTGGCGGCAAGGACTTGAGGACGTTGGTGAAGCTGAGGCCTGGATTGCGGAAGGCCACCTTCATTAGCACCTTCTGGAGAACCCCGGCGCAGATTTTGCGTGACTCGTCGGCCAGCTGCTTTGGGATCCTCTCTCGGAGCCGCTGGAGTGCCGTCGCCACGCCCTTGAAGAACAGGCTGAGCTTGGCGCTGGGTTGGAGATTCTCGTCGGAGGGATACCCAAAGTCCTCCATCCCCAGCTGCGCCAGCTCCTCGTTGATGACTGCGGCAATATTCACCAGACCCTCGGTCCAGTGCTCCACAGTGTCTCTGAACGAGTTCTGGGTAACTGCGATGCTCTCCAGCAGCGCCTTGTCAGCCTTGACCTTCTCCGACAAGGTCTTCTCCCGCTCCTTGGCGGCCTCCAGCGTCTGCATCAGCGTGGCCAGCTTCAGCTCCAGGTCTGCATTGGAATCCTTGGCGGCGCTGAGCTCCTTGCCCCTCTCAGCGAGAAGACCTTGCAGCTCACCGTGGGCGGCAGCATCCTTCTCGCGCTCACGCTTGAGCGCGGCAAGCTCCTCGCCGCTCTTCCCAATGTTGGCCTCCAGCTGCGCCACCTTCTCCTCCAGCTCTTTCTTGGCGGCCTCTGCGATTGCGGCAGCGTCCTTTGCCTCCTTGAGCGCCCCGCCAAGTGCTTGCTCGCGCTCGGCGAGCTCCTCCTCGTAGCTGTCGAGGTTGGCCTTCCGCTGCACCAATTCTCCTTCTCGCGCGGACTGCTTCTCGGCGGCCAGCCTTTGTTCCTCCTCAGCTTCGGCCTTCTCGAGAAGGAAGGCCGTGCGCTCCTCGTCGAGTCGCTCCCGCTCCTGTGCCAGGGACCGGAGAGCTTCTTGATTGTGGCCCCGGAGCTCCTCCGCGCGCTTCTCCATGTCAACTCCCGCCTTCGCGACAAGCGCTTCCCGGGAAGCCAGCTTGGCTTGCCGGGCGCGGTAGAGTGACAACAGCTTCCGCAGCAGCTGCTCCTCCTCAGGCTCGCCACTGCTGCTGCTGGGCGCGTCGACCAACGACAGTCCAGCAGAGGCGAGCACCTCCCCATCAAAGTTTCCCCCTCGACCGGCGCCCTGGAGCTCGACGCCCAGGGTAGCTTGATGAAGATATCGTCGCCGGCCTTCAAGTAGGCGCCGGGCTGGGGCTCCTCGGAGCCCGGCTCCGCAGAAGCGGCAGAGGGATCGGCGGTCGGTGCAGCGCCTGGCGCTCCTGCGGCCTCAGGGTCGTCAGTGCGATCGCCCGACCCCTCGCCGCTTCTGCGGCGGCAGCCTTGGCGGCCTCCTCGCCGGCGGTCTCATCAGCACCGGCCCCTTCCTCGCCGGCGCCCTCTGTCTCCATTGGCTCAGCGCAGATGGGTCTGAAGAACGAAGAAGGGAGAAAAATCAATCAAAAATCCAAGAGAAGAAAATCAGAAGAAGAAGAACCCAAGGGAAAGTTTTTGGACAAGTGAATTACCTGTGCCAAGATCTGCAGTTGCGGTCTCGGCCGCCGCAGGATCGACGGTGCTGCCCCTTGCCGGAGAGTTCTCCCTTGCCGGAGAGCGCTCCCTTACCGGGAACCCCTCCCTTGGCGGCGTAGTCGAAGCAGATGGCACTTCGGGACCAGCTTCCGGGCGCTCCTGATGTGGCTGCTCTGCTCCTACACAAATCAACAAGCAAGATATCAACAAAGGAAAAAGCACTCATGCGCGCCCGACAGCAGAAAGCTAACTATGAACTTACGCTGGGGGCTGCGCTGGGGCTGCTTTGAGGAGTGATTGCCGGGTCCGTCAAGGTGGTCTCGGACCCACCCCCTGCTGACACGGTGGGGTCATCTTCGATGACAATCACCGCGGCCTTGGCCCTCTTCGCCGCTCTCTGGGCCAGCGTCCTGAAAAGAAAGGAGTCCAGATTGAAGCAAGTCAGATACAAGATAAAACAGCAAGATTGAAGAACTACAAGAGCACCAAAGAAGCTTACTCTTCTTCCTCCTCGTCGGAGCTGAGCGCGGAAAGATCGAAGTCCGGCTCCCTCCGGTGCGGCGAGGCGGAGGAGTAGGATCCCTTGCCCGCTTGGCGGGGGCGGTGGCGGTGGCCCGGGAAGATCCCGCTCCAGTTGCCGCTGCTGCGTGAGGCGCTCCCGCGGCAACATTGCTTGCCGCGGTAGAGCGTGTCGCACGGCTCGGCGGCTGTTGACCCGGCTGCCGCCCCGCTGCGTCCCCGGCCCTGCGAAGGCGCCTTCTTGGCGGGGCCGGGGGCTCCGCCTGCGGCAAGCTTTCTGAAGGCTCGGGCTCTTCCTCGCCGGCCTCGCTCGGCTCGGCTTCAGAACCGGCAGGCTCTTCCTCGCCAATGAACTCCGCGCGCTCGGCAAGGTTTGCCGCCTCTGCAGCCTCCGCCTCCTCCATAGTGAACCCGAACACGCCCGCGGCAGCTGCGGCCGCAACCTCTTCCGCCCTAGTGGCGATGCGCTGCAGCTCCTCGTCGGTGGTGTCACGGGTGAGGCTCTTCTGCTCGTCAGCGTGGACCGGCACTTCTTCCAAGTTGTCGAAGAACGCTTGCACGACGTCATCCGCAGGCTCTTGCCAAGTTGGAACGATTCCGTGTGAATCGCACAACGGCATCATGGCGCGGATCCGGTCAAGCGAAGAATTATTGCACAATGGAACGACGCCCCTCGGCAGCGTGAATGGGTGCTGGGGGTCGCGTTTGAACAACTCCAGGAGCATTGCATCCAGCTCCAAGACGGTGAAGTTGTAGTTGAGGCCCGGCCGCAGCCTCATGATGTCCGCCGAGTTCTTGAATTCCCAGGCGGGCCTCCCCCTCTCCTGCAGGGGGGCGATGCGGCGGCGGAGGAAATCTGCGCCTACAGCGCCTACAGTGAGCCCGGCAAGCCTGAGGCGAAGGATCCTAGTAATGGCGATCTTCAGCCTCTCGTCTTCCGGGGCCACGTTGCTCCAGTCATTGCCGCGCACTATTGGAGCTTGGCGCACGGCGGTGAAGGGCTGCGGATTCTCCTCGACGATCCAGCACCACTCCGCTCTCCACTCATCCCACTTGCTGCGGAGCTCACCCTCCAAGTACGCCTCCTTCTTGCCGACTCTCGAGATCCAGGCGATCCCTCCGGCAAGCGGCTCTCCTCTCTCTACCCGAGGTATGAAGAAGTGGCGGAAAAGGGCAACACTGGGGTGGACTCCGACAAAGTTTTCGCACAAATGTGCGAAAACTGCCATGGTCAGAACGGCGTTGGGGGTGAAGTCAAGGAGGCGGAAGCCGTATGTGTTCATGATATCGCAGAAGAACTCCGAGAAGGGCGGGCAGAGCCCGCAATAGAAGAATAGCGCGAAGAATGGGTACCCGTTTGGAGCCAGCTCCGAAGCAGCGGCCGGGAGTACCCTCGTGCGCGGATGCGCCTGCGTCTCCGTCGCCCAAAAGAGGTAGAAGTACTCCCTCAGCTCCTGCACGCCGAGCTGGGGGGAGAAGATCGCCCGCTCCTTCCGCAGCGCCGCGAGCCGCTGCGCCTCGGCCGACTTCACGCCCTTTCCCTTGTCGGCTTTCGGAGCCATGGCGGAGGTGGTGGGGGAGGTCGACGGCGTTGGTGATGCTGGTGGCAATGGGGGGCGGAGCGCTGCTCTCTCGGCTTCGAGAAGAAGGGGGGAGCGGCGGAGGTTCGTGAAGATGGAGTAGTAGCAACCAGCGAGGGGGAACGAACTGCCCCTGTTTCCTCTGCTTATAAAGAGGGACGGGGCGGACGTTTCGCCCTTCCGAATAAAGAACCACCCACGATCTCTCCCACGACGCCGCATTCAACGCGTGCCGTTAGGGGAGAGCGCGGTGGATACGGAGCGAGATTCGGCGTGGCCCAGTCCGCGTGTGCCCGTGCCCTGTCTTGGGCCTGGCCCAACAGCGCTCGGCACCGTGTCTGGCCCAGGCCCGGGGGCTCCTGTCGGTGTACTAGAATAGGGGTACCCTAGTACCCCGAACTTGTGCACGGGCAGTTGCAGCACCCCGCGGCAAGGCTTGCCGGGCGAACGCCAAGATCCTCCGTGGTTCCCTTGGAGCCATTCAAGAACAAAGTATTTAAGCTCAGGAGACAAGGCCCCGGCAAGAGGAGCTTGCCGGGAAGGCCAACCAAGGCACTCCAAGGAACTTGCCGCGACGCGCCACGCGCTCCGGCAAGGTAACAAGGCCCCAGCAAGAGGAGCTTGCCGGGAAGACCAACCAAGGTACCTCGAAGCCCGGTGAGCGACAAGCTTCCGGACCCGACAAGATAACAGCAGCGGCAAGGCGCTTGCCGCGGCAGGCGGCAACTCTGTGCCCACGCTCCAGCGCATCCACCAATGTGTCGCCCTGGGGGCCTCTCCAGGCGCGCGTGGCGGGAGGCTGTGCAGCCAGCGGTGCACAGTGGCATGCAAAGCTGACAAGATCGCCACCATGGTGAGCGGTGGCGCCCCTAACGGTCCTTTTCTGCACTGTTTGGGCGACCCAGACGGGCATTTAATGCCCTTGTCCCCTGCCGTCAGGGTTAGGTAGGGTGCACTGTACAAGTAACTGTACCAACCACCTCACTTTTTACATTTGTACCCTTCTCTGCGTTGCCACCTGTCGGTGACCCCTTTAGCGTATAAAAGGAGGCCCATGCGCAATGTAGAGGGGGTTTCGGTTCGACTCATTTCGTTCCCCAGAAAAACACTACGCTCTCTCTCTAGAGCAAGAACATAATACAACCAGACAAGCAGCAGTAGGAGTGTTATCTCTCCGGAGAGCTCCGAAGCTGGGTAAACTGCTCGTGTGCTTCGCCTCGATCTGCTCTTCGTGCGATCTCCGCCCCCCGCCGAACCGAAAGGGGCCCGGTCCGCCGGCCCCATAGGTGTTCGTGGATCAGTTTCCCGCGACAGTTTCTCTCGGAGCAGCCAACCAGCTAGTGGTTG
This sequence comes from Triticum aestivum, assembly GCF_018294505.1. NCBI lineage: Eukaryota > Viridiplantae > Streptophyta > Magnoliopsida > Poales > Poaceae > Triticum > Triticum aestivum. Next base: position 579,774,839 of record NC_057795.1, read on the forward strand.
TAGGGGGTGGCTATTTATAGCCTAGGGAGCAGCCCGACATGATAAGACATAAATGCCCTTGTCTGATATGACCGTTAGGTGGATAAGATATTTTGGGACAGCTGGCGCGCAGCACAGCAACGGTCTGAAATTTGACTCTCAAATTCCTCAGGGCTATCATGTTCCTCACTGTGTAGGCAATCCGCACTGGCGAATTCCTAACTCCTCAGTCAGAACAAATTCCTCAGAGACCAGAAGAACTTCGTCTCTGTCACTGAAGAAATTGACTGAACTATATGAGATTTCCAAAGGCTTCACTCGAAGGGTTTGGTAGGTGTAGGATTTTGAGTTGAGCATCACATGGAAATTTTTCCTTAGTATTTCCTCGACCCCCTTTAACAGTACGGTGTTTCCTATGACTCAAGAAAGAGAAAAACAAAACTATGAAAATGAAAGTCTGCAAGCTTCATATTCCTCGCATGAATCTCAAGTTTTCACGGATACACCAATATCTTCACTTTCAAAATCTTCATGAAAGTCTTCAGAAATACCAAAGTCTTCAGTCGAAGATATTCATTTTTAGGGGTCGACTTTCCCTGTAAATATCAAACTCCTCATAGACTTATAGACCTGTGTACACTCACAAACGCATTAGTCCCTTAACCTATAAGTCTTCAATACACCAAAATCACTAAGGGGCACTAGATGCACTTACAATCTCCCCCTTTTTGGTGATTGATGACAATATAGGTTAAGTTTTCAACGGGGATAAACATATGAAGTGTAAGTACTGATATTGAGGAATTTGATTGCAAGATATAGAAGAACTCCCCCTGAAGATGTGCATAGTGAGGAATTTGCTTTTGAAGCAATGCAAACTTGAAGAGTTGAATCATGGAGATCTCCCCCTATATCTTGTAATTCATACACGCATTTTACATATAATATGAAGAATTTGAAATGCATGATGAAATATGGCGCCTGATGAAATTCAGCATGCGTGCAATAATATTAATGAGGAACAAGCATGTAGAATAACATATCGAGAGTATCAAAGCACAGTGCATCAAAAGTATCAGGGCACCATCGGGTTTAAGATTACAACTTGATCCAATAAAGTTTCAGAAGAACGAGAGTTGTAACTTAACAAAAAAAAGCCCATATAATTGACCCGCTTGAAGACTAACTCAAATTTCTCCCCCTTTGTCATCGAATGACCAAAAGGATCGAAACTGAGGACTAACGCCCCTGAAGAATATCAAGTTGATGGAGGAGCGCCAGCGTTGTTGGGGTCGGTTCTTGTAGTAGGGCCTGCCGCAGTGTCGTCCAAGTCTTCATTTTCATCAGTCTCGTGTGATGAAGAATAGGAGCTGGCCACCAAGGAAGGAACTTTGACCTTCTTGAATTTCTTCGGTGGAGGTGCAGACCAGTCAAATTCTTCCTTGAGACCCATATTCTTCAGATCTGCAGCGCTGTAGACATGAGATAGAACAACCCAGGTATGGTTGAAGGTTTCATGGAGGTAGTATTGGTTTTTCTTCACTGCATGGTGTGTTGATGTCATGTTGTGAAGAATTGAACCAAACTGACGCTTGACCCATTTGTGATTGCGATCAACCTTCTGATGAAGACTGAGGAGTAACTCACGATCAGTCATCACCCTGGGAGCTGTGGCTTGAGGATTTTGCTTGGCGGTAGAGTCATGTGTGGCTGAGTCGTCATTGGTGGAGTAGGATGCAGCCTTGCGAAATTGACCATCCAATGGACGAATGCCTTCATCTATCATAGCAGTTGCTTTTCCTTTGTTATCAGCTGAGGAATATGTTCCTTTGAGGACTTCAATCGGAGGCAAGTAGCTGCCATGGTTCAAAGTGTCAGCTTTGTAATTCAGTGAAGCCCTTGACCTGATGAATCTCATAATCCATGGTGCATAAGGCTTCAGCTCAAATGGTGACATAGCAATATTTGCCAGAGTCCTCATGAAGAAATCATGGAAGTTGACGGGAACGCCATGAATAATGTTGAAAAGCATGTTCTTGATGATGCCAACGACCTCTTCATCATTTGAGCCGTGGCCTTTGATAGGACTCATTGTCTTCGACAGAATGCAATAGACAGTCCGGGGCACATATAGTAACTCCTTGACGAGAAATTTGGTTCGAGGAGCCTGCCCTGGCTTCAATGGCTTCATCAGCACTTGCATGAAATGATTTGAAAGTTCAGGTTCATTGTAGACACAACGAGCACCGTCAAGGGGAGGATTGAGTGGGAGGGCATGAAGCAATTCAGTTGCTGGTGCCTTGTAGTGAGTATTTTCTGACATCCAGTCCAACACCCATGAATTCACATCTTCAGAGTTTCCTGTGATGTGCAGTGTTGCATAGAATTGAAGAATGAGTTCTTCATTCTAGTCACAGATGTCAATGCAGAAATTTAACAGTCCAGCATTGTGAAGAACACTGAGGACTGGCTCGAAGCACGGCAGAGACTCCATGTCTACATGAGGAATGTGTTCATGATCGAAGACTTTGTCTTTGTTGAACAATACTGAGGAATAGAAGTTTGCTTGACTTGCTGTCCAGAAATGCCTCTTTCTTATGCGAGCAGAGTCATAGGGGTTATAGTCAGTGAAGAACACATGCTCGCTGAAGAAATCTTCAGCCTTGAACTTTTGCTTCTTTGAGAATGGATCCGTTGGCTTGGGCACTGGAGTGTCAGTGAGTTGCATCACAACATCTGGAATCGCAATCTCAGGTTCTTCAGGCTGAGGAATTTCTGGTTCCTCTTCAGTAGAAGACTGCGTGTTCAAGGGTTCAACAACAACAGCTTCTTCAGCACTAGCGGCTGGAATGTCTTCATGCACAGACGAAGTGGGATGAGTTTCTTCAGAGCCCATTTGAACAGTTGGTGCGGGGGACTGAGGTATTTGTTGAAGTGGGGTGAAGAGTGGAGTATTGGGGTGCTAACTTTCCCAAAAGTTATCATTCATCACTGGCGTTGTGCAGCCAATGTCCACGTCTTCATCTTCAATTTCTTCAACGTCAGCCTCTTCAGCTGTGAACTGAGGCATTGGCGAGGAAGCAACAGTTGTTGAAGGGATCGCATCCACTTCAATTTCTCCATCAACCTGCTTTGATGAAGCAGCAGATTGAGGTTCTTCATTAGATCTGCTTGGGATCACATATTCCTCACCAAAAGGAACAAGGTCCTTTGATGACATGGTGGAAATTGGAACAACATCAATTGGATTTTCAATTGAACTTGTCAGAGGCTTCATCTTCTTTGGGGCTGAAGATTCTGAAGCACTCGATGCTTTCCTTTTCTTCATTGCAGCTCGCTTTGCAGCCTTGGTTTTCTTCACATCGAATGCACATGGAAGAATTGGAGTTGGGGTAGGCGCAGATGGAACTGAGGAATCTGGTTGAATTTCTTCAGGCGCAACTGATGCAGTTGCCCTGACATTTTCAGTTTCTTCAGGTGCACCACTAATGGATGCCCTGACAATTTCATCAGCGGCTGGAATGGAGTCATCAGCCCTGGAACTAGCATTTTCTTCAGCAGCCTGAATGTCATCAGCGGTGCTGGCATGTTCTTCAGTTGGCTGAGCAGATGCTTCAGCATGAGGAATTTCTTGTTGTGATGGGGCTGCAACATTTGTGAATTTCTCAGTTAGTTTCACAAACCTGACTTTGGCTCCTTGCCAGTCAGCATAGTAAGCATTGAAGTCATTGCTGAGGGTTTTGATTCTAGCTTGGATCTTGAGGAGTTCATCAGGTGTCATATTGACAACGTTGTTCTTCAGGAACTTCTCTTTTCTGAACTGAGTCTTCTTGATCTTCCTGGCCTTCTCAAATTTCCATTTTTCTTCAGTGATGAAATGGGTCGGCATGTGACTTTGACCAGGAGTCAACTTGAAATCAGGCATAGGAGTATTTGGATCCTTGTGCCAGAGATCAATGTAATCAAGGATCACCCTTGGATCCAAAAGCAGTGGCACATTTGTGCCTTTGGCTCTAGCGGCCCTTTCTTGTCGGTCTCTGATGATTTCTGCAAGTTCTTCATCATCAGCTTCATCGTCAGATGGCAGTGGAAAGCAACCTGTTTCTTCTTCGGACTTGGCTGAGTACCTCGACCAGTCGTTGCCTTAGTCTTCAACAGAGTGGGGCCTGATGAAGACTTTGGTGCAGCTGAGGAACTTGCTGAGGCACCAGAGGCAATAGAGATGCATGTTGTCCTTTGGCATGTAGCCAGATGTACAGGTGTGGAGGACTTTGCTGGAGCAACTGAGGGCTTTGGAGGAGGAGCAGTAGTTGGTACTGGCCGTGAGGGCTTTGAAGAATCTGGCCGTGAGGGCTTTGAAGATTCTAGTCGTGGGGGCATTGTTGAGGAACTTGGCCGTGAGGGCATAGTTGGTGAAGCACTTGGCTTGTGAGCAGGCTTCTTTGCCATTGATTTCTTTGGCTTGACAGATACCTCAGTGGAAGTAGCAGCAGCAGAGTCTTCATTGAATTTCCTCACTGCTTCTTTGGCCTGTCTTGTCGCGCTTGGCCCATTCTTCAGGAAAATCCTCACCATGCTTGATGCTGGTGGGGTCAGCCTTTTGGCCAGGTACCAATGGAGCTCTTGGGCATGGAGGATTAAGTGCGAATTTCTTCATATACTTTGGAGTCACATATCTATACTCCCTCCATTCTCTTGCCCATCTCCGTTCAATCTTCTGTATGCGCACCTTGCGCTGAGTTTTGGTTTCTTTTCCATACTTAGCCTCATCAGGTGTGCAATAATCAGCATAGAGGTCCTCAGGGATTTCAAAAGCAGTCATGACCTCTGGCTTCTTTCCTCCTTTCTGTGGCCTCTTACCATCAGCCATATTCTTCAGATGAGGAATTTGAACAATCGAATTTTCTGAAGAAGTATGCAACTTTTCTTCAAGGAATGCTGCAAATGAGTTAAGTTGATGAGAACCTAGTGATTCAGCAGCGGACATGAGTACCTGTGAACATAGTATAGTTGCGAGGAATTTGGAGAGGTCATATGTGTTCTCAGAAGGTTTTTCAAAGAAGAACAAGTTTGAGGAATTTAACCAGATGAGCCTTGAAGAATTTCACTAAGCGTTCTTTGTCTTAGGTTCCAGAGTTGTATAGATCGAAGATCCACACAATTGAGGAATCTTGAAGAAAAACGATGCTTAGAGAAACGAATCAAGAACAGATGACTAGTGAGGTGTTTTTGTGTGTGAGGATTTGAAGAATAAAACACCTTTGAAGATTTTGTTGTGAAATTTCGAATCAAAAGGGGTAGTAAATGTAACTTTTAATTACCCTATGTGAAGAACACAACGAACTGAGAAGCAGAACAGTGAAGTTCGTCGGTGTAGATCTTCCACGCCCTAACTTGGCGGAGGAAGACAGCTACAGCGGCGGTGGAGTGAAGATTTCCGCGGTCGGCGCGAGTATGACGGCGACAAGGTCGAGGCAATGAAGCTCTTCCTCACCGGCGACGATGGAGTAGCGGCGGCGCTAGGGTTTGAGGAGCTCGAGTGAGAGAGAGAGAGCGGTCGAGCGGAGTAAAGGAAGTGAGGAAGGGATGAGGGGATATTTATAGACGCAGTGAAAAACTGTTCGCCCGAAGATTTTGGACGAACCTGCCCCTGACCCTTCTCCTTCGCTTGACATGTGTCACCCACGTACTGAGGAGTGGAGATCGTGTTAGATCGTGGGTGAATAGATAAGTCTTTCGTGGGATCCGGAACGGTTTGAGCGGTAAAACCGAAAATTTTGGATAAGATTAATTTTAAGGTTCCGTTCGCAAATTCTTCAGCTGTCAAAGACACAGTGAAGATTTTGAACGAGTTTCAAATAGAACGCTCATGAAGAATTTGTGAATAGATTGGATTGAGTATAGCATAGAGGGGGAAGGGTCCGATCACATTCACTTAGCAGAAAAAAGTAACTTGAAGAATTAGCCATAAGTGAATGCTGTAGAGGACATAAACTCATATATGTATATAGTCAATGAAGAATAATGACGGAAACATTGAAGATTTTGCAAAGTTGAAGAATTTGAAAAACTGAAGAATTTCAAAACTGAGGAATTTCAAAAATGAAGATTTTCAACTTTGGTGGTGGCGTGACCCACCGTATAAGAATGATGATTTCAGACACCGCGTACAATTGTCTTAGGGTTCTGAGAATCAAATTCTTCATTAATTTCTTCACACTTAGAGTGTTATTCTTCATTGATTGAAGAAAAATGTTTCTTCATGTGTTGCACATCTAAGTCATCAATTTTGCGTAAGTGTCAGGATGTGTGTCCTTTTTCAAAGAACATTCGAAGATTCTAAGATATTTAGCTCACACCGCAACTTGCTAAATCTCTTCTCATCCAAGGGCTTTGTGAAGATATCTGCTAGCTGTTCTTCAGTCTTCACGTGCTCGATGGAGATGTCGCCCTTCAACACATGATCACGAAGAAAATGATGACGAATCTGTATGTGCTTTGTCTTCGAGTGCTGAACTGGGTTGTGAGCAATCTTGATGGCACTCTCATTGTCACAGAGGAGAGGCACATTTTTCACGTTGATGCCGTAGTCCTGGAGGGTTTGCTTCATCCATAGTAGTTGAGCACAGCAAGAACCAGCATCAATGTACTCAGCCTCTGCAGTAGACAGTGATACGCAGTTCTGTTTCTTCGAGGACCAGCAGACCAAGGATCGTCCGAGGAAATGACAAGTACCAGATATTGACTTGTGGTCCACACGATCACCAGCATAGTCAGAGTCAGAATATCCAATGAGATCAAAAGTAGAGCCCTTGGGGTACCATAATCCTAGTGTTGGTGTGTGAGCTAGATATCAAAGAATATGCTTCACAGCCTTATGGTGTGATTCCTTTGGTGCAGCTTGAAATCGGGCACACATGCAAACACTAAGCATTATATCTGGCCTAGATGCACATAAGTACAATAAAGAGCCAATCATGGAGCGGTATACCTTGTGATCGAAGCCAATACCATTTTCATCAGTGCATAGATGGCCATTTGTGGGCATAGGAATTTTGACGCCTTTGCAGTCTTGCATGCCGAATTTCCTCAGAACTTCCTTGAGGTATTTCTCCTGAGATATGAATATACCATTGTGCTTTTGACGAATTTGAAGACCTAAAAAGAATTTCAACTCTCCCATCATAGACATTTGATATTATTTACTCATCATATAGGCAAATTCATCACTATAACGTTGGTCAGTACAGCCAAAGATAATATCATCAACGTATATTTGGCACACAAACAGTTCACCATCATAAGATTTAGTAAAGAGAGGAGGGTCGAGTGAACCAGGTTTGAAGCCATTCTTCATGAAGAATTCCTTCAAAGTGTCATACCACGCCCGAGGGGCCTGCTTGAGGCCATACAGGGCCTTGTTAAGTCTGAAGACTTCGTCAGGATTCTTTGGATCTTCAAAACCTGGGGGTTGAGCAACATATACTTCTTCCTCAAGCTTACCATTGAGGAATGCACTTTTCACATCCATTTGTTGTAAGATAATATTATGATGGTTAGCATAAGCAAGTAATATGCGAATAGCCTCAAGTCTAGCAACAAGTGCAAAAGTTTCATCGAAATCAATTCCTTCAACCTGTGTGTAGCCTTGAGCTACAAGTCGTGCCTTATTCCTCACCACAAGGCCATTTTCATCTTGCTTGTTGCGGTAGATCCACTTTGTGCCGATGATATTATGCTTGTGAGGATCTGGACGTTTGGCCTGTTCCCAGACATTATTGAGCTCGAACTGATGTAATTCTTCTTGCATGGCCCGAATCCACTCAGGCTCCACAAATGCTTCATCTACCTTAGTGGGCTCTGTGATAGAGACAAAAGCATAGTGCCCAGAAAAGTTAGATAAATGTGAAGCTTTTGAGCGTGTGAGAGGACCTGGCGCTTGAATGTCATCAATGATCTTTTCAACTTGCACTTCTTTTGCAATGCGAGGATGAGCTGGTTGTTGTTGAGAAATTTGATCAGCATTTTCTTCAACACCATTTTCTTCAGCATTTTCATCAGGTGCACCAGCTCAATTTTCTTCACATTCTGGAATGAATTCTTCAACAGATTCTTCGGTAGGAATAACATCCTCAGTAGCCTTGAACTTGATAGAATCCTCAGGTTCTGGTTCATCTATTACAGAAGGTAGGTGCTCTCTTTGCGAGCCGTTAGTTTCATCGAACCGCACATCTACAGTTTCAACAACCTTGTGAAGAACGTTGTTGAAGACTCTGTAGGTGTGCGAGTCCTTTCTGTAACCAAGCATAAAACCTTCATGTGCTTTCGGTGCAAATTTAGCATTGTGATGAGGATCTCTAATCCAACATTTAGCACCGAAGACTTTGAAATAACTCACATTGGGTTTCTTGTCAGTGAGGAGTTCATAGGCAGTCTTCTTGAAGAATTTGTGAAGATATACCCGATTGATGATGTGGCACGTAATATCAATTGCGTTAATCCAAAAACGACAAGGCGTTTTGTATTCATCAAGCATAGTGGGAGCCATTTCAGCGAGGGTTCTGTTCTTGCGCTCCACGACGCCATTCTGCCGAGGAGTATAAGGAGCAGATAATTCATGAGTAATACCAAGTTCATCAAGATAGCCATCAAGACCGGAATTCTTGAACTCGGTCCCATTGTCAGTTCTGGTGTGCTTGATCTTCACACCAAAGTTGGTTGAAGCCCTCGAGGAAAATCGTTTGAAGATTTCCTACACTTCATGTTTGTAAGTGATAATGTGTACCCATGTGTAACGAGAATAGTCATCAACAATAACAAAACCATATAGAGATGCATCATTCGAAACAGCAGAATAATGATTAGGACCAAAGAGATCCATGTGAAGTAATTCGAATGGACGAGTAGTGGTCATGATAGTCTTCGCTGGATGCTTGGCCTTGGTCATCTTTCCAGCTTCACAAGCTCCACATAAGTGATCCTTGAGGAATTTGACATTCTCAATGCCAATGACATGCTTCTTCTTCGAAAGCGTGTTCAGATTCCTCATGCCAGCATGACCAAGTCGTCGATGCCATAGCCATCCTTCTGAAGCTTTTGCAAGTAAGCACATTGCTGGTTGTGGTCCTGTAGAGAAATCAACAATATACAGATCTCCTCTCCTAAAGCCTTCGAAGACTTTGGAATAGTCAGCTTCCATGATCACAACACATCGATATCTTCCAAAGACAACAACCATATCAAGATCACAAAGCATTGAGACAGACATGAGGTTGTATCCTAAGGACTCGACAAGCATGACTTTGTCCATGTGTCGATCCTTTGAGATCGCAACCTTACCTAGACCCAATACCCGACTTTTGCCTTTATCAGCGAAGATGATGTGCTTCAGATGCGACGGTGTTAAGGTAGCATCCATCAATAGGTTCTTGTCACTAGTCATGTGATTTGTACATCCACTATCTAGAACCCACTCATTGACTTTGGGCTGATCATCCTGCAGATGAATTAGTGCAACTTACGATCTCATATACTTCATCAGTGAAGAATATGATATCAAGTTCATTAGATGAATTTTATCAAACAGTAAAACAGATATTTCAGTATGAGGACGTGTGAAATGAAAGTTCATTTCATCATGATTCGCCTGTGTCCTTTCAGGCATTTTGTCAGGCCTCCAGCAAATTCTTCAGACATTTAAAGCACGCCTGGAGACCTGACCCTGAATAAGGGATTAGTTCCTTTTCTTCACCACCCACATCTGAAGGGGTGGCAAAGAGTTCATCACTCTGCGAGCACCATATGAGAATGGTGGCATAGAAGCCAATCCATTGCGTTTCACATAAGAGGGATTAGGGTAAGCATATGAATAAGCAGAGAAGTTCTTCGAGGACTTATGAACATAATGATTTGAAGAATAATGTGCATATTCATAGCCCTTAGCTCTACCCTGCGAAACAGAGTTGTTAGCACGATAATGATCATATGAGGACTTTGATCCATTTGAGGAATTAGGTCCATATGAAGAGTTTGATCTGGGGTTCCTATTCTTCACAGGTGGTGTCATGAGGACATTCACCTGAAGACTTTCAACATAACTTTTGGGAACCTAGATTTCTTCATAGAGGAACCATTCCTGCAGTTAGTCCCAACATATCTAGCAAATACTTCACCATTCTGATTTTTGAACAGTTTATAGTTGGAGTAAAATGACTCATCAGAAGAATGAGGAGATTCACATGTAAAGCCAGATAAGTTAGATGGATCAACTGGAGGTCCCTTTGCAGCAACCCATGAGGTTTTGGGGTACTGCTTAGGTTTCCAATATGTTCCATCAGCATTGAGTTTCCTCTCAAAGGCAATACCCTCTTTTCTAGGGTTTCTGTTGAGGATCTGCTTTTTGAGCACATCACAAAGAATCTGATGCCCTTTGAGGCTTTTGTACATGCCTGTCATGTACAATTCCTTCAGCCCTGCATCATTAGTAGTACTAGCAGTGTCCTCAGATGAGGAATTAGTGATAGCAGAGGCAGGTGAAGAATTTGTAATAGTTGAAGCATTTGAACATTCAGGTGAAGAATTAGTAGATTCACGTTCAATGCACTTTAAGCATGGAGGAACAAATTCTTCTTGAGTAGCGCTGATTTGTTGAGCAAGTAATGAATCGCGATCCTTCTGAAGATCTTCATAACTCACTCTTAGCTTCTCAAGATCTTGCTTTCTTTGAAGAAATTTATAAGAAAGCTTCTCGTGATCAGATAAGAGAGTGTTATGATGACTTTGAAGATTGTCAAACTTAGACTGAAGTCTCTGAAGATTTTCAGTTAAGTCTTTAGTGCGGTCCATTTCTTCACCCAACATATCATCACTTTTGTCTAGCATGTTTCGAAGTTTTTCAATACCCTTTTTTTGTTTCACAGCAATCTTAGCAAGTTTAGAGTAGCTGGGCTTAAGATTTTCATCAGATTCATCCTCACTAGATTCAGAGGAGGGGTATTTTGTTACCTTGGTACCTTTTGCCATGAAGCAATAGGTGGGAGCATAGTCATCGTTGTCTTCGTCAGCCTTGTTGGTGTGGTAAATTTCTTCAGAGTTGAAGATAGACTTGCTGACGAAAGCAGTAGCGAGAGCCAGACTCGCCACACCAGACTCTGACTCCTCAGATGCCTCCTCTTCTTCATGTTCCTCAGATTCAGCTTCAGAGTCCATTTACTTGCCAATGAATGCCAGAGCCTTCTTGGAGCTACTCTTCTTGTGAGATGAATACTTCGAGGATTTTGATGATGAAGATTTTGAAGATTTCTTCTTCTTCTTAGCGTCATCAGAACTGTAATCCTTGTATTTCTTCTTCTTTAATTCCTTTTCCCATTGAGGACAATCCTGAATATAGTGACCAGGTTTCTTGCATTTGTGGCAAAGTCTTCTCTTATAGTCACTTGATGAGGAATCACTGCTTCTTGAGGATTTTCCAAAGCGACCACGTCTTGAGAACTTCTGGAACTTCTTCACAAGCAGTGCTAGCTCCTGGCTCAATTCTTCAGGATCACCGAGGCTACTACCAGAGTCTTCACATTCAGATTCAGACACAACCTTGGCCTTCAGGGCACGTGTTTTGCCATATCTTGAACCATAGAGATCTCTCTTTTCAGCAAGCTGGAACTCATGAGTATTTAGCCTCTCGAGGATATCAGCAGGATCTAGTGACTTGTAATCAGCTCGCTCTTGAATCATCAGTGCCAGAGTATCAAATGAGGAATCTAGCGATCTCAGCAATTTCTTCACCACCTCATGATCGGTGATGTCAGTGGCGCCAAGCGCTTGAAGCTCATTTGAGATGTCAGTGAGGCGATCGAAGGTTTGCTGAACATTTTCATTGTCGAGTCTTTTGAAGCGGTTGAAGAGATTTCGAAGAACGTCAACACGAGAGTCACGTTGAGTTGAGACTCCTTCGTTTACTTTGGAGAGCCTATCCCAGATAAGCTTAGCAGTTTCCAAAGCACTCACTCTACCATACTGTCCTTTACTCAGATGGCCACATATGATATTCTTCGCTTGAGAATCGAGTTGCTTAAATCTCTTCACATCAGCAGCATTCAGAGAAGGTGTGACTGAGGGAACACCATTTTCCACAACACACCAGAGATTGTTATCAATTGCTTCAAGATGCGTTCGCATCTTATTCTTCCAGTAGGGGTAGTCCGTGCCATCGAAGGTAGGACACCCATCAAAAACCTTGATCATACCTGCGATCGACATAACTAGAACTCCAGATGGTTAAACCAAATCACACAGAACAAGGGAGTACCTTGCTCTGATACCAATTGAAAGTGCGTTATATCGACTAGAGGGGGGTGAATAGGCGATTTTTATGAATTCTTCACTGAGGAATTTGCCGGTGAGTAAATTCCTTAGCGAAGAACTACTAGCAGCGGAATAAGTACTCAGAAGTAAGCATAACAGGATACAGACATAGTCATCATGATGAAATGAAGACAAGCATAGAGTACAGAAAGCGTAAACACAGGATATCACAAGATGAAGACACACAGACTGAAGAAATTGAACTGAGGAAATTGAGAAAGTCTTCAGTCAAAGTCTTCAAACACAGATATGAACAATCACTCAACACAGTAATGAGGAAATGAAAGAGTTGAGGAAATAGAGCCAGTAAGGTTGGTGAAGACAATGATTTGTTCAACCAGTTCCAACTGTTGTCTCAGTTGTACGTCTGGTTGGAGTGGCTGAGTGTTTAAACTCGAGGACACGCAGTCCCGGACACCCAGTCGCTGAGCACGCAGCTCAGGACACCAAGTCCTCACTGTATTCTCCTTGAACTAAGATCACACAGATCTCGTCCAATCACTCGTGGTAAGTCTTCAGGCGACTTCCAAACCTTCACAGACTCGGTCACTCGGCGATCCACAATTCCTCATGGATGCTCTAGACCGAGACGCCTAACCGTCTGGAAGAAGAACAGTCTTCAAAGGTAACAAGCATCGGATCCACGCAGGATTAATCTCTTCAGTGATGCTCAATCACTTTGGGTTTTGTAGGTGTTTGGGTTTGGGATTTTCCTCACTCGATGATTTTCGCTCAAAGTCCTCGGAGGATGGGTTGCTCTCAAATGACAAGTGTCAGTTTCTCTCGGATCAGCCAACCAGCTAGTGGTTGTAGGGGGCGGCTATTTATAGCCTAGGGAGCAGCCCGACATGATAAGACATAAATGCCCTTGTCTGATATGACCGTTAGGTGGATAAGATATTTTGGGACAGCTGGCGCGCAGCACAGCAACGGTCGGAAATTTGACTCTCAAATTCCTCAGGGCTATCATGTTCCTCACTGTGTAGGCAATCTGCACTGGCAAATTCCTAACTCCTCAGTCAGAACAAATTCCTCAGCGACCAGAAGAACTTCGTCTCTGTCACTGAAGAAATTGACTGAACTGTATGAGATTTCCAAAGGCTTCACTCGAAGGGTTTGGTAGGTGTAGGATTTTGAGTTGAGCATCACATGGAAATTTTTCCTTAGTATTTCCTCGACCCCCTTTAACAGTACGGTGTTTCCTATGACTCAAGAAAGAGAAAAACAAAACTATGAAAACGAAAGTCTTCAAGCTTCATATTCCTCGCATGAATATCAAGTCTTTACGGATACACCAATATCTTCACTTTCAAAGTCTTCATGAAAGTCTTCAGAAATACCAAAGTCTTCAGTCGAAGATATTCATTTTTAGGGGTCGACTTTCCCTGTAAATATCAAACTCCTCATAGACTTATAGACCTGTGTACACTCACAAACGCATTAGTCTCTTAACCTATAAGTCTTCAATACACCAAAATCACTAAGGGGCACTAGATGCACTTATAGTCTCCTGTCTCCATCAACGTGGATGCACGATAGCACCACCTATCGGAACCACGACAAAAACATCCGTGTCTCCAATTGCGTTTGAATCCTCCAAACCCTTCCCTTTACATTCTTGCAAGTTGCATGCTTTAATTTCTGCTGCTCATATACTCTTTGCATGCTTGCTTGAATTGTGTGAAGATTGCTTGACTTGTGCAAAGATAGCTAAAATCTGCCAAAGTCTAAAATTGGGAAAAGGTTAAGTTTTTAATTGGTCAAGTAGTCTAATCACCCCCCCTCTAGACATACTTCAAGGTCCTACAAGTGGTATCAGAGCTTTGGTCTCCATTTGCTTCGATTTCCATAGCTTTTGGTGGTCATAGCCTTGGTTTCACAACCTAGGAGAGTATGGCGTCTAGCGAGGGAAATTATCACCGTAGAGGTCCTTACTTTGATGGCACTAATTTTGCTAGTTGGAAGCATAAGATGAAAATGCATATTCTCAGACATAACCCCGCTGTTTGGGCTATTGTGTGTATTGGCTTGCAAGGTGAATTCTTTGATGGGAGAGAGCCGAACCATGAAGAAAGTGTGGATGAATTGAAGATGCTGCAATACAACGCGCAAGCTTGTGATATCCTCTTCAATGGCTTGTGCCCCGAAGAATTCAACAAAATCAGTTGTCTTGAGAATGCAAAGGAAATTTGGGATACTTTGATTGATATGCATGAAGGTACCGACTCCGTCAAGGAATCTAAGTTGGATGTGCTCCAAACTCAACTTGACAAGTTCAAAATGAAGGATGGTGAAGGTATCGCTAAAATGTACTCTACGCTTGCTCTTATCACAAATGAGATTGCCGGCTTAGGAAGTGAAGAGATGACCGATAGATTCATCATCAAGAAGATCCTAAGAGCATTGGATGGAAAATATGACACTGTGTGCACATTGATCCAAATGATGCCAAATTACAAAGATCTCAAGCCAACGGAAGTCATTGGAAGAATTGTTGCTCATAAGATCTCACTCAAGGATAAGGAGGAACTTCACAACAAGTCAAGTGGTGCTTACAAAGCCTCATGTGAAGCCCCCACATCATCAACTGAGAAACAAACCTTCAATGAAGAATTGAGCTTAATGGTGAAGAACTTCAACAAATTCTACAAGAGTAGAAGCAAATAAAGAAGCTCTAAGTCAAGGTCTTACAATGACAAAAGATCTTCTAGTCGAGAGCGCAATTGCTACAATTGTGGGAGACCCGGACACTATTCCAATGAGTGTACGACACCCTACAAAAGAAGAGAAGATTCTCCAAAAAGAAGAAGTAGAATAGAAGAATCACCACCAAGAGAAAGAAGGAGTAGAGATGATCGTTATGAACAAAGACCCTCATGGAGAAGCAAGGATTCAGAAAGGAAGGACAAGTCATCAAGGAGCTACACAAAACGAAGACATCAAGCTCATGTTGGTGAATGGGTATCCGGTTCCGACTCTAAACATCACTCCGAGAGAAGCTATCACTCCGACTCCGAACATACTCAAGATGAAGGTGTTGCCGGTCTAGCACTTGTGTCAACCAACTCCTACGACATATTTGATTCACCAAATGAAGGAATTGGAAGATGCTTCATGGCCAAAGGTCCTAAGGTAACACACCCCGAGTATGTTGATTTTAATAGTGATGAAGATGACTTGTTAGGTGATGATGATTTACTTATTGATAACTCTAGTAATGAGTACTATGATGAAACGTCAATTAATCATGCTAATCAAGATAAAACGAATGACAATGATAAGGAGAAGATTGAGCGTCTAACTAAAGAACTAAACACTCTTAAGTTAGCTCATGAGACTATCTTCGAAGATCATCGAGAACTTTTAAGGGCTCATGAGAAGTTACGCTTTGAAAAGCTCAATCTTGAGCAAGAGCATGAGTTCTTAAAGGCAATCAATGATGATCTCCGTAAGAAAAGTTCTTCTTACATTGCCAAGCGTTTACTCTTATCTACTTACATGCCTCAAGTCAAGTCTAATAACAAGAACAAGAAAGATTCTTCCTCTAGTAGTAACAATAATAATGCTAAATCCAATATTGTTGCTTCTAGTAGTTCTCTTGATTCCACTAATGATTCTCTTAGCCAAGTTACACTTGAGCAAGAAAATAGCTTATTGAAGGGAATTATAGAGAAAGGTGTATACAAGAGCCTTGCCGGGAGTAAGCAATTCGAGGAAATTGTACGCAAGCAAGGAAGGCACCGGAAGAATCAAGGTGTTGGTTTTGAACGGAAGTTCAATGCCAATGGGTTGAGTGGGAAGAAGATCAATACCCCAAGACGAAGTTTGTTCCTCAACAAGAGAAGTATGATCCTACTTCCTTCAAGGGAATACAAGCACAAGATGATCTTCCACCACAAGACCACAAGAACAAAGGCAAGGACAAGCTTCAAGAGGAGATTGATGCATTTGAAGAAGCACCCAAGGCCTTGGTCAAGTGGGTTCCCAAGACTATGTCAAGTTCTACTTCATCAAGTACAACTACAACTCCAAGGATTCCCATCAAGATGATGTGGATCCCGAAGAAGAAGAACTAGAGTGTTCTTGAGGGTGACTCCGCCAACATTCTTCACTCATATCATTATGGCAAGGACAAGTGCAATCAACTTCCATATCTTGCACTAGTTCAAGGATTCACAAACCCTCAAGTTGGTAAGGCAAGGGACAAGGTAACATAATGTTTTCATGGACATCATCTTGCATGTGCATCACTCTATGTCTATGAATATTCTTGTTTGTTCCTTGTGGGACTAACCCATGTAGGTATTGAAAGTGCAACTCACTCCAAAGGATTGCTCCAAATGATCTACATCAACATTGAGCATCCACATCTTCAACACCTACATGAAGTCATCATCGACAAAACCCAAGGTTAGTTCATCCCTCTAAGGGGGGATCTCACATCTAGGGGGAGCTTAACTCTAAGAATTGAGTCAAAGCAACTCTAATGATGTGAACACATCAATGCATTATGTAAAAGTGGTAACCCCACTTGAGCTTAAACGATGAGTATGACCCATGATCAAATGTTGTCATTTGACTCCTAAGTCAATATACTCATATATAGATGACCTAGTCATCGCCGATTGTTTGACAGATACTAGAATTGGTTGTGCATGCTTTGCCACATATTTCATTTGCCATTTTATTGTGTGAGCATGTTGGTTGCATATTTTACTCATTCAAGAACATCCACTTGTTGATTTGATTGATTGATTTCTTTTTCTTTGGCCAAGTGGATGGACAAGAATGCCTAGGAACCTTCTCTAGCTATCTATGCTTTTCTCGTCTCAAACTCTATTCATGCTACATCACAAAATTTGATCAAGTCAGATTCGAACCACTCTGTGTGAGGAGCACTCGGAGTCCCCGATTCGTCATAGACTTGAACTTCCAAAACTTCTTTGTGATTTTCGGTCTGACCGATTCTTCCATTTCGATCATACCGAGATCACTAAGTTGATCTAGGTTTTCATTCTCGGTGCAACCAATTTGAACTTTTCGGTCTCACCGAGTTGCTGTAACTCTCAACAGTTATCCATCTTGGTGCCACCGAGTTGTTCCACTCGGTCACACTGATAGGGTCGGGCTATATATACTCACGGGCAAAAATTTAGAAACTTTCTCCAAACCTCTTCGCCCGCGCATAGCTCGCTCTGCCTTCTAGGTCTCCGAATCGTCGACTTCGTCGCTAGCCGCCTCCTGTCGCTGGTCTCCGCCGCCATCAACAGATTTCATCTTCGCCATTGCCGCCGTAGCGAGTTCATCACCGAACTAGGGTATGAACTCGATCACAGTGCTATCCTCGTCTAATTCTCAGCACATTGTGTTCATTATGATTCTTGCCACAATTGAAACACCTCTATCCAGTCAAAACACTCCTTAGAATAGATGCGATTTGAAAATTTAGGGTTAGGTTTCCGCCGAAACCATCTCGGACCCACCGAGTTGAAAAACTCGGTCCCACCGATTCGGCTAACGCCATTGCACTAGTAACTCTCGGTCCGACCAAGAATTGCTAATCGGTGTGACCGATTTTGGAACTTTGTGAAACCGTAGCAGTCTCGGTGCCACCGAACTGTGACTCGGTCTGACCGAGATCACATGTTTAGGTTCCAAAAGCTGCTTCGGTATCACCGAGTTTGAAAATCGGTTGATCCGAGATGCTTTCTGTGGAAAACTGAAACTAAGTTTTTGAATCATTCTTTTGCAAAAATCTCTGCATTTTGTGATGCTCATCCACTCTATCTCATCTATAACTATTCACAGGGTCAGCAGTCAGTGTTTTCAGCATGTTAGACCAAAGTGATAGTTAGAACAGGGAAGAAGAGCAGATTCACATGAGTGAGGGCACTAGTCCCTCTAGCACTTCAGATGATGGCAGCAGAAGCACTCCTAGCAATTTGCCCAAAGCAGCCACAAGAGCCAGAAGGAAGAGAACCTCAGACTCTGAGGATGAGGACTATGTGGCAGCTGAAGATGAGGCTACTTCCAAGAAGGTAGTGCTTGGCTCAACAAAGACCACAAAGCCTGGACTTAATAGGAAGGTCCCTGCCAAGAGGACACCCATGCTGAAGGTCAGAGAATCAACACAAGTACCTGCAAAACCTGATCCCGTAGAGCTAGCTGCAGAAGGAAATAAGAGGAAGGAAAGGGTCAAAAAGACCATGGCCAGAGTTGTTGGACAACCTTCCATGATGGAAGAGGAGGAGGAATAAGAGGTTGATGCACCAGCACTCAAGGCACAAAAGCTGATGGGTGATGTTATAAGGTCAGGGGCTGCAACATCAAAGCCCAAAGAAGCACCCAAAGCTGCCTCCAAGGCCAAGAATGCACCAAAGAGGAATACCAGGAGTATACCAGCTGCTGAGAAGAACAAGGCCCCAGTGCCTGAAGTTGCTGCCGAGGAAGATGATGAAGGACAAGTCCTGAGGAAGCTCAAACCCAAGATTCCAGACCACAATGATGCTCATCCTGTGGCTGAGGACATGAATATCAGGAGAGACTCAGGGTTGAGGCTGTGGAGAGAGTCAGATCCATATGCCACCGGGAGAAGGACTGCTGTTGATTACAGGTTCCACACAAAGGAACATCAGGATTTCTATGAGACAATCTTGTTGGACAAGAAGCCTATAGTGTGTGATATGAGGTGGGTCAACTGGACCTACATAAAGGAGAATGAAGAACATTATCTTGGAGTGTATGACAGCTTCAGTGCATGTGGAGTTGTAGATTTTGTTGGGCAGAAGCTCACCAACTGGAATGATGAGCTCATTATGCAATTATACTCCACAGCACATTTCTATCCAGATGGCAGGATAGTTTGGATGTCTGAAGGTACGAGATACCAATCAACCATTGAGGAGTGGGCCAATCTGATCAATGCCCCAAAGGAGAGTGAAGATGACTTGGACTTTTATGCCAAGAAAAAGATGGGACACAATACTATGTCACATATGCACAAGGAGATCCCAGACAAAGCTCTTGAGACTTTCACGTTTGGGTCAGTCCATTTTCTTCTGTCAGGGCTGCCAACAATCAACTGGATCCTAAGGCACACTCTTTTGCCCAAGTCAGGTGACCACAACATGATCAGAGGCCATGCAATCAACTTGCTACACATATTTAATGTGCCACAGAAATTCAAGGTCATGAGCCTCATGGTTGAGACTATCAAGAGGACAGCAGCAGACCAAAAGAGGAGTTGTGGATATGCCCCACAAATTCAGGAGTTGATAAACTCAAAGATGGGCACAGGAAAATATCTGTTGGATAAGGAACACTTTGCTCTCTATCCAGACTTTGAGGACAATCAAGTTGTGATGAATGAGAATGAACCATCATCAGTACAATCTCAAGAGAAGAAGGAGAAAGCAAAGAGAGAGAAGGCTGCCAAGATGCCAACTCAAGAGGAGGCATCTGAGTACTTTTTAAAGAACAAGCAGGACCAGCTTGGTTACTTGATAGCATCAACATTGAGGATTGAGAAGGGGTTGGCCACCCTAACTCAAAACCAGGAGAGCCTGGAAAGAATCATGGAACAAAAATTCTATGATTTAGATGTCAAAGTAACTAAGATTCAGTCAGTTGTGGAGCAGCTACAGGAAGACATGCAGGAGAGGAAGGGCAGGACAACTACTGATGCATTTGCCAGAGTGCCTCGAGCTCAGAGATCTACTGCAGTGCCAGTGACAGACACCAGAGCCACTTCATCTGCACCAGCTACAGCTCTAGTGCAACCAGTTCCAGCACCAACTCCTCCAGCTCCATCCACATCAACTGAAGTCTTCGTCCAAGGAGCCATCTCTACACCACCAACCGAAGACCAAGCCTGAGAGACGATATAGTACTATGCATTTTCTAGGAACTTTTTGGTAACTTGTTGCCAAAGGGGCAGAAAAATGTATAGATCATAGGCTTCGAGAGAGAGAATTTACTTTTGTTCTCTCTTGTCTTCTTGGTTGAACTTTGTTTGCTTTTGATTGCTTGAGATACTATGCCATTATCTGTGAGACATTGATGATCATGTGATTGATCATAAGCTACACTTATGCTTGTTAGATGATATTATCTTACTTATCCTTATATGATCATTCACTTTGCTTGGTGATGAGTGCATGTATTCAATCTTTATTATTTTGAGCGCTCCAACAAGATGTATGTGACATGGAAGAGTAACCCATGAGTCTAATTCCTTGTGCATTTGCAGTCCAAAGCAAATTTTAAACTATGCACAAATTTAGGGGGAGCTCTTGCTTATCACATACTTCTCAAAGCGACGATGTTTTTCAATCTTATTATCATTTGTCGAAGCTTTGATCTATATGTTGTAATCAATTACCAAAAAGGGGGAGATTGAAAGTGTAACTATCCCTAGGTGGTTTTGGTAATTCATAACAACATATAGCTCATTGAGCTAATGCTATTCCAACACAAATATTTCAGGAAAGCTCAATGAATGGCATGGCATGGATGATGAAAGTGGATCCCTCAAAATATTAAGGACAAAGGATTGGCTCAAGCTCAAAAGCTCAAGACTCTACATTTTACATTTTAGTGATCCAAGATCACATTGAGTCTATAGGAAAAGCCAATACTATCAAGGAGGGATGGGTTGTTGCTTAATGAGCCTCTTGCTTCAAGTGCTTAGTGATATGCTCCAAAAACCCTCAACTACTTTCTCACATCCACATATGACCTAAACCCAAAGTCAAAATCGGTCCCACCGATTCTTTCTATCCGGCGCCACCGAGTTCAATTGTCATAGCCACTACCACAAACCCTAGGCAAATCGGTCTCACCGATAGGGATCTCGGTCTCACCGAGATGGGATTGTAATCTCTCTGTTTCCCTTTGTAACATTTCGGTCTAACTGAAGTGAGCGATCGGTCCCACCGAGAATGCAATGTAAACTCTCTGTTTCCCTTTCGTAACATTTCGGTCTCACCAAAAAGAGTGAATCGGTCCCACCGAGTTTACCTGACCAACTCTCTGGTTAGCTAATTACCAAAATCGGTCTCACCGAGTTTGTGTAATCGGTCTCAGCGAGATTACGTTATGCCCTAACCCTAACCATATCGGTCCTACCGAGTTGCATGTCGCTCCCACTGAAATCAGTAACGGTCACTAGGTTTACTGAATCGGTCCGACCGAGTTTGTTGATTCGGTCCCACCGAGTTTGGTAAATTGTGTGTAACGGTTAGATTTTGTGTGGAGGCTATATATACCCCTCCACCTCCTCTTCATTCGTGGAGAGAGCCATCAGAACAAACCTACACTTCCAACTTACCAGTTCTGAGAGGGAACCACCTACTCATGTGTTGAGGCCAAGATATTCCATTCCTTCCATATGAATCTTGATCTCTAGCCTTCCCCAAGTTGCTTTCCACTCAAATCTTCTTTCCACCAAATTCAAATCCTGTGAGAGAGAGTTGAGTGTTGGGGAGACTATCATTTGAAGCACAAGACCAAGGAGTTCATCATCAACGCACCATTTGTTACTTCTTGGAGAGTGGTGTCTCCTAGATTGGCTAGGTGTCACTTGGGAGCCTCCGACAAGATTGTGGAGTTGAACCAAGGAGTTTGTAAGGGCAAGGAGATCGCCTACTTCGTGAAGATCTACCGCTAGTGAGGCAAGTCCTTCGTGGGCGACGGCAATGGTGGGATAGACAAGGTTGCTTCTTCGTGGACCCTTCGTGGGTGGAGCCCTCCGTGGACTCGCGCAACCGTTACCATTCTTGGGTTGAAGTCTCCATCAACGTGGATGTACGATAGCACCACCTATCGGAACCACGACAAAAACATCCGTGTCTTGAATTGCGTTTGAATCCTCCAAACCCTTCCCTTTACATTCTTGCAAGTTGCATGCTTTAATTTCTAGTGCTCATATACTCTTTGCATGCTTGCTTGAATTGTGTGAAGATTGCTTGACTTGTGCAAAGATAGCTAAAATCTGCCAAAGTCTAAAATTGGGAAAAGGTTAAGTTTTTAATTGGTCAAGTAGTCTAATCACCCCCCCTCTAGACATACTTCAAGGTCCTACAACCACCACCTCTCAAGAAGAGCAGGACCAACACCGCTTCAGCAGCACCAGCACCAGCTCCCAAGAAAAAGAGCACAACTATTTCTTCTCCAGCAAAGAACACCAGGTCATCAAGGTCTTCTCCAGCAAAGAACACCAGGTCAGCTTCTGCCAATAGAGCTGGCAATGGATCTTTCATTGCTCCTAGACAATCTGCTACAAGTGCTGTGCAGGATGGGTCAAAGAGGGTCAGGAAGCCATCTGGGAGGCTGAAGGATTACTTTTATGCAAGTGGTAACTAGCTCAAGTGGTTGAACCCATCTGTTATCCTAGGTTGCTTATGCAAGTGAACTGTTGGATTTGGTTTGTAATAACACTGCTTCAGTAAGTACTTGGTACTGTTGGATTTGATTTGGTTTGTAATATGATACTGTTTGTGGATTCAGCACTTCAATTTATCTGCAACTTCATTTTATCTGCAACTTCAATTTATCTGCATTTAGCACTAGGTTGTCTGCAACTTCAATGTATATGCATCTTCAATTTATATGACCAAATGGTGCTGATTCAGAAACATCCAAATGTTACATACTCACTGACCCAAATGCATACATTGATTCAGAAACATCCATTTGTTACATAGATAGAAAGATAGTCATCACCATCTCACAAATAGTACCAGAAAGATAGATAGATAGATAGATAGAAAGATAGATAGGTAGATACATAGATTTATCAATCATAACGCTCGAAGAAACGAACCCACTTGGCTCTAGTAGCTGGATGGGGAGCCATGACTGCCCTCATCCTTGCCCAGCTAATGATCTGCATGAAGGTTCTTCCCCTGCCACCAGTGAAAACCAGCTCTAGTTCTTCATCATTGCATTTCTCCAGTACCTTGTCGGAGAGTCGCTGGTTGAACTCCTGTTGCTGCTCATCCTGGGTCGCCGCAATTGCCCTCTGCCCGTGCCTCCTCCTCCTCCCCCTCTGTGTTGCTGCAGCACTAACCTCCAAAGCCTCCCCCTCCTCTTCTGTGACATCTCCCATGTCAGGATCCATCTCTAGGGTTTCTTTTGGGTGGCGGCTGGTCGAGTGACTGGGAGAAAGGGTGGGGGTGGGGAGGGGTTTATATTGACAGATGGGGTTGGGTTTAGTAGGCCTAGGGTTGCATTTTGTCAGAGACTAGTGGGCCACTAAGCCCAATTACCCACACAAATAATATATGTAGGCTAACACATAATACATAAGATCAATTTGAACACTTAATAGCATATAAGATCCATTTCCACTACTTAGTAGCATAGGAGATCCATTACAACACTTAATAGCATAGGAGATCCATTACAACTTACTTAAGAACATAGCAAATAAGGTTCTTACATTAGAAACTAAAGTTCAGATGCATGGCCAAACACTAGGTTAACTTCACATTCCCCCAAAATGTACACCCATATAATCACTTCATACCTGATAGGCCACATCCTTATATATAGGCATTGGATGTACTTACTTCACCAACATCTCACAACAACTTCAGGACTCAAGGATGGCCTTGATTTGCTCTAACTTCTCCTTGCTGCCATACCCATCTTTCAGCAGCTCAGCAACAACTAGCTCAAGATTTTCCTTCTCCTTCATAAGAACATCTCTGTCAACTTGACCATCCTTCATAGCCTTCCTGGTGTTCTTGATGGTATCAGCTTGGCTCTGCAAAATGCACCTCTGGTCTTTTGCAAGTTTAAGCTTTTCCATCTGCACCTCCAACATAGCTTTCTCCTCTAGCTCCTTCTTCTTCTTCTCAAGTTCTTCCTCCTCCACTTGTTTCTGGTGCACATTCTTGTCCACCCTACCATCCTGCCAATCAAACATCTTGGATACATCATCAACAATCTTGGTGTACTCAATGCACAGATTGTCATTTTCCATCTTAAGCTTGGCCAACTCCCTTTCATGTTCACTCTTAACCTTGGCCAACTCCTTCTCAAACTTATCTTTGTCAAGTACCCTTCCACAGTTCTGCTCATGGAACATTTCCCATAGCTTGGACAAACATCTCTGAAGAACTGGAGGCCAAGGCCCATCAACCCACTCTACAACACCACAATTCACACCATTTGCCTACATTTGTAAATGTGATAAGTTAGTGCAAGTGGAGAAGCTAATTTCAGTGCCATGTTAAGTTTGCAAAGTAACAAAAAACCATAAGTGACTTTCATATCAGTAACAAACTGCTGCATCATGGGAGGCCAGTGAACACCAATATCTAACCTGGACTGGGCAGCCATAGAAACGCCTTCCTGTTACAATGCCTTCAAAAGCAACACACTTAACAAGCCTCATTTGATGCAGAATGCACTTGGGTTCAGCAAGCTCAAGTTGGCCACAGAAAAGGGGCTCCACAATGGTGTCTGGTTCCTCCTGCGACCAAAAAATACACTGGTTTCAATCACCACTCTATACCACAATCAACTAGCACTATTTATTAACCCTAAACAGTGAAAATCCCCAAATCAGCATGAACCCTAACACTGTACAAAGATGAACCCTAGGGTTTCTCAATCCCCACCCTCACTAATCAAGATCCATATCACAGAGACAACAACAACACTAACTAAGCCAGATCCATGGCTGTAGCCTAGGCCTACTAGCATTTAACCCTAACCCTAGGTGGCAAAGAAAAACTTACCATCAGTCCCATGTCCATGCTGACGACCTTGCAGTCCTCGTCGAAGCTCGTTTCCTCGTCGTTCCAGGAAGGCATGGCGGCAAGGAGGTCGACGGTGACCTACCTCAAAGACGGCGACCGGCGGCGAGCTTGTACTAGAGCAGGGGAGTGGGAGCAGGGGAGTGAGCGACCAGCGAGTGGGAGCGCGCGTGAGTGGGGTATTTACCTTGTTCCGACCGAACCAGACCGGCTGGGCTAACGGTTGTTAACTGCCGCGCCGTGAGCGCGCGTGCCCACGTGGGCTGACATGTGGGCCCGACACGTCAGAAAAACGGTTAAAACGCTAGTCACCATGGGTTTGGGTTTTTTGAAACAGCCGACCGCTCGTTTGGTAGTTTTCTGAGAAAAAAAATAAAAAGTGGTAGTTTTTTGGAACCATAGCCTGTAAACTAGTAGTTTTATGCTATTTACTCGTTTGTGGCAGTTCAGAATGACGCGAGATCTTTCTGCATGAGCTGTTACATGATATTGCCAAGGTTTCACCCGATCTAGAGAGCTATTAGTACATGGCAATGGCATCACAGTCTCAGACATAGTTCGAATGTCCATATGAACATGTGTAACAAAAATTAAGATTTTTTTTTGAATCCGACTATTTAAGCCGGACGACGAGGGAAACCCTAGCCGCCTCGTTTCTTCCCCACCTTAAGTCTGTGCACCCACCACTCCCCCTGTCCGCTTCCCATTTTGCCCCCACCTCGCTGTCGCCATGGTCTGGGAGGAAATAACCTACTACAAGATGCTCACGCAAGAGTGCCCTATGAAGATCACCGTCGAGATGTGCCTCCAAAAAGCATTGCGCTGCCGAGTAGGCATGCCGTGCCACTCAAATTGCGACGGAGCATGTAGATGTATCGAAGGAGGAGGAGGAGGTGACAGAGGACATGGAGGAGGAGGCGAAGCAGGCATCAGTCATGGGGGTTGAGCCTGGCGGCTTTGGCATGGAAGCACGACATAGTTCGAGGCGGATCAACCAACCATCCTTGACTCGACCCAATCTGAGCAAGAGGTCATGACGAGCCGCCGCCTTATCCACCTCATCGACATGAAGTGGGAGCAACTCTTCGCGGACGTCAATGCCGACGAAGAGGAGTCAGTGGTTCGCTCCACTACTAATGACCATGAGGTCGGTCCATCCGGCCAAGAACTCATCAACATCTCCAATGACGAGAATAGATTAGGGTAGTTTGCTTGTTTTTATTAGCTCTCAACATCTCAGATGACAATAATGTTGGGGAACGTAGTAATTTCAAAAAATTTCCTACGCACACGGAAGATCATGGTGATGCATAGCAACGAGAGGGGAGAGTGTTCATCCACGTACCCTCATAGACCGTAAGCGGAAGCGTTATGACAACGCAGTTGATGTAGTCGTATGTCTTCACGATCCGACCGATCCAAGCACCGAACGTACGACACCTCCGAGTTCAGCACACGTTCCGCTCGATGACGATCCCCGGGCTCCGATCCAGCAAAGCTTCGGGGATGAGTTCCGTCAGCACGACGGCGTGGTGACGATGATGATGTTCTACCGGCGCAGGGCTTCGCCTAAACTCCGCGACGATATGACCGAGGTGGAATATGGTGGAGGGGGGCACCGCACACGGCTAAGGAACGATCCGTAGATCAACTTGTGTGTCTATGGGGTGCCCCCTGCCCCCGTATATAAAGGAGGGAGGGGGGAGGCCGGCCGGCCCTTGTTGGGCGCGCCAGGAGGAGGAGTCCTCCTCCTAGTAGGAGTAGGACTCCTCCTTTCCTACTCCTACTAGGAGGGGAAGGAAGGGGGAGAGGAGGGGAAGGAAAGAGGGGGGTGCCGCCGCCCCCCTCCTAGTCCAATTCGGACCAGAGGGAGAGGGGGCGCGTGGCCCTTCCTGGCTGCCCCTCTCTCTTCCCACCAAGGCCCATGTGACCCATTAACTCTCCGGGGGGGTTCCGGTAACCCTCCGGCACTCCGGTTTTCTCCGAAATCACCCGAAACACTTCCGGTGTCCGAATATAGTCGTCCAATATATCAATCTTTATGTCTCGACCATTTCGAGACTCCTCGTCATGTCCGTGATCACATCCGGGACTCCGAACAAACTTCGGTACATCAAAACTTGTAAACTCATAATAAAACTGTCATCATAACGTTAAGCGTGCGGACCCTACGGGTTCGAGAACTATGTAGACATGACCTAGAACTATTCTCGGTCAATAACCAATAGCGGAACCTGGATGCCCATATTGGTTCCTACATATTCTACGAAGATCTTTATCGGTCAAACCGCATAACAATATACGTTGTTCCCTTTGTCATCGGTATGTTACTTGCCCGAGATTTGATCGTCGGTATCCAATACCTAGTTCAATCTCGTTACCGGCAAGTCTCTTTACTCGTTCTGTAACACATCATCTTATAACTAACTCATTAGTTACAATGCTTGCAAGGCTTAGGTGATGAGTATTACCGAGAGGGCCCAGAGATACCTCTCCGACAATCGGAGTGACAAAACCTAATCTCGAATTATGCCAACCCAACATGTACCTTCGGAAACACCTATAGAGCACCTTTATAATCACCCAGTTACGTTGTGATGTTTGGTAGCACACAAAGTGTTCTTCCGGTAAACGTGAGTTGCACAATCTCATAGTTGCAGGAACTTTGTATAAGTCATGAAGAAAGCAATAGCAACATACTAAACGATCAAGTGCTAGGCTAACGGAATGGGTCATGTCAATCACATCATTCTCCTAATGATGTGATCCCATTAATCAAATGACAACACATGTCTATGGTTAGGAAACATAACCATCTTTGATTAATGAGCTAGTCAAGTAGAGGCATACTAGTGACTTTATGTTTGTCTATGTATTCACACGTGTATCATGTTTCCGGTTAATACAATTCTAGCATGAATAATAAACATTTATCATGATATGAGGAAATAAATAATAACTTTATTATTGCCTCTAGGGCATATTTCCTTCAGTCTCCCACTTGCACTAGAGTCAATAATCTAGTTCACATCGCCATGTGATTTAACATCAATATTCATATCTGTATATGATTAACACCCATAGTTCACATTGTCATGTGACCAACACCCAAAGGGTTTACTAGAGTCAATAATCTAGTTCATGTTGCTATGTGATTAACACCCAAAGAGTACTAAGGTATGATCATGTTTTTCTTGTGAGAGCATTTTAGTCAACGGATCTGTCATATTCAGAGCCGTATGTATTTTGCAAAATATTCTATGTCCACAATGCTCTGTATGGAGCTACTCTAGCTAATTGCTCCCACTTTCAATATGTATCCAGATTGAGACTTAGAGTCATCTGGATCAGTGTAAAAGCTTGCATCGTTGTAACTTTTTACGACGGGCTCTTTTATCACCTCCATAATCGAGAAACATCTCCTTAGTCCTCACTAAGGATATTCTTGACCGTTGTCCAGTGATCTACTCTTGGATCAAAATTGTATTCCTTTGTCAAACTCAGAGCAAGGTATACAATAGGTCTGGTTCACAGCATAGCATACTTTATAGAACCTATGACTGAGGCATAGGGAATGACTTTTCATTCTATTTCTATTTTCTACCATGGTCGAGTCTTGAGTCTTACTCAAATTCACACCTTTGCATCACAGGCAAGAACTCCTTCTTTGACTGTTCCATTTTGAACTATTTCAAAAATTTATCAAGGTATGTACTCATTGAAAAATCTTATCAAGCATCTTGATCTATCTATATAGATATTGATGCTCAATGTGTAAGCAGCTTCACCAAAGTCTTTCTTTGAAAAACTCCTTTCAAACACTCCTTTATGCTTTCTAGAAAAATTCTACATTATTTTCGATCAACAATATGTCATTCACATATACTTATCAGAAATGATGTAGTGCTCCCACTCACTTTCTTGTAAATACAGGCCTTTCCGAAAGTCTGTATAAAACTATATGCTTTGATCAACTTATCAAAGTGTATATTCCAACTCCGAGATGCTTGCACCAGTCCATTGATGGATCGCTGGAGCTTGCATATTTTGTTAGCACCTTTAGGATTAGCAAAACCTTCTGGTTGCATCATATACAACTCTTCTTTAAAAAATCCATTAAGGAATCAGTTTTGACATCCATTTGCCAGATTTCATAAAATGTGGCAATTGCTAACATGATTCAGACAAACTTAAGCATCGATACGAGTGAGAAAATCTCATCGTATTCAACACCTTGAACTTGTCAAAAACCTTTCGCAACAAGTCGAGCATAGTAGATAGTAACACTACTATCAGTGTCCGTCTTCCTCTTGAAGATCCATTTATTTAACACGGCTTGCTGATCATCGAGCAAGTCAATCAAAGTCCATACTTTGTTCTCATACATGGATCATATCTCAGATTTTATGGCCTCAAGCCATTTCGTGGAATCTGGGCTCATCATCGCTTCCTCATAGTTCGTAGGTTCATCATGGTCTAGTAACATGACTTCCAGAACATGATTACTGCACCACTCTAGTGCGGATCTTACTCTGGGTGACCTACGAGGTTTGGTAGTAACTTGATCTGAAGTTTCATGATCATCATCATTAACTTCCTCACTAATTGGTGTAGGAATCACTAGAACTGATTTCTGTGATAAACTACTTTCCAACAAGGGAGTAGATATAGTTACCTCATCAAGTTCTACTTTCCTCCCACTCACTTCTTTCGAGAGAAACTCCTTCTCTAGAAAGGATCCATCTTAGCAACGAATAACTTGCCTTCGGATCTGTGATAGAAGGTGTACCCAATAGTTACCTTTGGGTATTCTATGAAGACGCACTTCTCCGATTTGGGTTCGAGCTTATCAGGTTGAAAACCTTTTTCATATAAGCATCACAACTCCAAGCTTTAAGAAACGACAGCTTAGGTTTACTGCTAAACCATAGTTCATACGGTGTCGTCTCAACAGATTTAGATGGTGCCCTATTAAACGTGAATGCAGCTGTCTCTAATGCATAACCCCAAAACAATAGTGGTAAACCGATAAGAGACATCATAGATCGCACCATATCTAGTAAAGTATGATTACGCCGTTCGGACACACCATTACCTTGTGGTGTTCCAGATGGCGTGAGTTGCGAAACTATTTCACATTGTTTCAAATGAAGACCAAACTCATAACTCAAATATTCGTCTCCACGATCAGATCGTAGAAACTTTATTTTTCTTGTTACGATGATTTTTCCACTTCACTCTGAAATTCTTTGAACTTTTCAACTATTTTCAGACTTATGTTTCATCAAGTAGATATACCCATATCTGCTCAAATCAACTGTGAAGGTTAGAAAATAAAGATACTTGCCACGAGCCTTAACACTCATCGGATCGCATACATCGGTATGTATTATTTCCAATAAGTCAGTAGCTCGTTCCATTGTTCCGGAGAATGGAGTTTTAGTCATCTTTCCCAAAAGGCACGGTTCGCAAGCATCAAATGATTCATAACCAAGTGATTCCAAAAATCCATCTTTATGGAGTTTCTTCATGCGCTTTACACCGATATGACCCAAACGGCAGTGCCACAAATAAGTTGCACTATCATTATTAACTTTTCATCTTTTGGCATCAATATTATGAATATGTGTATCACTACGATCGAGATCCAATAAACTATGTTCATTGGGTGTATGACCATCGAAGGTCTTATTCATGTAAACAGAATAAAAATTTATTCTCTAACTTTAAATGAATAACCGTATCACAATAAACATGTTCAAATCATATTCATGCTCAATGCAAACGCCAAATAACATTTATTTAGGTTTAACACTAATCCCAAAAGTATAGGGAGTGTGCGATGATGATCATATCAATCTTGGAACTACTTCCAACACTCATCGTCACTTCCCCTTCAACTAGTCTCTGTTTATTCTGTAACTCCTATTTCGAGTTACTAATCTTAGCAACTGAACAAGTATCAAATACTCAGGGGCTACTATAAACACTAGTAAGGCACACATCAATAACCTGTATATCAAATATACCCTTGTTCACTTCGGGATCCTTCTTATCCACCAAATATTCAGGGCATTTCCGCTTCCAGTGACCATTTCCTTTGCAGTGTAAGCACTCAGTTTCAGGCTTTGGTCCAGCTGTGGGCTTCTTCGCGGGAGTGACAACTTGCTTGTCATTCTACTTGAAGTTCCCTTTCTATCCCTTTTCTTGAAACTAGTGGTCTTGTCAATCATCAACACTTGATGCTCTTTCTTGATTTCTACCTTCGTCGATTTCAACATCACGAAGAGCTCGAGAATCGTTTTCGTCATCCCTTGCATACTATAGTTCATCACAAAGTTCTAATAACTTAGTGATGGTGACTAGAGAACTCTGTCAATCACTATCTTATCTGGAAGATTAACTCCCACTTGATTCAAGTGATTGTAGTACCCAGACAATCTGAGCACATGCTCACTAGTTGAGCGATTCTCCTCCATCTTTTAGCAATAGAACTTGTTGGAGACTTCATATCTCTCAACTCGGGTATTTGCTTGAAATATTAACTTCAACTACTGGAACATCTCATATGGTCCATGATGTTCAAAACGTCTTTGAAGTCCCGATTCTAAGCCGTTAAGCATGGTGCACTAAACTATCAAGTAGTCATCTATTGAGCTAGCCAAACGTTCATAACGTCTGCATCTGCTCCTGCAATAGGTTTGTCACCTAGCGGTGCATCAAGGACATAATTCTTTTGCGCAGCAATGAGGATAAACCTCAGATCACAGATCCAATCCGCATCATTGCTACTAACATTTTTCAACACAATTTTCTCTAGGAACATATCAAAATAAACATATGAAAGCAACAACGCAAGCTATTGATCTACAACATAAATTGCAAAATACTACCAGGACTAAGTTCATGATAAATTTAAGTTCAATTAATCATATTACTTAAGAACTCCCACTTAGAAAGACATCCCTCTAATCCTCTAAGTGATCACGTGATCCAAATCAACTAAACCATAACCGATCATCACGTGAAATGGAGTAGCTTTCAATGGTGAACATCATTATGTTGATCATATCTACTATATGATTCACGCTCGACCTTTCGGTCTCCGTGTTTCGAGGCCATATCTGCATATGCTAGGCTCGTCAAGTTTAACCTGAGTATTCCGCATGTGCAAAACTGGCTTGCACCCGTTGTAGATGGACGTAGAGCTTATCACACCCGATCATCACGTGGTGTCTGGGCACGACGAACTTTGGCAACGGTGCATACTTAGGGAGAACACTTCATGATAATTTTAGTGAGAGATCATCTTATAATGCTACTGTCAATAAGATGTATAACAGATAAACATCATATGCAATCAAAATATGTGACATGATATGGCCATGATCATCTTGCGCCTTTGATCTCCATCTCCAAAGTACTGTCATGATCTCTATCATTACCAGCATGACACCATGATCTCCATCATCTTGATCTATATCAATGTGTCGTCACATGGTCGTCTCGCCAACAATTGCTCTTGCAACTATTGCTATCGCATAGCGATAAAGTAAAGAAATTATTTGGCGCTTGCATCTTATGCAATAGAGAGACAACCATAAGGCTTTTGCCAGTTGCCGATAACTTCAAAAAAACATGATCATCTTATACAACAACTTATATCTCATCACGTCTTGACCATATCACATCACAACATGCCCTACAAAAACAAGTTAGACGTCCTCTACTTTGTTGTTGCATATTTTACGTGGCTGCTACGGGCTTTTAGCAAGAACCGTTCTTACCTACGCATAAAAACCACAACGATAGTTTGTCAAGTTGGTGCTATTTTAACCTTCGCAAGGACCGGGCGTAGCCACACTCGATTCAGGTAAAGTGAGAGAGACAGACACCCGCCAGCCACCTTTAAGCACGAGTGCTCGTAACGGTGAAACCAGTCTCGCGTAAGCGTACGCGTAATGTCGGTCCGGGCCGCTTCATCTCACAATACCGCCGAACCAAAGTATGACATGCTGGTAAGCAGTATGACTTGTATCGCCCACAACTCACTTGTGTTCTACTCGTGCATATGACATCTACGCATAAAACCAGGCTCTGATACCACTATTGGGGAACGTAGTAATTTCAAAAAAATTCCCACGCACACGCAAGATCATGGTGATGCATAGCAACGAGAGGGGAGAGTGTTCGTCCACGTACCCTCGTAGACTGTAAGCGGAAGCGTTATGACAACGCGGTTGATGTAGTCGTACGTCTTCACGATTCGACCGATCCAAGCACCGAACGTACGGCACCTCCGAGTTCAGCACACGTTCAGCTCGATGACGATCCCCGGGCTCCGATCCAGCAAAGCTTCGGGGATGAGTTCCGTCAGCACGACGGCGTGGTGACGATGATGATGTTCTACCGGCGCAGGGCTTCGCCTAAACTTTGCGACGATATGACCGAGGTGGAATATGGTGGAGGGGGGCACCGCACACGGCTAAGGAACGATCCGTAGATCAACTTGTGTGTCTATGGGGTGCCCCCTGCCCCCGTATATAAAGGAGGGAGGGGGGAGGCCGGCCGGCCCTTGTTGGGCGCGCCAGGAGGAGGAGTCCTCCTCCTAGTAGGAGTAGGACTCCTCCTTTCCTACTCCTACTAGGAGGGGAAGGAAGGGGGAGAGGAGGGGAAGGAAAGAGGGGGGTGCCGCCCCCCTCCTAGTCCAATTCGGACCCAAGGGAGAGGGGGCGCGCGGCCCTTCCTGGCCGCCCCTCTCTCTTCCCACCAAGGCCCATGTGGCCCATTAACTCTCCGGGGGGGTTCCGGTAACCCTCCGGCACTCCGGTTTTCTCCGAAATCACCCGGAACACTTCTGATGTCCGAATATAGTCGTCCAATATATCAATCTTTATGTCTCGACCATTTCGAGACTCCTCGTCATGTCCGTGATCACATCCGGGACTCCGAACAAACTTCGGTACATCAAAACTTGTAAACTCATAATAAAACTGTCATCATAACGTTAAGCGTGCGGACCCTACGGGTTCGAGAACTATGTAGACATGACCTAGAACTATTCTCGGTCAATAACCAATAGCAGAACCTGGATGCCCATACTGGTTCCTACATATTCTACGAAGATCTTTATCGGTCAAACCGCATAACAATATACGTTGTTCCCTTTGTCATCGGTATGTTACTTGCCCGAGATTTGATCGTCGGTATCCAATACCTAGTTCAATCTCGTTACCGGCAAGTCTCTTTACTCGTTCTGTAACACATCATCTTATAACTAACTCATTAGTTACAATGCTTGCAAGGCTTAGGTGATGAGTATTACCGAGAGGGCCCAGAGATACCTCTCCGACAATCGGAGTGACAAAACCTAATCTCGAATTATGCCAACCCAACATGTACCTTTGGAAACACCTGTAGAGCACCTTTATAATCACCCAGTTACGTTGTGACGTTTGGTAGCACACAAAGTGTTCTTCCGGTAAACGTGAGTTGCACAATCTCATAATTGCAGGAACTTTGTATAAGTCATGAAGAAAGCAATAGCAACATACTAAACGATCAAGTGCTAGGCTAACGGAATGGGTCATGTCAATCACATCATTCTCCTAATGATGTGATCCCATTAATCAAATGACAACACATGTCTATGGTTAGGAAACATAACCATCTTTGATTAATGAGCTAGTCAAGTAGAGGCATACTAGTGACTTTATGTTTGTCTATGTATTCACACGTGTATCATGTTTCCGGTTAATACAATTCTAGCATGAATAATAAACATTTATCATGATATGAGGAAATAAATAATAACTTTATTGTTGCCTCTAGGGCATATTTCCTTCAAATAATAGATTAGGGTAGTTTGCTTGTTTTTATTAGCTTTTTTCATGCGTTCATGTACTGTAGTATGTATGATGAAATGAACATTGCAAGACTAGTATGAATTTGAGGGGTTGCAAATAAGGGCGGGCCTACATTGTTCGCCAGAAAGCCCTATATGACGCATTTGTTAAACCGTATGCTGTTAGGATAAGAAGGTTGTTAGTATCTAGGGTTATGTATATCCTCTCAACCCTTGAGTATATCCGACTGCGCTGCAGCCCTAGATGGCCGAGTATATAATGAACTCAAAGGCCGCCGTTCCAGGTGAGCCAATCTAATCTACATCTCCATAGTTTCACATGGTATGAGACCCTCTCGCATAACTGCTCGATGGGTTCTCCTTTCGCTGGCGCCATGACTTCCTCGGCCATGACCTCCCTCGCTCTGCCGTCTTCCCTCTTGGCGCCATCCACCTCTTCCGTTCCTCCTCCCTCTGCCAGCCTCATCACGGCCAAACTCACCACATCTATCTACCTTCTGTGGAAAGCACAGATTCTCCCTCCTATCCACATCGCCAATGTCACCGGCTACATCGATGGCACCTCTCCCACTCCCTCTCGGCTCCTTCCACCCGATGACAAGGGGGAACGTGCACTCAATCCTGAGTATGTTGTCTGGTAGCGTCAGGACCAGATTGTTCTTAGCTACCTACTCGCCTCTCTCACTGATGATGTTCTCCAGCAGGTTATTCGCTTTGACACCTCTCGCGCCATCTGGGCGCATCTTGAGGAGATGTATGCTTCCCATTGTCGTGCTAGTGTTGTGCAGATCAAGCTTGACATGGCCAACTTTCGCAAGGCCAACCTCTCCATGGTGGATTACTTCGCCAAGATCCGCTCCTACGCTGACCAGCTAGCGGCTGCTAGGCGTGCCATGCGGGATGATGACATCATTACTGCCATCATCACCGGTCTTGACAGCGACTATGAGCCTCTCATTACTGCTGTTACGACCCGGATTGATGAGATGACTCTGGGGGAGCTCTACTCAAACGCTCTCTCCTTCGAGCGTCGCCGCGAGTACCATGCTGCTCGCCTTCATCTCCATGTCGGCGTCTCTTCTGTCAACTACGTCGCCCGCGACAAGAACGACAACAACAACAACCGCATTGGCAAACTGTGGCAACTACCGTGGCAAGGGCCGCGATAATCAAGGTGGCCGTAGGGACCACAACAACAACAACCACGGAGGTAATCGTGGTGATTGCGTCGGCAACCGCCAGCAGGGTGACTATGGTGGTAACCACAGTGGTGATGATCGTGGTGACTACGGGGGCGGTGCTGACACCCGCGTCCAATGCCAACTTCGTCGTGGCCCCGGGCATTATGCCTGGGAATGTGGACAGCGCTACAATCACGCGTTTCAACCCCAACACTCGAAGATGGCCGGCCTGGCGGCTGCTTCTCCGCCGTCTATCCTCGGTGATCCGACCTGGTTCACTGACACGGGGGCGTCTGACCACATCACCTCCGATCTGGATCGTCTCACCATAAGGGAGAAGTATCCGGGGAGGGACCGCACATCCACACCGCCGACGACTCAGGTTTGCACATAGCTCATCGTGGTCATGCAATCCTTCCTACCCCTTCTACCAACCTTAAACTTCGCAACATCTTACATGTTCCCCATGCAGATAAAAATCTTCTCTTTGTTAATCGTCTTGCCATTGATAATCATGCTTATCTAAAATATTATCCTACCCATTTTCTCATGAAGGATTTGATCACCAAGAGGGTCCTTCTTCAAGGCAGGTGTGAAAATGGACTTTACACTATTCGGCACTCACCTTTTCGTGCCCTATCTTCGGTTCGGCTCTCTGCTGAAGATTGGCATGCTAGGCTCGGCCACCCATCCACACAAGTCATTCAACATGTTTTGACGTCCAATAAATTGTCTTCTTCTAGTCGGTCTATGACGCATGTGTGTAATGTTTGTCAACAAGGCAAAGCACATCAGTTACCGTTTCCTAGATCTTCAAGTGTTTCCTCGTTTCCATTAGAACTTGTTTCTTCGGATGTGTGGGGACCTGCCAAGACTTCTTCTAGTGGGTTTCAGTACTATGTATCGTTTATTGATGATTATAGTAAGTTTGTGTGGATTTATCTCCTTAAAAGAAAATGTGATGTGTTTGCTGTTTTTCGTGATTTTCTTGCCCATGTTGAACGTTTACTATCTCGCAAACTTCTATGTGTTCAGTCTGACTGGGGTGGGGAATACGAGAAACTTAGCAATACCTTTTTTCACCAACTTGGCATTACACATCACATATCTTGCCCACACACACATCAGCAAAATGGTTCCGCCAAACGGAAACATCGTCATATTGTTGACACGGGTCTTTCTCTTTTATCACATGCGTCTATGCCTTTGAGGTTCTGGGATAAGGCGTATCTTTCTGCCTGTTATCTCATTAATCGCCTCCCTAGACGTGTGATCGGCAACATGAGTCCTATGGAAAAATTATTCAACACTAAACCCGACTATAACTCTCTCCACGCTTTTGGTTCTGCATGTTGGCCCAACTTAAGGCCATACAATTGCTTTTCGATCTCAACAATGTGTGTTTGTCGGCTATAGCATTCGTCACAAGGGCTACAAGTGTCTTCACTTGCCCACAGCCCGTGTTTACATTTCACGTGATGTAATCATTGACGGGAATATTTTTCCGTTTGCCACTGCCCAAACATCTCTAGTTCCACCTCGCGTTGCTGAAAATGCTATTCTCCTATTTCCTCATGACCACCTGAGTTATGGCACGTCTGTTTTGCGAACTAACCTGAAAAAAATCAGCTAGTACTCGGAGTCGAACCGCGGACGTCCTACTCACTAGTAAACTGCAGTAACCACCGCGCCATACAGAACTGCGTGCTAACTTTCATATTTTTATATATTTTCTTCTTTCTTTGTTTCTTCTGTTTGTGTTTTTCTGTTTTCTTTTTTCTATTTTTATTTTCCTTTTTTTCTTTTTCTTCTTCCTAGATTCAATGAACTTTTTTCAAATCCGTGAACTTCTTATTTAAAATCGATGAACTTCTGTTATCAAATTCCATGAACTATTTTCAAATTAGGTGACGTTTTTTGAATGGGGTGAACTTTTTTTCGAATTCGATGAACTTTTTCCAGAATTCAATGAACTTTCCCTGAATACAATGAACTTTTTCTGAATGCGGTGAACTTTTTTCAAATTCAAAGAACTTTTTTCGAACAGGTGAACATTTTTTTGAAATTGGTGAACTTTTTTCGAATTCGATGAATTTTTTTTAATTCAGTAAACTGTTTTTGAAGGACAAGAGTACATACTGTAACAATCTGGTTTGTTTTTTCCAAGAAAACTAGTACATACTGTAGCATTTTTTGAGTGAAGAAAAGAAGTGATCGAGCGGGCAGCTTTTTTTTTTTTGAGCAAGCGACGCAGCAGCTAGTGAGCGAGCCGTGAGAGCAGACGATCGAGCAAGCGAGCGATCAAGCGACGGGATGCAAAAATGTACGTGTGTAAGTACCGTGATTTGACTAGCGATCGCCTAGTTCAACCTTCACTACCTTGACCAATCGGCAACCTGCGCTTCGTGTTATGTTAGAGGTTTTCCAGTTTTGTTTTCTTCTTTCTTTTTCTTTTTTTGGTCGTTTATCCTTTTCATTTTTATTAGTCGTTTTTGAAGCGTGTGATCTTTTTATATAATATTTGATGAACTTATTTCAAATTCAATGAACTTATTTTTTTTCAGACTCGATGAACTTTTTTCCAACTTGATGAACTATTTTCTAAATTCGATGAACTTTTTCTCAAATTCATGAACCTTTTTCAAAATGATGAACTTTATTCATATTCGATGAACTTTTTTTCAGATTCGATGAACTTTTTTCTGATTCGATGAACTTTTATTCAAAGTTGATGAACTTTTCTCAAATTTGATGAACTTTTTCCAAATACGGTGAACTTTTTCTAGAATCATTGATTTTTTTTCAAATTCATTTTTTTTCAAATTCGATGAAGAGTATTTCAAATCGATGATTTTTTTCAAACTCACGATCAATTTTTAAATTCTCGAATTATTTCTAAAATTAGTGAACTTTTTTCATGTTAATGAACTTGCTGAATATGTGAACGTTGTTCTAATTCGTGAACCTTTTTTGAATAGACCAATGTTTCTTTTGCTTGTTCATGAACTTTTTTTTTTTGAAAATCAATGAATATGTTTAAAGTTTGTGAACTTTTCTTCAAAAATGATGAAGGTTTTTCCAAATTCACGACCTTTTCCAAATAATTAAAAATAAAAGTGATACAGATCGTATTATACAATAAACAGTGCAGGCTCGCTCGTTCATGTACGTGTGGCCTTAAACTCTATCGCTAGTGAGCAATAGTTCTATTGGTTAGTTGAACCCGGTTAAAGAAACAGCTATGTGGGTATGCGGGTTCGAATCCTATAGACCACATTTTTTTCCTACAGTTTTTGTAGTCTTTCTGCCGTTTCGCGGGCCGGCCCAAGAGGGCGCTGCAGTGTGCGCCAGCTACCTGTTCGGGACTTCGGGTGCTTAAGGCGCCGAACAGGAGCTCTCGGTCCCGCCGCTTTAGAGTCAAATACAACAATATATATACGTGTCCTAAAGGGTCCGTTCATACCCAAACCACTATATCTGGAAAGGATATTGCTTCCACGTTTGACCACTTGGGTGAAAGTGACTTAGGGACATATGTATGGGTGACACGTATATTTGTTTGGGATGTGGCGGGGTAGGATCTGGTGTGTGGACATAGCGTTTAGTTGTAAATTTTCTCAACTTCCTCTCCATCGATGTGTACAATTATGGGTGTGTGTTGTAATTTTTCTTCACCCTATTTCTCACTAAGTTTCTTCTTTGATATTTTCTTTTTACTTCTTTTACAGACTAAATCAGGCCAATAAAAACTTGTCACGTTAATTATAAATTTTAAATATACTACACCAAGCTCAGTTTCATTTACCTCGGTTTTTTCGTGATTTTTAAACAGTGCTAACCGGACCAATGGGGAGATGACAGCTTATTTACTGGGGATGTGGCTGTGTGGATTTGTTCGGGTGGCTCCAGCAGGTCCTCCACAGGATTTGTGCCGAGTTTTCCATTGGTGTGCACGTGGGCTGGATCGGCGTGTTCACATTGGCCAGCATGCGCTCTCTGGATTGATTCGTTGATTTGGTTACGTGATCTTTGGCGTTTTCATGTTGGATGTGCATGCTGATCCTGCAGGCGTGCGTGTCATTTGGCAGGTTCGTCCACTCTTTTTACAGATTCTGTTGTTCTACTGGGAGGATGCCACGTGAGTCATTGTTTGCAATTTGACTTCGCCCCATGGCACATGCATCGTTGATTCGGGTCAGAGGCGGTCACCGCTTCCGTCGCGTGTTCTGGTCGTTGCTTTTCTGGGTCGTTCGGGGTTGTTTCTGATTTTTTTATTACCTCCGAGCTGCTATAAATATGAACCTTTCCTGATGTTGCTTCTTCCATTGCAGCATGTGGTTCTTGCTCATTCGCACCTGCATTTACCGATGGTTCGTTGTAGCTCTGTTCGTGCTGGTTGAGGCCATCGGGGTCGTCCTCCTGAATCCAGGCAGCCATTATCAACCGTGTGCGCAATGGCGGCCGTTCTGTTCCAACTGAAGATCGTTCCGCATTAATGGGGGAGACTGCCATCGGTGATGAATTGTTTGGGGCTCATTCATCGCGACAGGGCCGTCGTGATGCTCACCGTCCACCGCGTTCTATGTGTGTTGGTATGTTTAATTAGTTTGTTTATATATTCGTTAATACAGAGTGTAGGTGGCTGTCCGTCCAACCCGTCGGCGCTTGAAGTTCGCGGCCGTTTAGATCGACCTCCTGTTCATCGTCATCACCTCGACCCCTTCTCCTCTACCCCGCTTTATCTTCGGTCTTGCCTGCCGTTCCACCCCATGCTCCACCGTACAGAGGTGTCGCGGAGTCTCAACAAGTGAGGCCGTCGGGTACGCGGTGATGGCATATGCGTGCACACCCGCCAGGGCAGAGCCGTGCACCGCTGGAGTGGGCCTCACAAATCCGGTGGCCTCCATGGCTGCTACCTTGTACATGGTCTTCACCATGGTCATCAACCTGGCGACGTCTGTGCCATCACCGGCTGCGCCATGGCAGACCGCCAATAAGGTCCTCGAAGGGAGGTGCAACCCGCAGCGCGGGCATCATCGTCTCCGCCAGTCCGCCTCACGCGCCCGTAACAACACAACCTCAGCGCCATGGCCCCGACTCCGGGGAAATTATGGCCCCTTCGTCCTGGCCGCGACTGCGACAGGCCCACAATGGCCCTCCGCTTTGGTGGCGGGTGGATCCTAGGTGCGCATGGAGGGAACTGTGACACTGCAGTCGTTGTTGTTCGTGACTCGTGAGACGACCAAAGGTTATAGGCACTATGTGCCCATGCTTATGTTATGCGCCACATCGCCATCTAACGGCTCTTCGTTTCCACGACGCCGCCAAAGCCGTGATCGCGGGCCGGGTCATGTAGCGCCCATCTGTACGCAACCATCTCGTGCGCGGGAACCGCAACACGCTGCCACGCTATCGTTGTTGCTTGCTGGAGCCGGCGCCGCAGGCTGCGTCACCTCACATGCTCAGTAATCAGTATTCATGCGTTGCCTCAGTGGTGCTATCCTGCAGGTTGCTCAGTATTTGTGCCTTCTACCCTACATCTGCTCAGATCGGCAAAACACATGCTAGCCCGGTGGTGAGTGGTGACCACCACGGCCAGAATCAATGCCCAAAACGTTAGATACGCTTGCTCTTGGCAGCCGGTCGCTGCTGGCTTGCTGCACGGCAGCGCCGGCATGCAGCATAGGCCAGTGTCGTCGGCGTACTGGCTCCGAGGTAGCGTGTTGAACCCATGCTGCAACATTTCTCCTATGAGTCTGTTGTCAGAGGTTGAACGGCACGACGAAGGAGAGACCTGAGAACAATTTTGGTACGAGATCCACCACAACAAATTCGTTTTGCTATAATTTGGTTCAGTTACACCCCTACCCTGTATGTGCCGATCATGACCAACTTGA
Source organism: Triticum aestivum (assembly GCF_018294505.1). Classification (NCBI taxonomy): domain Eukaryota; kingdom Viridiplantae; phylum Streptophyta; class Magnoliopsida; order Poales; family Poaceae; genus Triticum; species Triticum aestivum. The sequence continues at coordinate 579,816,885 of NC_057795.1, forward strand.
TAAAGCTATAATTTCGTCTTTGTTAACAATTGCACTTTTAAATTCTAATATCAGTGGAGTAAATCTAGACATGAATTGCAACCAAGATTAGTCATTGGATGTTCTCTCTTTCTTGGACATGGATTAAGATTGTGTTATCAGGAAAAGGTAATTAGGTATGTCCATTGCTCCATAATTTTGCAATCATTCTATGTCAGATGACATAATAAATGTTGTTGGACATGCCTCTCAATAATACTTGCATACGGCCAAGAGAAGTGGCAAACAGGCCTAATGAAATAGAGCTTCCCTTCGACGGTTTCAGCACAAGCTCTCAAATTGAAGGCACATAGTGTTGCTCCCATCCTTTTCTGTAACTAACACTACCAATACTTGCACGCTTGATATAAACTATAGTCGATGTAGGTGAGTAGCACTTTAGATTGATTTCATATTATGGCAAGTTACCAATATCAAGAGCCGGAATAGTGGATTATTTTATCTATTTGGGTTTTAACATTATTTATTTATTTTATGAAATGTAATGCTTCCAATGAACTTGTTATATCCACCTGTGAACATATCCGACTAATTGAACATTCTTTCTTTCCTTTTTCCTTTTGCAACATGAATGCCAACTCTACATGAGGCCACACTAGAATGATATAAATCATGAGTGGTTTTAATGTGTTCGATCTTAGTATAAGAGTAGAAATTCTATAGGTCGATTCCAACAAGGCAGTTTAGGTCTAAGACCTCCTAATTGGCGCTTAAGCACCCAAAAATCTAAAGTGGCACTAGCCGGATGCCAAGTGGGACCCAGCCTACCAATGCGAGCAGCTCGGTTTGCTTGGATCGTCCCAAGCTCGGTTTGACATTTTGAGCGGTCGGCCATTGACTGCTGACCATTCACCCTCAACCGTTGACTTTTGAGAGAAAATCAGGGATTAAAAAAATCATAAAATTTGAAAAAAAATTCATAGATTTGAAAAATAATGATTTTTTCTGTTAAATTGAAAGAGCTTATGGGATTTTGAAGAAAAAGTTCAGGAATTTGAAAAAAAGTTTGTGGATTTGAAAAACATTCACGAATTGTTTGAGAAAAGTTCACTGATATGAAAAACATTCTCGAATTTGACAATTAATCACAAATTTGAAAAATGATCCTGGTTTTCAAAAAAGTTCATGATTTCAAAAATAAATCCCGAGTTTGAAAAAGTTTGTGAATTTTGAAAAAAATACAAAACCAAGAAAAAAACTAGCTAGAATTAACTTCAGATTTGACAATAGTTCTATTTGTTCAACTTCTTTTTTCTTTTCAATGTAAACTCTAATAAATGAGTATATTTTGACGATGTTATGTGGGAAGAGGTATTTTACAACTGAAAATATCAAGGCAATTTATTAGCAGTGCATCATTACTGCCTTATTAATACTATACAATTTGATACACATCTGATCTACATTGAATCACAAACGATTCAAAAAAATGGCAACTCAGCAACACCTTACACAACATTGCAAATTTCATTAGCAACATGGAAAAAAAAATCACGATTACGCATCAACAGGGCGCGGCGTGCCGCCGCGCGGGTATAGCTAGTACATTCTAAGTAGGCCGGCCATACATTGTTTCTTTATTTCCATCGGTTTGGGAAGCTTTAACAAAAGATTCCCACGGATCTTTTTCGGCTGTTTTTTTTTTGGGGGGGGGGGGGCTGGGGTTTTATGGTCCTATTGATTTTTCTTTAATTCAAAAACTTTTGTTCTAAATCATGGTAAAAAAAATCACGAAGTTTTTCAGATTCCTAAACTATTTTTTGATTTTTGAAATTCATGAACCTTTTTCCAAATTTTCCAAACTCTTCACTTTTTTAGATTCACACATTTTTTCAAATTCATTAAGTTTTTAAATTTGTTATATCTTTTATAGATTTAGGATTTTTTTGAAATACTGAAGTTTTGTAAAATTCACGGACTTCTTAAAATATATTCCCAAGAGAGTAGAGAGGCAACAGTAGAAGGACTGAACGAAGGTGCGCCCAACGGAGCGGGATTTTGTTTGGGTCGGCAGATGCGTCCAACAGAGATGGACTCATTTTGTGACATGTCCGGCTTGACATTTCGTCGAACACCTGCTGTGTGAACTGACCCGAGCTCCTGTGCCATTACCCCGGAGCCCCGATCTCCCGCCTAGCTCTGAGCATGTCCACCCACATCATCCCTCCTTTGCTTGGCGCTAGAGGGAGTGCGCGCGCCGGAACAAGCACGACATGGCGAGGCAAGCTCGGCATGGGCTCGATAGAGGCGAGCGCGACATGGGGCGGCGCGAGCATGCATGGCGTGGCGCGGCGGGGTGAGCATGGCGTGGTAGGGCGAGCGGGGCGGCGCGACTCATGCTCGAGAGAACAACGGCGCGGCAGACTCGTGCTCGTAGCCAGTCACAGCTAGCTAGCCGAATGGTGAGCTCTGCTGCGTAGGTAAACAGCAAGTTGACAACACAGTGGGCCCCGTGCAAGTGTACGCACTCACTCACACATCGCTGGGCGTGCCTCCAACGCGGGCTCGTGAGAGGCGAGGTCAGTGCTATTTCTTGAGTTTGCGTTGATTTTTCTCTTGAAGTGGAAAGGATAATGCAGCAAAGTAGGGATAAGTATTTTTCTCAGTTAAGAAGCAAGTATCAATCTAGTAGGAGGAACACATAAGTCCCCAATAGAGCACCTGCACAAACTAACAAATACTTGCACACAACGCAAAAAGGGGTTGTCAATCCCTTCATAGTCACTAGCAAGGGTGAGATCTGATAGAGATTGATATAAAATATAACTAAAAGTGTAAAATAAATTAAAGGTAAATAAATTGCAGCAAGGTATTTTTGTATTTTTGGTTTTATAGATCTGAAAATAATATGATAAAAATAGACCCGGAGGCCATAGGTTTCACTAGAGGCTTCTCTCTTGAAAGAAACACACGGTGGGTAAACAAATTACTGTTGAGCAATTGATAGAAAAGCGCATAGTTATGATGATATCCAAGGCAATATCATGAATATAGGCATCACGTCTGTGACAAGTAGACCGACTCCTGCCTGCATCTACTATCTTTACTCTATACATCGACTTAAACCCGGTCATGGACAGCCCGGCCCGACGACCCGGCCCGAGCTCGGCCCTAAAAACCCGGGCCGGGCCGGGCCGGGCTTGACATTCGGGCCGGGCTCGGGCCTTGTTTTGCAGCCCGAAAGATAGTTCGGGCCGGGCTCGGGCTTCACTTTTCATGTATTTCGGGCCGGGATTTCGGGCTTCGGGCCGGGCTTGCACGTGCGTACACTGAAAAATAGCGTTCGGGCCAGGCTTTCGGGCTTCGGGCTTCATTTCGGGCCGGGCTCGGGCTTGAAAACAAGGAATATTTCGGGCTTCGGGCCGGGCTCGGGCTTGAGAAATGAAGGTCGGGCTTTTACAAGCCCGGCCCGAAACCCGGCCCGGCCCGGCGTTTGCCCGGGTTTACATCGACTGTTATCCAGTATGCATCTAGTGTATTAAGTTAACAAGAACGGAGTAACACCTTAAGCAAGATGACATGATGTAGAGGGATATATCCAAACAATATGATATAACCCCCACCTTTTATCCTTAATGGCAACAATACAAATATGTGCCTCGCTACCCCTATGTGACAGCCTGGATTTTGCCTTCTCTCTTTTTCCGGACTTTATTTCCCCTTGCTTTGGATTTGAGTTTTTGGAATCAATTCAAATGGACTTAGCACTTGGGCATGCCCTTGACTTTCACCCAAGTGACCCATCTACCTCTCATTCAACCTTCTTCCTCTGAAAAATCCCAAAATAGCCAAAGGAATATTTTTCATAAAAGAAAAAGAATTCAAATTCTTTTGTGAAACTCATTTCAGAAACTAGTGCTCCAAAGCAACCCTCATTTTTATTGCTCCAAAAATCCTGAGATAATTCCTAAATATTCTTTGGATCTTGGCTCTCCTTCCTGAGCAAAAATATTGCATGACTTTTTGGAATATTTTTGCTACAGAAAATCATTTCCCTTCTGGCCTAAAAATGCACTTTGTACAACAACTGTATTTTTCTTTGATCCAATGGAGCTGGTTTTTCCTGAGCCTTACCCTCCTAAGAAAAGTTTAACCCCAGGAGATCATCCCTAATCACCTTCTAGAAGCCCTCCAAACTTGGCGACCAAGTTTCTGACCAGAAACTTGCCATCAAGCTCAAGTCCTATCTGATCGGCTTGGCATTGAGTTATCAACTTTCCTAGACCCTAACACTGCACGAACAACACCCCAGACATGGTTTGGCAGAGCGTGGGCATCATTTTGACCGTGCCAGCATGGTGACCGCGATGGACACGGGCGCTGGCATGTGTTCAACGCGCTCTACGCCGCGCCAGTGCCTCTGTTCGGCGCGTGCTCGATCTAGAACTCGCTGACGACTGTCGCGCCGCGCCACCAGCCAAGTCTCATCACCCTTGACCCTCCCTGGTGCTTGCCGATGCCGGAGACGCTGCAGCGAGCATGGGCACGTCACGGCTAAAAGCCACAGTGAGCCCTGTGCCCCTATCTTCTTCCTCCTCTGCTTCATGTGCTTGTCCGCGAGCTGCAACAGCTCCTGCGTGATCGCTGAGCTCTTCCACCCCTCGCTGGCGCCCTTCGTTGTCGCTCACCAGCTTCCAGAGAACTCCGGGGCGCCATGTACACCTCCTCATCCTCCAGCTATATATAGAGCCCCTCCCTCCACTCTGAAGCCTCAAACCTCACCACCCAACCACCACGACCCCGTAGCTTAGCCGCAGCCCGTCCGGGCAGGCCTTTGGCTGCCGTCCCTGACTAGAGCTCGCCGGCGACCCCCGCAGCCCCTCCACCCTATTCTAGAGCCCCTCGAGCTCGATCCACCCCGCAGGCGCATCCTTGGAGGTCCACTAGTGCCGTCTGGAAGCATTGGAGCCCCTGGAGCTACCCCTCTCTGTCATCTTCTTCCTCTCCTGCGAATCCCGACCGCAACCGCCTCTCACGAGCTTGATTGCGAGCAGCTCTGTCCATCCCCCGACAAGCCACGGGTACAGGCAGGTGCGCCGTGAACCCCTCTCGACCTCTCCACTTCTATCCCTCTAGAATCAGCAAAGGACCTCTCCTCACCGGTGTGAGCTCCGGCAAAGCGCCACCGTGCTATGTTTCCTTTCCCCCTCCTCTCTTTCCTCATCGGTGGGGCCCGTTATCAGCCTCTCTACTTGCACCCAAAGCGGTACGAGTGGATGCGTATTCTGTGATTACGCCACCGACGTCACCCCCCTGGTTTTTTGTTTAATTCAAAATAATTCAAAATTTTGACCTGAACTTTGACCAGTGATAACTTTTAAACTACAAGTCCAAATGGGTTGATTCTTTTTGCATTGTGTTTGTTCTGAAGAGCTCTAGCAACACACCAAAGTGTGATTTTTCCTTGTTGTCTAGAATTTCTGGTGATTTTCAGAATGATTGTTTGATATTTTATTTTGCTGTTTTAAAATATTTTCAGAGGGAGAGACTTGTCTTAAAGATAACCAGGAGGAGTGTGAACCTCCTCTGCACTAAGGCAAGCCACACCAACATTTGGATGGTGTCATCTCAACATCTATGATTTTTCCAACTTGAACGTGAGTTATTTTCATGCATTTAAATTAGTAAATTAAATATTGCTTATTGCTAGTTACTTTGTCATGCTTGAAATGCTAGCTTAAGGTACTGGTTGAATGCATGGACTAGTTTTGGTCTGTAGAATAAATTTTTAACTAAATGAATATGCTTTTATGAATGATGGTGGTTTCTTTATGATAAATGAATTTTCTTACAAATTATGAGGTAGTTAAACTAATGCATGATAAAAACCAGTGAAGTAGAATCAATAAGGTTTGACGATGAGTAATGCAAGAAAATCATTTTTATGTTGTTGATCCGTTCATGTGAGTGGTACGCTTTGCATGTCGAATAGTTGCATGATCATGGCATCTGATGACTTGGGGTGATTTTATTTTCAAGTTAAACCTGATATTAATCCAACTTGAATATAACGTAGATCGAGTCATGGTGCCACTGAATCGGGGTTTTCATCAGTGCGACCACATTTACCTTTATGGGGAGGTCTTGATTCGGTCCGTTGCCATGCCTCTTGCCGGTGCCTCCAACGAGGGAAGGTTATGGGCGTGCGGTACCCTGGCCCGGTAAGCAGACATAACCTTGTGTGCCCGTTTGTTTTTATGGTACCTTGTCCCCGTTTGGGACCGTTTTTGCCACGACGGTGGCCGTTAATGCCTTTGGTAGGCACAGGGCCACCCATGACTTACCCCAGAAGGGAGTTGGTCGGAGTGGCCGGGATAGTGTCATGGCAAGGGAAGGGTTTTGTCCGAATGCTTTTGGTCCACCCGAATGGGATAATGAGGCCAGGGATTCCGAGGTGTGGGTAAAGTGTGCTACCTCTACAGGGTGTATTCAATCTATCGACAGCCGCGTCCTCGGTTACAGACACAACTCGTGAGTAAGTCACAACATGGATCAACATTTATAAGTAATCTTGCACACTAAAGATTTATTGTTGGCACTAGTTTTGTGATGATCTATGGGATCATGAGATGATCGTGAGTGTTGGCTTCAGTTGTGATCCAGATATGATCACCGTTCGGTTACAAGGTAACCCGTCTGGTAAGAGAGTTCGAGGGACTCGGTGCACAAGTTGGTTTCACTGCATCGGTAGTATAATCTGCATTGCATTAACCTGAATAATTGCCATGATATTGTTTACCATTATGCTTACGTTTGTTGTTAGCTTGCAAGTACATTCAATGTATTGACCCAGCGTGTCATGCCAGATTTCAGGCAAGTCGTATCGGATCGAAGAGCTTCCCGCATCTAGATCGTGTCCACGTCGGTGTCCCTGTGATATGGAGTGCCACCTCATTGTCGTTCCGCTGCTGCGTAGTTTATGTGATTGAGCCCCCTTCATGTTCATTAAATAATGTACATACTGTTCAGCCGCACCATGTGTGCTGCCTGGCCTCGCAACTTGGTGTAATATCAGACTTATGTTTCCGCCAGTATCAATAAAGCGGTTGTTTCTATACCATGTTGTTGTGTATTGCCAGAAGACTTGATCTCTGGGCTGGCAATGCAAGGTAAAGCGGTTGCTCTGAGCCGGGGTGCCACAACATTTGGTATCAAAGCCGCGCTGACTGTAGGACACGCTAGACCGTTAATACGTTAGATGAATGGTAGATGGTTTCATCTAAGTGCCGGTAGTCATAGAATTCGATTGCTGCATTGCATGATTTTATTTGTTGTTATTACTAACCGTCTGATGGCTGTGAGTGTAGATGGCTCTAGTTCCGATCATGTACCATCCTGAGCCAGCTCCGTACACATCACCTGCTTCAGAACGTGTGGAGACAACTCTACCCAGAGGGTGCTGACCTAGTGTATTAGGTCTATCGGGAGCATCTGGCCGGTTTGTTGTATGAGTACTATGCGGAGGTCACTCTACACCACAGTTCCCCTTCCAGCGCTTACGCTCATTTCTCTAAGGGTTGTTTCGCTTGTACGCCATCTCAGGCTATCCAGTTTGCTGCAATCGAGGCTCTTGCAGACTTGCGCTACAGAGGTTTGCATGTACACCCACCCAGGTTTCTACTACTACCCATCTCTGCACAATAATGGGCGTATTCACTTTCCTCTTATTGATCTGGCGTGCGATCATCCTTCTAGCCACCTTTCTCGCTATATCACTGCTAGTTATTTCTTGATCTATGAGTTAGCCCGAGAGCTAACCCAAGCCCAGATAGCCCTTTCCGCAACTCGGAATAGGAACCCTCCACCTACTGTTGGTTTCACTCCATACATTCTTCCAACCTCTATTACCCCGGTGACCACTCACGGTACCACTAACCCTTTGGCAGTGACCCCTTGCAGTGCCCCTGCTGCGTGGGCTTCCCTTGTCGCTACTCATGTAGCCCATATGCTTAGATCTCACCCCACACCTGCCCCTGGGGGAGAGTCCTCGAGGCAGCGACGTCGTGTATCTTTTAACCCGGAGGTCTCCACTATCAGTTTAGGATCCGAGTCCGGCTTAGGAGAGGAGCCCGCAACAGCACCAGCCGAGCATTAGATCACTAGAGTATCACCTTCGTCATGAGGATGATGTACGGATGTAGTCGTACGTGTCATGATGCTTAGTTTCATGTATGAGGGTAGTGAGCCCGTCATGATGTTTATCTTTCATGTTGAGTCTATGTATAATTATGTTGGAACCTTTTTTTATTCGCCTTGGGTTCTTCTCGTTGTTTTCTTCTGGGATTGTCGCTGGCTTTTCCTCCCATTCTCAGATATTTCTCATCTCGGTTGCTTTGTATTGGGAAAATAAATAATAGGATGATGCGGGGAGGCAGCAGCAACCACGCTTGTGAGGATGTCCCTATTCATCGCCCCGCAAGACAGGCAGGGCATTCCCCCGAGCTGTACCAGCCACCACCGCCTCCACCACCACATCCACCCTCCACTAAGCAGATCATGTGTATGTTTGAAGAAAGAAGGAACAGCGATCTGATGAATGGAAATCAGAATGGGCATTACTCCAAGCTATCAGATTTTCAGAGGACCAAGCCTTCCAGTTTCAGTCAAGTTATCGATCCTTTGGAAGCCGATGATTGGTTAAGGATTATTGAGAAGAAGCTGGAAATTGCTCGCACTGAAGAAGGAGACAAGGTTCCGTTCGCCACACATTATCTTGAAGGAGCTGTCGCTATATGATGGGATAATGCTAAGGCTATGTGGCCCGTGGACGAAGAGATTACTTGGACCAAATTCAAGGATCATTTCCGCAAGTATCATATTCCCGCTGGGGTTATGAAAATCAAGCAACATGAATTCCTTGCTCTCACTCAAGGAAGCCTATCAGTAAGTGAGTACCTGCACAAGTTCAATCATTTGGCCTGCTATTCTCTTTATGATGTGGCAACAGAATAAAGGAAGGTCGACAGATTCCTTGGAGGACTGAACCAACACCTCAGATGCACTCTCAGTATGTTTGATATCCCGGATTTCCAAACTCTTGTGAACAAGGCCCTCATCGCAGAAAGGGAGCATAAGCTTATGCATGACAACAGGCCCACCAATAATGACCACAAACGCAAATTCGAGCCTAAGAAGGATATGCAACCAGTGCAGAAGGCTCGTACTTGGCAACAGACTCAGGTTGAGTACAAACCTAATTGGCAGCAGAATGTCAACAAGACCACTACTCAAGTCAAGAATGTCATGACCAGTCCGGTACGCGAAGAATGTTAGCGCAACAATTCCTGCTTTAGTTGTAGACAAACCAGACATTATGCCAGACAGTGCCCCAAGAACGGCAAAACAACCGCTCCACTCCGTCCACAAGTCAACAACCTGGAGCCCTTTTCTGTCCCGAGAGCCATCTAAGGACAAATCCATCACCTCTCCACCGACAAAGCCCAAGAGGACCCAGAAGTCGTCATTGGTATGTTTCCTATTAATAACATACCTGCAATAATTTTATTTAACTTTGGGGCTTCCCACTTTTTTATTTCATGGAGTTTTGTTACCCAAAACAAATTTCCTTGCTCGGTTTTGGGAAAAAGCATGATGGTACAATCCCCGGGATCGATGCTCTGAAGCAATCCGGTCTGCCGAAATTTGGAAGTTGATATCAAGGGAGTCAAGTTTCCAACGTCCTTGATAGTCATCAAGTCTGCCAAATTGGATATTATTTTGGGAATGAATTAGTTAACCCAATATCAAGTATGCATCAACTGTGCGACTAGAGAAGTCACCATGACATGTCAGGAAGGTTGAACCAAAAAATTATATGCCCACAGGAGCATACCCAAGAAGGAAATGGTTTTCACGGCTGTGGCTGAAGAATTGGAATTGATTCCTGTGGTCAGTGAATATCCAGATGTATTTCCCGAGGAATTAGTAGGAATGCCGCCAGATAGGGAGATTGAGTTTGCAATTGACCTGGTGCCTGGAACTGCACCGATATACAAGAAATATCATTGGACGCCTTCGTCAGAATTAGTGGAATTAAAGAAACAGCTTGATGAGATGCTGCATAAAGGATACATCCGTCCAAGCTCTTCACCATGGGGATCACCCGTTATATTCATAGATAAAAAGGATGGCAGTCTTCGGATGTGTGTGGACTACCGATAGCTGAATGATGTCACCATCAAGAACTAATATCCACTGCCGAGGATTGATGATTTGTTTGATCAACTCAGTGGGGCCAAAGTATTCTCTAAGATTGATTTGAGGACCGGATACCACCAACTCAAAATCAAGAAGGAAGATATTCCCAAGACCACGTTCACTACTCGGTACGATCTTTATGAATATACCGTCATGTCCTTTGGTATCACCAATGCCCCTGCCTTTTTCATGCATATGATGAATAAGGTGTTTACGGATTTCTTGGATAAGTTTGTGGTGGTATTCATCGATGACATCCTCATCTACTCAAAAAGTGAAGAGGATCACAAGGAATACCTCAGAGCAATTTGGCAAAGGCTCCGTGACCATCAACTCTATGCAAAGTTTAGAAAATGTGAATTTTGGCTCAAGCAAGTGGGATTTTTAGGGCATGTTACCTCAGTAGAAGGGATAGCTGTGGATCCAAGTAAGGTGAAAGATGTGGTTGATTGGGCCGCACCCACGACAGTGTCAGAGATCCGGAGTTTCCTTGGGTTAGCCTAATATTACCGCCATTTCATCGAAGGGTTTTCTAAGATTGCCAAGCCAATGACAGACCTCCTCAATAAGGATAAGAAGTTTGAATGGACCGAGGACCGCAAAAGGAGCTTCAACGAGCTAAAATCCAGACTGACGTCAGCACCCGTATTGACTCTTCTAGACATCTATTGCAGTTTTGATGTATACTGCGACGACTCCAGGAAAGGCCTTGGATGTGTACTCATGCAAGATGGCAAGGTTGTGGCATACGCATCCCGACAGCTATGGCCTCACGAAGGGAACTATCCAAATCATGATTTGGAATTGGCCGCTGTTGTGCATGCCTTGAAAATTTGGAGACACTACCTTATTGGAAAAAGGTGTCAGGTATTTACCAACCACAAGAGTCTCAAATATATATTCACTCAACCAGATTTAAACCTTCGTCAGCGAAGATGGCTCGAGTTGGTCAAGGAATATGACCTCGGGATAAATTATCATCCAAGTAAAGCTAATGTGGTTGCCGATGCCCTCAGGCGCAAGCCTGCCAGTCTGAATGCTTTAATGGATTCTTTGCCTCTTGAACTTCGTGACGAGATCGCTCAGCTCAATTTGGTGATAGTTGATTCCAGTCTTGCGAGCATATTGAAAGTTGCTCCGGCCCTCGAGTAGGAAATTTGCAAAGCCCAGGCAGATGATGTGTCACTGCAATCACATGCCAAGAATATGCGAGAAGGAAAGACGGAGGATTTCTCGAAGGATCAGCAAGGTACACTAAGGTTTCGAGGAAGGATTTGCGTACCCAAGCAAACAGATCTAAGAAAGAAGATATTGGCAAAAGCACATGAATTTTCGTATTCAATTCACCCAGGTGGTACCAAAATGTACGAAGACCTTCGTTAGGTATTCTGGTGGGAAGGGATGAAGAAAGATATCGCATATTTTGTTGCTTGCTGTGATATATGCAACAAAGTAAAGGTGGAACACCAAAAGCCCGCAGGACTCCTTCAGCCCCTACCCGTATCGCAGTGGAAATGGGATGATGTCTGCATGGATTTCATCACCGGTCTACCAAGGACCCATCGAGGAAATGGCACAATATGGGTCATAGTGGACACATTAACGAAGGTAGCCCACTTCCTTCCCATCTGGACCACCTACCGTGCCGATCAACTTGCAGAGTTATATGTGGCCAGAATCGTCAGTTTGCATGGAGTGCCAAAGACAATCACTTCAGATCGAGGGCCTCTCTTTACTTCAGCCTTTTGGTCACGCCTTCATCAAGCTTTGCGGACTGCCCTGAAATACAGCACAGCTTATCATCCCCAGATAGACGGACAAACTGAGCGAGTAAATCAAATACTCAAAGATATGCCCCAAGCATGTGCTTTGGCCCAAGGATCCAAGTGGGAACATTGTCTGCATTATGCCTAGTTTTCCTACAACAACAGTTTCTAGACCAGCTTGAAGATGTCACCTTATGAAGCTCTGCATGGCCATAAGTGCCGCACTCCACTAAACTGGTCACAGACCGGAGACAGCCGCATTTTTGGAACGGATTTAATGATGGAGGCTGAGAAGCAAGTCAAGGAGATCCGAGACAGACTGCAGTTGGCCAAGTTACGGCAGAAGAGTTATTATGATGCAAAGCACCGACATATCAGTTTCAAACCCGGAGAGCACGTGTATCTCCGAGTCACCCCTATGAAAGGAGTCAAGAGATTTCAAACTCTAAGAAAATTGGCACCCAGATATATTGGTCCATTTCCAGTCATGACCAGAGTCAGAACAATTGCTTATCAATTGGACCTGTCCCCGAAATTGTCAGAGGTACACAATGTGTTCCATGTCTCACAGTTAAGAAGGTGTATCTCGCCATCGGAGAAAAGGACTGATATGGCAGAGATAGAACCAGCTAAGGATTTAACATATGAGGAGAGACCGATTAGAATATTGTATGAGACAGAGAGAGTCACTCGCAGCAAAGTGATAAGGTTTAATAAGGTTCAGTGGGAGCATCACACCGAGGAAGAGGCAACCTGGGAAAGAGAGGAATTTTTGAAGACTGCCTACCCAGAAATATTTTACCGAGCAACCGAATCTCGAGGACGAGATTCATCCTAAGTGGGGGAGGTTTGTGACAGCCTGGATTTTGCCTTCTCTCTTTTTTCGGACTTTATTTGCCCTTGCTTTGGATTTGAGTTTTTGGAATCAATTCAAATGGACTTAGCACTTGGGCATGCCCATGACTTTCACCCAGGTGACCCATCTACCTCTCATTCAACCTTCTTCCTTTGAAAAATCCCAAAATAGCCCAAGGAATATTTTTCATAAAAAAAAATATTCAAATTCTTCTATGAAACTCATTTGAGAAACTAGTGCTCCAAAGCAACCCTCATTTTTATTGCTCCTAAAATCCTGAGATAATTCCTAAATATGGACCTTGGCTCACCTTCCTGAGCAGAAATCTTGCATGACTTTTTTGGAATATTTTTGCTATAGAAAATCATTTCCCTTCTGGCCTCAAAATGCACTTTGTATAGCAAGTGTATTTTTCTTTGATCCAATGGAGCTGGTTTCTCTTGAGCCTTATTACCCTCCTAAGAAAAGCTTAACCCTAGGAGATCATCCCTAATCACCTTCTAGAAGCCCTCCAAACTTGGCGACCAAGTTTCTGACCAGAAACTTGCCATCAAGCTCAAGTCCCATCTGGTCGGCCTAGCATTGAGTTATCAACTTTCCTAGACCTAACACTGCACGAACAACACCCCAGACATGGTTTGGCCGAGCGTGGGCGTCATTTTGACCATGACACCATCGTGACCGTGTGTGGACACGTGCGCTGGCATGCGTTCGACACGCTCTGCGCCGCGCCAGTGCCTTTGTTCGGCGCGTGCTCGATCCAGAGCTCGCCGACGACTGCCACGCCGCGCTACCAGCCTCGTCTCATCACCCTTGCCCCTCCCTGGCGCTCGCCGACGCCGGAGACGCCACAACAAGCATGGGCACATCGCGGCCAAAAGCCACCACTACTAGGAAAAGGGCTATAGATGGGATGGGCACTAATGTCGCACCTGTCAGGTGGTGCGCCCCTACTATATACTAATGGCGCACCATTTGGTGATGCGCCATTAGTGTGGAAGACACTAATGACGCACCAGACACACACGATGCGCCACTAGTAATATTTTTTTTCCATTTTTCCATACATACTAATGGCGCATCCGAGCGAAGTGCGCCATTACTAGTTCTAACTAGTAATGGCGCACTAGATAGAGGGTGCACCAGTACTGTATTCTTTTTTTATTCTTTTTTTTGCAAAACTACTAATGGCGCACCGTGTCACATTGCGCCATTACTAGTTTAAACTAGTAATGGCGCACTATGACTCGGTGCATCATTAGTATATATATTTATTTTTTTTACTTTTTTGCAAAACTACTAATGGCGCACCACCTGCAGGTGCGACATTAGTAACCAGGCATACTAATGGCACATTTGCAGGTGGTGCGCCATTAGTAACCTGGGACCCCAACAAGATATTTTGGACAGCCACACCTACCCACTCACTTTCCCCACTTCATTCCCTCCACCTCCTTCTCCAAGCTTTCGGCTGCCTCCTCCTCCTCACCTCATTTGCACCATAGATTCATCAAAATTAAGTGGTGAAATTACCTTTTTTTGATAGGCAAGTAAGGGGAAAGCTATCTTCATGTTGTAGATCTACTTTTTTTCTCCCTAGCTCGCTCCAACAACGTGCACATGCACTTTTTGTGGCCTAGCTAGATCTATGTATGTTTGTGATGTTGCATATGTTTGTGGTGTTGCATATATGTTTGTGTTTGCAGGTACCGGTATTTGAAATGCGATAGTTGCCAATATTTTGCCGGAATGTTGATTCATTTCCGTTTCGGCGAGAATTTTGGCACTATGCATTCTTTTTGGTCCTATTTTTAGGGAAGGTCATACCAAATTTTTTCTTGGTTCTAAAATATCGTTTTGCTCTACCCCGCAGGCGACCATGGTCCGCACGATGACCGAAGGCATCGTGAATAGGTTTTTGAGCTCCGCGAAGGCCGAGATGGTTCAAAAGAACGAGACGGAGATAAGATGTCCGTGTCGAAGATGCAAGCTGAAGAGCCTTATTGCGGACCCGGATTCTGGGCAGGTGCGGGACTACCTGCTCTTGCGTGGTTTCATGGATGGCTATCGGTGGCAAGGTGATGAAGATGACTATGAAGTCGTCCATGGGGGCCGGGCAAGAAATGAGGAAGGGCAACAAGACAACCACCGCGGCGAGGGCGGGCGAGAAGACGAAGAATCTCCAGGACATGATCACGACGGTGATGTTGTACACAGTCATCATGTAGAAGATGTTGTACATGATGATGAGGAAGATCAAGACGAAGGGCATGATCATGAAGATGAAGATGCCGGAGCAGACGACGATGGAGGCTGGGTGCAGGACCCTCATATTCAAGAGCTGCTTCTCAAGCAGACGGATAACGCAAGAGCTGCCGCCCGAGAGAAAGCCAAGCTGGATCAACTGGAGATAGACGCGGTTACTCCATTGTATGAAGGATGCAGGCCCGAGGATACCCGCCTGAAAGTAACGCTCAATGCTCTGGAGATGAAGGTAAAACACAAAATGACCGACGCATGCTTCGACGAGAACATGTCATTCTGGCACGAACGTCTTCCCAAGGGGAACAAGTGCCCGACCAGTTTCGAGGAGGCGAAGAAAATCGTGTGTCCTCTGGATTTACCGCACGTGAAATACCATGTGTGCATGAACAATTGCATCATTTATCGGGATGAGCACGCGGAGTCTACCAATGTCCGGTGTGCGGCGTCACTCGATACAAGAAGAGGAAGAAAGCTCCTCGAAAATCGGTGTGGTACTTTCCGATCACTCCTCGTCTGCAGCGGTATTTCGCGGACCCTAAAGGTAGCAAAGCTCCTGGGTTGGCACGCGGATAGGGAGGAGAAGAAGCGGGAAGATGACGGAAATGATCCGGAGATAAATAAAAAGACAAGATGCTGAGTCACCCTAAGGATGCGAGCCAGTGGCAAGCGTTGAACTTCGAATACCCAGAATTTGGGAAGGATCCAAGGAACATCGTGCTGGGCGCGAGCACCGATGGAGTCAATCCGTTTGGCATCCAGAGAAGCACATAGCACCTGGCTTGTGTTTGTGTGGATGTACAACCTTCCCCCCTGGTTGTGCATTAAGAGGAAGTACATTCACATGAGTATGCTAATTGAAGGGCCGAAACAACCAGGGAACGACATCAATCTGTATCTGGGGCTGCTGAAGGAGGAGCTAGAAACGTTGTGGAAAACTCCAGCCAATACGTGGGACGTCGCAGAGAAAGAATATTTCCCTATGAGAGCCGCACTGCTCACGACGGTGCACGACTATCTCGGTTACGGATATCTCGCGGGGCAGGTAGACCACGGATTTTCTGGATGCGTAAGGTGCATGGATGACACAACGTATCGCCAGCTAGATAGAGATCCTGGGTCTTCGAAAACCGTGTTCATGGGACATCGAAGGTGGCTTCGCGATGATGACCCGTGGAGGAAACGCAAGGATCTGTTCGATGGTGAAACTGAACCCCGAAAACGCTCGTGTACGAGGAGCGGCGAGGAAATAGATGAGTTGTTGAAAAATTGGAAAGATTGCCCACTGCCGGGAAAGAAGCAAAAGGCGCCAGAGCCGGGAAAGAAGCGAAAGGCGCCAGAGCCGCTGCTGAAGGTATGGAAAACGAGGTCTGTTTTCTGGGACTTGCCGTACTGGAAGATCCACCGTGTGCCTCGCGCGGGCCACGTGGTGTCTGCGGATGGGAGGCCCGCCTCCTCTCCGGCGTCGCCTGCCTACCATGCACCTGACCTGTCGGGACCCGTCTCTGGGCCGATAAGCCCGCCTCCTGCGGTCGTGGTAGGACCCGTAGTTGGGCCAGTCCGTGTGGCCTCTACAGGGCGGGAGCCTGCTGTGGGGTCGCCTGCTGATCCCACCTCCGGCTCAGTATCCGAGGCGGATCTGTCGGCAACCCCTATGCCAGCTCGCGACGCGGGATCCCAGGAGGATTTTCCCGCCCGTGCGGCTGCATGCGCCCCTCTTGGATCATCTGTGGCATCCAGATCTGCTGCTCCAGCTCATGCAATGGTGATGCGCACCAACGACAACACTCGTACTCTTCTGCAGCGCAAGGATGGTACAGTTGTTGGGGAACGTTGCAGAAAATAAAAATTTTCCTACTCATTTCACCAAGATCATCTAGGAGTTCATCTAGCAACGAGTCATTGGATGCATCTACATACCTTTGTAGATCGCGAGCGGAAGCATTCAAAAGAACGGTGATGATGTAGTCGTACTCGACGTGATCCAAATCACCGATGACCAGCGCCGAACGGACGGCACCTCCGCGTTCAACACACGTACGGGACGGGAGACGTCTCCTCCTTCTTGATCCAGCAAGGGGAAATGAGAGGTTGATGAAGATCCAGCAGCACGACGGCGTGGTGGTGGATGCAGGGCGTCACAGCAGCAGGGCTTCGCCGAGACTACGAGGGAGAGACGTAACGGGGGGAGGTGGAGGCGCCAGGGGCTGGTGTAAAATCCCTCCTCTCCCCCCCACTATATATAGGGGTGCCAGGGGGGCGCCGGCCCTAGTAGATGGCATCTACTAGGGGGGGCGGCGGCCAAGGGGAGGTTTCCCTCCCCCCCAAGGCACCTAGGGGTGCCTTCCACCACATGGACTCTTCCATGGTGGAAACCCTAGGCGCATGGGCCTATAGGGGCTGGTGCCCTTGGCCCATCTAGGCCAAGGCGCACCCCCTACAGCCCATGTGCCCCCCGGGACAGGTGGCCCCACCCGGTGGACCCCCGGGACCCTTCCGGTGGTCCCGGTACAATACCGATAACCCCGAAACTTGTCCCGATGCCCGAAATAGCACTTCCTATATATAATTCTTTACCTCCGGACCATTCCGGAACTCCTCGTGACGTCCGGGATCTCATCCGGGACTCCGAACAACATTCGGGTTTCTGCATATACATATCTTCATAACCCTAGCGTCACCGAACCTTAAGTGTGTAGACCCTACGGGTTCGGGAGACAAGCAGACATGACCGAGACGACTCTCCGGTCAATAACCAACAGCGGGATCTGGATACCCATGTTGGCTCCCACATGCTCCACGATGATCTCATCGGATGAACCACGATGTCGAGGATTTAATCAATCCCGTACGCTATTCCCTTTGTCTATCGATATGTTACTTGCCCGAGATTCGATCGTCGGTATCCCAATACCTCGTTCAATCTCGTTACCGGCAAGTCACTTTACTCGTACCGTAATGCATGATCCCGTGACCAGACACTTGGTCACTCTGAGCTCATTATGATGATGCATTACCGAGTGGGCCCAGTGATACCTCTCCGTCATACGGAGTGACAAATCCCAGTCTTGATCCATGTCACCCAACAGACACTTTCGGAGATACCCGTAGTCTACCTTTATAGTCACCCAGTTACGTTGTGACGTTTGGCATACCCAAAGCACTCCTACGGTATCCGGGAGTTACACGATCTCATGGTCTAAGGAAAAGATACTTGACATTGGAAAACTCTAGCAAACGAACTATACGATCTTGTGCTATGTTTAGGATTGGGTCTTGTCCATCACATCATTCTCCCAATGATGTGATCTCGTTATCAATGACATCCAGTGTCCATAGTCAGGAAACCATGACTATCTGTTGATCAACGAGCTAGTCAACTAGAGGCTCACTAGGGACATGTCGGTGTCTGTTATTCACACATGTATTACGATTTCCGGATAACACAATTATAGCATGAATAAAGACAATTATCATGAACAAGGAAATATAATAATAATGCTTTTATTATTGCCTCTAGGGCATATTTCCAACAGTCTCCCACTTGCACTAGAGTCAATAATCTAGTTACATTGTGATGAATCGAACACCCATAGAATTCTGGTGTTGATCATGTTTTGCTCTAGGGAGAGGTTTAGTCAACGGATCTGCTATATTCAGGTCCGTATGTACTTTACAAATCTCTATGTCTCCATCTTGAACATTTTCACGAATGGAGTTGAAGCGACGCTTGATGTGCCTTGTCTTCTTGTGAAACCTGGGCTCCTTGGCAAGTGCAATAGCTCCAGTGTTGTCACAGAAGAGCTTGATCGGCCCCGACGCATTGGGTATGACTCCTAGGTCGGTGATGAACTCCTTCACCCATATTGCTTCATGTGCTGCCTCCGAGGCTGCCATGTACTCCGCTTCACATGTAGATCCCGCCACGACGCTTTGCTTGCAACTGCACCAGCTTACTGCCCCACCATTCAAAATATACACGTATCCGGTTTGTGACTTAGAGTCATCCAGATCTGTGTCGAAGCTAGCGTCGACGTAACCCTTTACGACGAGCTCTTCGTCACCTCCATAAACGAGAAACATTTCCTTAGTCCTTTTCAGGTACTTCAGGATATTCTTGACCGCTGTCCAGTGTTCCTTGCCGGGATTACTTTGGTACCTTCCTACCAAACTGACGGCAAGGTTAACATCAGGTCTGGTACACAGCATGGCATACATAATAGAACCTATGGCTGAGGCATAGGGGATGACGCTCATCTCTTCTATATCTTCTGCCGTGGTCGGACATTGAGCTGAGCTCAATTTCACACCTTGTAACACAGGCAAGAACCCCTTCTTGGATTGATCCATATTGAACTTCTTCAATATCTTATCAAGGTATGTGCTTTGTGAAAGACCTATGAGGCGTCTTGATCTATCTCTATAGATTTTGATGCCTAATATATAAGCAGCTTCTCCAAGGTCCTTCATTGAAAAACTTTTATTCAAGTAGGCCTTGATGCTGTCCAAGAGTTCTATATCATTTCCCATCAAAAGTATGTCATCTACATATAATATGAGAAATGCTACAGAGCTCCCACTCACTTTCTTGTAAACGCAGGCTTCTCCATAAGTCTGTGTAAACCCAAACGCTTTGATCATCTCATCAAAGCGAATGTTCCAACTCCGAGATGCTTGCACCAGCCCATAAATCGAGCGTTGGAGCTTGCACACTTTGTCAGCATTCTTAGGATCGACAAAACCTTCCGGCTGTATCATATACAATTCTTCCTTAAGGAAACCATTAAGGAATGCCGTTTTGACGTCCATTTGCCATATTTCGTAATCATAGAATGCGGCAATTGCTAACATGATTCGGACGGACTTCAGCTTCGCTACCGGCGAGAAAGTCTCATCGTAGTCAACCCCTTGAACTTGTCGATAACCCTTAGCGACAAGCCGAGCTTTATAGATGGTCACATTACCATCCGCGTCTGTCTTCTTCTTAAAGATCCATTTATTTTCTATGGCTCGCCGCTCAACGGGCAAGTCAGTCAAAGTCCATACTTTGTTTTCATACATGGATCCTATCTCGGATTTCATGGCTTCCAGCCATTTGTCGGAATCCGGGCCCGCCATCGCTTCTTCATAGTTCGAAGGTTCACCGTTGTCTAACAGCATGATTTCCAAGACAGGGTTGCCGTACCACTCTGGTGCGGAACGTGTCCTTGTGGACCTTCGAATTTCAGTAGGGGCTTGATCAGAAGTATCTTGATCATTGTCATTAACTTCCTCTCTAGTCGGTGCAGGCACCTCAGGAACATTTTCTTGAGTTGCGCCATTTTCCGGTTCAAGAGGTAATACTTCATCAAGCTCTACTTTCCTCCCACTTACTTCTTTCGAGAGAAACTCTTTCTCCAGAAAGGACCCATTCTTGGCAACAAAGATCTTGCCTTCGGATCTGAGGTAGAAGGTGTACCCAATAGTTTCTTTTGGGTATCCTATGAAGACGCATTTTTCCGACTTGGGTTCGAGCTTTTCAGGTTGAAGTTTCTTGACATAAGCATCGCATCCCCAAACTTTTAGAAACGACAGCTTAGGTTTCTTCCCAAACCACAATTCATACGGTGTCGTCTCAACGGATTTCGACGGAGCCCTATTTAAAGTGAATGCGGCAGTCTCTAAAGCATAGCCCCAAAAAGAAAGCGGTAAATCGGTAAGAGACATCATAGATCGCACCATATCTAACAGAGTGCGATTACGACGTTCGGACACACCATTACGCTGAGGTGTTCCAGGCGGCGTGAGTTGTGAAACTATTCCACATTTTCTTAAGTGTGCCCCAAACTCGTGACTCAAGTATTCTCCTCCACGATCTGATCGTAGAAACTTGATTTTCCTGTCACGTTGATTTTCAACCTCACTCTGAAATTCCTTGAACTTTTCAAAGGTTTCAGACTTGTGTTTCATTAAGTAGATATACCCATACCTACTTAAATCATCAGTGAGGGTGAGAACATAACGATAGCCACCGCGAGCCTCAACACTCATTGGACCGCACACATCAGTATGTATGATTTCCAATAAGTCGGTTGCTCGCTCCATTGTTCCTGAGAACGGAGTCTTGGTCATTTTACCCATAAGGCATGGTTCGCATGTGTCAAATGATTCATAATCAAGAGACTCTAAAAGTCCATCAGCATGGAGCTTCTTCATGCGTTTGACACCTATGTGACCAAGGCGGCAGTGCCACAGGTATGTGGGACTATCATTATCAACCTTACTTCTTTTGGCACTCACATTATGAACATGTGTAGCATCACGTTCGAGATTCATAAAGAATAAACCATTCACCATAGGAGCATGACCATAAAACATATCTCTCATAAAAATGGAACAACCATTATTCTCAGATTTAAAAGAGTAGCCATCTCGAATTAAACGAGATCCTGATACAATGTTCATGCTCAAAGCTGGCACTAAATAACAATTATTAAGGTTTAAAACTAATCCCGAAGGGAGATGCAGAGGTAGCGTGCCGACGGCGATCACATTGACCTTGGAACCATTCCCGACGCGCATCGTCACCTCGTCCTTTGCCAGTTTCCGCTTATTCCGCAGCCCCTGCTTTGAGTTACAAATGTGAGCAACTGCACCGGTATCAAATACCCAGGAGCTACTACGGGCACTAGTAAGGTACACATCAATTACATGTATATCACATATACCTTTTGTTTTGCCGGCCTTCTTATCCGCTAAGTACTTAGGGCAGTTCCGCTTCCAGTGACCGCTTCCCTTGCAATAAAAGCACTCAGTCTCGGGCTTGGGTCCATTCTTTGGCTTCTTCCCGGCAGCTTGCTTGCCGGGCGCGGCAACCTCCTTGCCGTCCTTCTTGAAGTTCTTTTTACCCTTGCCTTTCTTGAACTTAGTGGTTTTATTGACCATCAACACTTGATGTTCCTTCCTGACTTCTACCTCTGCTGATTTCAGCATAGCAAATACTTCAGGAATGGTCTTTTCCATCCCCTGCATATTGAAGTTCATCACAAAGCTCTTGTAGCTTGGTGGAAGCGACTGGAGGATTCTGTCAATGACCGCATCATCCGGGAGATTAACTCCCAGCTGAGTCAAGCGGTTATGCAACCCAGACATAGTGAGTATGTGCTCACTGACAGAACTGTTTTCCTCCATCTTACAGCTGAAGAATTTGTCGGAGACTTCATATCTCTCGACCCGGGCATGAGCTTGGAAAACCATTTTCAGCTCTTCGAACATCTCATATGCTCCATGTCTCTCAAAACGCTTTTGGAGCCCCGGCTCTAGGCTGTAAAGCATGCCGCACTGAACGAGGGAGTAGTCATCGAAACGTGCCTGCCAAGCGTTCATAACATCTTGTTCTGCAGGGAGAACGGGTGCGTCACCAAGCGGTGCTTGTAGGACATAATCTTTCTTGGCAGCTATGAGGATGATCCTCAGGTTCCGGACCCAGTCCGTATAGTTGCTGCCATCGTCTTTCAGCTTGGTTTTCTCTAGGAACGCGTTGAAGTTGAGGACTACGTTGGCCATTTAATCTACAAGACATATTGTAAAATATTTAGACTAAGTTCATGATAATTAAGTTCAACTAATCAAATTATTAATGAACTCCCACTTAGATTAGACATCCCTCTAGTCATCTAAGTATTACATGATCCGAGTTAAACTAGACCGTGTCCGATCATCACGTGAGACGGACTAGTCAACATCGGTGAACATCTTCATGTTGATCGTATCTTCTATACGACTCATGCTCGACCTTTCGGTCTTCCGTGTTCCGAGGCCATGTCTGTACATGCTAGGCTCGTCAAGTCAACCTAAGTGTTTGCATGTGTAAATCTGTCTTACACCCGTTGTATGTGAACGTCTGAATAAAACACCCGATCATCACGTGGTGTTTTGAAACAGCGAACTGTCGCAACGGTGCACAGTTAGGGGGAACACTTCTTGAAATTAGTATGAGGGATCACCTTATTTACTACCGTCGTTCTAAGTAAACAAGATGCAAAACATGATAAACATCACATGCAATCAAATAATAAACGTGACATGATATGGCCAATATCACATAGCTCCTTTGATCTCCATCTTGGGGCTCCATGATCATCTTGTCACCGGCTTGACACCATGATCTCCATCATCATGATCTCCATCATCGTGTCTCCATGAAGTTGCTCGCCAACTATTACTTCTACTACTATGGCTAACGCGTTTAGCAATAAAGTAAAGTAATTTACATGGCGTTTCTTGATGACACGCAGGTCATATAAAAGAATAAAGACAACTCCTATGGCTCCTGCCGGTTGTCATACTCATCGACATGCAAGTCGTGATTCCTATTACAATAGCATGAACATCTCATACATCACATATAGATCATTCATCATTCATCACAACTTTGGCCATATCATATCACAAACCACTTGCTGCAAAAACAAGTTAGACGTCCTCTAATTGTTGTTGCAAGTTTTACGTGGCTGAATTAGGGTTCTAGCAAGAACGTTTTCTTACCTACGTTAAAGCCACAACGTGATTTGTCAACTTCTATTTACCCTTCATAAGGACCCTGTTCATCGATTCCGCTCCAACTAAAGTAGGAGAGACAGACACCCGCCAGCCACCTTATGCAACTAGTGCATGTTAGTCGGTGGAACCGGTCTCACGTAAGCGTACGTGTAAGGTTGGTCCGGGCCGCTTCATCCCACAATACCGCTGAAGCAAGAAAGGACTAGTAACGGCAAGAAAGTTGACAAATCTACGCCCACAACAAATTGTGTTCTACTCGCGCAAGAAGAACTACGCATAGACCTAGCTCATGATGCCACTGTTGGGGAACGTTGCAGAAAACAAAAATTTCCTACTCGTTTCACCAAGATCATCTAGGAGTTCATCTAGCAACGAGTCATTGGATGCATCTACATACCTTTGTAGATCGCGAGCGGAAGCGTTCAAAAGAACGGTGATGATGTAGTCGTACTCGACGTGATCCAAATCACCGATGACCAGCGCCGAACGGACGGCACCTCCGCGTTCAACACACGTACGGGACGGGAGACGTCTCCTCCTTCTTGATCCAGCAAGGGGAAGGAGAGGTTGATGAAGATCCAGCAGCACGACGGCGTGGTGGTGGATGCAGGGCGTCACAGCAGCAGGGCTTCGCCGAGACTACGAGGGAGAGACGTAACGGGGGGAGGTGGAGGCGCCAGGGGCTGGTGTAAAATCCCTCCTCTCCCCCCCACTATATATAGGGGTGCCAGGGGGGGCGCCGGCCCTAGTAGATGGCATCTACTAGGGGGGCGGCGGCCAAGGGGAGGTTTCCCTCCCCCCCAAGGCACCTAGGGGTGCCTTCCACCACATGGACTCTTCCATGGTGGAAACCCTAGGCGCATGGGCCTATAGGGGCTGGTGCCCTTGGCCCATCTAGGCCAAGGCGCACCCCCTACAGCCCATGTGGCCCCCCGGGACAGGTGGCCCCACCCGGTGGACCCCCGGGACCCTTCCGGTGGTCCCGGTACAATACCGATAACCCCGAAACTTGTCCCGATGCCCGAAATAGCACTTCCTATATATAATTCTTTACCTCCGGACCATTCCGGAACTCCTCGTGACGTCCGGGATCTCATCCGGGACTCCGAACAACATTCGGGTTTCTGCATATACATATCTTCATAACCCTAGCGTCACCGAACCTTAAGTGTGTAGACCCTACGGGTTCGGGAGACAAGCAGACATGACCGAGACGACTCTCCGGTCAATAACCAACAGCGGGATCTGGATACCCATGTTGGCTCCCACATGCTCCACGATGATCTCATCGGATGAACCACGATGTCGAGGATTTAATCAATCCCGTACGCTATTCCCTTTGTCTATCGATATGTTACTTGCCCGAGATTCGATCGTCGGTATCCCAATACCTCGTTCAATCTCGTTACCGGCAAGTCACTTTACTCGTACCGTAATGCATGATCCCGTGACCAGACACTTGGTCACTCTGAGCTCATTATGATGATGCATTACCGAGTGGGCCCAGTGATACCTCTCCGTCATACGGAGTGACAAATCCCAGTCTTGATCCATGTCACCCAACAGACACTTTCGGAGATACCCGTAGTCTACCTTTATAGTCACCCAGTTACGTTGTGACGTTTGGCATACCCAAAGCACTCCTACGGTATCCGGGAGTTACACGATCTCATGGTCTAAGGAAAAGATACTTGACATTGGAAAACTCTAGCAAACGAACTATACGATCTTGTGCTATGTTTAGGATTGGGTCTTGTCCATCACATCATTCTCCCAATGATGTGATCTCGTTATCAATGACATCCAGTGTCCATAGTCAGGAAACCATGACTATCTGTTGATCAACGAGCTAGTCAACTAGAGGCTCACTAGGGACATGTCGGTGTCTGTTATTCACACATGTATTACGATTTCCGGATAACACAATTATAGCATGAATAAAGACAATTATCATGAAGAAGGAAATATAATAATAATGCTTTTTATTATTGCCTCTAGGGCATATTTCCAACAACAGTCACATATGACCCGTCTCACCGTGCGTTCTTGGCGACTCGGGAGCCTACTGACCACCGTGAGGCGGTGACATCTCTGGAGTGGCGTCGCGCCATGCAACTTGAGCTTGACGCTCTACATCAGAATGGTACCTGGACTTTAGTTCCTCCTCCATCTCATGTTAATGTCATTATTTCAAATGGGTCTTCAAGCTCAAGCATAAATCCGATGGCTCTGTGGATCTTCACAAGGTACGTCTTGTTGCCAAGGGGTTCAAACAGCGGTATGGTTTGGACTATGATGATACATTCAGCCCGGTGGTCAAACCTGTCGTGGTTCGACTGGTTCTATCCATTGCCACTATGGTGTGGAGTTTGCATCAACTAGATGTGCAAAATGCATTTCTTCATGGCATTCTTCAGGAGGAAGTATACATGCGGCAACCCCCTGGTTTTGTTGATCCCTCCGCTCCTCAACATCTATGCAAACTCCACAAGGCTATTTATGGTCTCAAACAGGCTCCTCGAGCGTGGTATTCTCGGTTGAGTTCCCGGCTGTAGCAACTTGGTTTTTCAGCGTCAAAGGCTGACACCTCACTTTTTGCCTTCAATCGTGCTGGTGTTACTATTTTCATGCTCGTTTATGTGGATGACATCATTGTGGCGAGCTCCTCTCCTGTTGCAACCACCAAGCTGCTTGCTGATCTTCAAGCCTCCTTTATGCTTAAAGATCTTGGCCTGTTGCACTATTTTCTTGGCGTCCATGTGCAGTCTTCGCCAGGGGGAATCATTTTGTCTCAACAGAAGTATATTAGCGGTATCCTGCTTCCTGCCAACATGGAAAATTGCAACATATCCACTACACCTATGTCTTCAAGTGAGAAACTAGACAAGGGCAGCGGAATACCTCTCTCTTTGGAGGACAACACAAAATACCGTAGTTTAGTTGGAGCTCTTCAGTACCTGACACTCACGAGGCCGGATATCTCATTTGCAGTAAATCGTGTTTGTCAGTTCCTTCATGCACCAACAACTACGCATTTCTCAGCTGCCAAGAGGATCCTGAGATACTTGAGGTACACCCATACCATGGGACTTTCTATCAAGAAGTCTCCTTCGATGCTACTGAGTTGTTTGTCAGATGCAAATTGGGTAGGGTGCAGTGATGATCGACGATCTACATGAGGTTTTGCTGTTTTCCTTGGTCCTAATCTCATATCTTGGAGTTCAAGAAAGAAAGCTACGGTCTCTCGGTCAAGCATAGAGTCTGAGTACAAGGCCATTGCCAATGGAACAGCGGAATTAATCTGGATACAATCAGTCCTTGGGAGCTTGGTGTTTTCTTGTCACGTCCTCCTGTTTTGTGGTGTGACAATCTTGGAGCCACATATATATTTGCAAATCCTGTGTTTCATGCCAGAACAAAGCATATAGAAGTGGACTTTCATTTTGTTAGAGAACGCACTGCGGCCAAGGCACTTGATATTCGGTTCATATCCTCCAAGGAACAAGTGGCTGACATCTCCACAAAGCCACTAGCCGAGACTTCATTTGTTTCAAATCGGTACAATCTAAATCTTCTTGTCGGAAGTTCAGATTGAAGGGGGGTGTGCTAGGTAAGAAGGTTGTTAGTATCTAGGGTTATGTATATCCTCTGTAACAACCCTTGTGTAATCCGGCACCGCCGCAACCCTAGATGGCTAAGTATATAATGAACTCAAAGGCCACCGTTCCAGGTGAGCCAATCTAATCTACATCTCCATAGTTTCACAGCATTCTGCGTCACATTATCGAGATTTCGCACAGGAGTTGGCGATCGAGTGGTGAGCTGGGCCGACCTGTTAAGGCGTTCCAACGTTCCTGGTTTTGGGAACCTTCTAGGAGGTTCCTGAACCATTTTTTATTGGTATTTAGCTTTTCCCTTTTTCTTTTCTTTACGTTATTTGTTTCATTTTCATGTTTTTTTATTTCAAAGAATGTTCCTGAATTCAATAATTCATATGTTTGTTCAAAATTTTAGAAAATATTTGCATTTTTAAAAAGTTCTTCATATAACTATTTTTTTTGCATTTTTGCAAAATGCCAACCTTTTCAACTTTATTGAATTTCAGAATGTGTACCAGGTTTCAATTTATTCATAAATTCAAAAATTGCATGCATTATCAAAAATTGTTCAGGATTTTTAAAAGATATTGTTGTTTATTAAAAATTGCCTAGAATTTTTAAAGCTGTTCCTGTTTTCAAATTTGTTAACAAATTTAAAAAAATAAATATATTTTGAATTTCAGAAAAGTTCTCATTTTCAAAGTTTGTTCAAAAAAAGATAAAAAAATGTTGTTTTTTTCCTTATTTTTTATTTTTTGTAAAGAAACGGTTCGCTACATTAGCCAAATGCTATTGTGACCCAGTTATTTCAAAAAGTGTTGCAGATTGGCGCTGTTGTTTGTTCTTTAGAGTTTCAGGCTACCAATTAGAGAAACAATGCTGGTCTAGCGCAATTGGCTAGTGCTCTGTATTTAACAGCGGAGGGGGAGGGGCTGGCGGTGTTCCATTCGTAGCGAGCGCGCTTCTCTTTTCGAGGGATTTTCACTTGAAATAAATACACCGGTGGTCACTGAAGTTGTGGCTGAAGCACACTACGGTCATTAGACTTCAAAATACGCTCAATATGGTCATTGAATATGAGTTGTGGTGATTATATGGTGACTACTCACAGTAGAGCTATGTATTTTGTCCAGTTGACCGGTCAAATAGTCTATATGTCACTAAGGCAGCACCGTCAGTGTTTTTTATGTCTCTCTACTCTATGGGTCCCACCTGTAAGTGAGTATAAGAGATAATAATGAAGAAAAATAAATTACTCCAATGACCGTGAATCGAAGTCAGCGTCGTATAACTAACGCGCAACCCATCAGGACCGTTGTGTTTTAGCGTTGATAACCTGAGGGTTAATTTCTACATAAGCAATACAATGTTTCGATGTAACCCGTCTGTGTACGATTGCTTGACCACGCTATTGGCTGCTAATGCATGCATATTTTCTTTTGCTAGCGCGTGCATGTCAGTGTGTGCTTTGTGTTTTTCTCATTTGTGTCGTGCGTGTTAGTGTGTGTTGTTTTAATTATTTCTGTAGTGCGTGCGTATGGTGTGTGCATGTTAGTGTGTCCGTGCGTGTGTGCAGCCTCCACGTGATGCTCCATGGAGATGGGAACCATCGCGGCTGAGGGGGGACACCTCTTGTCGGCGCCAGACCTCCTCCCATGTCATGTTCGACAGGCCGGACAGCGTTGTCGTCCCGACCGATGCCATGACGTGCCTCGTCACAGCCTACCCCTTCATCGCCTTTGATATGCGCATGTTTTTTTAATGCTCACTACCCGCTGCGGCGAACGTGCTCCTGCTCGACATGTTCGTCGTCGATGCGCTCCTGCATGGAGTCCTGCTCGTGCGTGAGCCGCTCTTGATCACCTGCCGGATCAGCCCATCGAAAGAACCTCCTCGACTTGCAACCATGGCCCTAGCACCCGAGCAGTAGCAATACAGGCGGCTTAGCCGGGACGCTCGGCGTCAGAGGGCACCCCGTATGTCCTTGTGTGTGCGTGTGTGTTTCACTGATGCTCTAAGGCTGAGGATGTGATCGCCTTCATCTCCGTCGAGCCGTCGAGCAATGACGACAAAGAGGTGCTGCAGGAGATGGCACAGGGCGCCGTTGTGGGCAAGTTTCGCCGTACCACGATGAACCGGACATTGCCGCAGATGATGAACGCCTCCATGCACTGCAGATGATGCACCCCTCCATGAACCCCGGTGTGTGTGCATGCATGCGTTGCATATGTACGTGATGTGTCTGGTGCATGTATTGTGCGCGACTGTGCGTGCGTGCTGTGTACCTGACCTGGGTGCATGCGTTGTGTTAACTTACACTGTGCGTGTTGTACGTGGGTGCATGCACTGCTGTTTATATAGAAGATAAAAGATCTGTGTTTATTCATCCAAGCTTGTTCAAGTGGTTAGCCTCCGTGGTCTCCAACTCTGAGATCTTTGGTTGGAATCCAATCCCCGACAAGTAGGACCTACAAGATAGAGAGGACGTGGCGGTGACCATGCATCACTAGTTGACAGTTTGACTGGTCAACTAGACAAAATACAGAGGTCTACGATGGTGCAGTGACCGTATAATCACCACAAGTCATATTCAATGACCGTATTGAGCATATTTTAAAGTACAATGACCGTATAATCACCACAAATCATATTCAATGACCGTATTGAGCGTATTTTAAAGTACAGTGACCGTACTGTGCTTTGACCTCAACTTCAATGACCACCGGTGTATTTATCTCTTTTCACTTCGTGCGAACCGTTTTGCTACAACGTCATATAGGAGCCTCCCTGTTTGCGGACGTTTAGGCAGTCGAATTTGCATGATCCGGTCGTAGATGCTCAAATGGCCTGTTTTTTTTTGGTGACATTTTAAATGCCCTTTTTTTAGAATTAAATGGCCCGTTTAAATGGGCAAGGAACCCATGGACCGGTAAAGGCTGGCAGAAAGCTCAGCCCGGCCCGCTGTGTGGCCCGGCTGGAATGGAGCACTACGCCAAAAGTTGAAGTCGGATTTCTCAAATCTCAAAAAGAAAAAAGAAAGGGAGCCGGAGACTTCGCAGCGAAGGGCACATTCCTCCCCTCTGCAGGCTGCAGTCACCACGCACAGCGGCGGCGCTGGCCGGAGATGGAGCCGACCGGCCGGAGTACCAAGAGGATGAGACCCGCGCCGCCCCACACCCACGAATCTACGCCAGGTCCAGCGGAAACGACGGATCCGGCCGCGGGGAGAACCCAACACCCGCCGCCGGGAGCTGGGGGTGATGGCGGCGAGGGACCGCCGGACCGCATCAGCGATCTTCCCGACGCGGTCCTCGGCGAGATAATCTTCCTCCTGCCCACCATGGAGGGCGCCCGCACCCAAGCCCTCGCGTCCCGGTGGCGCCACCTCTGGCGCACCGCCCCCCTCAACCTCGACTGCCGCGGCATCCCCGGCAACCTCCCCGGCGCCATACTCTCCGCCCACGGGGGCCCCGTCCACCGCCTCTGCCTCCCGTCGCTCCTCCTCCAGTACAGAGCCGATGTGGCAGGCACCTGGCTCCGGTCCCCCTCCCTGGACACGCTCCAGGAGCTCGAGTTCTACCTAGAGCTACCAATAACATACAGATTTTCGTTCTCAAGGTTACAGCTGCTGCAACCACCGCCGGCGTCCATCTTCAGGTTCTCGTCCACTCTCCGCGTCGCCACCATCAGCCAGTGCCATCTCCCGGACAATACCGTGGAGACGCTTCAGTTTCCCCTGCTCAACAAGCTTGCGCTCGTGGAGGTCAAAATCTCGGAGGGCTCGCTGCAGAGCATCATCACCTCCGGCTGCCCTGCCCTGGAGAGCTTGTTGCTCAGGACTAGTTTTGACATCCGTGGTCTCAGGATCAACTCCCCTATCCTTAAAAGTATAGGCGTTCATTCTAGGTTTGTAGAACTCATCATTCAGGATGCCCCTTCACTTGAAAGATTGCTCTGTCTGAGAATGGATATGAGAATGCGAGTGTCAGTACTCTCCGCACCTAGACTGGCGACCTTGGGTTACATTTCTCAGGATTCACAGGACTCCAAAATCATGTTTGGCTCCACGGTTATTCAGGTAGCTATGCCATGTCCTTTATACTTCTTGCTACATTTTGTTGTGCCGAAATCTTACATGTCATCTGTACTTATCTCTTAATATTGTGTTCCATGCATGATGAAGAGATTGTGCGTTGTTAGCCTGACAATGGTGGTGCCTACTATCAAGATCTTAGCTGTGCATATGAATTTTAATCTGGATATGGTTATTGAGTTGATGAAATGCTTTGTATGCTTGGAGAAGTTGTATATGAAGGTAATGGTTTGCATTGATACTCTGTGAAGTGGTAGTGTTTGCTGTCCAGATGCCCTTTTGATCTACTTGGAGTTCTGAAGTTTGTGATTTCTCCTGTCTATTCAGATTCAGACAGATTCACCAGCAGGAACAAATTTCTGGCGTCATAAACACCGGAATTTTCTCACATCTCAGGACATTCGTTTGAAGACCTTAGTGCTGGGACATTACCGAGGCATCCAGGCACAAGTTAACTTTGTCACATTCTTTATACTGAATGCGAAACTGCTAGAGTCCATCCGACTTGAGGTTGATTCCAGGGATTACAATGACAGATTTTTCGCAGAACAGTGTAGGATGCTTCAGATGGAGAACAGGATTTCTAGAGGTGCTCAGCTCTGTGTTACAACAGGTTCTCACAATGATGTTTCGAGCACCGTTGACCTCAATGATTTGGATTTGGCTGATCCGTTCGCATGTAGATGTTGAGAGTGGGCCTGGCTCCTGGTTGAGTTATTCTTGCGTATCTCATTCTGTGTTTTTGCCCAAGCATGGTTAGTTTTCTCATACCTGTAGTCTTTCTAACCTTGTGTTATCCCTTAACTTTATGTTATTTAAATACTAAAAGAAAACAGGACCAAACGACGATGGCCAGAGTCAGCTATATTATGAAGATGTCATCTGGGGGTGCTCATTTTGATTGTCCACTGGCACACCTCCCAAACGGTTCCATTTGCAGTGAAGATTGTACAGTGTCTTCTCAATGTCGCTAGCTCTGAGTTTGTATAAAGGAAAATTTCTGTTGTTCTCTCCACTGTTCAACTAGGGTGTTTTGAACCATGTTATTTGACTGACAAGGTAAATTTTATAAAGGCATGTACAATGTTGAAAACCTGGGTTTGGTAATTCTGGAGTTGGTTATTCTTACATATCTCATTTCTCATGTTTGTGCTGTTGCTAAGCTTGCACTATCCCAAAACAACATGATGTTAAAACCGGCTACTTGTGAAGCCATCAGCCATGCCTGGTGGCAGCAGCTATATTCACAGGCTACTTTTGACAATGAAGATATTTTTACAGAACAACATATATAGGATGCTTCAGATAGAGAAGAGTGTTTCTAGAGGTGCTCAGCTTTGTTTCACCACAGATTGTCACCATGATGTTTCGAGTATCATTGATCTCAGTGATTTGGATTTTCGTGATGCCTTCTCGTGTAGATGATGAAAGCCGGTCTGGCCCTTGGTGAAGTTATTCTTGCATATCTCACTCAGTTTTGGTCCAAACTTAGCCAATCTTTCTAACCTTGTGTTGTCCCTGAACTTTGTGTTATTTAAACACTAAAAGAGATCAGGACCAAACAACAATGGCTGGAGTCAGCTATTTTTGTTCCTGGTGGTGCTTATCTTGACTGTCTGCTGGTACACTCGCCCAAATGATCCCATTCGCAGTGAAGATTGTACAGTGTCTTCTCAATGTCTATTGGGAAGCACCGAGGTGTTACTGAATTGTACCCAGACTGTATCCATCTGAGTTTGCATAGAGGAAAACTTGTGTTGCTCTTTCCACCATCTGGGTTCCGCTGCTAAAGCTGGGAGGGAGTGTTGTGGCAATTAATTATCAATCGCTCACAACTTCATATTCCATAACCAGGGTGTTTTGAACCATGTTTTTTTAACTGGGTTTGGTAATTGTGGAGATGGTTATTCTTTTGCCCAAAGTAACTTGTTTAGATCTCGTGTCTGTAGTGTTGCTAAGTTTGTACTATCACAAAACAACAGTGTGATGTTTAAAACAGGCTAGTACTTGTGAAGCAATCAGCCCTGCCTGGTGATGTCAGTTATATTCAGATTGCGGCGCTCATTTTTATTTTCCAATTTGAGCATCGTTCAAGTTACTTTAGAAGCTAAACTCCATGGTTTGACTCTATCAAATATTAAACTATACTATTACTTGTCATTTCCGGTTCTTACTGCAGAAAGTTTACACAAGCAAGTAGATTTTCCATTTTCTGAACAGAGACATGCTACCGAGATTGTAGCATCATGAAACTAATCACCTGAGCGGCACAGGGGAAATATTTTCTAGTACCTGAATGTACTTTAAATTGGTTATTTTGGGAGAAGACAAAACTCCAGGGGCTTCCGCCGTGGAATGTGTTGGAAATGTTCAGGCATATAACTACTGAAGCTGAATATTCTGTTTTAAAGGTGCTCTGCCTGCCTTTTTTTCTTTCTTTCTTTACCATCGAACACTCGTATTCCATTAGGACACGGCTAAATCGCTGGTCGTAGCACGGGTTAGGCATCAGTCGGGCAGTCAGCGAACCAGATAGCATGATCACCATCGACTAAACCTGCACCCAACTCAGCCGGAAACAAGCGCTGCTGGCTGGCTTGTTACAGTCTCTGAATACATTGACAACACCCGGCTCAGTAAAAGGAGTAGGTAGCTTGAACTTGAGATCGCAGGATAGAACACCCAGTGGCTCGCGAATCGCAATAGACGTCGTTCCAAACGGGGCCTAAACGCGTTGCGATACATGGGCCGTTAAAACTGGCAAGGAACAACGGGTGGGTGGACTATTAAAATGTCGGCGAATTTTCTATAAAAAATAAATAAATTAAAATGTCGGCGAAGAACTCAGCCCGGCCGGCCCGTCGTGTGGTCTCGTACTCGTAGTAGCAGATGAAGTCCCGGCCCTGCACTACAAAAAGTAAAGCTGAAGCCGGAGACTACGCAGCGAACGGCGCTAGCTGACCATGGAGCCGGCCGCCGGAAAAAGCCGCATCAGCGATCTCCCTGACGTCATCCTCGGTGAGATCATCTGCCTCCTTCCCACCAAGGACGGCGCCCGCACCCAAGCGCTCGTGTCTCGGTGGCGCCATCTATGGCGCACCGCCCCTCTTAACCTCGACTTCCGTGGCCTCCCCGCCAATCACGGTGGCGTCCTCCCCGGCATCATCCTCGCCGCCCACGAGGGACTAGTTCACCGTCTCTGCCTCCCGGCGCGCTACCTCTCGGACCACGCCGCTGCCATGGAAGCCTGGATCCAGTCCCCTGCCCTGGATAAGCTCCAGGAGCTCGACTTCTACCTACTAGAGCTATCAGTAACAGCGACAGCTCTGCAACCGCCACCGGCGTCCATCTTCCGCTTATCATCCACTCTCCGTGCCGCCACCTTCAGCCGCTGCCATCTCAGACCGTACGGTCCAGACGCTCCTATTTCCCCAGCTCAAGAAGCTTGCGCTTGTGGCGCTCGTAATCTCTGAGGCCTCGCTGTGCCGCATTATCAACATCTGCTGCCCTCGCCTTGAGTGCTTGCTGCTCAGAACCGGTTTTGACGTCTATGGTGTCAGGATCAACACCCCTACCCTTAAAAGTATAGGCGTTTCTGCAATCTCTGTAGAACTCACCATTGAAGATGCCCCTTCACTGGAAAGGGTGCTCTTCTTGAAAAAAGTGAGTCAGCATATGAGAATGCGAGTGTCAGTAGTCTCCGCGCCCAGACTAGAGACCTTGGGTTACATTTCTCACGATTCATGGGACTCCAGAATTATGTTTGGCTCCACTGTTATTCAGGTAGCTATATATGTCCTTCGTACTCCTTGCTATTATTTGTATGTATGTGCATAAAGGTCGCGTGTCATTTTTACTTATCATTGTCATAATATTGTGTTCCATGCTTGATGAAGGGATTGTGCATTGTTAGCCTGACAACAGTGGTGCGGACTATCAAGATCTTAGCTATCCATATACATATCGATTTTAATTTGGATATGGTTATTGACTTGTTGAGATGCTTTCCATGCTTGGAGAAGTTGTACATAAAAGTGATGGTATGCATTCATAGTCTAGTAGTGTGTCAGTGTTTGCTTTCCAGTTGTTCTTGTGATATTCATGGAGTTCTGAAGTGGTTTATTTTTCCCTGTCTATTCAGATTCAGACAAATTTATGAGCAGGAACAAATTTGTGGCACTCCAAACACAAGAATTTCCTCACGTCACATGACATTCGTTTGAAGACGATAGTGTTGGGATATTATCAAGGCATCCAGGCACAAGTTAACTTTGTCACATTCTTTGTACTGAATGCGAGATTTCTAGAGTCCATCTGACTTGAGGTTGAATCCACAGATTACAGTCGGGTATTTGTCTCAAAACAACATAGCAAGCTTCAGATGGAGAAGAGGGTTTTCAGAGGTGCTCGGCTTTGTTTTACAACAGACAGTCACTATGATGTTTCGACTATCGTTGATCTCAATGATTTGGAATTGGCGGATCCCTTTGCTTCTAGATGCTGAAAGTGGGTCTGGCTCCGGGTGGAGTTATTCTTGCATATCTCATTATGTGTTTTTGTCCAAACTTGGCTAGTTTTCTCACATCTGTACTCTTTCTAACCTTGTGTTATCCCGAAGCTTTATGTTATTTATTATAAACACAAACAAATCAGGACCAAACAACAAACTTGTGGTGCAGATTGTACAGTATCTTCTGAATGTCTATATTGGGAAGCACTGAGCTTTTACTGAAATTTCAAAGATTATATCCATCTGGGTTCTGCTGCTGGAGCTGGGACTGTTGAGGTGATTAATTATCAACGAAACTGCTGGACGGACAACACTAGCTGGCCGAACCCCACACGATGCAGGAATGAACGGTGTTGTCTGCTTTTGCTCTAACGCATCAACGGCTTGATGTGTAGTGTCGTCCGCTGATCGTCCAAATTTGTCCTCTGTATAGCAGCGCTCAATTATCAATAGCTCACAACTTCATACTCCCTCCGTCCCAAAATTCTTGTCTTAGATTCGTCTAGATATGGATGTAGTACTAAAACATGACTTGATACATATGTATTTTTTTTTCGAAACGGAGGCAAAAGATTTGCCTCATCTATTAAAGTAGAGGAGAATAGAGTTTTGTAGAGTTACACAAGGCCGGAGTACGGCATGACAATTACTCGCGCGATACAATTTTCCCTAATTGTTTAGCCCCTGCAGTAACCCATAGGTTGGCCTCATCTATAATAAGCTTGAGAAGGATTGGCGGTGGCGTCTCTTTGTGGCGGAAGACTCTAGCGTTTCTTTCGTTCCAAATTGTCCAGGATACGAGCATGGTAAGGGAGGCCATGGCTCGACGATCCGGAATGCTCGAATTGATGCGCTTGTCCCACCAAGAGAGGAGGGAATCCTCAAGGTGCCAGTCAGAAGGGTCCAGATGCGCAAGCCCATACTTGTCAATGAGCATCCGCCAAAGCCTCAAGGTGAAGCGGCATTTGGCGAATAGGTGGACGCCCGACTCCTGCACCTGCTTACAGAGCGGGCAAAGACCGCAATTGTCCCAGCCACGTCGCTCTAGCCTGTCGGCGGTCCAAATCCGATCTTGTAGGCCAGCCAAGAGAAGAATTTGACCTTTGGGGGCGCCCACATTTTCCAGACCATGGAGTCCATGGGGGAAAGCGTCAAACCCAGAAATTGTGCCTTGTATGCAGTGGACGCCGAATATGAGCCGTCCGAAGAGTGCTTCCAAATGATGTCATCCTCAGAGTGGATGTCGAGGTGTATGTCATGGATGAGCAGCCAGAGGGTGAAAAATTCCTGCACATCTGGCCAGTGATGGTAATGTCTCATCTGATCGTAAGCATCCAAGCATTCTCTGTAATAGCCTCTCGCACCTTCCAGTTCTTTCTCCTCGAGGCCTCAAAGACGAGAGGTGCAATGTCCTTCGGCTTGCGGCCAAGCAGCCAGGGGGAGTCCCAAAAAGGCGTTTTGGCCCCATTGCCCACGATGATGGAAGTGGAGGCGTAGAAAAAATCACGGTCCTCCTCGGTGCAAGGGTTGCCCAGGCCAACCCAGAGCTTGGAGGGCTCTTTCCATTCAAACCAAAGCCATTTGAGCCTCAAAGCACGAGAAAATTTGTCGGTGCTAAGAACACCCAAACCCCCATAGCTGGTGGGGCGGCAGACCATGTCCCAGTTGACTTTACATTTGGCACCGGTGGTCTTGTCAGAGCCGGACCAAAGAAAAGCTCGCTCAATCTTGTTGAGGTTGTCAAGGGAACCCTGAGGGACAATGAGTGGTGTGATGGAGTACACAGCCTGAGAGGTGATGACAGATCGAACAAGGGTCGTGCGCCCAATGGTGGTGATGTTCTGCCCATCCCAGGTGACCAATTTTCCAGCCGCCTTGTCCTGGAGGTATTGGAAGTCAACTTTCTTCAGTCTCCAAACCGAGATCGGGAGGCCCAAGTATTTGATAGGGGAAAACGCCCTGGTCGCCGGGATGCTGCTGAGAATGCTCACAAGATCCAGGTTGGCGCATCGAATGGGAATGAGAGAGCTTTTGTGGAAGTTGGTGCAAAGGCCCATGACGTCTCCAAAGCCTTTTAAGATGGTTGCAAGGTTGTCAATATCACTCTTAATTGGCGCCATGAACACGGCGGCGTCATCCACATAGAGGGAGGTTCTGACCATTGTACCTCGGCCACGAATCTTATGAATGATTCCCTTGCGTGTAGCCAAGTCGAGGATTTTGTGCAACGGGTCAATTGTGAGCACGAAGAGCAGAGGCAAGATGAGGTCTCCTTGGCGAAAACCACGTCCATGCCTGATGGGGGGGCCAGGCAGGCCGTTGAGGAGGAAGCGCGAGGACGAGGATGAAAGCAATGCCGCAATCCAATTTCTGAATTTGTCAGGGAACCCCATGCGTTGCATGAGATCCAAGACATACTCCCATCGGACTGAGTCAAAAGCCTTTTTGATGTCCAGCTTGAATAATAGAGCTGGAGTCTTGCACTTGTGCAGCCGACGAGTGAAGTTGCGAAGATACATGAAATTATCATGAATGCTTCTCTTCTTGATAAATGCACTCTGCACATTGGAAACCAGAGCATCCATGAGTGGCGCTAGGCGCATGGACAACACCTTGGCGATGATTTTGGCAACGGCGTGGATAAGACTGATAGGCCTATAGTCGGAGATCCCCTCAGCGCCGTCCTTCTTGGGCAATAAGACCACATTGGCAGAGTTTAGCCATTGCAGGTTGTCCGTGCGCAGGGAGTCAAAGCAGTGGATGACTCGCATGAAGTCCACCTTGATGAGGTCCCAACATTTCTTGAAGAAAATGCCGGTGAAGCCGTCTGGGCCGAGAGCTTTGTCGTTGGGCATTTCTTTGATAGCAGCCCAGACCTCCTCCTCAGTGATGGCAACGCCAAGAGCGTGGAGGTTGTGATGTTGGATGTCGAGCTCATCCCAGTTAAAGTCTACGTTACTATTGGCTCCAATCCGCCCCATGACCTCAGAGAAGTGGTCGTGTATGATCTTCTCCTTCTGCCCATGCTCAGTCACCCAACCGTGAGCCTGTTTGATGCGGTGAATATGGTTTTTTCTTCTCCTGGCATTGACACGGCGATGGAAATTTTTTGTGTTCGCATCCCCTTCTTTGAGGTTGGCCACCCTCGCACACTGGCTCTTCCTAGCTCTCTGAAGGACCGCCAGGCTAATGATTCGTCGTTTAAGTCTAGCCCGAAGGTCGGACTCGGCGGGGGAGAGGAGACGCGTCTCTTGAGCAATGTCCAACCGAAGGATGACCAACAGAACCGCATGGAGTTGGACGTTGGCCTTCGAGAACATTTTTCTACTCCATTCCGAAAGGCGGAGGGCGGTTTTTCTGAGCTTATGATGAAGGACTTGATAGGGCTCCGAGTGGGGCATGTGCTCGTTCCAGGCCGTTTGGATCACCTCAGCGAACCCAGGCAAGGAGACCCAAATGTTTTCAAATTTGAAGGAGCGTGGACGTCTGGGTCCTTTGTCATCTGCCAGGAGCAGCGGACAGTGGTCCGACAAGGAGGATGAAAGCGCGTGGAGAACGTGGGTGTTGTGTGTGGTGTCCCACTCTGCATTGCAGAAGAAGGAGTCTAGCTTGCACAGGGTTGGATTGGATCGCTCGTTACTCCAGGTGAAGCGCCTGTTCTGAAGATGGATTTAAGATAAGAATTTTGGGACGGAGGGAGTATTTGACCCACTAGGGCGTTTTGAACCTGGTGAAGTTCAAGGCTGGCCCCGAAGGCTCCGACAGTAGTCTTATAATATAGTGTGAGATAACATATCCTAACTCCTAAGCATCACCTAGAAACATAGAAAGTGCTGTATGACAGTCCTGAATGACAGTTCAGAGGACAATGAAGCCATATCATTTTGCAGTACGGGATATGTATTATACTCTAATGATTTTACAGGACATAACTTTGCATTGATTGTTTCTAGTCTAGAGAGCAAACCAACCAAGAGAGAGATTCAATTTCCATACATATACTAGTCTGCACACTTGGGGTTGACCTTTTCAGGCCGGTACTTCCAGTACGTTGACATGTTGGCGATGAACTCTTTTCAGCTAACTGACGTCATTGTACAGGACAAGTAGTAAGAGATCAGAAGGGGTCAGAATCCACAAAGTGGTTTTAAGGTGAAAAACAAAAACATATAAAACTATCAGAAACCACAAAGTACTCCCTCCGTTCCTCAATATAAGGTGTATTATTTTTCCAAAAAGTCAAACTTCTCTAAGTTTGACCAAGTTTATAGACAAAAATATCAATATCTAGAATACCAAATCATTATCACTAGATTCATCATGGATTATATTTTCACATTTTATATATTTAGTATTATAAATCTTTATATGTTTTGTTGTAAAGTTGGTCAAATATAGACAACAGTTGACTTTTTGAAAAACTAATACACCTTATATTTAGGAACGGAGGGAGTATAAGGTAAAACATAAAAAAGAAGAAAAATGCACTTTTGTACAATATTAGACAACGAGATTGTGTTTTCTGAATAAAGAGGGATCAACGTATAGCTTTGCAATCAAGATGTGTTAGCTTTGCTAAGCTTGCACTATCCCCCAAAGAAAAACATGATGTTAAAACCGGCTACTTGTGAAGCCATCAGCCATGCCTGGTGGCAGCAGCTATATTCACAGGCCACTCAATGAAGGATTTTTCGCAGAGCAGCATAGCTTCAGATGGAGAAGAGGGTCAGCTTTGTTTCACAGCAGATTGTCACCATGATGTTTCGAGTATAATTGTTCTCAGTGATTTGGATTTTTGCAATCCATTTACATGTAGATGATGAAGTTGGTCTGGCCCTTGGTGGAGTTATTCTTGCATATCTCACTCTGTTTTGGTCCAAACTTAGCTAGTCTTTCTAACCTTGTGCTGTCCCTGAGCTTTGTGTTATTCAAACAGTAAATGAAATCAGGATCAAACAACAATGGCTGGAGTCACCTATATTTTGTGGGGGTGCTCA
This sequence comes from Triticum aestivum, assembly GCF_018294505.1. NCBI lineage: Eukaryota > Viridiplantae > Streptophyta > Magnoliopsida > Poales > Poaceae > Triticum > Triticum aestivum. The sequence goes on from NC_057795.1 coordinate 579,857,745, forward strand.
TTTTGATTGTCCACTGGAATACACCTCAAATTATTCCATTCAGAGTGAAGATTGTACACTGTCTATTGGGAAGCACTAAGGTATCACTGAATTTACCCAGATTGTATCCGGCTGAATTTGTATAGAGGAAAACTTGTCTTGATCTTTCCACCATCTGGGTTCCGCTGCTAAAGCTGGGAGTGTTGCGGTAATTAATTATTAATCGCAAACGACTAAAGATTTGATGACTAGGGTGTTTTGAACTGTGTTTTTTTAACTGGGTTATTCTTAACTGTCTCGTTTCGTATTTTTTCCCCAAAGTAACTTGATTAGGTCTCGTGTCTGTACTGTTGCTAAGTTTGTACCATCATAAGCAATAGTGTGATGTTTAAAACAGGCTACTTGTGAAGCCATCAGCCATGCCTGGTAATGTCAGTTATATTCAGACTGCGGGGCTCATTTTGATTTTCCAGCTGAACGTCGTGCAAATTACTTTAGCAGCTAAACTCCATGGATCGACTCTTATCAAATCTTACACTACATACTTCTCATTTCCAGTTCTGACTGCAGAAAGTTTACACAAGGAAAACTAGTTTTTCATTTTCTGAATAGAGACATGCTACCGAGATTGTGTCATCATGAAACTAATCACCTGAGCGGCACAGGGGAAATATTGTCTACTACCTGAATAGTACTTAAATTGGTTTGTTTGGGAGAAGACAACCTCTTGGGGTTTCCGCTGTGGAATCTGTTGGAAATGTTCAGGCATATAACTACTCAAGCTGAATACATTGACTAAACCTGCACCCAACTCAGCCGACACATACGTGGCTTGTTACAGTCTCTGAATACAGTACATTGAAAACACTCGGCTCAGTAAAAAAGAGTACGTAGCTAGCTTCGAACACCAACACTGATCTTCACCGCATTTTGTGGAGCAGGCTCGGCAGCATTCTTTTCGGATTCAGGAACTCCTTCCGCTCATCACAGTGTCTCAGTCTCCGGATGGTAAACTGAAACTGAAAGTAACTTCTTTTTTTAGGGGTAAAGAACTGAAAGTAACTACGGAGAGACACGTCGTTCCAAACCGGGCCTAATGTGTCACGACACACGGGCCGTGAAAACTCAGCCCGGCCCGTCGTGTGGTCTCGTAGTAGCAGATGAAGTCGCGGCCCTACCCTACAAAAATAAAGTTGAAGCTCGAGGCCACGCAGCGAACGGCACGTCCCTCCCTCTCTGCGGCGGCGCTGACCATGAACATGGAGCCGGCCGCCAGAAAAAGGACAAGAACCACCGTCCGGAGCTGTGGAAGACGAAAAAGTATTGCTGATCGCATCAGCGATCTCCCTGACGCCATCCTCGGCGAGATCATCACCCTCCTTCCCACCAAGGAGGGCGCCCGCACACAAGCCCTCGGATCTCGATGGCGCCATCTATGGCGCACCGCCCCTCTTAACCTCGACCTCCGTGGCCTCCTCGCAAATCACAATGGTGTCCTCCTCGGCATCATCCTTGCCGCCCACGAGGGACCAGTTCACCGTCTCTGCCTCCCGGCGTGCTACCTCTCAGACCAAGCCGCTGCCATGGAAGCCTGGATCCAATCCCCGGCCCTGGACAAGCTCCAGGAGCTCGACTTCTACCTACTAGAGCTACCAACAGTATGGATGCGTATGCAACCGCCACCGGCGTCCATCTTCCGCTTCTCGTCAACTCTCCATGTCGCCACCTTCAGCCGCTGCCATCTCATAGACCGTACGGTCCAAACGCTCCTATTTCCCCAGCTCAAGAAGCTTGCGCTTGTGGCGCTCATAATCTCTTAGGCTTCGTTGTGCCGCATTATCAACACTTGCTGCCCTGTCCTTGAGTGCTTGTTGCTCAGGACTAGTTTTTACATACTTGGTCTCAGGATCAATTCCCCAATGCTTAAAAGTATAGGCATGTATTCAAGCCTTGTTGAACTCATCATCGAGGATGCTCCTTCACTTGAAAGGTTACTCTGCTTGAAAATGCATATGAAAACGACAGTGTCAGTAGTCTCCGCGCCCAGACTGGAGACCTTGGGTTATATATATTTCCCACCATGCATGGGGCTCCAAAATCATGTTTGGCTCCACAGTTATCGAGGTAGCTATGCCCGTTGTACTTCTTGCTAGATTTTGGTGTCCAGAAAGGTTACGTGTTGTCTGTACTGATTTATGTCTTAATATTGTGTTCCATGTTTGATAAAGGGATTGCGCGTTGATAGCCTGACAACAGTGGTGCGTACTGTCAAGATCTTAGCCATCCATATGAATGTTAATCTGGATATGGTTATTAGCTTGATGAGGTGCTTTCCATGCTTGGAGAAGTTATATATGAAGGTGATGGTTTGCATTGACAGTCTATGAGTGTGTTAGTGTTTGCTTTCCAGTTGCTCTTTCGATGTACTTGGAGTTCTGAAGTAGTTTTTTTTCCTGTCTATTCAGATTCACAAAAGTTCACCAAAGGGAACAAATTGCTGGCGTCGTAAACACCGGAATTTTCTTACATCTCATGACATCCGTTTGAAGACCATAGTGCTGGGATATTATCAAGGCACCCAGGCACAAGTTAGCTTTGTTACATTCTTTGTACTGAATGCGAAATCGCTTGAGTCCATTCAACTTGAGGTTGATTCCAGGCATTACAGCCGCGGATTTGTCTCAGGACAACGTGAGATGCTTCAGATAAAGAAGAGGGCTTCTAGAGGTGCCCGGCTTAGTTTCACCACAGATAGTCACCATGATGTGTCAAGTATCGTCGATCTCAATGATTTGGATTTGGCCAACCCCTTTGCTTGTAGAAGTTGAAAGTGGGTCTGGCCCCTGGTGGAGTTATTCTTGCATATCCCTTTTTGTATTTTTGTCCACTTGGCTAGTTTTCTCGCATCTGTACTCTTTGTAACCTTGCGTTATCTCGAAACATTATGTTATTTTATAAACACAAATGAATCAAGAGCGAACAACAAACTTGCAGTGCAGAATGTACAGTGTCTTCTCAGAGTTTGTATTGGGAAGCACCTAGTTTTTACTGAATTTTCCAAGATTGTATCCATCTGGATGTGGGTTCTGCTGCTGAAGCTGGGACTGTTGAGGTGATTAATTATTAATAGCTCACGACTTCATATTTGACCCACTAGGGCGTTTTGAACCATGAGTTTGATCTACAAGGTAAATTTTATAAAGGCATGTACAATGTGCAAGGTATCGAGCATGTTCAGATGTTTGGGTCTGACCACGGATGTCGAAACAACATGATTTGGTGGAGCCATCAGTCATATGGCTGGTGGCTGGTGGCAGCAATGATCAGATTGTGGAGCCCATTTTGATTTTCCTGTGGAGCACCGTTCAGTTTAGGCAATAATCTCCTTGACTGCACAAACTTTATGCAAGGAGCAAACCAGGTTTTCCTTTTTCTGAATGAAGGCATGCTAGAGGTCCGAGATTGTATTCTGAAACTGATCACCAGAGCGGCATAGTGAAAAAATTGTTTAAAGATATATTAAAACTGAATCTCTAGGAAATGTTCATGTACTATATAACAATAGAAGCTGAAGAGTCTGCTCTTGTGACCTCTCCACCAAGAAAAGGACGGCGTGCTCTGGCCACCACAGATTTCGCTTGGGTTTCGCACCTGTTCATAATGCAGCCGAGGCCGCGGTAGAAGTTGCCATATCAGATGTGCAGACTGGTCTTCTCAGTTCCATTGTTTCTGTTTTTGAAGGGACAAGAAAAGTTTCAGATTTTCTGTGTCGCTATCGGTAAGTCGTGTGGCTTACGGAGGTTTGGTTTTTGAACGCTGTCACATGGGTATCGACCGTGATGCATTTGAAGTTGAAGGCTGGTCCCCCGAAGGCTCCGGCAGTAGTATCGAGCGCAACTGTTCCTTCAAAGCTAAGCTGAATGGATACGACAGCCATCAGATAAGTCTTGAGCTTGCTCTATCTCGGTGAAGGCGACTTGGGCGGTGTTGGCGTGTTGCCTCGCCCTGGTGAATAAATTCTAGTGTCGAAACTCATCTTACATTCTGGGACGGAGGGAGTAGTCACTTAGCTTTTAATGGTGTCGTGTAATCTTTCACTGGATGGATATGTTTACTTTGACTAGACATTGCTTAATTTTGTTGCCGGCACCGAGTATTGTTAAGCTCGATATATCCCTGTTTCCGTCGGTAGTAGTAGAAGACTGTTTTTAGGTGCGTCAAACGGTCAAAGCATCAGTAATTGGTTCCAAACAAAGGTGTCAAATTTATCAGCTGCTAAGACGTAGTAATACTAACACGCATCGTTAATCCAAAAGATTAACATCAAAGGAATACTTGTTCAATCAAAATGGATATGCAAATTGTCCATGCTAAGAACGGCGCCGGAGACTCACCTACAGCATCGCACAAGCCAACTGCACCACCATGTAATTATTGTTGAGGCAGGCACCAATCGAGCACATGCAAATGCAGGCTTCGAGAGTCTCCCCATGGACCATGGCCATCCATGATTTGCACGAGTGCCACTGTATGCGGTAACTAAATCAACTCATAATGTAGTGTGAGATAATATTGTTGGATAATGAGCAACTATCTCTCCTGAGGGCCAAAGGCCATTACATATACATGTGTGTCGAAGTGCAGAAAACCCCTTATACAACGGGGATATATCGAAAAGGGACTATACACATCTAACACCCCCCTCAAATTCATGGTGGATCAACAACACTGAGTTTGGAGAGGAAAAAGGTATGTTGCGCTTGAGTCTGTGCCTTCGTGAAGAAGTCAGCCAACTGTAACTCCGGGGGCACATAGTGAAGGGCGAGAGTCTGATCCTACACAGCAGCACGCATAAAGTGGGCATCCACACCGATGTGCTTGGTGAGCTCATGCTTCACCGGGTCACGCGCAATACTGATGGCACCAGTACTGTCGGACAATAAGGGAGTCGAGGTAGTAGCCAACACACCAAAATCCTCAAGTAACCATCGCAACCAGATCACCTTAGCCGTCAACATAGCCATGGCTCGCAACTCAGCCTCTGTACTCGAGCGAGAAACTGCAGTCTGTTTTTTTGTCTTCCAGGCAATCAGAGAGCCACCAAGAAAGACATAGTAAGCAGACAGCGAGCGTCGATCAGAGGGATCACTAGCCCAGGTAGCAACAGAGTAAGCCTGGAGCTCAAGAGAACTGGAGCGAGGAAAGAAAAGGCGCTGAGAGATTGTGCCACGAAGATATCGTAGAACACGGAGGAGGTGACTATAGTGGACAGAGGTGAGGGCTGAAACAAACTGACTCAGGATGTGAATGGGATAGGAGATGTCAGGACGTGTAACAGCAAGATAGACAAGGCTACCGACGAGGTGACGATAGCGAGTGGGATTAGGAAGAGGGTCACCATCAGAGGCACAAAGCTGAACGTTGAGCTCCATAGGAGTCACAACAGTGCGGTCATCACTAAGAGCAACTCGAGCAAGAAGATCCTAAATGTATTTCTCTTGAGAGATGTAGAAGCCATCAGAGGTGGAGGAGATCTCAATCCCAAGAAAATAGCAAAGAGGACCAAGATCAGTCATAAGGAACTGCTCATGAAGGCGGGCCTTAACAAAGGCGATGTAATCAGTGTCGTCACCAGTGATGATCATGTCATCAACATAGAGAAGGAGAAGAGTCCGACCACGAGGAGATGTGTGACCAAACAGCGCGGGATCATGGTCACTGGGCAAGAAACCAGCCGCGGTCACCACAGATGCGAAGCGCTCAAACCAGGCGCGAGGGGCCTGTTTGAGACCATATAGAGAGCGGCGAAGTCTACAGACCATACCATCAGGAGCATAGTACCCCTGTGGTGGCTGCATATAAACCTCCTCACACAACTCGCCATTGAGAAAAGCGTTCTGAACATCAAGTTGAGAGATAGACCACTGACGAACAGAAGCCACAGCAAGAAGAGTGCGGACAGTGGTCATGTGGGCCACAGGAGCGAAAGTCTCATCATAATCGCGCCCCTGCTCCTGCTGAAATCCACGGGCCACAAGACGAGCTTTGTAGCGCTCAAGAGAACCATCGGAGCGAGTCTTAAGCTTGTAGACCCACTTGTAGGTGATGGTACAGACACCGGAAGGGAGGGGAACGAGATCCCATGTGCCAGAGCGCTCAAGGGTAGCAAGCTCCTCGGCCATCGCAAGCTGCCATTCAGGCTGAGTCATGGCAGTGCGATAGGAAGTGGGCTCAGTCAAAACAGAGAGACCCGTACCAATCATGGGAGTAGCGATCAGGCGGAGGGCGAGGCTGAGCATGGAGGTTATGAACCGGAGGGGGTGTGAGAGGAGGTGCACCTGAGGTGGAAGGCTCGTCAGAGGCAATATCCTCAGTACGAGAACGTCGAGTATAGTGGAGAGGAAATGGTGAGAGAGGGCGACGGACTGGAGAGGATGGGGGAGAGGTGGAGGAGGAGGAGGGAGAAGACGGGGTCGGAGGTGAATGAGAAGGAAGGAGAGGTGCCGGAGGAAGAGGTGACACATGAGGCACATAGCAGGGTGTATCGGGGAGAAGAAGGAAAGAAAGGTCGTCCACAGAGAAGCTCGAGGAAGAAGAACGTGGGTAGTAAGAGCGAGACTCGTCAAAAGTCACATCAAGCGAGATGCGCAAGCGATGACCCACTGGATCCCAACACAGCCCTTGTGCTCATCACTGTAGCCAAGGAAAACACACTGGACCGACTGAGCAGTCAGTTTGGTGCGTTCGCGGGGGGCAAGAAGAACATAGCAGACGCATCCAAACATACGAAGAGCTGAGTAGTCAGGAGAGCGACCGGTGAGACACTCCATAGGAATGCCACCCTGCAGAGCAGTCGATGGCTGAATGTTGATGAGATAGGTGGATGCGGAAACAACCTCAGCCCAAAAATGGGGTGGAAGGGAAGCATCAATCATTAGCGCACGAGCCGTCTCAAGCAAATGACGATGCTTCCACTCGGCAACACCATTCTGAGCATGAGCACCCGAACAGGAGAATTGGGGAAGAGTACCCTATTCCGCGAGAAAACCACGCAACAGCTAAGAGATATACTCTCCAGCGGAGTCAGCACGAAAAGTACGAATGGGCGTGGCAAACTGGGTGTGAACCATGGCAGCAAAGCGTTTGTATATAGGGAGAACCTCGCTACGAGATTTCATAAAGTAGAGCCAAGTGTAGCGAGAGAAATCATCAATAAACAAAACATAGTAGCGATGACCACCTTTCGAATCAAAGGGAGCAGGACCCCAGACATCAGAATGAACTAAGTCAAAAGGACGCTGAGATACAGACTCACTAGTGGGATAAGGTAACTGAGTCTGTTTGCCAAGTCTGCAGCCATTACAATGTAAGGAGACATCTCTAGATACAGACCCTAAGAGGCCCTGACGAACTAAGGAAGACAAGCGAGAGCCATAGATGTGACCGAGGCGATGATGCCACTGCTGGAAGGGCGCAGACGAAGAGGCGGCAAGAGCATGAGAGCTGGCATCAGTGGTGGCAGCGGAAGGAACACAAAGCCAGTCAACCTCCCAAAGGCCCTCTGACTCACGGCGCCGGGGGCCAGCACCAACCAAAGCCTTGGTGCGACGATCCTGAATGGAGCAAGAGTCGGTATCAAGAATGACACGACAACCAGAATCAGTAAGTTGGGCAGCGGAAAAAAGATTCATGGTAAGGTGAGGAACATGTGAAACACTCAGAACAGAAAAAGATGGAGTGGAAAGAATACCACGACTAGCAACAGGAAGAGATGTGCCATCGGCAGTAAGAACATTGACAGGCGAATCAAGAGGTCGGAGAGAAGACAACACGGAAGAATCAGAAGACATATGAAAAGAGGCTCCAGAATCCAGAACCCACGAAGATGTACCTGACTGTGTAGATGCCTGTGATGGTGAGGAGGAGGATGCAGTCACAACAGCAGCAGAGCCAGTCGACGAGGAGCCTGAGGAAGCAAGGAGATGCTTGAGGCGAACAATGTCCTAGTCAGTGAGTGACGGAGTCGAGGAAGACACAGGAGGCCCGCTGGAGGAGGAGCGCCTCTGGTCTCGCTTCTTTTGACGACAATCAGACTCTGGGTGACCTTGCCGGGAGCAGTAACCACAGACGGTGTCACAGCGCGACGTGCCCTTCTCAGCATAAGAAGGACGGCTCACCCCCCTAGAGGAGTAGGCAGGAGCGGCGGAGCAGTGATGCGAGCAGACGACACAGGAGCCCGGGTAGCCAATACTGACGGAACCAGAAGCAACCCAGCAGAGCGAAGGCGTGTCTCCTCAGCACGAAGCTCGGCAAGCACCTCCGAGATAGGGACACGACCACGAGCAAGCAAGTGAGCACGCCTGGGCTCAAACTCAGAGCGGAGACGAGATAAGAACTCATGAACCCTCTGAAACTCCAAGTCAGACCGCGTAGTCTGACAACAACGGCAAGTGCCACAAACAACTGTCCGCAGTGAGTCAAGCTGACGCCAGATGGCAGAGCACTGTGAATAGAACTCATCAACAGACGAGTCACCCTGCTGAAGAGCATGCTCCTGACGCACCACAGAGAGGTATAAAGCATCGCCGGAGGGCTGATAGCGCTGACAAAGATAGGACCACATCGCTGCAACAGTGCCAAGGGCCATGAACTCGGAAGCAAACTGAGGAAGGACACTGGCAGTGAGAACAGCAGCAGCTCGAGCATCATCATTGCACCACTGAGTGTAAGCAGACAAATCATCCCGGTAGACTGAGAGGGCATCAGAGTAAGAGGATACCTGCTGATCATAGGTATCAACTGCAGCATCATCAAGGGCCTTGGCTGCATCCCGACTAGCCTGAGAAGCATCAGGAGCAAGGACCGGTGGTACCGGCGGAACAGGAGCCACCGGAGCAACAGGTCAGGGCGGACATGGTACCTCGCCAGAGAGAACACTCCACAGAAGAAGTCCGCGCATGTGGATACGCATGAACCCCACAAACTCAGCATAGTTTGTGCCATCGAAGATCACCGAGCACCAAGCAACAACTACATAGCCAGACGAAGACATGCTGATTGTCTTTTTTTTTGAGTCAACGGAAACAGGAAAACCCACGCACTGGATCGAGGGGATCCAGCACGCTCATGCGAGATCGAGGGGATCAGGCACCTCGCGTGCTCGCTCGCGAGCTGGATCGAGGGGAGCATGCCCCTCAGGCGCTGGAACGAGCGCTCGCTCGCGAGCCTCCCGCACGTGCACGCGCGGGCCTCTCGCGGGCCTCCCGCACGCTCGCGCGGCCAGGCGAGCAGAGCCCAGAGGCCGGCGGCAACAGCTAGAGCAGGGCTCGGCGGGAGGGAGGGGAGCGGCCGGACTGGGCGGCGGCGGAGGCGCGAGGGAGCGGCCGAAACCCGGACGAGCTCGAGGGAAGCAGCCGGTGAGCGGGTGCCGGCGGGGTAGACGGGGAGAGCGGAGCGAAGAGGAGGTAGCTGGGTCATGGACGAGGCCGGCCGGGCGCGAGACAGCAGGGACCTGGCCAGGGCAGCCGGATCCGGGACAGGATAGGCCGGAATCGGGAGAAATCTAGCACGGAGTTGCAGCGTGCGGGGGAGAGGGGAACCTAACATCTGATACCATGTTGGATAATGAGCAACCATCTCCCCTGAGGGCCAAAGGCCATTACATATACATGTGTGTCAAAGTGCAGAAAACCCCTTATACAATGGGGATATACCGAAAAGGGACTATACACATCTAACAAATATATCCTCAGGATCACCTGGAAACATAGAAAGTGTTGTATGACAGTTCAGAGGACAATCAAGCCATATCATTTTGCAGTATGGATATGTATTATACTCTAATGATTTTACAGGACATGCATAACTTTGCATTGATTGTTTCTTGTCTAGAGAGCAAACCAACCAGGCTGCCAACCAATCAAAAGAGAGAGCTAGAAAGAATGTTGATTATTCAATTTCCATACATCTACTAGTCTGCACACTTGGGGTTGACCTTTTCAGCCTGGTACTTTCAGTAAGGATGTGTTTGGTTTGAGGGCTATCCTCCCAGGGACAGGGATAGCCCTTTTTTCGATGGCTGCCACCCGTTTGGATCTGAGACGAGGAGGGATAGGGTCAGCCAGATGCTAGGAATATTCCTCCGTACTTGCTGTAATGGATTATGTGAAGTCAAATACTTGCTGTACTTCTTCCGTAATGCTCAAATACTTGCTGAAATTAGTATCTACAAGTCCAAACACTTGCTGTACCTCTTTCTTCATGCTCAAGTACTTGCTGAAATTAGTATCTACAAGTCCCAACACTTGCTGAAAATATTCTTGCTGGAATTCTTCCTATATGCTCAAATACTTGCTGAAATTGTTTCTTTATGTCCAAATACTTACTGAAATTACTTTTATTGTTTCTACAAGGCTCATCCAGAGGACGAACAGTACCTTAACAAGACTATTATTCATTATAAGGAGATGATGAATATAGCTGGAGGGAGCATGGCTACAGGGCAATATGCAAAAGACTCAAGTGACCCTCTTGCTACAGAAGTGGTTAATCTTGAAGAAGAGACAACCAAGAAACCCACTGTGCCACATGAAGAGGTTGCACAATCAACCAATGCAGGTTCATCCGGTCCCAAACCAAAAAAGGCCAAACCAAATCCTTGTGCGGAAGACAGGTTGCATGCCACCATACTCGCATCCAGTGAAAGAATTGCTATTGCCATAGAGAAGAGTTCTAGCACCGAGAACAATGCCATAGATGGTCTTTGGGAGAGCATGAAAGTACTTCCTGGGTTCAGTTTGGATTACCTTGCTCATTACTATGAATATTTGGTTGACAATCCTCGTGTTGCTATGGCATTCAAGGTGTTGGAAGAGGATCAAAAGAAGGTTTGGGTTTCTAGGTATGTCAAGAATACCTTTCCTAAAGCGTAAGGACGGTGAGTGCATATGTGGTGAACTGGTGATTGACTTGTGCTTTTGATGCAACCAAAACAGTAACTATGGGTTGTATGGATTAGCTCTTTTGACAACCAAGACAGTAACTATGGGTTGTATAACTATTAAGTTCTACTAGTACTCTATGGAATGCTGAACTGTGAGTTCTATGCACTTGACTTATGTATGAAATGTTGAGCTATTATATGTGATGAAGTCTGAAATTTCTAGTACTGTTTTGTTTTGTTTGCTGTGAAAAAGTTAAGATTTTTTAAATTATGTTTATACATACTGTATTTCCTTTCTTCCATTAAAAGGTGCAAATTATGAGGGTAATCTTACCATTTCAAGTAAAAAAGGTTACCACAACCATTATCCTTCATTCATCCCTCGAACCAAACACTCTGATGGCTATCCTCAACCACGCTTCATCCTTTGAACCAAACAAAATATGGGATAACCTCACCCTTCCAACCAAACAGAAAAAAGGGCTATCCCTAGCCACCTGGTTGGGGATACCCACAACCACCCTAGCATGTCCCCTAAACCAAACACATCCTAAGGTGCCATGTTGGACAGGTGTTGGAGGCGAACTATTTTCAGCTGGCTGACTTCATGGTACAGGACAAGCAGTAAGAAATCAGGAGTCAGAATCCATAAAGTGGTTTTACGGTGAAAAACAAAAACATATAAAAATATCAGAAACCACAAAGTATAAGGTAAAACATAAAAATAAGAGAAATGCACTTTTGTACAATATTAGACAACGAGACTGTGTTTTTTGAATAAACAGGGATCAATGTATAACTTTGTCAATACCCCGCAAAAGAAAGTATAACTTTGCAATCAAGATGTGTTTACTTGAGGCGTTTATAGGATCTACAATGTGAAATGACCGGCCACAAGAATATTTTCTATATTCGGGGCATCTATGGGCATTTCTAACCGACGCCCCAAGAGCAACTCCAACGGGGAGACCCATTTCGTCCGGCGCCGTCCGTTTGGGTCGGCGCGGACACAAAAGGCGGTCCAACGCGCCGACTCAAACGGACGCACGTCCACTTTTCATCCGTGGGCGACCCATTCTCGGCCTATTTTTGAGCCGGATTTGTATCGGCGCGGACACATAACGGACGCGCGCACGCTCGCCCTCTTCTCCCCCGGGCCGCTGGTCTGTGTCACATTGCCCTCCCCCATCCAAGAGCAACCCTTGCCCCTCCTCCTTCGTCGCCGACGCCACCGCCCATTTTTGCCGGCGACTCTGCCAGCTGCCTGGGCCTCCACATCCTCCCAGCTACGTCGCCCGCTCCTACGTCGCCTGCCACCACCTTCTTTGCCGTCGGGGAGCCGACTGCTCCCCCCCCCCCCCGCACCCTCCCACCACACAGCCGCCCCGACCAAGAAGCCGCCTTGCCGCTCGTCGGAGGCCGGTACGATCATCGGACGCCGCTAGGACAGCTAGCTGGCCGTGCGCGCCGCGACTCACTTCGTCGGCCTTCTCCTTCACCGACGCCCGCAAGCTGTTCAATAGTTTGCCAAGGTACAAAAATGGACTCTGCCGACGAGTTCTTTTTTCACAATTTCCTTTTGCGACTCCGACGATTCATCCTCCGATGATGAGGAGGAGATATTGGCTTCCGTGTTGGTCCATCACCACCTCAACAGCCAGCGGCCATTGTTCCATGGCTTCATTCTGGGCCACCTTTCGGCGTTGAATCGCAATCGAGAGAGCGGGCATTTCCTTCTTTGGAAGGACTACTTTGATACAACAAACCCGTTGTTCAAACATCAGAAATTCTGCCGCCGTTTCCGTATGAGTAGGCATATTTTCAACCATATTAATTAGAGAGGGGGTGGTCGGCTATGATGACTATTTCGAGTGCAAAAAGGATGCCGTTGGCAAGATTGGTTTTTCCTCTTATCAGAAATGCACTGCCGCCATCCGAATGCTTGCAAACGGAGTGCCTAGTGATCTCATTGACGAGTACGTACGTATGAACGAGTCTACTTGCCTAGAGTCCATGTATAAGTTATGCAAGGCTGTTATTGCTGTGTTTGGTCCTGAGTACTTGAGAGAGCCGACTGCTGAAGATACAACCCGTTTGTTGGCGATGAATGCCAGCAGGGGCTTCCCGGGGATGCTTGGTAGTATAGACTGCATGCATTGAGAGTGGAAGAACTGCCCTTCTGCTTGGCAAGGGCAGTATAAGAGCCATGTCAGGGCTTGCACTGTCATACTTGAGGCTGTGGCGTCTCATGGATCTCGCACTCTTTTTTTGGCATGGCCGGATCACACAATGATATTAACGTGCTTCATCTCTCGCCGGTGTTTGCTAGGCTTGCCGAAGGCAACAACCCACCGGTGAAATTTACTGTCAATGGCCACACCTACGACAAAGGATACTATCTGGGTGACGGTATCTATCCTCAGTGGATCACTATTGTCAAGACAATACCCAACCCTGTCGGAGAGAAGAGAAAAAGATTTGCCCAAGAGCAAGAGAGTGCTAGGAAGGATGTCGAGCGTGCCTTTGGTGTTTTGCAATCTCGATGGGGCATCGTTCGGTATCCTGCTAATACCTGGAGCACGCAGAAACTGTGGGAGGTGATGACTGCTTGTGTGATCATGCATAATATGATCGTAGAAGACGAGCACCCGGAACGTCTGTATGATCAAGGGTTTCAGTTTCAGGGTGAGAAAAAAATTGTGCCTGGGCATGGAGTAGTGGCAACGTTTGAACAGTTCACCCAATTTCATCAAGACATGCATGATTGGGAAACTCACATGCAACTGCAAAATAATTTGGTTGAGCATATGTGGGCTCATATTGGCAACCAATAGATGTATCTTCTTTTATTCGTTTGCAAAACTATCTGAGAGCTATGTGAGACCTTTTTATTTTCATTTGGCTTGTAATAAACTATGCTATTTTATTCGGTCCAAAACGATTTTATTTTAAACTATGCAATCATGCAAAAAATAGGGGGGCCAGGCAGCCACGCCGGCACATATGGGTCGACGCGTTGGGCGCCCTGCCGACCCATATCTAAAACAGGGCGGACGCCGGGCGGGCGGCCGACCCAAACGGACAAAAAGCAGACGAAATTGCCGTCCGTTTGGGCCGCCCCATTGGAGTTGCTCTAACGCCGTAAGGGACAATAAATTCGGTTTTCCTCCCTTACACTGCACCTAGCCGAAGTCATAAAACCTATAAGGGAGGATACATTTTACTCGAGCCCCTATCCAACCCCTAGCGCGCCGACATGTACGCGAACCTTGCTCTCGACGGCCACAACGACGCATGCACCGACGACTGGAGGGCATGTTTTCCTGTCCAGCTAGATGTAACGCTTCCCCAAGTACAAGTGCCGTGACTTCTACGTCGCCAGCGAGAGCTAAATCGCCGCCTTGCCCGTCCTGCCGTCGCCGGAGTGCGCGTGCCAATTGTTTGATGAAATGCTTAAAGCCAATTATAAGTTTTACTCCGCTAAATTTAGGGGATCGGCTAGGTCCGGCCAAAACTTAGTAGAGTAAAAATACTTCACTAAGGGTTTACTCTGCTAGATCCTCCTCTATTTTTAGGGGAGCAGTTAGAAATGGCCCAAGACATAAGGTGGTCAGTCGACGTAATTTTTTTTGTAAATGTTTGCCTTATGTGTTTGGTTTGAGGGCTATCCTCCCAGGGACAGGGATAGCCCTTTTTTCGATGGCTGCCACCCGTTTGGATCTGAGACGAGGAGGGATAGGGTCAGCCAGATGCTAGGAATATTCCTCCGTACTTGCTGTAATGGATTATGTGAAGTCAAATACTTGCTGTACTTCTTCCGTAATGCTCAAATACTTGCTGAAATTAGTATCTACAAGTCCAAACACTTGCTGTACCTCTTTCTTCATGCTCAAGTACTTGCTGAAATTAGTATCTACAAGTCCCAACACTTGCTGAAAATATTCTTGCTGGAATTCTTCCTATATGCTCAAATACTTGCTGAAATTGTTTCTTTATGTCCAAATACTTACTGAAATTACTTTTATTGTTTCTACAAGGCTCATCCAGAGGACGAACAGTACCTTAACAAGACTATTATTCATTATAAGGAGATGATGAATATAGCTGGAGGGAGCATGGCTACAGGGCAATATGCAAAAGACTCAAGTGACCCTCTTGCTACAGAAGTGGTTAATCTTGAAGAAGAGACAACCAAGAAACCCACTGTGCCACATGAAGAGGTTGCACAATCAACCAATGCAGGTTCATCCGGTCCCAAACCAAAAAAGGCCAAACCAAATCCTTGTGCGGAAGACAGGTTGCATGCCACCATACTCGCATCCAGTGAAAGAATTGCTATTGCCATAGAGAAGAGTTCTAGCACCGAGAACAATGCCATAGATGGTCTTTGGGAGAGCATGAAAGTACTTCCTGGGTTCAGTTTGGATTACCTTGCTCATTACTATGAATATTTGGTTGACAATCCTCGTGTTGCTATGGCATTCAAGGTGTTGGAAGAGGATCAAAAGAAGGTTTGGGTTTCTAGGTATGTCAAGAATACCTTTCCTAAAGCGTAAGGACGGTGAGTGCATATGTGGTGAACTGGTGATTGACTTGTGCTTTTGATGCAACCAAAACAGTAACTATGGGTTGTATGGATTAGCTCTTTTGACAACCAAGACAGTAACTATGGGTTGTATAACTATTAAGTTCTACTAGTACTCTATGGAATGCTGAACTGTGAGTTCTATGCACTTGACTTATGTATGAAATGTTGAGCTATTATATGTGATGAAGTCTGAAATTTCTAGTACTGTTTTGTTTTGTTTGCTGTGAAAAAGTTAAGATTTTTTAAATTATGTTTATACATACTGTATTTCCTTTCTTCCATTAAAAGGTGCAAATTATGAGGGTAATCTTACCATTTCAAGTAAAAAAGGTTACCACAACCATTATCCTTCATTCATCCCTCGAACCAAACACTCTGATGGCTATCCTCAACCACGCTTCATCCTTTGAACCAAACAAAATATGGGATAACCTCACCCTTCCAACCAAACAGAAAAAAGGGCTATCCCTAGCCACCTGGTTGGGGATACCCACAACCACCCTAGCATGTCCCCTAAACCAAACACATCCTAAGGTGCCATGTTGGACAGGTGTTGGAGGCGAACTATTTTCAGCTGGCTGACTTCATGGTACAGGACAAGCAGTAAGAAATCAGGAGTCAGAATCCATAAAGTGGTTTTACGGTGAAAAACAAAAACATATAAAAATATCAGAAACCACAAAGTATAAGGTAAAACATAAAAAATAAGAGAAATGCACTTTTGTACAATATTAGACAACGAGACTGTGTTTTTTGAATAAACAGGGATCAATGTATAACTTTGTCAATACCCCGCAAAAGAAAGTATAACTTTGCAATCAAGATGTGTTTACTTGAGGCGTTTATAGGATCTACAATGTGAAATGACCGGCCACAAGAATATTTTCTATAT
This sequence comes from Triticum aestivum, assembly GCF_018294505.1. NCBI lineage: Eukaryota > Viridiplantae > Streptophyta > Magnoliopsida > Poales > Poaceae > Triticum > Triticum aestivum. The sequence continues at coordinate 579,874,146 of NC_057795.1, forward strand.
TCGGGGCATCTATGGGCATTTCTAACCGACGCCCCAAGAGCAACTCCAACGGGGAGACCCATTTCGTCCGGCGCCGTCCGTTTGGGTCGGCGCGGACACAAAAGGCGGTCCAACGCGCCGACTCAAACGGACGCGCGTCCACTTTTCATCCGTGGGCGACCCATTCTCGGCCTATTTTTGAGCCGGATTTGCATCGGCGCGGACACATAACGGACGCGCGCACGCTCGCCCTCTTCTCCCCCGGGCCCGCTGGTCTGTGTCACATTGCCCTCCCCCATCCAAGAGCAACCCTCGCCCCTCCTCCTTCGTCGCCGACGCCGCCGCCCATTTTTGCCGGCGACTCTGCCAGCTGCCTGGGCCTCCACATCCTCTCAGCTACGTCGCCCGCTCCCACGTCGCCTGCCACCACCTTCTTTGCCGTCGGGGAGCCGACTGCTCCCCCCCCCCCCCGCACCCTCCCACCACACAGCCGCCCCGACCAAGAAGCCGCCTTGCCGCTCGTCGGAGGCCGATACGATCGTCGGACGCCGCTAGGACAGCTAGCTGGCCGTGCGCGCCGCGACTCACTTCGTCGGCCTTCTCCTTCGCCGACGCCCGCAAGCTGTTCAATAGTTTGCCAAGGTACAAAAATGGACTCTGCCGACGAGTTCTTTTTTCACAATTTCCTTTTGCGACTCCGACGATTCGTCCTCCGATGACGAGGAGGAGATATTGGCTTCCGTGTTGGTCCATCACCACCTCAACAGCCAGCAGCCATTGTTCCGTGGCTCCATTCTGGGCCACCTTCCGGCGTTGAATCGCAACCGAGAGAGCGGGCATTTCCTTCTTTGGAAGGACTACTTTGATACAACAAACCCGTTGTTCAAACATCAGAAATTCTGCCGCCGTTTCCGTATGAGTAGGCATATTTTCAACCATATTAATTAGAGAGGGGGTGGTCGGCTATGATGACTATTTCGAGTGCAAAAAGGATGCCGTTGGCAAGATTGATTTTTCCTCTTATCAGAAATGCACTGCCGCCATCCGAATGCTTGCATACGGAGTGCCCAGTGATCTCATTGACGAGTACGTACGTATGAGCGAGTCTACTTGCCTAGAGTCCATGTATAAGTATGATCTCATTGACGAGTGACGGTATCTATCCTCAATGGATCACTATTGTCAAGACAATACCCAACCCTGTCGGAGAGAAGAGAAAAAGATTTGCCCAAGAGCAAGAGAGTGCTAGGAAAGATGTCGAGCGTGCCTTTGGTGTTTTGCAATCTCGATGGGGCATCGTTCGGTATCCTGCTAATACCTGGAGCACACAGAAACTGTGGGAGGTGATGACTGCTTGTGTGATCATGCATAATATGATCGTAGTAGACGAGCACCCGGAACGTCTGTATGATCAAGGGTTTCAGTTTCAGGGTGAGAAAAAAATTGTGCCTGCGCATGGAGTAGTGGCAACGTTTGAACAGTTCACCCAATTTCATCAAGACATGCGTGATTGGAAAACTCACATGCAACTGCAAAATGATTTGGTTGAGCATATGTGGGCTCATATTGGCAACCAATAGATGTATCTTCTTTTATTCGTTTGCAAAACTATCTGAGAGCTATGTGAGACCTTTTTATTTTCATTTGGCTTGTAATAAACTATGCTATTTTATTCGGTCCAAAACGATTTTATTTTAAACTATGCAATCATGCAAAAAATAGGGGGGCCAGGCAGCCACGCCGGCACATATGGGTCGGCGCGTTGGGCGCCCTGCCGACCCATATCTAAAACAGGGCGGACGCCGGGCGGGCGGCCGACCCAAACGGACAAAAAGCAGACGAAATTGCCGTCCGTTTGGGCCGCCCCATTGGAGTTGCTCTAACGCCGTAAGGGACAATAAATTCGGTTTTCCTCCCTTACGCTGCACCTAGCCGAAGTCATAAAACCTATAAGGGAGGATACATTTTACTCGAGCCCCTATCCAACCCCTAGCGCGCCGACATGTACGCGAACCTTGCTCTTGACGGCCACAACGACGCAGGCACCGACGACTGGAGGGCATGTTTTCCTGTCTAGCTAGATGTAACGCTTCCCCAAGTACAAGTGCCGTGACTTCTACATTGCCAGCGAGAGCTAAATCGCCGCCTTGCCTGTCCTGCTGTCGCCGGAGTGCGCGTGCCAATTGTTTGATGAAATGCTTAAAGCCAATTATAAATTTTACTCCGCTAAATTTAGGGGATCGGCTAGGTCCGGCCAAAACTTAGTAGAGTAAAAATACTCCACTAAGGGTTTACTCTGCTAGATCCTCCTCTATTTTTAGGGGAGCAGTTAGAAATGGCCCAAGACATAAGGTGGTCAGTCGACGTAATTTTTTTTTGTAAATGTTTGCCTTATGATGTTTTTTTAACGCCGAGGCAAAAGATTTGTCTTATGATGTTGCAACACATACTGCATGAGGGGCAGAATGGTCTTTTCACGTATCATTTAGGCTTAAAATGGACGGAAGTGTCGTATAGGGAATAAAATTTAGAATTGACGTCAAATAGGAAAGAAAAACGTTTCCAGTGTCAAATAAGGAACCAGATTTTAAGACAGTGTCAAATAAGGAATTTTCTCTTACTCTTGCCTATCTCATTTCGCGCTATGCCCAAGCTAACTTGGTTGGACATCATGCTTGTACTGTTTGTAAGATTGTAGCCATTGAAACCCTAACAATATACTCCCTCCGTCTGAAAATATTTGTCATCAAAATGAATAAAAAGAGATGTATTTAGAACTAAAATATATCTAAATACATCCTCATTTATCCCTTTTGATGACAAGTATTTCCGAAGGGAGTACACTTTCGCTATAGGCAGCAGCGCCATCACTGAGGTTGTTTGCGTTATTGGCCGGAGTGGGAAGATAATGAGCTTTGCTAGCGTTAGTGTATCTATCGATATCTCTTGCTTTTCAACACAAAGCAGGAAAAAGCAAAACCACTCACATGCATACGTACAATAATATTACCTGCAGTATAAAGCACATCAACAACTAAAGCAAAGCAGATAATGTATATAGGGTGGTATAGCGGCGCACATATTCTCACCACGAACGAAATGCTCATGCAAGTAAACTATTGGCCTGTTGCTCACCGACGAATATACCCGCACAACTCGTCAAGGAGCAGGAAGAAAGTGTGCGTAAAGGTGCGCGCGTTATTGCTCATTCACTCGTCAGGTTAACTAGCATGTACAATCAATCCTTGTTAATTTCACTTTCACAATACGAACCACACATGTCAAATTCGCAGCATCCATCTTTCGGTTACGTATCAGGTAAGCTATCTCTGTGTGGTTCTAGCTATACTACTACCTCTGTACCAAAACAGAAGGCAGTTTTACACGCTAGTTAGTCTAAAAGTCATCTTATGTTTTGATACGAAGGGAGTATTTAGCAAGCTAAAATACACCAAAAGGAACTTAAATTGGTATTGAGACGCGGGTGGAGGAATCTAAAAACAATTCTTAATTTGTTTCATCTGAGAGTCCATTTGGACAACTCTTCTCACCGGAAACAACCTAGTCGCTACGCAAAGTGTACCATATAAAGATCACACCAAATTTTGAACATAACTCTGATCACGGAATTGAATACAAGATATAAATTATATACTACACCTGATCAAGGCATGTAATTCATTGTTAACCAAATTAGTGGCCAAAGTTATGTTGAAAAATTGAGGGGAGCTCAAGAAAATACCATATATAGCACCTAGCACCCTGATATTCCCCGCCCCTTCGTCAGGCATCTTCTAGGGTCGCCAAGAAGGTAGCGAAGTATTTTTTTTCCTTTTTAAAAAGGAGGGTAAACTCTTGACCGGTTAGCAAAGCCTACATGAACTCGACGGTTTTATCTTGTTTGTTCGGGGATGAGTAGGACACGAGGCATCACTGGTTGTCGCACAAATACAAGAGACTCTGGTATATTCTTTCTCAACTGAATTGATGTGGAATTTTTGCCATAAAAACGCAGGAATGCCAACACACAAAGAAGCATCAACGAATAGTGTGATGGAAAATAACATGGGAAGAGGAAGAAGCTCCCCGGCTTATATTAAAAGTGATGTTTTTTCATCAGAAACCACAAACAAGGGAGGCTCAAATTCTGGTAGATGAGATTGTTTGTTTAAATCGACACCGGTGGCCAAGGGAGAAGGCGTGCCGTGCCGGTGCTACGCAATGACGGTCGGCGACAAGGATGCCAGTGCCTGGACCCTGGCGAAGCAGCAATCCGGACCCGCCAGTGACCTCGTGGTGGTGCAGACTCGAATCATTTGTGCCCTTGCCGTGCTCCCTGCCCTCAAAGAGGAGGTTCTGAACTTATCATGTGCCACGTCTGACAAACAAATCCAACTCCGGCGCCAGGAAGATCCGCCTCGATCCATATTGTGTCTTCTATCGCTGCTTCTACGACCACGAGAACAAGGGCAAGGGCAAGGGCTGCCGTCCACTACTAGGGAAAAGCCTAGCAGCAACGCGGGTTTTGGGCCTATTAGTAGCATGGGGGCCGGCGCTACAGCTAACGTATAGCAGTAGCGCGGGTGCCACCCGCGCTACTACTACGTCCTTTAGTAGTAGCGTGGGTAAAAACCCACGCTACTACTACCAGCGCAGGTTTTTTTTTGAATTTTTCGAAAAAATATTTCGATTTTTTCCCTAATTTTCAAATTTCTGAATTATTTTAACCTCAAATCTCTAATCACCCCTCATCGCTGCTCAATTTAATCTCTAATCACCCCTCATCATTCCAAATCATCTAACTTCCCGGACGGTCACCCATCCTCTAATTGCTCCAGCCTGAGTACGCTTAACTTCCGGGTTCTATTCTCCCTCGTTTCCAAGTCTGCACTTGTTGTTTTCCTGACAATAGTAAGATGTCAATCCTATTAACCTCAGGAATTTAGCTTGAGCATGAAGTCACACATTTCACTATTTGAGTTTGAAACTATTGTTCTAAAAAATTAGTAACACTAATATTTCTTGAATAATTAGTTTGACCACAGTTTGGCCATAGTTTGACCAGATTTGACCAAAATTCAAAAAAACTAAAATAATTATTTAGTAACACTAATATTCTAGAATAATTAGTTTGACCATTGTTTGACCACAGTTTGAAATTTTTTCAATTTTTTCCACTCTAGATCATAAAAGCCCCATAACTTTTTTTCTGTTAGGTTTTTGAGGATTTTGAAAATGTTTAATGGGGTTCCCTAGTTAAATTTGGATGTAACTTTTCGAGTAGATGATTTTTCATATAAAAAACTTTTTCATC